>NW_028324193.1:0-652500 GCF_054372755.1 Phalangium opilio | reverse complement strand
AGAATAAACTTAAAGACACATTTATAGGAATAATATTTTGGGTTTGCTCAACCATTCCGATATGGTCTAGTGGCTAGGATAACTTGCTCTCACCCAAAAGCACGGGTTTGATTCCCGGTATCGGAGACAGTGCGTTTGCACAAGTTTTAAAGAATAAACTTAAAGACACATTTATAGGAATAATATTTAGGGTTGTTCCAACCAGTCCGATATGGTCTAGTGGCTAGGATATCTGGCTTTCACCCAGAAGGCCCGGGTTCGATACCCGGTATCGGGGTGAGTGCTTTTGTACAGCTTTTCAAGAATAGAATTAAGACTTGGTTGAGCAAGTACGATATGGTCTAGTGGCTTGGATACCCTGCTCTCACCCAAAAGCACGGGTTCGATTCCCGGTATCGTAGCGAGTGATTTGTACCGCTTTTGAAGAATAGACTCAAGGATATAGGTTTATGAATAGAATTAAGACATAGCAAGTCCGATATGGTCTAGTGGCTAGGATATCTGGCTCTCACCCAGAAGGCCCGGGTTCGATTCCCGGTATCGGAGCGAGTGCTTTTGTACCGCTTTTGAAGAATGAATTTAAAGACACATTTATAGGAATAATATTTAGGATTGTTACAACCAGTCCGATATGGTCTAGTGGCTAGGATATCTGGCTTTCACCCAGAAGGCCCGGGTTCGATTCCCGGTATCGGAGCGAGTGCTTTTGTACCGCATTTCAAGAATAAACTTAAGGATATAGGTTTATGAACAGAATTAAGAGTTGGTTATGCAAGTCCGATATGGTCTAGTGGCTAGGATATCTGGCTCTCACCCAGAAGTCCCGGGTTCGATTCCCGGTATCGGAGCGAGTGCTTTTGTACCGCATTTCAAGAATAGACTTAAGGATGTAGGTTATGAATAGAATTAAGAGTTGGTTAAGCAAGTCCGATATGGTCTAGTGGCTAGGATATCTGGCTCTCACCCAGAAGGCCCGGGTTCGATTCCCGGTATCGGAGCGAGTGCTTTTGTACCGCATTTCAAGAATAAACTTAAGGATATAGGTTTATGAATTGAATTAAGAGTTGGTCAAGCAAGTCCGATATGGTCTAGTGGTAAGGATATCTGGCTTTCACCCAGAAGGCCCGGGTTCGATTCCCGGTATCGGAGCGAGTGCTTTTGTACCGCTTTTGAAGAATGAATTTAAAGACACATTTATAGGAATAATATTTAGGGTTCTTCCAACCAGTCCGATATGGTCTAGTGGCTAGGATATCTGGCTTTCACCCAGAAGGCCCGGGTTCGATTCCCGGTATCGGAGCGAGTGCTTTGTACCGCTTTTGAAGAATAAACTTAAAGACACATTTATAGGAATATTATTTAGGGTTTGTTCAACCAGTCCGATATGGTCTAGTGGCTAGGATATCTGGCTCTCACCCAGAAGGCGAGAGTACGATTCCTGGTATCGAAGCGAGTGCTTTTGTACCGCTTTTCAAGAATAGACTTAAGGATATAGGTTTATGAATAGAATTAAGTCTTGGTTAAGCAAGTCCGATATGGTCTTGTGGCTAGGATACGTGGCTTTCACCCATAATACCCGGGTTCGATTCCCAGTATCGGACCGAGTGCTTTTGTACCGCTTTTGAAGAATGAATTTAAAGACACATTTATAGGAATAATATTTAGGGTTCTTCCAACCAGTCCGATATGGTCTAGTGGCTAGGATATCTGGCTTTCACCCAGAAGGCCCGGGTTCGATTCCCGGTATCGGAGCGAGTGCTTTGTACCGCTTTTGAAGAATGAATTTAAAGACACATTTATTGGAATAATATTTAGGGTTGTTCCAACCATTCCGATATGGTCTAGTGGCTAGGTTATCTGGCTCTCACCCAGAAGGCCCGGGTTCGATTCCAAGTATCGGGACGAGTGCTTTTGTACCGCTTTTCAAAAATAAAATTAAGACTTGGTTGAGCAAGAACGATATGGTCTTGTGGCTAGGATACCGGACTTTCACCCAGAAGGCCCGGGTTCGATTCCCGGTATCGGAGCGAGTGCTTTGTACCGCTTTTGAAGAATGAATTTAAAGACACATTTATTGGAATAATATTTAGGGTTGTTCCAACCAGTCCGATATGGTCTAGTGGCTAGGATATCTGGCTTTCACCCAGAAGGCCCGGGTTCGATTCCCGGTATCGGAGCGAGTGCTTTGTACCGCTTTTGAAGAATAAACTTAAAGACACATTTATAGGAATATTATTTAGGGTTTGTTCAACCAGTCCGATATGGTCTAGTGGCTAGGATATCTGGCTCTCACCCAGAAGGCGAGAGTACGATTCCTGGTATCGAAGCGAGTGCTTTTGTACCGCTTTTCAAGAATAGACTTAAGGATATAGGTTTATGAATAGAATTAAGTCTTGGTTAAGCAAGTCCGATATGGTCTTGTGGCTAGGATACGTGGCTTTCACCCATAATACCCGGGTTCGATTCCCAGTATCGGACCGAGTGCTTTTGTACCGCTTTTGAAGAATGAATTTAAAGACACATTTATAGGAATAATATTTAGGGTTCTTCCAACCAGTCCGATGGGTCTTACCCAAAAGCACGGGTTCGATTCCCGGTATCGTAGCGAGTGATTTGTACCGCTTTTGAAGAATAGACTTAAGGATATAGGTTTATGAATAGAAAAAAGACTTAGCAAGTCCGATATGGTCTAGTGGCTAGGATATCTGGCTCTCACCCAGAAGGCCCGGGTTCGATTCCCGGTATCGGAGCGAGGGCTTTTGTAAAGCATTTCAAGAATAAACTTAAGGATATAGGTTTATGAATAGAATTAAGACTCGGTTAGGCAAATCCGATATGGTCTATTGGGTAGGATACCTGGCTTTCATCCAGAAGGCCCGGGTTCGATTCCCGGTATCGGAGCGAGTGCTTTTGTACCGCTTTTGAAGAATGAATTTAAAGACACATTTATAGGAATAATATTTAGGGTTGTTCCAACCAGTCCGCTATGGTCTAGTGGCTAGGATATCTGGCTTTCACCCAGAAGGCCCGGGTTCGATTCCCGGTATCGTAGCGAGTGATTTGTACCGCTTTTGAAGAATAGACTTAAGGATATAGGTTTATGAATAGAATTAAGAGTTGGTTAAGCAAGTCCGATATGGTCTAGTAGCTAGGATATCTGGCTCTCACCCAGAAGGCCCGGCTTCGATTCCCGGTATCGGAGCGAGTGCTTTTGTACCGCATTTCAAGAATAAACTTAAGGATATAGGTTTATAAATAGAATTAAGAGTTGGTTAAGCAAGTCCGTTATGGTCTAGTGGCAAGGATATCTGGCTTTCACCCAGAAGGCCCGGGTTCGATTCCCGGTATCGAAGCGAGTGCTTTTGTACCGCATTTCAAGAATAGACTTAAAACTGTAGGTTATGAATAGAATTAATAGATGGTTATGCAAGTCCGATATGGTCTAGTGGCTAGGATATCTGGCTCTCACCCAGAAGGTCCGGGTTCGATTCCCGGTATCGGAGCGAGGGCTTTTGTACCGCATTTTAAGAATAAACTTAAGGATATAGGTTTATGAATAGAATTAAGACTCGGTTAGGCAAATCCGATATGGTCTATTGGGTAGGATACCTGGCTTTCGTCCAGAAGGACCGGGTTCGATTCCCGGTATCGGAGCGAGTGCTTTTGTACCGCTTTCGAAGAATGAATTTAAAGACACATTTATAGGAATAATATTTAGGGTTGTTCCAACCAGTCCGATATGGTCTAGTGGCTAGGATATCTGGCTTTCACCCAGAAGGCCCGGGTTCGATTCCCGGTATCGTAGCGAGTGATTTGTACCGCATTTGAAGAATAGACTTAAGGATATAGGTTTATGAATAGAATTAAGACTTAGCAAGTCCGATATGGTCTAGTGGCTAGGAGATCTGGCTCTCACCCAGAAGGCCCGGGTTCGATTTCCGGTATCGGAGCGAGTGCTTTTGTACCGCATTTCAAGAATAGACTTAAGGATATAAGGTTTATGAATAGAATTAAGAGTTGGTTAAGCAAGTCCGATATGGTCTAGTAGCTAGGATATCTGGCTCTCACCCAGAAGGCCCGGCTTCGATTCCCGGTATCGGAGCGAGTGCTTTTGTACCGCATTTCAAGAATAAACTTAAGGATATAGGTTTATAAATAGAATTAAGAGTTGGTTAAGCAAGTCCGTTATGGTCTAGTGGCAAGGATATCTGGCTTTCACCCAGAAGGCCCGGGTTCGATTCCCGGTATCGGAGCGAGTGCTTTTGTACCGCATTTCAAGAATAGACTTAAAACTGTAGGTTATGAATAGAATTAATAGATGGTTATGCAAGTCCGATATGGTCAAGTGGCTAGGATATCTGGCTTTCACCTAGAAGGCCCGGGTTCGATTCCCGGTATCGGAGCGAGGGCTTTTGTACCGCATTTCAAGAATAAAGTTAAGGATATAGGTTTATGAATAGAATTAAGACTCGGTTAGGCAAATCCGATATGGTCTATTGGGTAGGATACCTGGCTTTCATCCAGAAGGCCCGGGTTCGATTCCCGGTATCGGAGCGAGTGCTTTTGTACCGCTTTTGAAGAATGAATTTAAAGACACATTTATTGGAATAATATTTAGGGTTGTTCCAACCATTCCGATATGGTCTAGTGGCTAGGTTATCTGGCTCTCACCCAGAAGGCCCGGGTTCGATTCCAAGTATCGGGACGAGTGCTTTTGTACCGCTTTTCAAAAATAAAATTAAGACTTGGTTGAGCAAGAACGATATGGTCTTGTGGCTAGGATACCGGACTTTCACCCAGAAGGCCCGGGTTCGATTCCCGGTATCGGAGCGAGTGCTTTGTACCGCTTTTGAAGAATGAATTTAAAGACACATTTATTGGAATAATATTTAGGGTTGTTCCAACCAGTCCGATATGGTCTAGTGGCTAGGATATCTGGCTTTCACCCAGAAGGCCCGGGTTCGATTCCCGGTATCGGAGCGAGTGCTTTGTACCGCTTTTGAAGAATAAACTTAAAGACACATTTATAGGAATATTATTTAGGGTTTGTTCAACCAGTCCGATATGGTCTAGTGGCTAGGATATCTGGCTCTCACCCAGAAGGCGAGAGTACGATTCCTGGTATCGAAGCGAGTGCTTTTGTACCGCTTTTCAAGAATAGACTTAAGGATATAGGTTTATGAATAGAATTAAGTCTTGGTTAAGCAAGTCCGATATGGTCTTGTGGCTAGGATACGTGGCTTTCACCCATAATACCCGGGTTCGATTCCCAGTATCGGACCGAGTGCTTTTGTACCGCTTTTGAAGAATGAATTTAAAGACACATTTATAGGAATAATATTTAGGGTTCTTCCAACCAGTCCGATATGGTCTAGTGGCTAGGATACCCTGCTCTTACCCAAAAGCACGGGTTCGATTCCCGGTATCGTAGCGAGTGATTTGTACCGCTTTTGAAGAATAGACTTAAGGATATAGGTTTATGAATAGAAAAAAGACTTAGCAAGTCCGATATGGTCTAGTGGCTAGGATATCTGGCTCTCACCCAGAAGGCCCGGGTTCGATTCCCGGTATCGGAGCGAGGGCTTTTGTAAAGCATTTCAAGAATAAACTTAAGGATATAGGTTTATGAATAGAATTAAGACTCGGTTAGGCAAATCCGATATGGTCTATTGGGTAGGATACCTGGCTTTCATCCAGAAGGCCCGGGTTCGATTCCCGGTATCGGAGCGAGTGCTTTTGTACCGCTTTTGAAGAATGAATTTAAAGACACATTTATAGGAATAATATTTAGGGTTGTTCCAACCAGTCCGCTATGGTCTAGTGGCTAGGATATCTGGCTTTCACCCAGAAGGCCCGGGTTCGATTCCCGGTATCGTAGCGAGTGATTTGTACCGCTTTTGAAGAATAGACTTAAGGATATAGGTTTATGAATAGAATTAAGAGTTGGTTAAGCAAGTCCGATATGGTCTAGTAGCTAGGATATCTGGCTCTCACCCAGAAGGCCCGGCTTCGATTCCCGGTATCGGAGCGAGTGCTTTTGTACCGCATTTCAAGAATAAACTTAAGGATATAGGTTTATAAATAGAATTAAGAGTTGGTTAAGCAAGTCCGTTATGGTCTAGTGGCAAGGATATCTGGCTTTCACCCAGAAGGCCCGGGTTCGATTCCCGGTATCGAAGCGAGTGCTTTTGTACCGCATTTCAAGAATAGACTTAAAACTGTAGGTTATGAATAGAATTAATAGATGGTTATGCAAGTCCGATATGGTCTAGTGGCTAGGATATCTGGCTCTCACCCAGAAGGTCCGGGTTCGATTCCCGGTATCGGAGCGAGGGCTTTTGTACCGCATTTTAAGAATAAACTTAAGGATATAGGTTTATGAATAGAATTAAGACTCGGTTAGGCAAATCCGATATGGTCTATTGGGTAGGATACCTGGCTTTCGTCCAGAAGGACCGGGTTCGATTCCCGGTATCGGAGCGAGTGCTTTTGTACCGCTTTCGAAGAATGAATTTAAAGACACATTTATAGGAATAATATTTAGGGTTGTTCCAACCAGTCCGATATGGTCTAGTGGCTAGGATATCTGGCTTTCACCCAGAAGGCCCGGGTTCGATTCCCGGTATCGTAGCGAGTGATTTGTACCGCATTTGAAGAATAGACTTAAGGATATAGGTTTATGAATAGAATTAAGACTTAGCAAGTCCGATATGGTCTAGTGGCTAGGAGATCTGGCTCTCACCCAGAAGGCCCGGGTTCGATTTCCGGTATCGGAGCGAGTGCTTTTGTACCGCATTTCAAGAATAGACTTAAGGATATAAGGTTTATGAATAGAATTAAGAGTTGGTTAAGCAAGTCCGATATGGTCTAGTAGCTAGGATATCTGGCTCTCACCCAGAAGGCCCGGCTTCGATTCCCGGTATCGGAGCGAGTGCTTTTGTACCGCATTTCAAGAATAAACTTAAGGATATAGGTTTATAAATAGAATTAAGAGTTGGTTAAGCAAGTCCGTTATGGTCTAGTGGCAAGGATATCTGGCTTTCACCCAGAAGGCCCGGGTTCGATTCCCGGTATCGGAGCGAGTGCTTTTGTACCGCATTTCAAGAATAGACTTAAAACTGTAGGTTATGAATAGAATTAATAGATGGTTATGCAAGTCCGATATGGTCAAGTGGCTAGGATATCTGGCTTTCACCTAGAAGGCCCGGGTTCGATTCCCGGTATCGGAGCGAGGGCTTTTGTACCGCATTTCAAGAATAAAGTTAAGGATATAGGTTTATGAATAGAATTAAGACTCGGTTAGGCAAATCCGATATGGTCTATTGGGTAGGATACCTGGCTTTCATCCAGAAGGCCCGGGTTCGATTCCCGGTATCGGAGCGAGTGCTTTTGTACCGCTTTTGAAGAATGAATTTAAAGACACATTTATAGGAATATTATTTAGGGTTTGTTCAACCAGTCCGATATGGTCTAGTGGCTAGGATATCTGGCTCTCACCCAGAAGGCGAGAGTACGATTCCTGGTATCGAAGCGAGTGCTTTTGTACCGCTTTTCAAGAATAGACTTAAGGATATAGGTTTATGAATAGAATTAAGTCTTGGTTAAGCAAGTCCGATATGGTCTTGTGGCTAGGATACGTGGCTTTCACCCATAATACCCGGGTTCGATTCCCAGTATCGGACCGAGTGCTTTTGTACCGCTTTTGAAGAATGAATTTAAAGACACATTTATAGGAATAATATTTAGGGTTCTTCCAACCAGTCCGATATGGTCTAGTGGCTAGGATATCTGGCTTTCACCCAGAAGGCCCGGGTTCGATTCCCGGTATCGGAGCGAGTGCTTTGTACCGCTTTTGAAGAATGAATTTAAAGACACATTTATTGGAATAATATTTAGGGTTGTTCCAACCATTCCGATATGGTCTAGTGGCTAGGTTATCTGGCTCTCACCCAGAAGGCCCGGGTTCGATTCCAAGTATCGGGACGAGTGCTTTTGTACCGCTTTTCAAAAATAAAATTAAGACTTGGTTGAGCAAGAACGATATGGTCTTGTGGCTAGGATACCGGACTTTCACCCAGAAGGCCCGGGTTCGATTCCCGGTATCGGAGCGAGTGCTTTGTACCGCTTTTGAAGAATGAATTTAAAGACACATTTATTGGAATAATATTTAGGGTTGTTCCAACCAGTCCGATATGGTCTAGTGGCTAGGATATCTGGCTTTCACCCAGAAGGCCCGGGTTCGATTCCCGGTATCGGAGCGAGTGCTTTGTACCGCTTTTGAAGAATAAACTTAAAGACACATTTATAGGAAAAATATTTAGGGTTTGTCCAACCAGTCCGATATAGTCTAGTGGCTAGGATACCTTGCTCTCACGCAAAAGCACGGGTTCGATTCCCGGTATCGGAGACAGTGCGATTGCACAAGTTTTAAAGAATAAACTTAAAGACACATTTATAGGAATAATATTTAGGGTTGTTCCAACCAGTCCGATATGGTCTAGTGGCTAGGATATCTGGCTTTCACCCAGGAGGCCCGGGTTCGATACCCGGTATCGGAGGCTGTGCTTTGCACAGCTTTTGAAGAATAAACTTAAAGACACATTTATAGGAATAATATTTACGGTTGTTCCAACCAGTCCGATATGGTCTAGTGGCTAGGATACCCTGCTCTTACCCAAAAGCACGGGTTCGATTCCCGGAATCGTAGCGAGTGATTTGTACCGCTTTTGAAGAATAGACTTAAGGATATAGGTTTATGAATAGAAAAAAGACTTAGCAAGTCCGATATGGTCTAGTGGCTAGGATATCTGGCTCTCACCCAGAAGGCCCGGGTTCGATTCCCGGTATCGGAGCGAGGGCTTTTGTAAAGCATTTCAAGAATAAACTTAAGGATATAGGTTTATGAATAGAATTAAGACTCGGTTAGGCAAATCCGATATGGTCTATTGGGTAGGATACCTGGCTTTCATCCAGAAGGCCCGGGTTCGATTCCCGGTATCGGAGCGATTGCTTTTGTACCGCTTTTGAAGAATGAATTTAAAGACACATTTATAGGAATAATATTTAGGGTTGTTCCAACCAGTCCGCTATGGTCTAGTGGCTAGGATATCTGGCTTTCACCCAGAAGGCCCGGGTTCGATTCCCGGTATCGTAGCGAGTGATTTGTACCGCTTTTGAAGAATAGACTTAAGGATATAGGTTTATGAATAGAATTAAGAGTTGGTTAAGCAAGTCCGATATGGTCTAGTAGCTAGGATATCTGGCTCTCACCCAGAAGGCCCGGCTTCGATTCCCGGTATCGGAGCGAGTGCTTTTGTACCGCATTTCAAGAATAAACTTAAGGATATAGGTTTATAAATAGAATTAAGAGTTGGTTAAGCAAGTCCGTTATGGTCTAGTGGCAAGGATATCTGGCTTTCACCCAGAAGGCCCGGGTTCGATTCCCGGTATCGAAGCGAGTGCTTTTGTACCGCATTTCAAGAATAGACTTAAAACTGTAGGTTATGAATAGAATTAATAGATGGTTATGCAAGTCCGATATGGTCTAGTGGCTAGGATATCTGGCTCTCACCCAGAAGGTCCGGGTTCGATTCCCGGTATCGGAGCGAGGGCTTTTGTACCGCATTTTAAGAATAAACTTAAGGATATAGGTTTATGAATAGAATTAAGACTCGGTTAGGCAAATCCGATATGGTCTATTGGGTAGGATACCTGGCTTTCGTCCAGAAGGACCGGGTTCGATTCCCGGTATCGGAGCGAGTGCTTTTGTACCGCTTTCGAAGAATGAATTTAAAGACACATTTATAGGAATAATATTTAGGGTTGTTCCAACCAGTCCGATATGGTCTAGTGGCTAGGATATCTGGCTTTCACCCAGAAGGCCCGGGTTCGATTCCCGGTATCGTAGCGAGTGATTTGTACCGCATTTGAAGAATAGACTTAAGGATATAGGTTTATGAATAGAATTAAGACTTAGCAAGTCCGATATGGTCTAGTGGCTAGGAGATCTGGCTCTCACCCAGAAGGCCCGGGTTCGATTTCCGGTATCGGAGCGAGTGCTTTTGTACCGCATTTCAAGAATAGACTTAAGGATATAAGGTTTATGAATAGAATTAAGAGTTGGTTAAGCAAGTCCGATATGGTCTAGTAGCTAGGATATCTGGCTCTCACCCAGAAGGCCCGGCTTCGATTCCCGGTATCGGAGCGAGTGCTTTTGTACCGCATTTCAAGAATAAACTTAAGGATATAGGTTTATAAATAGAATTAAGAGTTGGTTAAGCAAGTCCGTTATGGTCTAGTGGCAAGGATATCTGGCTTTCACCCAGAAGGCCCGGGTTCGATTCCCGGTATCGGAGCGAGTGCTTTTGTACCGCATTTCAAGAATAGACTTAAAACTGTAGGTTATGAATAGAATTAATAGATGGTTATGCAAGTCCGATATGGTCAAGTGGCTAGGATATCTGGCTTTCACCTAGAAGGCCCGGGTTCGATTCCCGGTATCGGAGCGAGGGCTTTTGTACCGCATTTCAAGAATAAAGTTAAGGATATAGGTTTATGAATAGAATTAAGACTCGGTTAGGCAAATCCGATATGGTCTATTGGGTAGGATACCTGGCTTTCATCCAGAAGGCCCGGGTTCGATTCCCGGTATCGGAGCGAGTGCTTTTGTACCGCTTTTGAAGAATGAATTTAAAGACACATTTATAGGAATATTATTTAGGGTTGTTCCAACCAGTCCGATATGGTCTAGTGGCTAGGATATCTGGCTTTAACCCAGAAGGCCCGGGTTCGATTCCCGGTATCGTAGCGAGTGATTTGTACCGCTTTTGAAGAATAGACTTAAGGATATAGGTTTATGAATATAATTAAGACTTAGCAAGTCCAATATGGTCTAGTGGCTAGGATATCTGGCTCTCACCCAGAAGGCCCGGGTTCGATTCCCGGTATCGGAGCGAGTGCTTTTGTACCGCTTTCGAAGAATGAATTTAAAGACACATTTATAGGAATAATATTTAGGGTTGTTCCAACCAGTCCGCTATGGTCTAGTGGCTAGGATATCTGGCTTTCACCCAGAAGGCCCGGGTTCGATTCCCGGTATCGTAGCGAGTGATTTGTACCGCTTTTGAAGAATAGACTTAAGGATATAGGTTTATGAATAGAATTAAGACTTAGCAAGTCCGATATGGTCTAGTGGCTAGGATATCTGGCTTTCACCCACAAGGCCCGGGTTCGATTCCCGGTATCGGAGCGAGTGCTTTTGTCCCGCTTTTGAAGAATGAATTTAAAGACACATTTATAGGAATAATATTTAGGGTTGTTCCAACCAGTCCGATATGGTTTAGTGGCTAGGATAACTGGCTTTCACCCAGAAGGCCCGGGTTCGATTCCCGGTATCGTAGCGAGTGATTTGTACCGCTTTTGAAGAATAGACTTAAGGATATAGGTTTATGAATAGAAAAAAGACTTAGCAAGTCCGATATGGTCTAGTGGCTAGGGTATCTGGCTCTCACCCAGAAGGCCCGGGTTCGATTCCCGGTAACGGAGCGAGTGCTTTTGTACCGCATTTCAAGAATAGACTTAAGGATATAAGGTTTATAAATAGAATTAAGAATTGGTTAAGCAAGTCCGATATGGTCTAGTAGCTAGGATATCTGGCTCTCACCCAGAAGGCCCGGCTTCGATTCCCGGTATCGGAGCGAGTGCTTTTGTACCGCATTTCAAGAATAAACTTAAGGATATAGGTTTATAAATAGAATTAAGAGTTGGTTAAGCAAGTCCGTTATGGTCTAGTGGCAAGGATATCTGGCTTTCACCCAGAAGGCCCGGGTTCGATTCCCGGTATCGGAGCGAGTGCTTTTGTACCGCATTTCAAGAATAGACTTAAAACTGTAGGTTATGAATAGAATTAATAGATGGTTATGCAAGTCCGATATGGTCTAGTGGCTAGGATATCTGGCTCTCACCCAGAAGGCCCGGGTTCGATTCCCGGTATCGGAGCGAGTGCTTTTGTACCGCATTTCAAGAATAAACTTAAGGATATAAGGTTTATGAATAGAATTAAGAGTTGGTTAAGCAAGTCCGATATGGTCTAGTAGCTAGGATATCTGGCTCTCACCCAGAAGGCCCGGCTTCGATTCCCGGTATCGGAGCGAGTGCTTTTGTACCGCATTGCAAGAATAAAATTAAGGATATAGGTTTATGAATAGAATTAAGAGTTGGTTAAGCAAGTCCGTTATGGTCTAGTGGCAAGGATATCTGGCTTTCACCCAGAAGGCCCGGGTTCGATTCCCGTTATCGGAGCGAGTGCTTTTGTACCGCATTTCAAGAATAGACTTAAAACTGTAGGTTATGAATAGAATTAATAGATGGTTATGCAAGTCCGATATGGTCTAGTGGCTAGGATATCTGGCTCTCACCCAGAAGGCCCGGGTTCGAATCCCGTTATCGGAGCGAGTGCTTTTGTACCGCATTTCAAGAATAAACTTAAGGATATAGGTTTATGAATAGAATTAAGACTTGGTTAAGCAAGTCCGATATGGTCTATTGGGGAGGATACCTGGCTTTCATCCAGAAGGCCCGGGTTCGATTCCCGGTATCGGAGCGAGTGCTTTTGTACCGCTTTTGAAGAATCAATTTAAAGACACATTTATAGGAATAATATTTAGGGTTGTTCCAACCAGTCCGATATGGTCTAGTGGCTAGGATATCTGGCTCTCACCCAGAAGGCCCGGGTTCGATTCCCGGTATCGGAGCGAGTGCTTTTGTACCGCATTTCAAGAATAAACTTAAGGATATAAGGTTTATGAATAGAATTAAGAGTTGGTTAAGCAAGTCCGATATGGTCTAGTAGCTAGGATATCTGGCTCTCACCCAGAAGGCCCGGCTTCGATTCCCGGTATCGGAGCGAGTGCTTTTGTACCGCATTGCAAGAATAAAATTAAGGATATAGGTTTATGAATAGAATTAAGAGTTGGTTAAGCAAGTCCGTTATGGTCTAGTGGCAAGGATATCTGGCTTTCACCCAGAAGGCCCGGGTTCGATTCCCGTTATCGGAGCGAGTGCTTTTGTACCGCATTTCAAGAATAGACTTAAAACTGTAGGTTATGAATAGAATTAATAGATGGTTATGCAAGTCCGATATGGTCTAGTGGCTAGGATATCTGGCTCTCACCCAGAAGGCCCGGGTTCGAATCCCGTTATCGGAGCGAGTGCTTTTGTACCGCATTTCAAGAATAAACTTAAGGATATAGGTTTATGAATAGAATTAAGACTTGGTTAAGCAAGTCCGATATGGTCTATTGGGGAGGATACCTGGCTTTCATCCAGAAGGCCCGGGTTCGATTCCCGGTATCGGAGCGAGTGCTTTTGTACCGCTTTTGAAGAATCAATTTAAAGACACATTTATAGGAATAATATTTAGGGTTGTTCCAACCAGTCCGATATGGTCTAGTGGCTAGGATATCTGGCTTTCACCCAGAAGGCCCGGGTTCGATTCCCGGTATCGTAGCGAGTGATTTGTACCGCTTTTGAAGAATAGACTTAAGGATATAGGTTTATGAATATAATTAAGACTTAGCAAGTCCAATATGGTCTAGTGGCTAGGATATCTGGCTCTCACCCAGAAGGCCCGGGTTCGATTCCCGGTATCGGAGCGAGTGCTTTTGTACCGCTTTCGAAGAATGAATTTAAAGACACATTTATAGGAATAATATTTAGGGTTGTTCCAACCAGTCCGCTATGGTCTAGTGGCTAGGATATCTGCCTTTCACCCAGAAGGCCCGGGTTCGATTCCCGGTATCGTAGCGAGTGATTTGTACCGCTTTGAAGAATAGACTTAAGGATATAGGTTTATGAATAGAATTAAGACTTAGCAAGTCCGATATGGTCTAGTGGCTAGGATATCTGGCTTTCACCCACAAGGCCCGGGTTCGATTCCCGGTATCGGAGCGAGTGCTTTTGTCCCGCTTTTGAAGAATGAATTTAAAGACACATTTATAGGAATAATATTTAGGGTTGTTCCAACCAGTCCGATATGGTTTAGTGGCTAGGATATCTGGCTTTAACCGAGAAGGCCCGGGTTCGATTCCCGGTATCGTAGCGAGTGATTTGTACCGCTTTTGAAGAATAGACGTAAGGATATAGGTTTATGAATAGAATTAAGACGTAGCAAGTCCGATATGGTCTAGTGGCTAGGATATCTGGCTCTCACCCAGAAGGCCCGGGTTCGATTCCCGGTAACGGAGCGAGTGCTTTTGTACCGCATTTCAAGAATAGACTTAAGGATATAAGGTTTATGAATAGAATTAAGAGTTGGTTAAGCAAGTCCGATATGTTCTAGTAGCTAGGATATCTGGCTCTCACCCAGAAGGCCCGGCTTCGATTCCCGGTATCGGAGCGAGTGCTTTTGTACCGCATTTCAAGAATAAACTTAAGGATATAGGTTTATAAATAGAATTAAGAGTTGGTTAAGCAAGTCCGTTATGGTCTAGTGGCAAGGATATCTGGCTTTCACCCAGAAGGCCCGGGTTCGATTCCCGGTATCGGAGCGAGTGCTTTTGTACCGCATTTCAAGAATAGACTTAAAACTGTAGGTTATGAATAGAATTAATAGATGGTTATGCAAGTCCGATATGGTCTAGTGGCTAGGATATCTGGCTCTAACCCAGAAGGCCCGGGTTCGATTCCCGGTATCGGAGCGAGTGCTTTTGTACCGCATTTCAAGAATAAACTTAAGGATATAAAGTTTATGAATAGAATTAAGAGCTGGTTAAGCAAGTCCGATATGGTCTAGTAGCTAGGATATCTGGATCTCACCCAGAAGGCCCGGCTTCGATTCCCGGTATCGGAGCGAGTGCTTTTGTACCGCATTGCAAGAATAGAATTAAGGGTTGGTTAAGCAAGTCCGTTATGGTCTAGTGGCAAGGATATCTGGCTTTCACCCAGAAGTCCCGGGTTCGATTCCTGTATCGGAGCGAGTGCTTTTGTACCGCATTTCAAGAATAAACTTAAGGATATAGGTTTATGAATAGAATTAAGACTTGGTTAAGCAAGTCCGATATGGTCTATTGGGGAGGATACCTGGCTTTCATCCAGAAGGCCCGGGTTCGATTCCCGGTATCGGAGCGAGTGCTTTTGTACCGCTTTTGAAGAATGAATTTAAAGACACATTTATAGGAATAAAATTTAGGGTTGTTCCAACCAGTCCGATATGGTTTAGTGGCTAGGATATCTGGCTTTCACCCAGAAGGCCCGGGTTCGATTCCCGGTATCGGAGCGAGTGCTTTTGTACCGCTTTTGAAGAATGAATTTAAAGACACATTTATAGGAATAATATTTAGGGTTGTTTCAACTAGTCCGATATGGTCTAGTGGCTAGGATATCTGGCTTTAACCGAGAAGGCCCGGGTTCGATTCCCGGTATCGTAGCGAGTGATTTGTACCGCTTTTGAAGAATAGACGTAAGGATATAGGTTTATGAATAGAATTAAGACGTAGCAAGTCCGATATGGTCTAGTGGCTAGGATATCTGGCTCTCACCCAGAAGGCCCGGGTTCGATTCCCGGTAACGGAGCGAGTGCTTTTGTACCGCATTTCAAGAATAGACTTAAGGATATAAGGTTTATGAATAGAATTAAGAGTTGGTTAAGCAAGTCCGATATGTTCTAGTAGCTAGGATATCTGGCTCTCACCCAGAAGGCCCGGCTTTGATTCCCGGTATCGGAGCGAGTGCTTTTGTACCGCATTTCAAGAATAAACTTAAGGATATAAAGTTTATGAATAGAATTAAGAGCTGGTTAAGCAAGTCCGATATGGTCTAGTAGCTAGGATATCTGGATCTCACCCAGAAGGCCCGGCTTCGATTCCCGGTATCGGAGCGAGTGCTTTTGTACCGCATTGCAAGAATAGAATTAAGGGTTGGTTAAGCAAGTCCGTTATGGTCTAGTGGCAAGGATATCTGGCTTTCACCCAGAAGTCCCGGGTTCGATTCCCGGTATCGGAGCGAGTGCTTTTGTACCGCATTTCAAGAATAAACTTAAGGATATAGGTTTATGAATAGAATTAAGACTTGGTTAAGCAAGTCCGATATGGGCTATTGGGGAGGATACCTGGCTTTCATCCAGAAGGCCCAGGTTCGATTCCCGGTATCGGAGCGAGTGCTTTTGTACCGCTTTTGAAGAATGAATTTAAAGACACATTTATAGGAATAATATTTAGGGTTGTTCCAACCAGTCCGATATGGTCTAGTGGCTAGGACATCTGGCTTTAACCGAGAAGGCCCGGGTTCGATTCCCGGTATCGTAGCGAGTGATTTGTACCGCTTTTGAAGAATAGACTTAAGGATATAGGTTTATGAATATAATTAAGACTTAGCAAGTCCGATATGGTCTAGTGGCTAGGATATCTGGCTCTCACCCAGAAGGCCCGGGTTCGATTCCCGGTATCGGAGCGAGTGCTTTTGTACCGCTTTTGAAGAATGAATTTAAAGACACATTTATAGGAATAATAATTAGGGTTGTTACAACCAGTCCGATATGGTCTAGTGGCTAGGATATCTGGCTTTCACCCAGAAGGCCCGGGTTCGATACCCGGTATCGGGGTGAGTGCTTTTGTACAGCTTTTCAAGAATAGAATTAAGACTTGGTTGAGCAAGTACGATATGGTCTAGTGGCTTGGATACCCTGCTCTCACCCAAAAGCACGGGTTCGATTCCCGGTATCGTAGCGAGTGATTTGTACCGCTTTTGAAGAATAGACTCAAGGATATAGGTTTATGAATAGAATTAAGACATAGCAAGTCCGATATGGTCTAGTGGCTAGGATATCTGGCTCTCACCCAGAAGGCCCGGGTTCGATTCCCGGTATCGGAGCGAGTGCTTTTGTACCGCTTTTGAAGAATGAATTTAAAGACACATTTATAGGAATAATATTTAGGGTTGTTACAACCAGTCCGATATGGTCTAGTGGCTAGGATATCTGGCTTTCACCCAGAAGGCCCGGGTTCGATTCCCGGTATCGGAGCGAGTGCTTTTGTACCGCATTTCAAGAATAAACTTAAGGATATAGGTTTATGAACAGAATTAAGAATTGGTTATGCAAGTCCGATATGGTCTAGTGGCTAGGATATCTGGCTCTCACCCAGAAGTCCCGGGTTCAATTCCCGGTATCGGAGCGAGTGCTTTTGTACCGCTTTTGAAGAATGAATTTAAAGACACATTTATGGGAATAATATTTAGGGTTCTTCCAACCAGTCCGATATGGTCTAGTGGCTAGGATATCTGGCTTTCACCCAGAAGGCCCGGGTTCGATTCCCGGTATCGGAGCGAGTGCTTTGTACCGCGTTTGAAGAATAAACTTAAAGACACATTTATAGGAATAATATTTAGGGTTTGTTCAACCAGTCCGATATGGTCTAGTGGCTAGGATATCTGGCTCTCACCCAGAGGGCGAGAGTACGATTCCCGGTATCGAAGCGAGTGCTTTTGTACCGCTTTTCAAGAATAGACTTAAGGATATAGGTTTATGAATAGAATTAAGTCTTGGTTAAGCAAGTCCGATATGGTCTTGTGGCTAGGATACTGGGCTTTCACCCATAATACCCGGGTTCGATTCCCTGTATCGGACCGAGTGCTTTTGTACCGCTTTTGAAGAATGAACTTAAAGACACATTTATAGGAATAATATCTAGGGATGTTCCAACCAGTCCGATATGGTCTAGTGGCTAGGATATCTGGCTTTCACCCAGAAGGCCCGGGTTCGATTCCCGGTATCGGAGCGAGTGCTTTGTACCGCTTTTGAAGAATGAATTTAAAGACACATTTATTGGAATAATATTTAGGGTTCTTCCAACCATTCCGATATGGTCTAGTGGCTAGGATATCTGGCTCTCACCCAGAAGGCCCGGGTTCGATTCCAAGTATCGGGACGAGTGCTTTTGTACCGCTTTTCAAAAATAAAATTAAGACTTGGTTGAGCAAGAACGATATGGTCTTGTGGCTAGGATACCTGACTTTCACCCAGAAGGCCCGGGTTCGATTCCCGGTATCGGAGCGAGTGCTTTGTACCGCTTTTGAAGAATGAATTTAAAGACACATTTATTGGAATAATATTTAGGGTTGTTCCAACCAGTCCGATATGGTCTAGTGGCTAGGATATCTGGCTTTTACCCAGAAGGCCCGGGTTCGATTCCCGGTATCGGAGCGAGTGCTTTGTACCGCTTTTGAAGAATAAACTTAAAGACACATTTATAGGAAAAATATTTAGGGTTTGTCCAACCAGTCCGATATAGTCTAGTGGCCAGGATACCTTGCTCTCACACAAAAGCACGGGTTCGATTCCCGGTATCGGAGACAGTGCGATTGCACAAGTTTTAAAGAATAAACTTAAAGACACATTTATAGGAATAATATTTAGGGTTGTTCCAACCAGTCCGATATGGTCTAGTGGCAAGGATATCTGGCTTTCACCCAGGAGGCCCGGGTTCGATACCCGGTATCGGAGGCTGTGCTTTGCACAGCTTTTGAAGAATAAACTTAAAGACACATTTATAGGAATAATATTTAGGGTTGTTCCAACCAGTCCGATATGGTCTAGTGGCTAGGATACCCTGCTCTTACCCAAAAGCACGGGTTCGATTCCCGGTATCGTAGCGAGTGATTTGTACCGCTTTTGAAGAATAGACTTAAGGATATAGGTTTATGAATAGAAAAAAGACTTAGCAAGTCCGATATGGTCTAGTGGCTAGGATATCTGGCTCTCACCCAGAAGGCCCGGGTTCGATTCCCGGTATCGGAGCGAGTGCTTTTGTACCGCATTTCAAGAATAAACTTAAGGCTATAGGTTTATGAATAGAATTAAGAGTTGGTTAAGAGAGTCCGATATGGTCTAGTGGCTAGGATATCTGGCTCTCACCCAGAAGGCCCGGGTTCGATTCCCGGTATCGGAGCGAGTGCTTTTGTACCGCATTTCAAGAATAAACTTAAGGATATAGGTTTATGAATTGAATTAAGAGTTGGTTAAGCAAGTCCGATATGGTCTAGTGGCAAGGATATCTGGCTTTCACCCAGAAGGCCCGGGTTCGATTCCCGGTATCGGAGCGAGTGCTTTTGTACCGCTTTTGAAGAATGAATTTAAAGACGCATTTATAGGAATAATATTTAGGGTTGTTCCAACCAGTCCGATATGGTCTAGTGGCTAGGATATCTGGCTTTCACCCAGAAGGCCCGGGTTCGATTCCCGGTATCGGAGCGAGTGCTTTTGTACCGCATTTCAAGAATAAACTTAAGGCTATAGGTTTATGAATAGAATTAAGAGTTGGTTAAGCAAGTCCGATATGGTCTAGTGGCTAGGATATCTGGCTCTCACCCAGAAGGCCCGGGTTCGATTCCCGGTATCGGAGCGAGTGCTTTTGTACCGCATTTCAAGAATAAACTTAAGGATATAGGTTTATGAATTGAATTAAGAGTTGGTTAAGCAAGTCCGATATGGTCTAGTGGCAAGGATATCTGGCTTTCACCCAGAAGGCCCGGGTTCGATTCCCGGTATCGGAGCGAGTGCTTTTGTACCGCTTTTGAAGAATGAATTTAAAGACGCATTTATAGGAATAATATTTAGGGTTGTTCCAACCAGTCCGATATGGTCTAGTGGCTAGGATATCTGGCTCTCACCCAGAAGGCCCGGGTTCGATTCCCGGTATCGGAGCGAGTGCTTTTGTACCGCATTTCAAGAATAAACTTAAGGATATAGGTTTATGAATTGAATTAAGAGTTGGTTAAGCAAGTCCGATATGGTCTAGTGGCAAGGATATCTGGCTTTCACCCAGAAGGCCCGGGTTCGATTCCCGGTATCGGAGCGAGTGCTTTTGTACCGCTTTCGAAGAATGAATTTAAAGACACATTTATAGGAATAATATTTAGGGTTGTTCCAACCAGTCCGCTATGGTCTAGTGGCTAGGATATCTGGCTTTCACCCAGAAGGCCCGGGTTCGATACCCGGTATCGGAGTCTGTGCTTTGTACCGCTTTTGAAGAATAAACTTAAAGACACATTTATGGGAAAAATATTTAGGGTTTGTCCAACCAGTCCGATATAGTCTAGTGGCTAGGATACCTTGCACGGGATCGATTCCCGGTATCGGAGACAGTGCGTTTGCACAAGTTTTAAAGAATAAACTTAAAGACACATTTATAGGAATAATATTTAGGGTTGTTCCAACCAGTCCGATATGGTCTAGTGGCTAGGATATCTGGCTTTCACCCAGAAGGCCCGGGTTCGATACCCGGTATCGGGGTGAGTGCTTTTGTACAACTTTTCAAGAATAGAATTAAGACTTGGTTGAGCAAGTACGATATGGTCTAGTGGCTTGGATACCCTGCTCTCACCCAAAAGCACGGGTTCGATTCCCGGTATCGTAGCGAGTGATTTGTACCGCTTTTGAAGAATAGACTCAAGGATATAGGTTTATGAATAGAATTAAGACTTAGCAAGTCCGATATGGTCTAGTGGCTAGGATATCTGGCTCTCACCTAGAAGGACCGTGTTCGATTCCCGGTATCGGAGCGAGTGCTTTTGTACCGCTTTCGAAGAATGAATTTAAAGACACATTTATAGGAATAATATTTAGGGTTGTTCCAACCAGTCCGATAAGGTCTAGTGGCTAGGATATCTGGCTCTCACCCAGAAGGCCCGGCTTCGATTCCCGGTATCGGAGCGAGTGCTTTTGTACCGCATTTCAGAATAAACTTAAGGATATAGGTTTATAAATAGAATTAAGAGTTGGTTAAGCTAGTCCGTTATGGTCTAGTCCCAAGGATATCTGGCTTTCACCCAGAAGGCCCGGGTTCGATTCCCGGTATCGGAGCGAGTGCTTTTGTACCGCATTTCAAGAATAGACTTAAAACTGTAGGTTATGAATAGAATTAATAGGTGGTTATGCAAGAACGATATGGTCTTGTGGCTAGGATACCTGACTTTCACCCAGAAGGCCCGGGCTCGATTTCTGGTATCGGAGCGAGTGCTTTGTACCGCTTTTGAAGAATGAATTTAAAGACACATTTATTGGAATAATATTTAGGGTTGTTCCAACCAGTCCGATATGGTCTAGTGGCTAGGATATCTGGCTTTCACCCAGAAGGCCCGGGTTCGATTCCCGGTATCGGAGGCTGTGCTTTGCACAGCTTTTGAAGAATAAACTTAAAGACACATTTATAGGAATAATATTTAGGGTTGTTCCAACCAGTCCGATATGGTCTAGTGGCTAGGATACCCTGCTCTTACCCAAAAGCACGGGTTCGATTCCCGGTATCGTAGCGAGTGATTTGTACCGCTTTTGAAGAATAGACTTAAGGATATAGGTTTATGAATAGAAAAAAGACTTAGCAAGTCCGATATGGTCTAGTGGCTAGGATATCTGGCTCTCACCCAGAAGGCCCGGGTTCGATTCCCGGTATCGGAGCGAGTGCTTTTGTACCGCATTTCAAGGATAAACTTAAGGATATAGGTTTATGAATTGAATTAAGAGTTGGTTAAGCAAGTCCGATATGGTCTAGTGGCAAGGATATCTGGCTTTCACCTAGAAGGCCCGGGGTTCGATTCCCGGTATCGGAGCGAGTGCTTTTGTACCGCTTTTGAAGAATGAATTTAAAGACGCATTTATAGGAATAATATTTAGGGTTGTTCCAACCAGTCCGATATGGTCTAGTGGCTAGGATATCTGGCTTTCACCCAGAAGGCCCGGGTTCGATTCCCGGTATCGGAGCGAGTGCTTTTGTACCGCTTTTGAAGAATGGATTTAAAGACACATTTATAGGAATAATATTTAGGGTTGTTCCAACCAGTCCGATATGGTCTAGTGGCTAGGATATCTGGCTTTCACCCAGAAGGCCCGGGTTCGATTCCCGGTATCGGAGCGAGTGCTTTGTACCGCTTTTGAAGAATAAACTTAAAGACACATTTATAGGAAAAATATTTAGGGTTTGTCCAACCAGTCCGATATAGTCTAGTGGCTAGGATACCTTGCTCTCACCCAAAAGCACGGGATCGATTCCCGGTATCGGAGACAGTGCGTTTGCACAAGTTTCAAAGAGTAAACTTAAAGACACATTTATAGGAATAATATTTAGGGTTGTTCCAACCAGTCCGATATGGTCTAGTGGCTAGGATATCTGGCTTTCACCCAGAAGGCCCGGGTTCGATACCCGGTATCGGAGACTGTGCTTTGTACCGCTTTTGAAGAATAAACTTAAAGACACATTTATGGGAAAAATATTTAGGGTTTGTCCAACCAGTCCGATATAGTCTAGTGGCTAGGATATCTGGCTTTCACCCAGAAGGCCCGGGTTCGATACCCGGTATCGGGGTGAGTGCTTTTGTACAGCTTTTCAAGAATAGAATTAAGACTTGGTTGAGCAAGTACGATATGGTCTAGTGGCTTGGATACCCTGCTCTCACCCAAAAGCACGGGTTCGATTCCCGGTATCGTAGCGAGTGATTTGTACCGCTTTTGAAGAATAGACTCAAGGATATAGGTTTATGAATAGAATTAAGACTTAGCAAGTCAGATATGGTCTAGTGGCTAGGATATCTGGCTCTCACCTAGAAGGACCGGGTTCGATTCCCGGTATCGGAGCGAGTGCTTTTGTACCGCTTTCGAAGAATGAATTTAAAGACACATTTATAGGAATAATATTTAGGGTTGTTCCAACCAGTCCGATATGGTCTAGTGGCTAGGATATCTGGCTTTCACCCAGAAGGCACGGGTTCGATTCCCGGTATCGTAGCGAGTGATTTGTACCGCTTTTGAAGAATAGACTTAAGGATATAGGTTTATGAATAGAATTAAGACTTAGCAAGTCCGATATGGTCTAGTAGCTAGGATATCTGGCTCTCACCCAGAAGGCCCGGCTTCGATTCCCGGTATCGGAGCGAGTGCTTTTGTACCGCATTTCAAGAATAAACTTTAGGATATAGGTTTATAAATAGAATTAAGAGTTGGTTAAGCTAGTCCGTTATGGTCTAGTGCCAAGGATATCTGGCTTTCACCCAGAAGGCCCGGGTTCGATTCCCGGTATCGGAGCGAGTGCTTTTGTACCGCATTTCAAGAATAGACTTAAAACTGTAGGTTATGAATAGAATTAATAGATGGTTATGCAAGAACGATATGGTCTTGTGGCTAGGATACCTGACTTTCACCCAGAAGGCCCGGGTTCGATTCCTGGTATCGGAGCGAGTGCTTTGTACCGCTTTTGAAGAATGAATTTAAAGACGCATTTATTGGAATAATATTTAGGGTTGTTCCAACCAGTCCGATATGGTCTAGTGGCTAGGATATCTGGCTTTCACCCAGAAGGCCCGGGTTCGATTCCCGGTATCGGAGGCTGTGCTTTGCACAGCTTTTGAAGAATAAACTTAAAGACACATTTATAGGAATAATATTTAGGGTTGTCCCAACCAGTCCGATATGGTCTAGTGGCTAGGATACCCTGCTCTTACCCAAAAGCACGGGTTCGATTCCCGGTATCGTAGCGAGTGATTTGTACCGCTTTTGAAGAATAGACTTAAGGATATAGGTTTATGAATAGAAGAAAGACTTAGCAAGTCCGATATGGTCTAGTGGCTAGGATATCTGGCTCTCACCCAGAAGGCCCGGGTTCGATTCCCGGTATCGGAGCGAGTGCTTTTGTACCGCATTTCAAGAATAAACTTAAGGATATAGGTTTATGAATAGAATTAAGAGTTGGTTAAGCAAGTCCGATATGGTCTAGTGGCTAGGATATCTGGCTCTCACCCAGAAGGCCCGGGTTCGATTCCCGGTATCGGAGCGAGTGCTTTCGTACCGCATTTCAAGAATAAACTTAAGGATATAGGTTTATGAATTGAATTAAGAGTTGGTTAAGCAAGTCCGATATGGTCTAGTGGCAAGGATATCTGGCTTTCACCCAGAAGGCCCGGGTTCGATTCCCGGTATCGGAGCGAGTGCTTTTGTACCGCTTTTGAAGAATGAATTTAAAGACGCATTTATAGGAATAATATTTAGGGTTGTTCCAACCAGTCCGATATGGTCTAGTGGCTAGGATATCTGGCTTTCACCCAGAAGGCCCGGGTTCGATTCCCGGTATCGGAGCGAGTGCTTTTGTACCGCTTTTGAAGAATGGATTTAAAGACACATTTATAGGAATAATATTTAGGGTTGTCCCAACCAGTCCGATATGGTCTAGTGGCTAGGATACCCTGCTCTTACCCAAAAGCACGGGTTCGATTCCCGGTATCGTAGCGAGTGATTTGTACCGCTTTTGAAGAATAGACTTAAGGATATAGGTTTATGAATAGAATTAAGAGTTGGTTAAGCAAGTCCGATATGGTCTAGTGGCTAGGATATCTGGCTCTCACCCAGAAGGCCCGGGTTCGATTCCCGGTATCGGAGCGAGTGCTTTCGTACCGCATTTCAAGAATAAACTTAAGGATATAGGTTTATGAATTGAATTAAGAGTTGGTTAAGCAAGTCCGATATGGTCTAGTGGCAAGGATATCTGGCTTTCACCCAGAAGGCCCGGGTTCGATTCCCGGTATCGGAGCGAGTGCTTTTGTACCGCTTTTGAAGAATGAATTTAAAGACGCATTTATAGGAATAATATTTAGGGTTGTTCCAACCAGTCCGATATGGTCTAGTGGCTAGGATATCTGGCTTTCACCCAGAAGGCCCGGGTTCGATTCCCGGTATCGGAGCGAGTGCTTTTGTACCGCTTTTGAAGAATGGATTTAAAGACACATTTATAGGAATAATATTTAGGGTTGTTCCAACCAGTCCGATATGGTCTAGTGGCTAGGATATCTGGCTTTCACCCAGAAGGCCCGGGTTCGATACCCGGTATCGGAGACTGTGCTTTGTACCGCTTTTGAAGAATAAACTTAAAGACACATTTATGGGAAAAATATTTAGGGTTTGTCCAACCAGTCCGATATAGTCTAGTGGCTAGGATACCATGCACGGGATCGATTCCCGGTATCGGAGACAGTGCGTTTGCACAAGTTTTAAAGAATAAACTTAAAGACACATTTATAGGAATAATATTTAGGGTTGTTCCAACCAGTCCGATATGGTCTAGTGGCTAGGATATCTGGCTTTCACCCAGAAGGCCCGGGTTCGATACCCGGTATCGGGGTGAGTGCTTTTGTACAACTTTTCAAGAATAGAATTAAGACTTGGTTGAGCAAGTACGATATGGTCTAGTGGCTTGGATACCCTGCTCTCACCCAAAAGCACGGGTTCGATTCCCGGTATCGTAGCGAGTGATTTGTACCGCTTTTGAAGAATAGACTCAAGGATATAGGTTTATGAATAGAATTAAGACTTAGCAAGTCCGATATGGTCTAGTGGCTAGGATATCTGGCTCTCACCTAGAAGGACCGTGTTCGATTCCCGGTATCGGAGCGAGTGCTTTTGTACCGCTTTCGAAGAATGAATTTAAAGACACATTTATAGGAATAATATTTAGGGTTGTTCCAACCAGTCCGATATGGTCTAGTGGCTAGGATATCTGGCTCTCACCCAGAAGGCCCGGCTTCGATTCCCGGTATCGGAGCGAGTGCTTTTGTACCGCATTTCAAGAATAGACTTAAGGATATAAGGTTTATGAATAGAATTAAGAGTTGGTTAAGCAAGTCCGATATGGTCTAGTAGCTAGGATATCTGGCTCTCACCCAGAAGGCCCGGCTTCGATTCCCGGTATCGGAGCGAGTGCTTTTGTACCGCATTTCAAGAATAAACTTAAAACTGTAGGTTATGAATAGAATTAATAGATGGTTATGCAAGCCCGATATGGTCTAGTGGCAAGGATATATGGCTTTCACCCAGAAGGCCCGGGTTTGATTCCCGGTATCGGAGCGAGTGGTTTTGTACCGCATTTCAAGAATAAACTTAAGGATATAGGTTTATGGATAGAATTAAGACTGGGTTAAGCAAGTCCGATATGGTCTATTGGGGAGGATACCTGGCTTTCACCCAGAAGGCCCGGGTTCGATTCCCGGTATCGGAGCGAGTGCTTTTGTACCGCTTTCGAAGAATGAATTTAAAGACACATTTATAGGAATAATATTTAGGGTTGTTCCAACCAGTCCGATATGGTCTAGTGGCTAGGATATCTGGCTTTCACCCAGAAGGCCCGGGTTCGATTCCCGGTATCGTAGCGAGTGATTTGTACCGCTTTTGAAGAATAGACTTAAGGATATAGGTTTATGAATAGAATTAAGTCTTAGCAAGTCCGATATGGTCTAGTGGCTAGGATATCTGGCTCTCACCCAGAAGGCCCGGGTTCGATTCCCGGTAACGGAGCGAGTGCTTTTGTACCGCATTTCAAGAATAAACTTAAGGATATAGGTTTATGAATAGAATTAAGAGTTGGTTAAGCAAGTCCGATATGGTCTAGTGGCTAGGATATCTGGCTCTCACCCAGAAGGCCCGGGTTCGATTCCCGGTATCGGAGCGAGTGCTTTCGTACCGCATTTCAAGAATAAACTTAAGGATATAGGTTTATGAATTGAATTAAGAGTTGGTTAAGCAAGTCCGATATGGTCTAGTGGCAAGGATATCTGGCTTTCACCCAGAAGGCCCGGGTTCGATTCCCGGTATCGGAGCGAGTGCTTTTGTACCGCTTTTGAAGAATGAATTTAAAGACGCATTTATAGGAATAATATTTAGGGTGTTTCCAACCAGTCCGATATGGTCTAGTGGCTAGGATATCTGGCTTTCACCCAGAAGGCCCGGGTTCGATTCCCGGTATCGGAGCGAGTGCTTTTGTACCGCTTTTGAAGAATGGATTTAAAGACACATTTATAGGAATAATATTTAGGGTTGTCCCAACCAGTCCGATATGGTCTAGTGGCTAGGATACCCTGCTCTTACCCAAAAGCACGGGTTCGATTCCCGGTATCGTAGCGAGTGATTTGTACCGCTTTTGAAGAATAGACTTAAGGATATAGGTTTATGAATAGAATTAAGAGTTGGTTAAGCAAGTCCGATATGGTCTAGTGGCTAGGATATCTGGCTCTCACCCAGAAGGCCCGGGTTCGATTCCCGGTATCGGAGCGAGTGCTTTCGTACCGCATTTCAAGAATAAACTTAAGGATATAGGTTTATGAATTGAATTAAGAGTTGGTTAAGCAAGTCCGATATGGTCTAGTGGCAAGGATATCTGGCTTTCACCCAGAAGGCCCGGGTTCGATTCCCGGTATCGGAGCGAGTGCTTTTGTACCGCTTTTGAAGAATGAATTTAAAGACGCATTTATAGGAATAATATTTAGGGTTGTTCCAACCAGTCCGATATGGTCTAGTGGCTAGGATATCTGGCTTTCACCCAGAAGGCCCGGGTTCGATTCCCGGTATCGGAGCGAGTGCTTTTGTACCGCTTTTGAAGAATGGATTTAAAGACACATTTATAGGAATAATATTTAGGGTTGTTCCAACCAGTCCGATATGGTCTAGTGGCTAGGATATCTGGCTTTCACCCAGAAGGCCCGGGTTCGATACCCGGTATCGGAGACTGTGCTTTGTACCGCTTTTGAAGAATAAACTTAAAGACACATTTATGGGAAAAATATTTAGGGTTTGTCCAACCAGTCCGATATAGTCTAGTGGCTAGGATACCATGCACGGGATCGATTCCCGGTATCGGAGACAGTGCGTTTGCACAAGTTTTAAAGAATAAACTTAAAGACACATTTATAGGAATAATATTTAGGGTTGTTCCAACCAGTCCGATATGGTCTAGTGGCTAGGATATCTGGCTTTCACCCAGAAGGCCCGGGTTCGATACCCGGTATCGGGGTGAGTGCTTTTGTACAACTTTTCAAGAATAGAATTAAGACTTGGTTGAGCAAGTACGATATGGTCTAGTGGCTTGGATACCCTGCTCTCACCCAAAAGCACGGGTTCGATTCCCGGTATCGTAGCGAGTGATTTGTACCGCTTTTGAAGAATAGACTCAAGGATATAGGTTTATGAATAGAATTAAGACTTAGCAAGTCCGATATGGTCTAGTGGCTAGGATATCTGGCTCTCACCTAGAAGGACCGTGTTCGATTCCCGGTATCGGAGCGAGTGCTTTTGTACCGCTTTCGAAGAATGAATTTAAAGACACATTTATAGGAATAATATTTAGGGTTGTTCCAACCAGTCCGATATGGTCTAGTGGCTAGGATATCTGGCTCTCACCCAGAAGGCCCGGCTTCGATTCCCGGTATCGGAGCGAGTGCTTTTGTACCGCATTTCAAGAATAGACTTAAGGATATAAGGTTTATGAATAGAATTAAGAGTTGGTTAAGCAAGTCCGATATGGTCTAGTAGCTAGGATATCTGGCTCTCACCCAGAAGGCCCGGCTTCGATTCCCGGTATCGGAGCGAGTGCTTTTGTACCGCATTTCAAGAATAAACTTAAAACTGTAGGTTATGAATAGAATTAATAGATGGTTATGCAAGCCCGATATGGTCTAGTGGCAAGGATATATGGCTTTCACCCAGAAGGCCCGGGTTTGATTCCCGGTATCGGAGCGAGTGGTTTTGTACCGCATTTCAAGAATAAACTTAAGGATATAGGTTTATGGATAGAATTAAGACTGGGTTAAGCAAGTCCGATATGGTCTATTGGGGAGGATACCTGGCTTTCACCCAGAAGGCCCGGGTTCGATTCCCGGTATCGGAGCGAGTGCTTTTGTACCGCTTTCGAAGAATGAATTTAAAGACACATTTATAGGAATAATATTTAGGGTTGTTCCAACCAGTCCGATATGGTCTAGTGGCTAGGATATCTGGCTTTCACCCAGAAGGCCCGGGTTCGATTCCCGGTATCGTAGCGAGTGATTTGTACCGCTTTTGAAGAATAGACTTAAGGATATAGGTTTATGAATAGAATTAAGTCTTAGCAAGTCCGATATGGTCTAGTGGCTAGGATATCTGGCTCTCACCCAGAAGGCCCGGGTTCGATTCCCGGTAACGGAGCGAGTGCTTTTGTACCGCATTTCAAGAATAGACTTAAGGATATAAGGTTTATGAATAGAATTAAGAATTGGTTAAGCAAGTCCGATATGGTCTAGTAGCTAGGATATCTGGCTCTCACCCAGAAGGCCCGGCTTCGATTCCCGGTATCGGAGCGAGTGCTTTTGTACCGCATTTCAAGAATAAACTTAAGGATATAGGTTTATAAATAGAATTAAGAGTTGGTTAAGCAAGTCCGTTATGGTCTAGTGGCAAGGATATCTGGCTTTCACCCAGAAGGCCCGGGTTCGATTCCCGGTATCGGAGCGAGTGCTTTTGTACCGCATTTCAAGAATAGACTTAAAACTGTAGGTTATGAATAGAATTAATAGATGGTTATGCAAGTCCGATATGGTCTAGTGGCTAGGATATCTGGCTCTCACCCAGAAGGCCCGGGTTCGATTCCCGGTATCGGAGCGAGTGCTTTTGTACCGCATTTCAAGAATAAACTTAAGGATATAAGGTTTATGAATAGAATTAAGAGTTGGTTAAGCAAGTCCGATATGGTCTAGTAGCTAGGATATCTGGCTCTCACCCAGAAGGCCCGGCTTCGATTCCCGGTATCGGAGCGAGTGCTTTTGTACCGCATTGCAAGAATAAAATTAAGGATATAGGTTTATGAATAGAATTAAGAAATGGTTAAGCAAGTCCGTTATGGTCAAGTGGCAAGGATATCTGGCTTTCACCCAGAAGGCCCGGGTTCGATTCCCGGTATCGGAGCGAGTGCTTTTGTACCGCATTTCAAGAATAGACTTAAAACTGTAGGTTATGAATAGAATTAATAGATGGTTATGCAAGTCCGATATGGTCTAGTGGCTAGGATATCTGGCTCTCACCCAGAAGGCCCGGGTTCGAATCCCGTTATCGGAGCGAGTGCTTTTGTACCGCATTTCAAGAATAAACTTAAGGATATAGGTTTATGAATAGAATTAAGACTTGGTTAAGCAAGTCCGTTATGGTCTAGTGGCAAGGATATCTGGCTTTCACCCAGAAGGCCCGGGTTCGATTCCCGGTATCGTAGCGAGTGATTTGTACCGCTTTTGAAGAATAGACTTAAGGATATAGGTTTATGAATATAATTAAGACTAAGCAAGTCCAATATGGTCTAGTGGCTAGGATATCTGGCTCTCACCCAGAAGGCCCGGGTTCGATTCCCGGTATCGGAGCGAGTGGTTTTGTACCGCTTTCGAAGAATGAATTTAAAGACACATTTATAGGAATAATATTTAGGGTTGTTCCAACCAGTCCGCTATGGTCTAGTGGCTAGGATATCTGGCTTTCACCCAGAAGGCCCGGGTTCGATTCCCGGTATCGTAGCGAGTGATTTGTACCGCTTTTGAAGAATAGACTTAAGGATATAGGTTTATGAATATAATTAAGACTTAGCAAGTCCGATATGGTCTAGTGGCTAGGATATCTGGCTCTCACCCAGAAGGCCCGGGTTCGATTCCCGGTAACGGAGCGAGTGCTTTTGTACCGCATTTCAAAAATAGACTTAAGGATATAAGGTTTATGAATAGAATTAAGAGTTGGTTAAGCAAGTCCGATATGTTCTAGTAGCTAGGATATCTGGCTCTCACCCAGAAGGCCCGGCTTCGATTCCCGGTATCGGAGCGAGTGCTTTTGTACCGCATTTCAAGAATAGACTTAAAACTGTAGGTTATGAATAGAATTAATAGATGGTTATGCAAGTCCGATATGGTCTAGTGGCTAGGATATCTGGCTCTAACCCAGAAGGCCCGGGTTCGATTCCCGGTATCGGAGCTAGTGCTTTTGTACCGCATTTCAAGAATAGACTTGAAACTGTAGGTTATGAATAGAATTAATAGATGGTTGGGCAAGTCCGATATGGTCTAGTGGCTAGGATATCTGGCTCTCACCCAGAAGGCCCGGGTTCGATTCCCGGTATCGGAGCGAGTGCTTTTGTACCGCATTTCAAGAATAAACTTAAGGATATAGGTTTATGAATTCTAGGAGAGCGGTCGCTCTCTTAGATAAGACTTGATACTGCCTGTAATGCTAAAGGAGGATTCTTTGATTGGCCGTAACTTTTTTCGTATTGTGTTTGCTGCTTTGAAATTTTGCCAGTGAACTAAAATTTGGGCCCTAATTTTGTGGTTAAAATTTCAAAGAGATCCAACTAATAGTTAATTCTATAAAGAAAAAAGTTGTTAAGGGTGGTTTTAGAATCCATAAAATTAATCCGACATTTGGTGAAAGATACTATATTGTTCCATAGAGATAACATGGGATTTTTTTTAAAAATGACCTTAATTGGGATCGTGTATAAAGAAAACTATTCATTCGTTACAATTGGGAACCATCTTAAATGAAAGATAACAGTCCATAGATGTGCCTTTGCTTAGTTTCATTAAGATAAATTAAGTTTAAGTATTGATTTTTATCATTATTAACACATACCTTGACTTACGTTGTTTTGGGGATTGGAATTACGGCGTTTTACCACTGTTAGAGACACGCATTTTAGCCCTAATTTTTTATATTGGACTTACGGCGTTTTTGTCGTGATTCACGCCGTTAGAGGGATATTAAGCAAGAAAAACATGGCGTTTGAGCTCTTGTAGGTGCTTTGCCCGGGTTCTTGTGGGTACTTGTGGATGCTTGTAGGTACTTGTGGGTTCTTGTGGGTTCTTGTGGGTACTTGTAGGTACTTGTGGGTGCTTGTAGGTACTTGTGGGTTCTTGTGGGTACTTGTGGGTACTTGTGGGTACTTGTAGGTACTTGTGGAATCTAGTGGGTAATTGTGGGTTCTTGTGGGTGCTTGTGGGTACTTGTGGGTTCTTGTGGGTGCTTGTAGGTGCTTGTGGATACTTGTAGGTGCTTGTGGGTCCTTGTAGGTACTTGTGGGTGCTTGTAGGTACTTGTGGGTGCTTGTGGGTGCTTGTAGGTACTTGTGGGTACTTGTGGGTGATTGTAGGTACTTGTGGGTGCTTGTAGGTACTTGTGGGTTCTTGTGGGTGCTTGTAGGTACTTGTGGGTGCTTGTGGGTAATGGTGGGTTCTTGTGGGTGCTTGTGGGTGCTTGTAAGTACTTGTGGGTACTTGTAGGTACTTGTGGGTGCTTGTAGGTACTTGTGGGTGCTTGTAGGTACTTGTGGGTGCTTGTAAGTACTTGTGGGTACTTGTGGGTGCTTTTAGGTGCTTGTGGGTGCTTTTAGGTACTTGTGGGTGCTTTTAGGTGCTTGTGGGTGCTTGTAGGTACTTGTGGGTACTTGTGGGTGCTTGTAGGTACTTATGGGTACTTGTAGGTAATTATGGGTACTTATGGGTACTTGTAGGTACTTGTGGGTACTTGTAGGTACTTGTGGGTACTTGTAGGTACTTGTGGGTACTTGTAGGTACTTGTGGGTACTTGTAGGTACTTGTGGGTACTTGTAGGTACTTGTGGGTGCTTGTAGGTACTTGTGGGTGCTTGTAGGTACTTGTGGGTGCTTGTAAGTACTTGTGGGTGCTTTTAGGTGCTTGTGGGTGCTTTTAGGTACTTGTAGGTACTTGTGGGTGCTTGTGGGTACTTGTGGGTAGTTGTAGGTACTTGTGGGTACTTGTGGGTACTTGTAGGTACTTGTGGGTACTTGTAGGTACTTGTGGGTACTTGTAGGTACTTGTGGGTACTTGTAGGTACTTGTGGGTGCTTGTAGGTACTTGTGGGTACTTGTAGGTACTTGTGGGTACTTGTAGGTACTTGTAGGTACTTGTGGGTACTTGTAGGTACTTGTGGGTACTTGTAGGTACTTGTAGGTACTTATGGGTACTTTTAGGTACTTGTGGGTACTTGTAGGTACTTGTGGTTACTTGTAGGTACTTGTGGGTACTTGTGGGTACTTGTAGGTACTTGTGGGTACTTGCGGGTGCTTGTAGGTACTTGTGGGTGCTTGTAGGTACTTGTGGGTACTTGTAGGTACTTGTGGGTACTTGTAGGTGCTTGTAGGTACTTGTGGGTGCTTGTAGGTACTTGTGGGTACTTGTAGGTACTTGTGGGTACTTGTAGGTACTTGTGAGTACTTGTAGGTACTTGTGGGTGCTTGTAGGTACTTGTGTGTGCTTGTAAGTACTTGTGGGTACTTGTAGTTACTTGTGGGTACTTGTAGGTACTTGTGGGTGCTTGTAAGTACTTGTGGGTGCTTGTAGGTTTCTTGTGGGTGCTTTTAGGTACTTGTGGGTGCTTGTGGGTACTTGTAGGTACTTGTAGGTACTTGTGGGTGCTTGTGGGTACTTGTGGGTAGTTGTAGGTACTTGTGGGTACTTGTAGGTACTTGTGGGTACTTGTAGGAACTTGTGGGTACTTGTAGGTACTTGTGGGTACTTGTAGGTACTTGTGGGTACTCGTGGGTACTTGTAGGTACTTGTGGGTGCTTGTAAGTACTTGTGGGTACTTGTGGGTGCTTGTAGGTACTTGTGGGTGCTTGTAGGTACTTTTGGGTACTTGTGGGTGCTTGTAAGTACTTGTGGGTAGTTGTGGGTGCTTGTAAGTACTTGTGGGTACTTGTGGGTGCTTGTAGGTACTTGTGGGTACTTGTGGGTACTTGTAGGTACTTGTTGGTTCTTGTGGGTACTTGTAGGTACTTGTGGGTTCTTGTAGGTACTTGTGGGTACTTGTAGCTACTTGTAGGTACTTGTGGGTGCTTGTAGGTACTTGTGAGTACTTGTAGCTACTTGTAGGTACTTGTGGGTACTTGTAGGTACTTGTGGGTACTTGTAGGTACTTGTGGGTACTTGTAGGTACTTGTAGGTACTTGTGGGTGCTTGTAAGTACTTGTGGGTACTTGTGGGTGCTTTTAGGTGCTTGTGGGTGCTTTTAGGTACTTGTGGGTGCTTTTAGGTGCTTGTGGGTGCTTGTAGGTACTTGTGGGTACTTGTGGGTGCTTGTAGGTACTTATGGGTACTTGTAGGTAATTATGGGTACTTGTGGGTACTTGTAGGTACTTGTGGGTACTTGTAGGTACTTGTGGGTACTTGTAGGTACTTGTGGGTACTTGTAGGTACTTGTGGGTACTTGTAGGTACTTGTGGGTGCTTGTAGGTACTTGTGGGTGCTTGTAAGTACTTGTGGGTGCTTTTAAGTGCTTGTGGGTGCTTTTAGGTACTTGTGGGTGCTTTTAGGTACTTGTAGGTACTTGTGGGTGCTTGTGGGTACTTGTGGGTAGTTGTAGGTACTTGTGGGTACTTGTAGGTATTTGTGGGTACTTGTGGGTGCTTGTAAGTACTTGTGGGTGCTTGTAGGTACTTGTGGGTACTTGTAGGTACTTGTGGGTACTTGTGGGTGCTTGTGGGTACTTGTGGGTAGTTGTAGGTACTTGTGGGTACTTGTGGGTACTTGTGGGTGCTTGTAGGTACTTGTGGGTACTTGTAGGTGCTTGTAGGTACTTGTGGGTGCTTGTAGGTACTTGTGGGTACTTGTAGGTACTTGTGGGTACTTGTAGGTACTTGTGAGTACTTGTAGGTACTTGTGGGTGCTTGTAGGTACTTGTGTGTGCTTGTAAGTACTTGTGGGTACTTGTAGTTACTTGTGGGTACTTGTAGGTACTTGTGGGTGCTTGTAAGTACTTGTGGGTGCTTGTAGGTTTCTTGTGGGTGCTTTTAGGTACTTGTGGGTGCTTGTGGGTACTTGTAGGTACTTGTGGGTACTTGTAGGTACTTGTGGGTGCTTGTAGGTTTCTTGTGGGTGCTTTTAGGTACTTGTGGGTGCTTGTGGGTACTTGTAGGTACTTGTGGGTACTTGTAGGTACTTGTGGGTGCTTGTAGGTACTTGTGTGTGTGCTTGTAAGTACTTGTGGGTACTTGTAGGTACTTGTGGGTACTTGAAGGTACTTTTGAGTGCTTGTAAGTACTTGTGGGTGCTTGTAGGTTTCTTGTGGGTGCTTTTAGGTACTTGTGGGTGCTTGTGGGTACTTGTAGGTACTTGTAGGTACTTGTGGGTGCTTGTGGGTACTTGTGGGTAGTTGTAGGTACTTGTGGGTACTTGTAGGTACTTGTGGGTACTTGTAGGAACTTGTGGGTACTTGTAGGTACTTGTGGGTACTTGTAGGTACTTGTGGGTACTTGTGGGTACTTGTAGGTACTTGTGGGTGCTTGTAAGTACTTGTGGGTACTTGTGGGTGCTTGTAGGTACTTGTGGGTACTTGTGGGTGCTTGTAGGTACTTTTGGGTACTTGTGGGTGCTTATAAGTACTTGTGGGTAGTTGTGGGTGCTTGTAAGTACTTGTGGGTACTTGTGGGTGCTTGTAGGTACTTGTGGGTACTTGTGGGTACTTGTAGGTACTTGTGGGTTCTTGTGGGTACTTGTAGGTACTTGTGGGCTCTTGTAGGTACTTGTGGGTACTTGTAGCTACTTGTAGGTACTTGTGGGTGCTTGTAGGTATTTGTGGGTACTTGTAGCTACTTGTAGGTACTTGTGGGTACTTGTAGGTACTTGTGGGTACTTGTAGGTACTTGTGGGTACTTGTAGGTACTTGTAGGTACTTGTAGGTACTTGTGGGTGCTTTTAGGTGCTTGTGGGTGCTTTTAGGTACTTGTGGGTGCTTTTAGGTGCTTGTGGGTGCTTGTAGGTACTTGTGGGTACTTGTGGGTGCTTGTAGGTACTTATGGGTACTTGTAGGTAATTATGGGTACTTGTGGGTACTTGTAGGTACTTGTGGGTACTTGTAGGTACTTGTGGGTACTTGTAGGTACTTGTGGGTACTTGTAGGTACTTGTGGGTACTTGTAGGTACTTTTGGGTGCTTGTAGGTACTTGTGGGTGCTTGTAAGTACTTGTGGGTGCTTTTAAGTGCTTGTGGGTGCTTTTAGGTACTTGTGGGTGCTTTTAGGTACTTGTAGGTACTTGTGGGTGCTTGTGGGTACTTGTGGGTAGTTGTAGGTACTTGTGGGTACTTGTAGGTACTTGTGGGTACTTGTGGGTGCTTGTAAGTACTTGTGGGTGCTTGTAGGTACTTGTGGGTACTTGTAGGTACTTGTGGGTAATTGTGGGTACTTGTGGGTAGTTGTAGGTACTTGTGGGTACTTGTGGGTACTTGTGGGTGCTTGTAGGTACTTGTGGGTGCTTGTAGGTACTTGTGGGTACTTGCAGGTACTTGTGGGTACTTGTAGGTACTTGTGGGTACTTGTAGGTACTTAAAGGTACTTGTGGGTACTTGTAGGTACTTGTAGGTACTTGTGGGTACTTGTAGGTACTTGTGGGTTCTTGTGGGTACTTGTGGGTGGTTGTAGGTACTTGTGGGTGCTTGTAGGTACTTTTGGGTTCTTGTGGGTAATTGTGGGTTCTTGTGGGTGCTTGTGGGTACTTGTAGGTACTTGTGGGTACTTGTAGCTACTTGTAGGTACTTGTGGGTGCTTGTAGGTACTTGTGGGTACTTGTGGGTGCTTGTAGGTACTTATGGGTACTTGTAGGTAATTATGGGTACTTATGGGTACTTGTAGGTACTTGTGGGTACTTGTAGGTACTTGTGGGTACTTGTAGGTACTTGTGGGTACTTGTAGGTACTTGTGGGTACTTGTAGGTACTTGTGGGTACTTGTAGGTACTTGTGGGTGCTTGTAGGTACTTGTGGGTGCTTGTAGGTACTTGTGGGTGCTTGTAAGTACTTGTGGGTGCTTTTAGGTGCTTGTGGGTGCTTTTAGGTACTTGTAGGTACTTGTGGGTGCTTGTGGGTACTTGTGGGTAGTTGTAGGTACTTGTGGGTACTTGTGGGTACTTGTAGGTACTTGTGGGTACTTGTAGGTACTTGTGGGTACTTGTAGGTACTTGTGGGTACTTGTAGGTACTTGTGGGTGCTTGTAGGTACTTGTGGGTACTTGTAGGTACTTGTGGGTACTTGTAGGTACTTGTAGGTACTTGTGGGTACTTGTAGGTACTTGTGGGTACTTGTAGTTACTTGTAGGTACTTATGGGTACTTTTAGGTACTTGTGGGTACTTGTAGGTACTTGTGGTTACTTGTAGGTACTTGTGGGTACTTGTGGGTACTTGTAGGTACTTGTGGGTACTTGCGGGTGCTTGTAGGTACTTGTGGGTGCTTGTAGGTACTTGTGGGTACTTGTAGGTACTTGTGGGTACTTGTAGGTGCTTGTAGGTACTTGTGGGTGCTTGTAGGTACTTGTGGGTACTTGTAGGTACTTGTGGGTACTTGTAGGTACTTGTGAGTACTTGTAGGTACTTGTGGGTGCTTGTAGGTACTTGTGTGTGCTTGTAAGTACTTGTGGGTACTTGTAGTTACTTGTGGGTACTTGTAGGTACTTGTGGGTGCTTGTAAGTACTTGTGGGTGCTTGTAGGTTTCTTGTGGGTGCTTTTAGGTACTTGTGGGTGCTTGTGGGTACTTGTAGGTACTTGTAGGTACTTGTGGGTGCTTGTGGGTACTTGTGGGTAGTTGTAGGTACTTGTGGGTACTTGTAGGTACTTGTGGGTACTTGTAGGAACTTGTGGGTACTTGTAGGTACTTGTGGGTACTTGTAGGTACTTGTGGGTACTCGTGGGTACTTGTAGGTACTTGTGGGTGCTTGTAAGTACTTGTGGGTACTTGTGGGTGCTTGTAGGTACTTGTGGGTGCTTGTAGGTACTTTTGGGTACTTGTGGGTGCTTGTAAGTACTTGTGGGTAGTTGTGGGTGCTTGTAAGTACTTGTGGGTACTTGTGGGTGCTTGTAGGTACTTGTGGGTACTTGTGGGTACTTGTAGGTACTTGTTGGTTCTTGTGGGTACTTGTAGGTACTTGTGGGTTCTTGTAGGTACTTGTGGGTACTTGTAGCTACTTGTAGGTACTTGTGGGTGCTTGTAGGTACTTGTGAGTACTTGTAGCTACTTGTAGGTACTTGTGGGTACTTGTAGGTACTTGTGGGTACTTGTAGGTACTTGTGGGTACTTGTAGGTACTTGTAGGTACTTGTGGGTGCTTGTAAGTACTTGTGGGTACTTGTGGGTGCTTTTAGGTGCTTGTGGGTGCTTTTAGGTACTTGTGGGTGCTTTTAGGTGCTTGTGGGTGCTTGTAGGTACTTGTGGGTACTTGTGGGTGCTTGTAGGTACTTATGGGTACTTGTAGGTAATTATGGGTACTTGTGGGTACTTGTAGGTACTTGTGGGTACTTGTAGGTACTTGTGGGTACTTGTAGGTACTTGTGGGTACTTGTAGGTACTTGTGGGTACTTGTAGGTACTTGTGGGTGCTTGTAGGTACTTGTGGGTGCTTGTAAGTACTTGTGGGTGCTTTTAAGTGCTTGTGGGTGCTTTTAGGTACTTGTGGGTGCTTTTAGGTACTTGTAGGTACTTGTGGGTGCTTGTGGGTACTTGTGGGTAGTTGTAGGTACTTGTGGGTACTTGTAGGTATTTGTGGGTACTTGTGGGTGCTTGTAAGTACTTGTGGGTGCTTGTAGGTACTTGTGGGTACTTGTAGGTACTTGTGGGTACTTGTGGGTGCTTGTGGGTACTTGTGGGTAGTTGTAGGTACTTGTGGGTACTTGTGGGTACTTGTGGGTGCTTGTAGGTACTTGTGGGTACTTGTAGGTGCTTGTAGGTACTTGTGGGTGCTTGTAGGTACTTGTGGGTACTTGTAGGTACTTGTGGGTACTTGTAGGTACTTGTGAGTACTTGTAGGTACTTGTGGGTGCTTGTAGGTACTTGTGTGTGCTTGTAAGTACTTGTGGGTACTTGTAGTTACTTGTGGGTACTTGTAGGTACTTGTGGGTGCTTGTAAGTACTTGTGGGTGCTTGTAGGTTTCTTGTGGGTGCTTTTAGGTACTTGTGGGTGCTTGTGGGTACTTGTAGGTACTTGTGGGTACTTGTAGGTACTTGTGGGTGCTTGTAGGTTTCTTGTGGGTGCTTTTAGGTACTTGTGGGTGCTTGTGGGTACTTGTAGGTACTTGTGGGTACTTGTAGGTACTTGTGGGTGCTTGTAGGTACTTGTGTGTGTGCTTGTAAGTACTTGTGGGTACTTGTAGGTACTTGTGGGTACTTGAAGGTACTTTTGAGTGCTTGTAAGTACTTGTGGGTGCTTGTAGGTTTCTTGTGGGTGCTTTTAGGTACTTGTGGGTGCTTGTGGGTACTTGTAGGTACTTGTAGGTACTTGTGGGTGCTTGTGGGTACTTGTGGGTAGTTGTAGGTACTTGTGGGTACTTGTAGGTACTTGTGGGTACTTGTAGGAACTTGTGGGTACTTGTAGGTACTTGTGGGTACTTGTAGGTACTTGTGGGTACTTGTGGGTACTTGTAGGTACTTGTGGGTGCTTGTAAGTACTTGTGGGTACTTGTGGGTGCTTGTAGGTACTTGTGGGTACTTGTGGGTGCTTGTAGGTACTTTTGGGTACTTGTGGGTGCTTATAAGTACTTGTGGGTAGTTGTGGGTGCTTGTAAGTACTTGTGGGTACTTGTGGGTGCTTGTAGGTACTTGTGGGTACTTGTGGGTACTTGTAGGTACTTGTGGGTTCTTGTGGGTACTTGTAGGTACTTGTGGGCTCTTGTAGGTACTTGTGGGTACTTGTAGCTACTTGTAGGTACTTGTGGGTGCTTGTAGGTATTTGTGGGTACTTGTAGCTACTTGTAGGTACTTGTGGGTACTTGTAGGTACTTGTGGGTACTTGTAGGTACTTGTGGGTACTTGTAGGTACTTGTAGGTACTTGTAGGTACTTGTGGGTGCTTTTAGGTGCTTGTGGGTGCTTTTAGGTACTTGTGGGTGCTTTTAGGTGCTTGTGGGTGCTTGTAGGTACTTGTGGGTACTTGTGGGTGCTTGTAGGTACTTATGGGTACTTGTAGGTAATTATGGGTACTTGTGGGTACTTGTAGGTACTTGTGGGTACTTGTAGGTACTTGTGGGTACTTGTAGGTACTTGTGGGTACTTGTAGGTACTTGTGGGTACTTGTAGGTACTTGTGGGTGCTTGTAGGTACTTGTGGGTGCTTGTAAGTACTTGTGGGTGCTTTTAAGTGCTTGTGGGTGCTTTTAGGTACTTGTGGGTGCTTTTAGGTACTTGTAGGTACTTGTGGGTGCTTGTGGGTACTTGTGGGTAGTTGTAGGTACTTGTGGGTACTTGTAGGTACTTGTGGGTACTTGTGGGTGCTTGTAAGTACTTGTGGGTGCTTGTAGGTACTTGTGGGTACTTGTAGGTACTTGTGGGTAATTGTGGGTACTTGTGGGTAGTTGTAGGTACTTGTGGGTACTTGTGGGTACTTGTGGGTGCTTGTAGGTACTTGTGGGTGCTTGTAGGTACTTGTGGGTACTTGCAGGTACTTGTGGGTACTTGTAGGTACTTGTGGGTACTTGTAGGTACTTAAAGGTACTTGTGGGTACTTGTAGGTACTTGTAGGTACTTGTAGGTACTTGTGGGTACTTGTAGGTACTTGTGGGTTCTTGTGGGTACTTGTGGGTGGTTGTAGGTACTTGTGGGTGCTTGTAGGTACTTTTGGGTTCTTGTGGGTAATTGTGGGTTCTTGTGGGTGCTTGTGGGTACTTGTAGGTACTTGTGGGTACTTGTAGCTACTTGTAGGTACTTGTGGGTGCTTGTAGGTACTTGTGGGTACTTGTAGCTACTTGTAGGTACTTGTGGGTACTTGTAGGTACTTGTGGGTACTTGTAGGTACTTGTGGGTACTTGTAGGTACTTGTAGGTACTTGTGGGTGCTTGTAAGTACTTGTGGGTACTTGTGGGTGCTTTTAGGTGCTTGTGGGTGCTTTTAGGTACTTGTGGGTGCTTTTAGGTGCTTGTGGGTGCTTGTAGGTACTTGTGGGTACTTGTGGGTGCTTGTAGGTACTTATGGGTACTTGTAGGTAATTATGGGTACTTGTGGGTACTTGTAGGTACGTGTGGGTACTTGTAGGTACTTGTGGGTACTTGTAGGTACTTGTGGGTACTTGTAGGTACTTGTGGGTACTTGTAGGTACTTGTGGGTGCTTGTAGGTATTTGTGGGTGCTTGTAAGTACTTGTGGGTGCTTTTAAGTGCTTGTGGGTGCTTTTAGGTACTTGTGGGTGCTTTTAGGTACTTGTGGGTACTTGTGGGTGCTTGTAAGTACTTGTGGGTGCTTGTAGGTACTTGTGGGTACTTGTAGGTACTTGTGGGTACTTGTGGGTGCTTGTGGGTACTTGTGGGTAGTTGTAGGTACTTGTGGGTACTTGTGGGCACTTGTGGGTACTTGTGGGTGCTTGTAGGTACTTGTGGGTGCTTGTAGGTACTTGTGGGTACTTGTAGGTACTTGTGGGTACTTGTAGGTACTTGTGGGTACTTGTAGGTACTTGTGGGTACTTGTAGGTACTTAAAGGTACTTGTGGGTACTTGTAGGTACTTGTAGGTACTTGTGGGTACTTGTAGGTACTTGTAGGTACTTGTGGGTTCTTGTGGGTACTTGTGGGTACTTGTGGGTGATTGTAGGTACTTGTGGGTACTTGTAGGTACTTGTGGGCTCTTGTAGGTACTTGTGGGTACTTGTAGCTACTTGTAGGTACTTGTGGGTGCTTGTAGGTATTTGTGGGTACTTGTAGCTACTTGTAGGTACTTGTGGGTACTTGTAGGTACTTGTGGGTACTTGTAGGTACTTGTGGGTACTTGTAGGTACTTGTAGGTACTTGTAGGTACTTGTGGGTGCTTTTAGGTGCTTGTGGGTGCTTTTAGGTACTTGTGGGTGCTTTTAGGTGCTTGTGGGTGCTTGTAGGTACTTGTGGGTACTTGTGGGTGCTTGTAGGTACTTATGGGTACTTGTAGGTAATTATGGGTACTTGTGGGTACTTGTAGGTACTTGTGGGTACTTGTAGGTACTTGTGGGTACTTGTAGGTACTTGTGGGTACTTGTAGGTACTTGTGGGTACTTGTAGGTACTTGTGGGTGCTTGTAGGTACTTGTGGGTGCTTGTAAGTACTTGTGGGTGCTTTTAAGTGCTTGTGGGTGCTTTTAGGTACTTGTGGGTGCTTTTAGGTACTTGTAGGTACTTGTGGGTGCTTGTGGGTACTTGTGGGTAGTTGTAGGTACTTGTGGGTACTTGTAGGTACTTGTGGGTACTTGTGGGTGCTTGTAAGTACTTGTGGGTGCTTGTAGGTACTTGTGGGTACTTGTAGGTACTTGTGGGTAATTGTGGGTACTTGTGGGTAGTTGTAGGTACTTGTGGGTACTTGTGGGTACTTGTGGGTGCTTGTAGGTACTTGTGGGTGCTTGTAGGTACTTGTGGGTACTTGCAGGTACTTGTGGGTACTTGTAGGTACTTGTGGGTACTTGTAGGTACTTAAAGGTACTTGTGGGTACTTGTAGGTACTTGTAGGTACTTGTAGGTACTTGTGGGTACTTGTAGGTACTTGTGGGTTCTTGTGGGTACTTGTGGGTGGTTGTAGGTACTTGTGGGTGCTTGTAGGTACTTTTGGGTTCTTGTGGGTAATTGTGGGTTCTTGTGGGTGCTTGTGGGTACTTGTAGGTACTTGTGGGTACTTGTAGCTACTTGTAGGTACTTGTGGGTGCTTGTAGGTACTTGTGGGTACTTGTAGCTACTTGTAGGTACTTGTGGGTACTTGTAGGTACTTGTGGGTACTTGTAGGTACTTGTGGGTACTTGTAGGTACTTGTAGGTACTTGTGGGTGCTTGTAAGTACTTGTGGGTACTTGTGGGTGCTTTTAGGTGCTTGTGGGTGCTTTTAGGTACTTGTGGGTGCTTTTAGGTGCTTGTGGGTGCTTGTAGGTACTTGTGGGTACTTGTGGGTGCTTGTAGGTACTTATGGGTACTTGTAGGTAATTATGGGTACTTGTGGGTACTTGTAGGTACGTGTGGGTACTTGTAGGTACTTGTGGGTACTTGTAGGTACTTGTGGGTACTTGTAGGTACTTGTGGGTACTTGTAGGTACTTGTGGGTGCTTGTAGGTATTTGTGGGTGCTTGTAAGTACTTGTGGGTGCTTTTAAGTGCTTGTGGGTGCTTTTAGGTACTTGTGGGTGCTTTTAGGTACTTGTGGGTACTTGTGGGTGCTTGTAAGTACTTGTGGGTGCTTGTAGGTACTTGTGGGTACTTGTAGGTACTTGTGGGTACTTGTGGGTGCTTGTGGGTACTTGTGGGTAGTTGTAGGTACTTGTGGGTACTTGTGGGCACTTGTGGGTACTTGTGGGTGCTTGTAGGTACTTGTGGGTGCTTGTAGGTACTTGTGGGTACTTGTAGGTACTTGTGGGTACTTGTAGGTACTTGTGGGTACTTGTAGGTACTTGTGGGTACTTGTAGGTACTTAAAGGTACTTGTGGGTACTTGTAGGTACTTGTAGGTACTTGTGGGTACTTGTAGGTACTTGTAGGTACTTGTGGGTTCTTGTGGGTACTTGTGGGTACTTGTGGGTGATTGTAGGTACTTGTGGGTGCTTGTAGGTACTTGTGGGTTCTTGTGGGTACTTGTGGGTGCTTGTAGGTACTTGTGGGTGCTTGTGGGTAATTGTGGGTTCTTGTGGGTGCTTGTGGGTGCTTGTGGGTGCTTGTGGGTGCTTGTAGGTACTTGTGGGTACTTGTGGGTGCTTGTAGGTACTTATGGGTACTTGTAGGTACTTATGGGTACTTGTAGGTACTTGTAGGTACTTGTGGGTGCTTGTAGGTACTTGTGGGTGCTTGTAAGTACTTGTGGGTGCTTTTAGGTGCTTGTGGGTGCTTTTAGGTACTTGTAGGTACTTGTGGGTGCTTGTGGGTACTTGTGGGTAGTTGTAGGTACTTGTGGGTACTTGTGGGTACTTGTAGGTACTTCTGGGTACTTGTGGGTGCTTGTAGGTACTTGTGGGTGCTTGTAGGTACTTGTGGGTGCTTGTGGGTAATTGTGGGTTCTTGTGGGTGCTTGTGGGTGCTTGTAGGTACTTGTGGGTACTTGTGGGTGCTTGTAGGTAGTTATGGGTACTTGTAGGTACTTATGGGTACTTTTAGGTACTTGTGGGTACTTGTAGGTACTTGTGGGTACTTGTAGGTACTTGTGGGTACTTGTAGGTACTTGTGGGTACTTGTAGGTACTTGTGGGTACTTGTAGGTACTTGTGGGTGCTTGTAGGTACTTGTGGGTACTTGAAGGTACTTGTGGGTACTTGTGGGTACTTGTAGGTACTTGTAGGTACTTGTGGGTACTTGTAGGTACTTGTGGGTACTTGTAGGTACTTGTAGGTACTTATGGGTACTTTTAGGTACTTGTGGGTACTTGTAGGTACTTGTAGGTACTTGTGGGTACTTGTAGGTACTTGTAGGTACTTGTGGGTACTTGTAGGTACTTGTGGGTTCTTGTGGGTACTTGTGGGTGATTGTAGGTACTTTTGGGTGCTTGTAGGTACTTGTGGGTTCTTGTGGGTAATTGTGGGTTCTTGTGGGTGCTTGTGGGTACTTGTAGGTACTTGTGGGTACTTGTAGCTACTTGTAGGTACTTGTGGGTGCTTGTAGGTACTTGTGGGTACTTGTAGCTACTTGTAGGTACTTGTGGGTACTTGTAGGTACTTGTGGGTACTTGTAGGTACTTGTGGGTACTTGTAGGTACTTGTAGGTACTAGTGGGTGCTTTTAAGTACTTGTGGGTACTTGTGGGTGCTTTTAGGTGCTTGTGGGTGCTTTTAGGTACTTGTGGGTGCTTTTAGGTGCTTGTGGGTGCTTGTAGGTACTTGTGGGTACTTGTGGGTGCTTGTAGGTACTTATGGGTACTTGTAGGTAATTATGGGTACTTTTGGGTACTTGTAGGTACTTGTGGGTACTTGTAGGTACTTGTGGGTACTTGTAGGTACTTGTGGGTACTTGTAGGTACTTGTGGGTACTTGTAGGTACTTGTGGGTGCTTGTAGGTACTTGTGGGTGCTTGTAAGTACTTGTGGGTGCTTTTAAGTGCTTGTGGGTGCTTTTAGGTACTTGTGGGTGCTTTTAGGTACTTGTAGGTACTTGTGGGTGCTTGTGGGTACTTGTGGGTAGTTGTAGGTACTTGTGGGTACTTGTAGGTACTTGTGGGCACTTGTGGGTGCTTGTAAGTACTTGTGGGTGCTTGTAGGTACTTGTGGGTACTTGTAGGTACTTGTGGGTACTTGTGGGTGCTTGTGGGTACTTGTGGGTAGTTGTAGGTACTTGTGGGTACTTGTGGGTGCTTGTAGGTACTTGTGGGTGCTTGTAGGTACTTGTGGGTACTTGTACGTACTTGTGGGTACTTGTAGGTACTTGTGGGTACTTGTATGTACTTGTGGGTACTTGTAGGTACTTGTGGGTACTTGTAGGTACTTAAAGGTACTTGTGGGTACTTGTAGGTACTTGTAGGTACTTGTAGGTACTTGTGGGTACTTGTAGGTACTTGTAGGTACTTGTGGGTACTTGTAGGTACCTGTGGGTTCTTGTGGGTACTTGTGGGTACTTGTGGGTGATTGTAGGTACTTGTGGGTGCTTGTAGGTACTTGTGGGTTCTTGTGGGTACTTGTGGGTGCTTGTAGGTACTTGTGGGTGCTTGTGGGTAATTGTGGGTTCTTGTGGGTGCTTGTGGGTGCTTGTGGGTGCTTGTAGGTACTTGTGGGTACTTGTGGGTGCTTGTAGGTACTTATGGGTACTTGTAGGTACTTATGGGTACTTGTAGGTACTAGTGGGTACTTGTAGGTACTTGTGGGTGCTTGTAGGTACTTGTGGGTGCTTGTAAGTACTTGTGGGTGCTTTTAGGTGCTTGTGGGTGCTTTTAGGTACTTGTAGGTACTTGTGGGTGCTTGTGGGTACTTGTGGGTAGTTGTAGGTACTTGTGGGTACTTGTGGGTACTTGTAGGTACTTGTGGGTACTTGTGGGTGCTTGTAGGTACTTGTGGGTTCTTGTAGGTACTTGTGGGTGCTTGTGGGTAATTGTGGGATCTTGTGGGTGCTTGTGGGTGCTTGTAGGTACTTGTGGGTACTTGTGGGTACTTGTGGGTGATTGTAGGTACTTGTGGGTGCTTGTAGGTACTTGTGGGTTCTTGTGGGTACTTGTGGGTGCTTGTAGGTACTTGTGGGTGCTTGTGGGTAATTGTGGGTTCTTGTGGGTGCTTGTGGGTGCTTGTGGGTGCTTGTAGGTACTTGTGGGTACTTGTGGGTGCTTGTAGGTACTTATGGGTACTTGTAGGTACTTATGGGTACTTGTAGGTACTTGTAGGTACTTGTAGGTACTTGTGGGTGCTTGTAGGTACTTGTGGGTGCTTGTAAGTACTTGTGGGTGCTTTTAGGTGCTTGTGGGTGCTTTTAGGTACTTGTAGGTACTTGTGGGTGCTTGTGGGTACTTGTGGGTAGTTGTAGGTACTTGTGGGTACTTGTGGGTACTTGTAGGTACTTCTGGGTACTTGTGGGTGCTTGTAGGTACTTGTGGGTGCTTGTAGGTACTTGTGGGTGCTTGTGGGTAATTGTGGGTTCTTGTGGGTGCTTGTGGGTGCTTGTAGGTACTTGTGGGTACTTGTGGGTGCTTGTAGGTAGTTATGGGTACTTGTAGGTACTTGTAGGTACTTATGGGTACTTTTAGGTACTTGTGGGTACTTGTAGGTACTTGTGGGTACTTGTAGGTACTTGTGGGTACTTGTAGGTACTTGTGGGTACTTGTAGGTACTTGTGGGTACTTGTAGGTACTTGTGGGTGCTTGTAGGTACTTGTGGGTACTTGAAGGTACTTGTGGGTACTTGTGGGTACTTGTAGGTACTTGTAGGTACTTGTGGGTACTTGTAGGTACTTGTGGGTACTTGTAGGTACTTGTGGGTACTTGTAGGTACTTGTGGGTGCTTGTAGGTACTTGTGGGTACTTGAAGGTACTTGTGGGTACTTGTGGGTACTTGTAGGTACTTGTAGGTACTTGTGGGTACTTGTAGGTACTTGTGGGTACTTGTAGGTACTTGTAGGTAGTTATGGGTACTTGTAGGTACTTATGGGTACTTTTAGGTACTTGTGGGTACTTGTAGGTACTTGTGGGTACTTGTAGGTACTTGTGGGTACTTGTAGGTACTTGTGGGTACTTGTAGGTACTTGTGGGTACTTGTAGGTACTTGTGGGTGCTTGTAGGTACTTGTGGGTACTTGAAGGTACTTGTGGGTACTTGTGGGTACTTGTAGGTACTTGTAGGTACTTGTGGGTACTTGTAGGTACTTGTGGGTACTTGTAGGTACTTGTAGGTACTTATGGGTACTTTTAGGTACTTGTGGGTACTTGTAGGTACTTGTAGGTACTTGTGGGTACTTGTAGGTACTTGTAGGTACTTGTGGGTACTTGTAGGTACTTGTGGGTTCTTGTGGGTACTTGTGGGTGATTGTAGGTACTTTTGGGTGCTTGTAGGTACTTGTGGGTTCTTGTGGGTAATTGTGGGTTCTTGTGGGTGCTTGTGGGTACTTGTAGGTACTTGTGGGTACTTGTAGCTACTTGTAGGTACTTGTGGGTGCTTGTAGGTACTTGTGGGTACTTGTAGCTACTTGTAGGTACTTGTGGGTACTTGTAGGTACTTGTGGGTACTTGTAGGTACTTGTGGGTACTTGTAGGTACTTGTAGGTACTAGTGGGTGCTTTTAAGTACTTGTGGGTACTTGTGGGTGCTTTTAGGTGCTTGTGGGTGCTTTTAGGTACTTGTGGGTGCTTTTAGGTGCTTGTGGGTGCTTGTAGGTACTTGTGGGTACTTGTGGGTGCTTGTAGGTACTTATGGGTACTTGTAGGTAATTATGGGTACTTTTGGGTACTTGTAGGTACTTGTGGGTACTTGTAGGTACTTGTGGGTACTTGTAGGTACTTGTGGGTACTTGTAGGTACTTGTGGGTACTTGTAGGTACTTGTGGGTGCTTGTAGGTACTTGTGGGTGCTTGTAAGTACTTGTGGGTGCTTTTAAGTGCTTGTGGGTGCTTTTAGGTACTTGTGGGTGCTTTTAGGTACTTGTAGGTACTTGTGGGTGCTTGTGGGTACTTGTGGGTAGTTGTAGGTACTTGTGGGTACTTGTAGGTACTTGTGGGCACTTGTGGGTGCTTGTAAGTACTTGTGGGTGCTTGTAGGTACTTGTGGGTACTTGTAGGTACTTGTGGGTACTTGTGGGTGCTTGTGGGTACTTGTGGGTAGTTGTAGGTACTTGTGGGTACTTGTGGGTGCTTGTAGGTACTTGTGGGTGCTTGTAGGTACTTGTGGGTACTTGTACGTACTTGTGGGTACTTGTAGGTACTTGTGGGTACTTGTATGTACTTGTGGGTACTTGTAGGTACTTGTGGGTACTTGTAGGTACTTAAAGGTACTTGTGGGTACTTGTAGGTACTTGTAGGTACTTGTAGGTACTTGTGGGTACTTGTAGGTACTTGTAGGTACTTGTGGGTACTTGTAGGTACCTGTGGGTTCTTGTGGGTACTTGTGGGTACTTGTGGGTGATTGTAGGTACTTGTGGGTGCTTGTAGGTACTTGTGGGTTCTTGTGGGTACTTGTGGGTGCTTGTAGGTACTTGTGGGTGCTTGTGGGTAATTGTGGGTTCTTGTGGGTGCTTGTGGGTGCTTGTGGGTGCTTGTAGGTACTTGTGGGTACTTGTGGGTGCTTGTAGGTACTTATGGGTACTTGTAGGTACTTATGGGTACTTGTAGGTACTAGTGGGTACTTGTAGGTACTTGTGGGTGCTTGTAGGTACTTGTGGGTGCTTGTAAGTACTTGTGGGTGCTTTTAGGTGCTTGTGGGTGCTTTTAGGTACTTGTAGGTACTTGTGGGTGCTTGTGGGTACTTGTGGGTAGTTGTAGGTACTTGTGGGTACTTGTGGGTACTTGTAGGTACTTGTGGGTACTTGTGGGTGCTTGTAGGTACTTGTGGGTTCTTGTAGGTACTTGTGGGTGCTTGTGGGTAATTGTGGGATCTTGTGGGTGCTTGTGGGTGCTTGTAGGTACTTGTGGGTACTTGTGGGTACTTGTGGGTACTTGTGGGTGATTGTAGGTACTTGTGGGTGCTTGTAGGTACTTGTGGGTTCTTGTGGGTACTTGTGGGTGCTTGTAGGTACTTGTGGGTGCTTGTGGGTAATTGTGGGTTCTTGTGGGTGCTTGTGGGTGCTTGTGGGTGCTTGTAGGTACTTGTGGGTACTTGTGGGTGCTTGTAGGTACTTATGGGTACTTGTAGGTACTTATGGGTACTTGTAGGTACTTGTAGGTACTTGTAGGTACTTGTGGGTGCTTGTAGGTACTTGTGGGTGCTTGTAAGTACTTGTGGGTGCTTTTAGGTGCTTGTGGGTGCTTTTAGGTACTTGTAGGTACTTGTGGGTGCTTGTGGGTACTTGTGGGTAGTTGTAGGTACTTGTGGGTACTTGTGGGTACTTGTAGGTACTTCTGGGTACTTGTGGGTGCTTGTAGGTACTTGTGGGTGCTTGTAGGTACTTGTGGGTGCTTGTGGGTAATTGTGGGTTCTTGTGGGTGCTTGTGGGTGCTTGTAGGTACTTGTGGGTACTTGTGGGTGCTTGTAGGTAGTTATGGGTACTTGTAGGTACTTATGGGTACTTTTAGGTACTTGTGGGTACTTGTAGGTACTTGTGGGTACTTGTAGGTACTTGTGGGTACTTGTAGGTACTTGTGGGTACTTGTAGGTACTTGTGGGTACTTGTAGGTACTTGTGGGTGCTTGTAGGTACTTGTGGGTACTTGAAGGTACTTGTGGGTACTTGTGGGTACTTGTAGGTACTTGTAGGTACTTGTGGGTACTTGTAGGTACTTGTGGGTACTTGTAGGTACTTGTAGGTACTTATGGGTACTTTTAGGTACTTGTGGGTACTTGTAGGTACTTGTAGGTACTTGTGGGTACTTGTAGGTACTTGTAGGTACTTGTGGGTACTTGTAGGTACTTGTGGGTTCTTGTGGGTACTTGTGGGTGATTGTAGGTACTTTTGGGTGCTTGTAGGTACTTGTGGGTTCTTGTGGGTAATTGTGGGTTCTTGTGGGTGCTTGTGGGTACTTGTAGGTACTTGTGGGTACTTGTAGCTACTTGTAGGTACTTGTGGGTGCTTGTAGGTACTTGTGGGTACTTGTAGCTACTTGTAGGTACTTGTGGGTACTTGTAGGTACTTGTGGGTACTTGTAGGTACTTGTGGGTACTTGTAGGTACTTGTAGGTACTTGTGGGTGCTTTTAAGTACTTGTGGGTACTTGTGGGTGCTTTTAGGTGCTTGTGGGTGCTTTTAGGTACTTGTGGGTGCTTTTAGGTGCTTGTGGGTGCTTGTAGGTACTTGTGGGTACTTGTGGGTGCTTGTAGGTACTTATGGGTACTTGTAGGTAATTATGGGTACTTTTGGGTACTTGTAGGTACTTGTGGGTACTTGTAGGTACTTGTGGGTACTTGTAGGTACTTGTGGGTACTTGTAGGTACTTGTGGGTACTTGTAGGTACTTGTGGGTGCTTGTAGGTACTTGTGGGTGCTTGTAAGTACTTGTGGGTGCTTTTAAGTGCTTGTGGGTGCTTTTAGGTACTTGTGGGTGCTTTTAGGTACTTGTAGGTACTTGTGGGTGCTTGTGGGTACTTGTGGGTGCTTGTAGGTACTTGTGGGTACTTGTGGGTGCTTGTAGGTACTTATGGGTACTTTTAGGTACTTGTGGGTACTTGTAGGTACTTGTAGGTACTTGTGGGTACTTGTAGGTACTTGTAGGTACTTGTGGGTACTTGTAGGTACTTGTGGGTTCTTGTGGGTACTTGTGGGTGATTGTAGGTACTTTTGGGTGCTTGTAGGTACTTGTGGGTTCTTGTGGGTAATTGTGGGTTCTTGTGGGTGCTTGTGGGTACTTGTAGGTACTTGTGGGTACTTGTAGCTACTTGTAGGTACTTGTGGGTGCTTGTAGGTACTTGTGGGTACTTGTAGCTACTTGTAGGTACTTGTGGGTACTTGTAGGTACTTGTGGGTACTTGTAGGTACTTGTGGGTACTTGTAGGTACTTGTAGGTACTTGTGGGTGCTTTTAAGTACTTGTGGGTACTTGTGGGTGCTTTTAGGTGCTTGTGGGTGCTTTTAGGTACTTGTGGGTGCTTTTAGGTGCTTGTGGGTGCTTGTAGGTACTTGTGGGTACTTGTGGGTGCTTGTAGGTACTTATGGGTACTTGTAGGTAATTATGGGTACTTTTGGGTACTTGTAGGTACTTGTGGGTACTTGTAGGTACTTGTGGGTACTTGTAGGTACTTGTGGGTACTTGTAGGTACTTGTGGGTACTTGTAGGTACTTGTGGGTGCTTGTAGGTACTTGTGGGTGCTTGTAAGTACTTGTGGGTGCTTTTAAGTGCTTGTGGGTGCTTTTAGGTACTTGTGGGTGCTTTTAGGTACTTGTAGGTACTTGTGGGTGCTTGTGGGTACTTGTGGGTAGTTGTAGGTACTTGTGGGTACTTGTAGGTACTTGTGGGTACTTGTGGGTGCTTGTAAGTACTTGTGGGTGCTTGTAGGTACTTGTGGGTACTTGTAGGTACTTGTGGGTACTTGTGGGTGCTTGTGGGTACTTGTGGGTAGTTGTAGGTACTTGTGGGTACTTGTGGGTGCTTGTAGGTACTTGTGGGTGCTTGTAGGTACTTGTGGGTACTTGTACGTACTTGTGGGTACTTGTAGGTACTTGTGGGTACTTGTAGGTACTTGTGGGTACTTGTAGGTACTTGTGGGTACTTGTAGGTACTTAAAGGTACTTGTGGGTACTTGTAGGTACTTGTAGGTACTTGTAGGTACTTGTGGGTACTTGTAGGTACTTGTAGGTACTTGTGGGTACTTGTAGGTACCTGTGGGTTCTTGTGGGTACTTGTGGGTACTTGTGGGTGATTGTAGGTACTTGTGGGTGCTTGTAGGTACTTGTGGGTTCTTGTGGGTACTTGTGGGTGCTTGTAGGTACTTGTGGGTGCTTGTGGGTAATTGTGGGTTCTTGTGGGTGCTTGTGGGTGCTTGTGGGTGCTTGTAGGTACTTGTGGGTACTTGTGGGTGCTTGTAGGTACTTGTGGGTACTTGTAGGTACTTGTGGGTACTTGTAGGTACTTGTAGGTACTTGTGGGTGCTTTTAAGTACTTGTGGGTACTTGTGGGTGCTTTTAGGTGCTTGTGGGTGCTTTTAGGTACTTGTGGGTGCTTTTAGGTGCTTGTGGGTGCTTGTAGGTACTTGTGGGTACTTGTGGGTGCTTGTAGGTACTTATGGGTACTTGTAGGTAATTATGGGTACTTTTGGGTACTTGTAGGTACTTGTGGGTACTTGTAGGTACTTGTGGGTACTTGTAGGTACTTGTGGGTACTTGTAGGTACTTGTGGGTACTTGTAGGTACTTGTGGGTGCTTGTAGGTACTTGTGGGTGCTTGTAAGTACTTGTGGGTGCTTTTAAGTGCTTGTGGGTGCTTTTAGGTACTTGTGGGTGCTTTTAGGTACTTGTAGGTACTTGTGGGTGCTTGTGGGTACTTGTGGGTAGTTGTAGGTACTTGTGGGTACTTGTAGGTACTTGTGGGTACTTGTGGGTGCTTGTAAGTACTTGTGGGTGCTTGTAGGTACTTGTGGGTACTTGTAGGTACTTGTGGGTACTTGTGGGTGCTTGTGGGTACTTGTGGGTAGTTGTAGGTACTTGTGGGTACTTGTGGGTGCTTGTAGGTACTTGTGGGTGCTTGTAGGTACTTGTGGGTACTTGTACGTACTTGTGGGTACTTGTAGGTACTTGTGGGTACTTGTAGGTACTTGTGGGTACTTGTAGGTACTTGTGGGTACTTGTAGGTACTTAAAGGTACTTGTGGGTACTTGTAGGTACTTGTAGGTACTTGTAGGTACTTGTGGGTACTTGTAGGTACTTGTAGGTACTTGTGGGTACTTGTAGGTACCTGTGGGTTCTTGTGGGTACTTGTGGGTACTTGTGGGTGATTGTAGGTACTTGTGGGTGCTTGTAGGTACTTGTGGGTTCTTGTGGGTACTTGTGGGTGCTTGTAGGTACTTGTGGGTGCTTGTGGGTAATTGTGGGTTCTTGTGGGTGCTTGTGGGTGCTTGTGGGTGCTTGTAGGTACTTGTGGGTACTTGTGGGTGCTTGTAGGTACTTATGGGTACTTGTAGGTACTTATGGGTACTTGTAGGTACTTGTGGGTACTTGTAGGTACTTGTGGGTGCTTGTAGGTACTTGTGGGTGCTTGTAAGTACTTGTGGGTGCTTTTAGGTGCTTGTGGGTGCTTTTAGGTACTTGTAGGTACTTGTGGGTGCTTGTGGGTACTTGTGGGTAGTTGTAGGTACTTGTGGGTACTTGTGGGTACTTGTAGGTACTTGTGGGTACTTGTGGGTGCTTGTAGGTACTTGTGGGTGCTTGTAGGTACTTGTGGGTGCTTGTGGGTAATTGTGGGTTCTTGTGGGTGCTTGTGGGTGCTTGTAGGTACTTGTGGGTACTTGTGGGTGCTTGTAGGTACTTATGGGTACTTGTAGGTACTTATGGGTACTTTTAGGTACTTGTGGGTACTTGTAGGTACTTGTGGGTACTTGTAGGTACTTGTGGGTACTTGTAGGTACTTGTGGGTACTTGTAGGTACTTGTGGGTACTTGTAGGTACTTGTGGGTACTTGTAGGTACTTGTGGGTGCTTGTAGGTACTTGTGGGTACTTGTAGGTACTTGTGGGTACTTGTGGGTACTTGTAGGTACTTGTAGGTACTTGTGGGTACTTGTAGGTACTTGTGGGTACTTGTAGGTACTTGTTGGTACTTATGGGTACTTTTAGGTACTTGTGGGTACTTGTAGGTACTTGTAGGTACTTGTGGGTACTTGTAGGTACTTGTGGGTACTTGTGGGTACTTGTAGGTACTTGTGGGTACTTGCGAGTGCTTGTAGGTACTTGTGGGTGCTTGTAGGTACTTGTGGGTACTTGTAGGTACTTGTGGGTACTTGTAGGTACTTGTGGGTACTTGCAGGTACTTGTGGGTACTTGTAGTACTTGTAGGTACTTGTAGGTGCTTGTGGGTGCTTGTAGGTACTTGTGGGTTCTTGTGGGTACTTGTGGGTGATTGTAGGTACTTGTGGGTGCTTGTAGGTACTTGTGGGTTCTTGTGGGTAATTGTGGGTTCTTGTGGGTGCTTGTGGGTACTTGTAGGTACTTGTGGGTACTTGTAGCTACTTGTAGGTACTTGTGGGTGCTTGTAGGTACTTGTGGGTACTTGTAGCTACTTGTAGGTACTTGTGGGTACTTGTAGGTACTTGTGGGTACTTGTAGGTACTTGTGGGTACTTGTAGGTACTTGTAGGTACTTGTAGGTACTTGTGGGTGCTTGTAAGTACTTGTGGGTACTTGTGGGTGCTTTTAGGTGCTTGTGGGTGCTTTTAGGTACTTGTGGGTGCTTTTAGGTGCTTGTGGGTGCTTGTAGGTACTTGTGGGTACTTGTGGGTGCTTGTAGGTACTTATGGGTACTTGTAGGTAATTATGGGTACTTGTGGGTACTTGTAGGTACTTGTGGGTACTTGTAGGTACTTGTGGGTACTTGTAGGTACTTGTGGGTACTTGTAGGTACTTGTGGGTACTTGTAGGTACTTGTGGGTGCTTGTAGGTACTTGTGGGTGCTTGTAAGTACTTGTGGGTGCTTTTAAGTGCTTGTGGGTGCTTTTAGGTACTTCTGGGTGCTTTTAGGTACTTGTAGGTACTTGTGGGTGCTTGTGGGTACTTGTGGGTAGTTGTAGGTACTTGTGGGTACTTGTAGGTACTTGTGGGTACTTGTGGGTGCTTGTAAGTACTTGTGGGTGCTTGTAGGTACTTGTGGGTACTTGTAGGTACTTGTGGGTACTTGTGGGTGCTTGTGGGTACTTGTGGGTAGCTGTAGGTACTTGTGGGTACTTGTGGGTACTTGTGGGTGCTTGTAGGTACTTGTGGGTGCTTGTAGGTACTTGTGGGTACTTGTAGGTACTTGTGGGTACTTGTAGGTACTTGTGGGTACTTGTAGTTACTTGTGGGTACTTGTAGGTACTTGTGGGTGCTTGTAGGTACTTGTGGGTACTTGTAGGTACTTGTAGCTACTTGTAGGTACTTGTGGGTGCTTGTAGGTACTTGTGGGTACTTGTAGGTACTTGTAGGTACTTGTGGGTACTTGTAGGTACTTGTGGGTACTTGTAGGTACTTGTGGGTACTTGTAGGTACTTGTAGGTACTTGTGGGTACTTGTAGTACTTGTGGGTACTTGTAGGTACTTGTGGGTACTTGTGGGTGCTTGTAGGTACTTTTGGGTACTTGTGGGTGCTTATAAGTACTTGTGGGTAGTTGTGGGTGCTTGTAAGTACTTGTGGGTACTTGTGGGTGCTTGTAGGTACTTGTGGGTACTTGTGGGTACTTGTAGGTACTTGTGGGTTCTTGTGGGTACTTGTAGGTACTTGTGGGCTCTTGTAGGTACTTGTGGGTACTTGTAGCTACTTGTAGGTACTTGTGGGTGCTTGTAGGTATTTGTGGGTACTTGTAGCTACTTGTAGGTACTTGTGGGTACTTGTAGGTACTTGTGGGTACTTGTAGGTACTTGTGGGTACTTGTAGGTACTTGTAGGTACTTGTAGGTACTTGTGGGTGCTTTTAGGTGCTTGTGGGTGCTTTTAGGTACTTGTGGGTGCTTTTAGGTGCTTGTGGGTGCTTGTAGGTACTTGTGGGTACTTGTGGGTGCTTGTAGGTACTTATGGGTACTTGTAGGTAATTATGGGTACTTGTGGGTACTTGTAGGTACTTGTGGGTACTTGTAGGTACTTGTGGGTACTTGTAGGTACTTGTGGGTACTTGTAGGTACTTGTGGGTACTTGTAGGTACTTGTGGGTGCTTGTAGGTACTTGTGGGTGCTTGTAAGTACTTGTGGGTGCTTTTAAGTGCTTGTGGGTGCTTTTAGGTACTTGTGGGTGCTTTTAGGTACTTGTAGGTACTTGTGGGTGCTTGTGGGTACTTGTGGGTAGTTGTAGGTACTTGTGGGTACTTGTAGGTACTTGTGGGTACTTGTGGGTGCTTGTAAGTACTTGTGGGTGCTTGTAGGTACTTGTGGGTACTTGTAGGTACTTGTGGGTAATTGTGGGTACTTGTGGGTAGTTGTAGGTACTTGTGGGTACTTGTGGGTACTTGTGGGTGCTTGTAGGTACTTGTGGGTGCTTGTAGGTACTTGTGGGTACTTGCAGGTACTTGTGGGTACTTGTAGGTACTTGTGGGTACTTGTAGGTACTTAAAGGTACTTGTGGGTACTTGTAGGTACTTGTAGGTACTTGTAGGTACTTGTGGGTACTTGTAGGTACTTGTGGGTTCTTGTGGGTACTTGTGGGTGGTTGTAGGTACTTGTGGGTGCTTGTAGGTACTTTTGGGTTCTTGTGGGTAATTGTGGGTTCTTGTGGGTGCTTGTGGGTACTTGTAGGTACTTGTGGGTACTTGTAGCTACTTGTAGGTACTTGTGGGTGCTTGTAGGTACTTGTGGGTACTTGTAGCTACTTGTAGGTACTTGTGGGTACTTGTAGGTACTTGTGGGTACTTGTAGGTACTTGTGGGTACTTGTAGGTACTTGTAGGTACTTGTGGGTGCTTGTAAGTACTTGTGGGTACTTGTGGGTGCTTTTAGGTGCTTGTGGGTGCTTTTAGGTACTTGTGGGTGCTTTTAGGTGCTTGTGGGTGCTTGTAGGTACTTGTGGGTACTTGTGGGTGCTTGTAGGTACTTATGGGTACTTGTAGGTAATTATGGGTACTTGTGGGTACTTGTAGGTACGTGTGGGTACTTGTAGGTACTTGTGGGTACTTGTAGGTACTTGTGGGTACTTGTAGGTACTTGTGGGTACTTGTAGGTACTTGTGGGTGCTTGTAGGTATTTGTGGGTGCTTGTAAGTACTTGTGGGTGCTTTTAAGTGCTTGTGGGTGCTTTTAGGTACTTGTGGGTGCTTTTAGGTACTTGTGGGTACTTGTGGGTGCTTGTAAGTACTTGTGGGTGCTTGTAGGTACTTGTGGGTACTTGTAGGTACTTGTGGGTACTTGTGGGTGCTTGTGGGTACTTGTGGGTAGTTGTAGGTACTTGTGGGTACTTGTGGGCACTTGTGGGTACTTGTGGGTGCTTGTAGGTACTTGTGGGTGCTTGTAGGTACTTGTGGGTACTTGTAGGTACTTGTGGGTACTTGTAGGTACTTGTGGGTACTTGTAGGTACTTGTGGGTACTTGTAGGTACTTAAAGGTACTTGTGGGTACTTGTAGGTACTTGTAGGTACTTGTGGGTACTTGTAGGTACTTGTAGGTACTTGTGGGTTCTTGTGGGTACTTGTGGGTACTTGTGGGTGATTGTAGGTACTTGTGGGTGCTTGTAGGTACTTGTGGGTTCTTGTGGGTACTTGTGGGTGCTTGTAGGTACTTGTGGGTGCTTGTGGGTAATTGTGGGTTCTTGTGGGTGCTTGTGGGTGCTTGTGGGTGCTTGTAGGTACTTGTGGGTACTTGTGGGTGCTTGTAGGTACTTATGGGTACTTGTAGGTACTTATGGGTACTTGTAGGTACTTGTAGGTACTTGTGGGTGCTTGTAGGTACTTGTGGGTGCTTGTAAGTACTTGTGGGTGCTTTTAGGTGCTTGTGGGTGCTTTTAGGTACTTGTAGGTACTTGTGGGTGCTTGTGGGTACTTGTGGGTAGTTGTAGGTACTTGTGGGTACTTGTGGGTACTTGTAGGTACTTCTGGGTACTTGTGGGTGCTTGTAGGTACTTGTGGGTGCTTGTAGGTACTTGTGGGTGCTTGTGGGTAATTGTGGGTTCTTGTGGGTGCTTGTGGGTGCTTGTAGGTACTTGTGGGTACTTGTGGGTGCTTGTAGGTAGTTATGGGTACTTGTAGGTACTTATGGGTACTTTTAGGTACTTGTGGGTACTTGTAGGTACTTGTGGGTACTTGTAGGTACTTGTGGGTACTTGTAGGTACTTGTGGGTACTTGTAGGTACTTGTGGGTACTTGTAGGTACTTGTGGGTGCTTGTAGGTACTTGTGGGTACTTGAAGGTACTTGTGGGTACTTGTGGGTACTTGTAGGTACTTGTAGGTACTTGTGGGTACTTGTAGGTACTTGTGGGTACTTGTAGGTACTTGTAGGTACTTATGGGTACTTTTAGGTACTTGTGGGTACTTGTAGGTACTTGTAGGTACTTGTGGGTACTTGTAGGTACTTGTAGGTACTTGTGGGTACTTGTAGGTACTTGTGGGTTCTTGTGGGTACTTGTGGGTGATTGTAGGTACTTTTGGGTGCTTGTAGGTACTTGTGGGTTCTTGTGGGTAATTGTGGGTTCTTGTGGGTGCTTGTGGGTACTTGTAGGTACTTGTGGGTACTTGTAGCTACTTGTAGGTACTTGTGGGTGCTTGTAGGTACTTGTGGGTACTTGTAGCTACTTGTAGGTACTTGTGGGTACTTGTAGGTACTTGTGGGTACTTGTAGGTACTTGTGGGTACTTGTAGGTACTTGTAGGTACTAGTGGGTGCTTTTAAGTACTTGTGGGTACTTGTGGGTGCTTTTAGGTGCTTGTGGGTGCTTTTAGGTACTTGTGGGTGCTTTTAGGTGCTTGTGGGTGCTTGTAGGTACTTGTGGGTACTTGTGGGTGCTTGTAGGTACTTATGGGTACTTGTAGGTAATTATGGGTACTTTTGGGTACTTGTAGGTACTTGTGGGTACTTGTAGGTACTTGTGGGTACTTGTAGGTACTTGTGGGTACTTGTAGGTACTTGTGGGTACTTGTAGGTACTTGTGGGTGCTTGTAGGTACTTGTGGGTGCTTGTAAGTACTTGTGGGTGCTTTTAAGTGCTTGTGGGTGCTTTTAGGTACTTGTGGGTGCTTTTAGGTACTTGTAGGTACTTGTGGGTGCTTGTGGGTACTTGTGGGTAGTTGTAGGTACTTGTGGGTACTTGTAGGTACTTGTGGGCACTTGTGGGTGCTTGTAAGTACTTGTGGGTGCTTGTAGGTACTTGTGGGTACTTGTAGGTACTTGTGGGTACTTGTGGGTGCTTGTGGGTACTTGTGGGTAGTTGTAGGTACTTGTGGGTACTTGTGGGTGCTTGTAGGTACTTGTGGGTGCTTGTAGGTACTTGTGGGTACTTGTACGTACTTGTGGGTACTTGTAGGTACTTGTGGGTACTTGTATGTACTTGTGGGTACTTGTAGGTACTTGTGGGTACTTGTAGGTACTTAAAGGTACTTGTGGGTACTTGTAGGTACTTGTAGGTACTTGTAGGTACTTGTGGGTACTTGTAGGTACTTGTAGGTACTTGTGGGTACTTGTAGGTACCTGTGGGTTCTTGTGGGTACTTGTGGGTACTTGTGGGTGATTGTAGGTACTTGTGGGTGCTTGTAGGTACTTGTGGGTTCTTGTGGGTACTTGTGGGTGCTTGTAGGTACTTGTGGGTGCTTGTGGGTAATTGTGGGTTCTTGTGGGTGCTTGTGGGTGCTTGTGGGTGCTTGTAGGTACTTGTGGGTACTTGTGGGTGCTTGTAGGTACTTATGGGTACTTGTAGGTACTTATGGGTACTTGTAGGTACTAGTGGGTACTTGTAGGTACTTGTGGGTGCTTGTAGGTACTTGTGGGTGCTTGTAAGTACTTGTGGGTGCTTTTAGGTGCTTGTGGGTGCTTTTAGGTACTTGTAGGTACTTGTGGGTGCTTGTGGGTACTTGTGGGTAGTTGTAGGTACTTGTGGGTACTTGTGGGTACTTGTAGGTACTTGTGGGTACTTGTGGGTGCTTGTAGGTACTTGTGGGTTCTTGTAGGTACTTGTGGGTGCTTGTGGGTAATTGTGGGATCTTGTGGGTGCTTGTGGGTGCTTGTAGGTACTTGTGGGTACTTGTGGGTACTTGTGGGTGATTGTAGGTACTTGTGGGTGCTTGTAGGTACTTGTGGGTTCTTGTGGGTACTTGTGGGTGCTTGTAGGTACTTGTGGGTGCTTGTGGGTAATTGTGGGTTCTTGTGGGTGCTTGTGGGTGCTTGTGGGTGCTTGTAGGTACTTGTGGGTACTTGTGGGTGCTTGTAGGTACTTATGGGTACTTGTAGGTACTTATGGGTACTTGTAGGTACTTGTAGGTACTTGTAGGTACTTGTGGGTGCTTGTAGGTACTTGTGGGTGCTTGTAAGTACTTGTGGGTGCTTTTAGGTGCTTGTGGGTGCTTTTAGGTACTTGTAGGTACTTGTGGGTGCTTGTGGGTACTTGTGGGTAGTTGTAGGTACTTGTGGGTACTTGTGGGTACTTGTAGGTACTTCTGGGTACTTGTGGGTGCTTGTAGGTACTTGTGGGTGCTTGTAGGTACTTGTGGGTGCTTGTGGGTAATTGTGGGTTCTTGTGGGTGCTTGTGGGTGCTTGTAGGTACTTGTGGGTACTTGTGGGTGCTTGTAGGTAGTTATGGGTACTTGTAGGTACTTATGGGTACTTTTAGGTACTTGTGGGTACTTGTAGGTACTTGTGGGTACTTGTAGGTACTTGTGGGTACTTGTAGGTACTTGTGGGTACTTGTAGGTACTTGTGGGTACTTGTAGGTACTTGTGGGTGCTTGTAGGTACTTGTGGGTACTTGAAGGTACTTGTGGGTACTTGTGGGTACTTGTAGGTACTTGTAGGTACTTGTGGGTACTTGTAGGTACTTGTGGGTACTTGTAGGTACTTGTAGGTACTTATGGGTACTTTTAGGTACTTGTGGGTACTTGTAGGTACTTGTAGGTACTTGTGGGTACTTGTAGGTACTTGTAGGTACTTGTGGGTACTTGTAGGTACTTGTGGGTTCTTGTGGGTACTTGTGGGTGATTGTAGGTACTTTTGGGTGCTTGTAGGTACTTGTGGGTTCTTGTGGGTAATTGTGGGTTCTTGTGGGTGCTTGTGGGTACTTGTAGGTACTTGTGGGTACTTGTAGCTACTTGTAGGTACTTGTGGGTGCTTGTAGGTACTTGTGGGTACTTGTAGCTACTTGTAGGTACTTGTGGGTACTTGTAGGTACTTGTGGGTACTTGTAGGTACTTGTGGGTACTTGTAGGTACTTGTAGGTACTTGTGGGTGCTTTTAAGTACTTGTGGGTACTTGTGGGTGCTTTTAGGTGCTTGTGGGTGCTTTTAGGTACTTGTGGGTGCTTTTAGGTGCTTGTGGGTGCTTGTAGGTACTTGTGGGTACTTGTGGGTGCTTGTAGGTACTTATGGGTACTTGTAGGTAATTATGGGTACTTTTGGGTACTTGTAGGTACTTGTGGGTACTTGTAGGTACTTGTGGGTACTTGTAGGTACTTGTGGGTACTTGTAGGTACTTGTGGGTACTTGTAGGTACTTGTGGGTGCTTGTAGGTACTTGTGGGTGCTTGTAAGTACTTGTGGGTGCTTTTAAGTGCTTGTGGGTGCTTTTAGGTACTTGTGGGTGCTTTTAGGTACTTGTAGGTACTTGTGGGTGCTTGTGGGTACTTGTGGGTGCTTGTAGGTACTTGTGGGTACTTGTGGGTGCTTGTAGGTACTTATGGGTACTTTTAGGTACTTGTGGGTACTTGTAGGTACTTGTAGGTACTTGTGGGTACTTGTAGGTACTTGTAGGTACTTGTGGGTACTTGTAGGTACTTGTGGGTTCTTGTGGGTACTTGTGGGTGATTGTAGGTACTTTTGGGTGCTTGTAGGTACTTGTGGGTTCTTGTGGGTAATTGTGGGTTCTTGTGGGTGCTTGTGGGTACTTGTAGGTACTTGTGGGTACTTGTAGCTACTTGTAGGTACTTGTGGGTGCTTGTAGGTACTTGTGGGTACTTGTAGCTACTTGTAGGTACTTGTGGGTACTTGTAGGTACTTGTGGGTACTTGTAGGTACTTGTGGGTACTTGTAGGTACTTGTAGGTACTTGTGGGTGCTTTTAAGTACTTGTGGGTACTTGTGGGTGCTTTTAGGTGCTTGTGGGTGCTTTTAGGTACTTGTGGGTGCTTTTAGGTGCTTGTGGGTGCTTGTAGGTACTTGTGGGTACTTGTGGGTGCTTGTAGGTACTTATGGGTACTTGTAGGTAATTATGGGTACTTTTGGGTACTTGTAGGTACTTGTGGGTACTTGTAGGTACTTGTGGGTACTTGTAGGTACTTGTGGGTACTTGTAGGTACTTGTGGGTACTTGTAGGTACTTGTGGGTGCTTGTAGGTACTTGTGGGTGCTTGTAAGTACTTGTGGGTGCTTTTAAGTGCTTGTGGGTGCTTTTAGGTACTTGTGGGTGCTTTTAGGTACTTGTAGGTACTTGTGGGTGCTTGTGGGTACTTGTGGGTAGTTGTAGGTACTTGTGGGTACTTGTAGGTACTTGTGGGTACTTGTGGGTGCTTGTAAGTACTTGTGGGTGCTTGTAGGTACTTGTGGGTACTTGTAGGTACTTGTGGGTACTTGTGGGTGCTTGTGGGTACTTGTGGGTAGTTGTAGGTACTTGTGGGTACTTGTGGGTGCTTGTAGGTACTTGTGGGTGCTTGTAGGTACTTGTGGGTACTTGTACGTACTTGTGGGTACTTGTAGGTACTTGTGGGTACTTGTAGGTACTTGTGGGTACTTGTAGGTACTTGTGGGTACTTGTAGGTACTTAAAGGTACTTGTGGGTACTTGTAGGTACTTGTAGGTACTTGTAGGTACTTGTGGGTACTTGTAGGTACTTGTAGGTACTTGTGGGTACTTGTAGGTACCTGTGGGTTCTTGTGGGTACTTGTGGGTACTTGTGGGTGATTGTAGGTACTTGTGGGTGCTTGTAGGTACTTGTGGGTTCTTGTGGGTACTTGTGGGTGCTTGTAGGTACTTGTGGGTGCTTGTGGGTAATTGTGGGTTCTTGTGGGTGCTTGTGGGTGCTTGTGGGTGCTTGTAGGTACTTGTGGGTACTTGTGGGTGCTTGTAGGTACTTGTGGGTACTTGTAGGTACTTGTGGGTACTTGTAGGTACTTGTAGGTACTTGTGGGTGCTTTTAAGTACTTGTGGGTACTTGTGGGTGCTTTTAGGTGCTTGTGGGTGCTTTTAGGTACTTGTGGGTGCTTTTAGGTGCTTGTGGGTGCTTGTAGGTACTTGTGGGTACTTGTGGGTGCTTGTAGGTACTTATGGGTACTTGTAGGTAATTATGGGTACTTTTGGGTACTTGTAGGTACTTGTGGGTACTTGTAGGTACTTGTGGGTACTTGTAGGTACTTGTGGGTACTTGTAGGTACTTGTGGGTACTTGTAGGTACTTGTGGGTGCTTGTAGGTACTTGTGGGTGCTTGTAAGTACTTGTGGGTGCTTTTAAGTGCTTGTGGGTGCTTTTAGGTACTTGTGGGTGCTTTTAGGTACTTGTAGGTACTTGTGGGTGCTTGTGGGTACTTGTGGGTAGTTGTAGGTACTTGTGGGTACTTGTAGGTACTTGTGGGTACTTGTGGGTGCTTGTAAGTACTTGTGGGTGCTTGTAGGTACTTGTGGGTACTTGTAGGTACTTGTGGGTACTTGTGGGTGCTTGTGGGTACTTGTGGGTAGTTGTAGGTACTTGTGGGTACTTGTGGGTGCTTGTAGGTACTTGTGGGTGCTTGTAGGTACTTGTGGGTACTTGTACGTACTTGTGGGTACTTGTAGGTACTTGTGGGTACTTGTAGGTACTTGTGGGTACTTGTAGGTACTTGTGGGTACTTGTAGGTACTTAAAGGTACTTGTGGGTACTTGTGGGTACTTGTAGGTACTTGTAGGTACTTGTAGGTACTTGTGGGTACTTGTAGGTACTTGTAGGTACTTGTGGGTACTTGTAGGTACCTGTGGGTTCTTGTGGGTACTTGTGGGTACTTGTGGGTGATTGTAGGTACTTGTGGGTGCTTGTAGGTACTTGTGGGTTCTTGTGGGTACTTGTGGGTGCTTGTAGGTACTTGTGGGTGCTTGTGGGTAATTGTGGGTTCTTGTGGGTGCTTGTGGGTGCTTGTGGGTGCTTGTAGGTACTTGTGGGTACTTGTGGGTGCTTGTAGGTACTTATGGGTACTTGTAGGTACTTATGGGTACTTGTAGGTACTTGTGGGTACTTGTAGGTACTTGTGGGTGCTTGTAGGTACTTGTGGGTGCTTGTAAGTACTTGTGGGTGCTTTTAGGTGCTTGTGGGTGCTTTTAGGTACTTGTAGGTACTTGTGGGTGCTTGTGGGTACTTGTGGGTAGTTGTAGGTACTTGTGGGTACTTGTGGGTACTTGTAGGTACTTGTGGGTACTTGTGGGTGCTTGTAGGTACTTGTGGGTGCTTGTAGGTACTTGTGGGTGCTTGTGGGTAATTGTGGGTTCTTGTGGGTGCTTGTGGGTGCTTGTAGGTACTTGTGGGTACTTGTGGGTGCTTGTAGGTACTTATGGGTACTTGTAGGTACTTATGGGTACTTTTAGGTACTTGTGGGTACTTGTAGGTACTTGTGGGTACTTGTAGGTACTTGTGGGTACTTGTAGGTACTTGTGGGTACTTGTAGGTACTTGTGGGTACTTGTAGGTACTTGTGGGTACTTGTAGGTACTTGTGGGTGCTTGTAGGTACTTGTGGGTACTTGTAGGTACTTGTGGGTACTTGTGGGTACTTGTAGGTACTTGTAGGTACTTGTGGGTACTTGTAGGTACTTGTGGGTACTTGTAGGTACTTGTTGGTACTTATGGGTACTTTTAGGTACTTGTGGGTACTTGTAGGTACTTGTAGGTACTTGTGGGTACTTGTAGGTACTTGTGGGTACTTGTGGGTACTTGTAGGTACTTGTGGGTACTTGCGAGTGCTTGTAGGTACTTGTGGGTGCTTGTAGGTACTTGTGGGTACTTGTAGGTACTTGTGGGTACTTGTAGGTACTTGTGGGTACTTGCAGGTACTTGTGGGTTCTTGTGGGTAATTGTGGGTTCTTGTGGGTGCTTGTGGGTACTTGTAGGTACTTGTGGGTACTTGTAGCTACTTGTAGGTACTTGTGGGTGCTTGTAGGTACTTGTGGGTACTTGTAGCTACTTGTAGGTACTTGTGGGTACTTGTAGGTACTTGTGGGTACTTGTAGGTACTTGTGGGTACTTGTAGGTACTTGTAGGTACTTGTAGGTACTTGTGGGTGCTTGTAAGTACTTGTGGGTACTTGTGGGTGCTTTTAGGTGCTTGTGGGTGCTTTTAGGTACTTGTGGGTGCTTTTAGGTGCTTGTGGGTGCTTGTAGGTACTTGTGGGTACTTGTGGGTGCTTGTAGGTACTTATGGGTACTTGTAGGTAATTATGGGTACTTGTGGGTACTTGTAGGTACTTGTGGGTACTTGTAGGTACTTGTGGGTACTTGTAGGTACTTGTGGGTACTTGTAGGTACTTGTGGGTACTTGTAGGTACTTGTGGGTGCTTGTAGGTACTTGTGGGTGCTTGTAAGTACTTGTGGGTGCTTTTAAGTGCTTGTGGGTGCTTTTAGGTACTTCTGGGTGCTTTTAGGTACTTGTAGGTACTTGTGGGTGCTTGTGGGTACTTGTGGGTAGTTGTAGGTACTTGTGGGTACTTGTAGGTACTTGTGGGTACTTGTGGGTGCTTGTAAGTACTTGTGGGTGCTTGTAGGTACTTGTGGGTACTTGTAGGTACTTGTGGGTACTTGTGGGTGCTTGTGGGTACTTGTGGGTAGCTGTAGGTACTTGTGGGTACTTGTGGGTACTTGTGGGTGCTTGTAGGTACTTGTGGGTGCTTGTAGGTACTTGTGGGTACTTGTAGGTACTTGTGGGTACTTGTAGGTACTTGTGGGTACTTGTAGTTACTTGTGGGTACTTGTAGGTACTTGTGGGTGCTTGTAGGTACTTGTGGGTACTTGTAGGTACTTGTAGCTACTTGTAGGTACTTGTGGGTGCTTGTAGGTACTTGTGGGTACTTGTAGGTACTTGTAGGTACTTGTGGGTACTTGTAGGTACTTGTGGGTACTTGTAGGTACTTGTGGGTACTTGTAGGTACTTGTAGGTACTTGTGGGTACTTGTAGTACTTGTGGGTACTTGTAGGTGCTTGTGGGTGCTTGTAGGTACTTGTGGGTGCTTGTGATTACTTGTGGGTACTTGTAGGTACTTGTGGGTGCTTGTAGGTACTTATGGGTACTTGTAGGTGCTTGTAGGTACTTGTGGGTGGGCGTCTCGCGTTTCAATAAATGATTTGTAGGAATTGTATTATTTTAATTACAATAAGAATACAAACTTTTATTGATTTACGCTTTCTTTTAAGTATCATTATAAATAAATGTCTGATTGAGCTAAAGTTATGGTCCCCTTTATATATGTTTCTGCTTAGTGCAGATTTTGAAAATGTAAAACAGTTTCTTAACATTCTTAATTAAAATGAAGACTGAAGGAACAGATATTAACCAAAAATGTCTTTATTAGAATCAAGACCTAAAAAGTATCGATAAGACTGAGGGTATCACTTGTCTGAAGGATCAGATATTAATTTTTCTTTTTAATTGAAACTTATATGCATGCTTAAGAAAAAACAACGTTCCATTACCGTTTTCCGTTCAAATAAATTATTTTACTGGTAATCAATTTCAAAAATTTACTTATCTCGGCTTTTCGACCACAATTCCATTACCCGAAAACATTTTATCATTACATTAAGTACTTTTGGGAGATAACGTGTCAAAAAACCTATAAAACAATAAAAAAAACTGTAATAGCGGTCTGTTTAGCCATGACAACAACCTTTTAAAAGTTACAAGGACTATATAACCCTTTCGAGACTAACAGGACCTGAGCAAACTGTAGCTTAACCAGCTACTAGTACGACCGGGGAGAATTGATGTAAACTTGAGTTGAAATTTCATCATGTGCGACCTGCGGCCCAGAAATTCTCCCATAGTCCCAGTGTCGTAGAACATAACTTTTTCGCTGTTATCTGCCAAAATCAATCTTTCTAGGTAGTGGCGCCTCCTCACTTGAATTTTTCACGATATATTAAGGTTTGAACGAACAAAATTCTAGATTACTATTCTCACTACCATGTCCCTCTGCTACCTTGAAGCAAACTTTCCTCTCTTTTTGCTGCTCATTACCGGTGCCATTCTCTTGAATTTCTGTTCGTTATAACTACTATGATGAGTTTATTTCTTTCAAACCAAAATATAAAAAAATTTATTCTTTTTCCTTTTGTGCTACTTAGAATTTACAAATGTATATAACGTTGTGCCGTGCCATATCAAATAGTCTCTAACCATTGTTAGAAACTAGAGAGCGAAATTGGGCAGTAACACTGATCATGCCCTGAACTATGAGAAAGAACAATACGACGGTTCACTAAAGAACACTCGATATTACATCATTTTGCAAAACAGCGAGTAAAAATGTTACTGTCCCTATTGAATTTGGCGCCATTGGTTTTAGAATAATAAAAATGTTCCACTGGGAAGCGTGCCGGTCACGAATGGGGATGTAACGTCTATAGGAACCTTTTAAAACGCAAAACCATACACGTACTCTCCCAAAAGTAATTAATGTAATGATAAAATGTTTTCGGGGAATGGAATTGTGGTCGAAAAGCCGAGATAAGTAAATTTTTGAAATTGATTACCAGTAAAATAATTTATTTGAACGGAAAACGGTAATGGAACGCTGTTTTTTCTTAAGCATGCATATAAGTTTCAATTAAAAAGAAAAATTAATATCTGATCCTTCAGACAAGTGATACCCTCAGTCTTATCGATACTTTTTAGGTCTTGATTCTAATCAAGACATTTTTGGTTAATAGAATTAAGACTTGGTTAAGCAAGTCCGATATGGTCTATTGGGTAGGATACCTGGCTTTCATCCAGAAGGCCCGGGTTCGATTCCCGGTATCGAAGCGAGTGTTTTTGTACCGCTTTTGAAGAATGAATTTAAAGACACATTTATAGGAATAATATTTAGGGTTGTTCCAACCAGTCCGATATGGTCTAGTGGCTAGGATATCTGGCTTTCACCCAGAAGGCCCGGGTTCGATTCCCGGTATCGGAGCGAGTGCTTTTGTACCGCTTTTGAAGAATGAATTTAAAGACACATTTATAGGAATAATATTTAGGGTTGTTTCAACCAGTCCGTTATGGTCTAGTGGCTAGGATATCTGGCTTTAACCGAGAAGGCCCGGGTTCGATTCCCGGTATCGTAGCGAGTGATTTGTACCGTTTTTGAAGAATAGACTTAAGGATATAGGTTTATGAATAGAATTAAGAGTTATCAAGTCCGATATGGTCTAGTGGCTAGGATATCTGGCTCTCACCCAGAAGGCCCGGCTTCGATTCCCGGTATCGGAGCGAGTGCTTTTGTACCGCATTGCAAGAATAAAATTAAGGATATAGGTTTATGAATAGAATTAAGAGTTGGTTAAGCAAGTCCGTTATGGTCTAGTGGCCAGGATATCTGGCTTTCACCAAGAAGGCCCGGGTTCGATTCCCGGTATCGGAGCGAGTGCTTTTGTACCGCATTTCAAGAATAGACTTAAAACTGAAGGTTATGAATAGAATTAATAGATGGTTATGCAAGTCCGATATGGTCTAGTGGCTAGGATATCTGGCTCTCACCCAGAAGGCCCGGGTTCGATTCCCGGTATCGGAGCCAGTGCTTTTGTACCGCATTTCAAGAATAAACTTAAGGATATAGGTTTATGAATAGAACTAAGACTTGGTTAAGCAAGTCCGATATGGTCTATTGGGTAGGATACCTGGCTTTCATCCAGAAGGCCCGGGTTCGATTCCCGGTATCGATTCCCGGTATCGGAGCGAGTGCTTTTGTACCGCTTTTGAAGAATGAATTTAAAGACACATTTATAGGAATAATATTTAGGGTTGTTCCAACCAGTCCGATATGGTCTAGTGGCTAGGATATCTGGCTTTCACCCAGAAGGCCCGGGTTCGATTCCCGGTATCGGAGCGAGTGCTTTTGTACCGCTTTTGAAGAATGAATTTAAAGACACATTTATAGGAATAATATTTTGGGTTGTTTCAACCAGTCCGATATGGTCTAGTGGCTACGATATCTGGCTCTCACCCAGAAGGCCCGGGTTCGATTCCCGGTATCGGAGCGAGTGCTTTTGTACCGCATTTCAAGAATAAACCTAAGGATATAAGGTTTATGAATAGAATTAAGAGTTGGTTAAGCAAGTCCGATATGGTCTAGTAGCTAGGATATCTTGCTCTCACCCAGAAGGCCCGGCTTCGATTCCCGGTATCGGAGCGAGTGCTTTTGTACCGCATTGCAAGAATAAAATTAAGGATATAGGTTTATGAATAGAATTAAGAGTTGGTTAAGCAAGTCCGTTATGGTCTAGTGGCAAGGATATCTGGCTTTCACCCAGAAGGCCCGGGTTCGATTCCCGGTATCGGTGCGAGTGCTTTTGTACCGCATTTCAAGAATAGACTTAAAACTGTAGGTTATGAATAGAATTAATAGATGGTTATGCAAGTCCGATATGGTCTCGTGGCTAGGATATCTGGCTCTCACCCAGAAGGCCCGGGTTCGATTCCCGGTATCGGAGCGAGTGCTTTTGTACCGCATTTCAAGAATAAACTTAAGGATATAGGTTTATGAATAGAATTAAGACTTGATTAAGCAAGTCCGATATGGTCTATTGGGTAGGATACCTGGCTTTCATCCAGAATGCCCGGGTTCGATTCCCGGTATCGGAGCGAGTGCTTTTGTACCGCTTTTGAAGAATGAATTTAAAGACACATTTATAGGAATAATATTTAGGGTTGTTCCAACCAGTCCGATATGGTCTAGTGGCTAGGATATCTGGCTTTCACCCAGAAGGCCCGGGTTCGATTCCCGGTATCAGAGCGAGTGCTTTTGTACCGCTTTTGAAGAATGAATTTAAAGACACATTTATAGAAATAGTATTTAGGGTTGTTCCAACCAGTCCGATATGGTCTAGTGGCTAGGATATCTGGCTTTCACCCAGAAGGCCCGGGTTCGATTCCCGGTATCGGAGACAGTGCGTTTGCACAAGTTTTAAAGAATAAACTTAAAGACTGATTTATAGGAATAATATTCAGGGTTGTTCCAACCAGTCCGATATGGTCTAGTGGCTAGGATACCCTGCTCTCACCCAAAAGCACGGGTTCGATTCCCGGTATCGTAGCGAGTGATTTGTACCGCTTTGAAGAATAGACTTTAGGATAAAGGTTTATGAATAGAATTAAGACTTAGCAAGTCCAATATTGTCTAGTGGCTAGGATATCTGGCTTTCACCCAGAAGGCCCGGGTTCGATTCCCGGTATCGGAGCGAGTGCTTTTGTACCGCATTTCAAGAATAGACTTAAAAATGTAGGTTATGAATAGAATTAATAGATGGTTATGCAAGTCCGATATGGTCTAGTGGCTAGGATATCTGGCTCTCACCCAGAAGTCCCGTGTTCGATACCCGGTATCGGGGTGAGTGCTTTTGTACCGCTTTTCAAGAATAGAATTAAGACTTGATTGAGCAAGTACGATATGGTCTAGTGGCTAGGATATCTGGCTTTCACGCAGAAGGCCCGGGTTCGATTCCCGGTATCGGAGACTGTGCTTTGCACAGCTTTTGAAGAATAAACTTAAAGACACATTTATAGGAATAATATTTAGGGTTGTTCCAACGAGTCCGATATGGTCTAGTGGATAGGATACCCTGCTCTCACCCAAAAGCACGGGTTCGATTCCCGGTATCGTAGCGAGTGATTTGTACCGCTTTGAAGAATAGACTTAAGGATATAGGTTTATGAATAGAATTAAGACTTAGCAAGTCCGATATGGTCTAGTGGCTAGGATACCTGGCTCTCACCCAGAAGGCCCGGGTTCGATTCCCGGTATCGGAGCGAGTGCTTTTGTACCGCATTTCAAGAATAAACTTAAGGATATAGGTTTATGGATAGAAAAAAGACTGGGTCAAGCAAGTCCGATATGGTCTATTGGGTAGGATACCTGGCCTTCACCCAGAAGGCCCGGTTAGATTCCCGGTATCGGAGACTGTGCTTTGTACCGCTTTTAAAGAAAAGACTTAAGGATATAGGTATAAAAATAGAATTAAGACGTGGTTAAGCAGCTCTGATATGGCCTAGTGGCTGGGATATCTGGCTCTCACCCAGAAGGCCCGGGTTCGGTTCCCGGTTTCGGGGACAGTGCTTTTTTACCGCATTTCAAGAATAGACTTAAGAATATAGGTTTATGTATAGGTATAAAAATAGAATTAAGACGTGGATAAGCAGGTCTGATATGGCCTAGTGGCTAGGATATCTGAATAGGTTTATGAGTAGAATTAAGACTTGGTTAAGCATGTTCGATATGGTCTAGTGGCTAGGACATCTGGCCTTCGCGCAGAAGGCCCGGGTTCGATTCCCGGTATTGGAGCGAGTGCTTTTGTTTCGCTTTTAAAGAATAAATTTAAAGACACATTTATAGGAATAATATCTAGTGTTGGTCAAAGTAGTCCGATATGGTCTAGTGGCTAGGGTATCTGGCTCTCACCGAAAAGGCCCGGGTTCCATTCCCGGTATCGGAGCGAGTGCTTTTGTACGCATTTCAAGAATAGACTTAAAAGACACATTTATAGGAATAATATTTAGGGTTGTTCCAACCAGTCCGATATGGTCTAGTGGCTAGGATACCTTGCTCTCACCCAAAAGCACGGGTTCGATTCCCGGTATCGGAGACAGTGCTTTTGTACCGTTTTTGAAGAATAAACTTAAGGATATAGGTTTATGAATAGAATTAAGACTTGGTTAAGCAAGTCCGATATGGTCTAGTGTCAAGGATATCTGGCTTTCACCCAGAAGGCCCGGTTTCGATTCCCGGTATCGGAGCCAGTGCTTTTGTACCGCATTTCAAGAATAAACTTAAGGATATAGGTTTATGAATAGAACTAAGACTTGGTTAAGCAAGTCCGATATGGTCTATTGGGTAGGATACCTGGCTTTCATCCAGAAGGCCCGGGTTCGATTCCCGGTATCGATTCCCGGTATCGGAGCGAGTGCTTTTGTACCGCTTTTGAAGAATGAATTTAAAGACACATTTATAGGAATAATATTTAGGGTTGTTCCAACCAGTCCGATATGGTCTAGTGGCTAGGATATCTGGCTTTCACCCAGAAGGCCCGGGTTCGATTCCCGGTATCGGAGCGAGTGCTTTTGTACCGCTTTTGAAGAATGAATTTAAAGACACATTTATAGGAATAATATTTTGGGTTGTTTCAACCAGTCCGATATGGTCTAGTGGCTACGATATCTGGCTCTCACCCAGAAGGCCCGGGTTCGATTCCCGGTATCGGAGCGAGTGCTTTTGTACCGCATTTCAAGAATAAACCTAAGGATATAAGGTTTATGAATAGAATTAAGAGTTGGTTAAGCAAGTCCGATATGGTCTAGTAGCTAGGATATCTTGCTCTCACCCAGAAGGCCCGGCTTCGATTCCCGGTATCGGAGCGAGTGCTTTTGTACCGCATTGCAAGAATAAAATTAAGGATATAGGTTTATGAATAGAATTAAGAGTTGGTTAAGCAAGTCCGTTATGGTCTAGTGGCAAGGATATCTGGCTTTCACCCAGAAGGCCCGGGTTCGATTCCCGGTATCGGTGCGAGTGCTTTTGTACCGCATTTCAAGAATAGACTTAAAACTGTAGGTTATGAATAGAATTAATAGATGGTTATGCAAGTCCGATATGGTCTCGTGGCTAGGATATCTGGCTCTCACCCAGAAGGCCCGGGTTCGATTCCCGGTATCGGAGCGAGTGCTTTTGTACCGCATTTCAAGAATAAACTTAAGGATATAGGTTTATGAATAGAATTAAGACTTGATTAAGCAAGTCCGATATGGTCTATTGGGTAGGATACCTGGCTTTCATCCAGAATGCCCGGGTTCGATTCCCGGTATCGGAGCGAGTGCTTTTGTACCGCTTTTGAAGAATGAATTTAAAGACACATTTATAGGAATAATATTTAGGGTTGTTCCAACCAGTCCGATATGGTCTAGTGGCTAGGATATCTGGCTTTCACCCAGAAGGCCCGGGTTCGATTCCCGGTATCAGAGCGAGTGCTTTTGTACCGCTTTTGAAGAATGAATTTAAAGACACATTTATAGAAATAGTATTTAGGGTTGTTCCAACCAGTCCGATATGGTCTAGTGGCTAGGATATCTGGCTTTCACCCAGAAGGCCCGGGTTCGATTCCCGGTATCGGAGACAGTGCGTTTGCACAAGTTTTAAAGAATAAACTTAAAGACTGATTTATAGGAATAATATTCAGGGTTGTTCCAACCAGTCCGATATGGTCTAGTGGCTAGGATACCCTGCTCTCACCCAAAAGCACGGGTTCGATTCCCGGTATCGTAGCGAGTGATTTGTACCGCTTTGAAGAATAGACTTTAGGATAAAGGTTTATGAATAGAATTAAGACTTAGCAAGTCCAATATTGTCTAGTGGCTAGGATATCTGGCTCTCACCCAGAAGGCCCGGGTTCGATTCCCGGTATCGGAGCGAGTGCTTTTGTACCGCATTTCAAGAATAAACTTAAGGATATAGGTTTATGAATAGAATTTAGAGTTGGTTAAGCAAGTCCGATATGGTCTAGTGGCAAGGATATCTGGCTTTCACCCAGAAGGCCCGGGTTCGATTCCCGGTATCGGAGCGAGTGCTTTTGTACCGCATTTCAAGAATAGACTTAAAACTGTAGGTTATGAATAGAATTAATAGATGGTTATGCAAGTCCGATATGGTCTAGTGGCTAGGATATCTGGCTCTCACCCAGAAGTCCCGTGTTCGATACCCGGTATCGGGGTGAGTGCTTTTGTACCGCTTTTCAAGAATAGAATTAAGACTTGATTGAGCAAGTACGATATGGTCTAGTGGCTAGGATATCTGGCTTTCACGCAGAAGGCCCGGGTTCGATTCCCGGTATCGGAGACTGTGCTTTGCACAGCTTTTGAAGAATAAACTTAAAGACACATTTATAGGAATAATATTTAGGGTTGTTCCAACGAGTCCGATATGGTCTAGTGGATAGGATACCCTGCTCTCACCCAAAAGCACGGGTTCGATTCCCGGTATCGTAGCGAGTGATTTGTACCGCTTTGAAGAATAGACTTAAGGATATAGGTTTATGAATAGAATTAAGACTTAGCAAGTCCGATATGGTCTAGTGGCTAGGATACCTGGCTCTCACCCAGAAGGCCCGGGTTCGATTCCCGGTATCGGAGCGAGTGCTTTTGTACCGCATTTCAAGAATAAACTTAAGGATATAGGTTTATGGATAGAAAAAAGACTGGGTCAAGCAAGTCCGATATGGTCTATTGGGTAGGATACCTGGCCTTCACCCAGAAGGCCCGGTTAGATTCCCGGTATCGGAGACTGTGCTTTGTACCGCTTTTAAAGAAAAGACTTAAGGATATAGGTATAAAAATAGAATTAAGACGTGGTTAAGCAGGTCTGATATGGCCTAGTGGCTGGGATATCTGGCTCTCACCCAGAAGGCCCGGGTTCGGTTCCCGGTTTCGGGGACAGTGCTTTTTTACCGCATTTCAAGAATAGACTTAAGAATATAGGTTTATGTATAGGTATAAAAATAGAATTAAGACGTGGATAAGCAGGTCTGATATGGCCTAGTGGCTAGGATATCTGAATAGGTTTATGAGTAGAATTAAGACTTGGTTAAGCAAGTTCGATATGGTCTAGTGGCTAGGACATCTGGCCTTCGCGCAGAAGGCCCGGGTTCGATTCCCGGTATTGGAGCGAGTGCTTTTGTTTCGCTTTTAAAGAATAAATTTAAAGACACATTTATAGGAATAATATCTAGTGTTGGTCAAAGTAGTCCGATATGGTCTAGTGGCTAGGGTATCTGGCTCTCACCGAAAAGGCCCGGGTTCCATTCCCGGTATCGGAGCGAGTGCTTTTGTACGCATTTCAAGAATAGACTTAAAAGACACATTTATAGGAATAATATTTAGGGTTGTTCCAACCAGTCCGATATGGTCTAGTGGCTAGGATACCTTGCTCTCACCCAAAAGCACGGGTTCGATTCCCGGTATCGGAGACAGTGCTTTTGTACCGTTTTTGAAGAATAAACTTAAGGATATAGGTTTATGAATAGAATTAAGACTTGGTTAAGCAAGTCCGATATGGTCTAGTGTCAAGGATATCTGGCTTTCACCCAGAAGGCCCGGTTTCGATTCCCGGTATCGGAGCGAGTGCTTTTGTACCGCATTTCAAGAATAGACTTAAAAGACACATTTATAGGAATAATATTTAGGGTTGTTCCAACCAGTCCGATATGGTCTAGTGGCTAGGATATCTGATTTTGATGGATCGTTGCTTGCTTTCGCGGAGTGCGGTTGTTTCTTTTCGCTCTCCGTGTTTGTTGCGTTTTACGGTTTCCTTTTTCGGCGGTCCTTTCTCCGCCTTGTTAGTCGGTTTTTTGCGGCGTATTTTGTTTGCTGTTTTTGACTGTACGGACTTCGGCTTTCGCCCGCGAAGCCTCGGTCTCGAGGGTTTCCTTCGGGGAGTCCTCCATCATGGAGGCGCTTCGACGAAGCGTCTTCGTTGTTTGTATGCTGATGTTGTTGCTGCCGTTAAAAAATCATTTGGTCTTGATGCCATTTCGTCTGTGGTTCCTGGTACTGGAGGTTACTTTAATACGTTTTTGTCGGAGGAAGATGCTGAAGAGTGTGTCAAAGCTGGGTTGGAAATCATGGACGTCCTGTGTCCTGCTGAATCAGTCGTCTCGAGATCGGTAATTATTAAAATACATGGTTTGCCTGAATTCGTGTCCGATGATGCCATGGTTGCGAAATTGGTCTCCCTTGGTTGCGAAATCAAGGGGGAGGTCGGTTTGGCGTAGATGTGATGGATTGTATCTTGGTGAGCGTTGCGTACGCGTGGTTTTGCCCAAGGGGGTTTCATCACTTCCGTACGGCTTGAAAATCGCGGATGTTCTCGGGCGCGAAACCTTTTATCGCGTTCGCCATGAGTCGCAAAATCGGGTTTGTAACGGGTGTCTCGCTGAAGGTCACAGTTACAAAAGTTGTCCGCGTAATGTTTGTCGTCGGTGTGAGACACACGGTCATCTTGCCCGTGACTGCCCAAAGAAGTTGGGTTAGGTAGCTATCGGTTCTGAACGCGATGTCGTGCTCCAGTCCGAAGTCTCTCCTGTCCGCGATGGGGAAGTCTTGCCCCCTGCTCCCATGTCCGATGGAGTTGCTGATGCGGAGATTCCTAACGTCACCGTTGCCATTTCTGGCCATCATGGCCAGAATCTCAGTACAAGTGAGGATATGCTCGTCGACGGTGACCCCGATGCGGAAGTTAACCCTTTTGAACCAGTGGGGGAGGCAATCGGGGAACTAAACATTCGCTTGGTTCCACCTCTGACTTGTCGCAGAAACGTCCTGAGTTCCTGAGGAAACAGAATCCGAATCAGGCCAACGCTCGTGGGTTTACTCCGAATAAACCGCCGGAGGGTGCATGGTTGTCAAAATAGCTACTTTAAATGTTCATGGTTTACGAGACGTTGGTAAGATGGCTTTATTAGTCGAATTCATTAAGGACATGGACATTGTTTTTTTACAAGAAACGCATTGGAATGCGTCGCATGTCGCTGCCTTTAAATTGTTATTTTTTGGTCAATTGTTTTTTTCTCATGATCTAGTGAGTGGCTTTCGGGGGGTCGCTATCTTGTTTACTAAAAAATTGCCTATACGGGTCTTGAATGTTTCTCAAATAATTTCCGGTCGGGCTTTATTGGTCACTACCGAGTTTTTTGATGTAAGAACGTATTTTTTTAATGTTTACGCCCCCAACGCCGAGGGTGATCGGGTTCAGTTTTTTGGTGATATAAGAAAGTCTTTCCCGGACGGTAGAGTCGTGTTTGCGGGGGATCTGAGTGATATTTGTAGTCGCCACCTGGATCGTGGGTGGGGTCCTCTGGTTTTCGGCCTACTAACGTTCAAGTTTTTAAGGATAGCCTAAGTTTGATTGACACTTACCGACTTAAACATGCTAATAATTGTGAATTTACGCGCTCGGGTTTTGGTAAATTTATTCGTTCTCGCATTGACTACATTTTTGTTCGTAATTTTGACTCCCATAAAATCCGTCATTCCCTTATCCGACCTTGTCCTATTTCCGATCATGCCATGGTCATCACTCACATGGATTTCGAGGGCGTCAATCGCGGTCCGGGGACTTGGTCTTTTAATGACTCCTTACTTGACGAAGCCGTTTTCGCGACGGCCGTACAGCGCGTCATCGCTCGCAGTCGGTCTACGCCGGAATGTTGCGATGACATTTTCCTTAGGTATGAAAGTTTAAAGACTCGACTACGTTACTATGCTATTTTTTATGGTAAATCGCGTGCCAGAGATCAGCGGCAGACACGCGCGACGTTGGCCTCTCGGTTCGCGTCTCTCTCGGACCAGTTAATACAGACTCCCGCGGATCATCTCGAGAAGGAATTGTTTGACGTTCAGACTGCTTTACGGGACTATGACTTACGTGAGTTGCAGGGTGCGGTCGTCCGTTCAAATTTGGCGTGGCAGGATTTGGGGGAACAACCTTCCGGCTACTTTCTTAGTTTAGAGCGGCATCGCCAATCCAGGCGGAGCCTGAAGCGTCTTCAGTTGGATGACGGTACCACCCTAGACGATAGCCTCCGAGTGCGGGGCGAAGTTTTCCGCCATTTTAGTGATCTCTACCGACGGGCTCCGACCGATGATTCCGTTACGGATCACTTTACGTCCATCGTCAAGGACCGACTGACACCTGACGACAGAGATCTGTGTGACGGCCCTGTTACGTGGTCCGACCTTAGCGCCGCCTTACGCGCGATGGCCGTTGGTCGTAGCCCTGGCACGTATGGGCTCACCGTCCGGTTTTGGCGGTTCGTCTTACCACTGATTAAGGACGAATTCTTGCGCCTTTTGATGGAAATCCAAACCACGGGTCGGCTACCCCGGTCCATGACGCAGGGTATGGTGGTTTTATTGCCGAAGGAGGGGGACCCGTCGCTTCTTCGTAATTGGAGGCCGATTAGGTTATTAAATACGGATCGAAAGCTCATTGCAAAGGTGTTTTCCTCTAGACTCTCGTTGATCGCGCTGTCCGTCATTTCACCTTGTCAAACGGGCGCTATTCGTGGGCGCGACGTGTCCACGACGACTCAGTACGTGAGCGATGTGATGTCTTACTTACATCTGAAAAACCAGCCCGGTATACTATTGAAGATGGACCTGACAAAAGCGTTTGATTGTGTGGACTAGACTTTTCTGCTTCGCACACTTGCCTCGTTTGCACTGTTAAAAAAAATGGAACTGTTTGACACCTTTAGAGGTGTTTCCTAATGCATCCCCAGTAGCACCTCTATTGGTGTTTAAAAGCACCATTCGAGAGGATGTCAATACGCACCTTTGAAAACGGTGCGAAATAATACCTTCTCTGAAGGTGCTTTTTAAATCCTGTTAGGTGTTTTAATCACTTAGAATAGAGGTGTATATTAATACCAGAAAAAGTGTTAATAAACCCTTTTAAAAAAGGTCTTTTTCAGACAAATTTGGTGTTTTTAAATTCCATTGACGTTGGTGCTTTTTAATTCCTTTTAGGTTTAAAACATCACCCTTAAAAGAGGTTTATAATTATACCAGAAAGGTCCCTATAGACTCTTAATTTCTTAAAAGGTGTTTTTTGAAATAATTGTGTTTCAAAACACATGAGTTACCATAGATTAGTCTTTCAAAATAGCTGCTCAAATCCAGTGGATTAAGGGTAAACGTTTTTTCTGCTGTAAGCCTTATTCAACCGTGTAAGAATTGATACGCGTGCGAAATGGTTACGTTTAACCTTTACTGTATATCCTCAATAGTTCTATTGAAGGACCTGATTAATATCATTCAATAGTGTATTTAATTTTCGGCTCACTGTGAACCGTCAAGACCTCCTCAAAGACACACGAATTCATGGAACCAAACCGAACAACGCTTACCAAAATCTTTAGAAGTAGCACTCAGAGTAACTAGGAAAGTTTAATTTCACGTTTACACTGTATATAAATGTAGTAAAGCTGAATTAAAAAGTAAACACCGAATTTGAAATATTAATATAAAAGATGTTCTTGGAATATTGAAATGAAACAGAGCTTTTTAGCTACAAAACTACAAAAAGAATCGTAATGCCGAAACATACTAAATTATAAAAAAACGTCTTGGTTTGGACCAAGGCCGAAAAAAACAAACGATATGTGTGAGGTTTATCATTTGACTGAAGTTTCAGATATTGCAATTTTTTTTAATTATTTTTATTCCTTTAATCCTTAATCAATATTTAATTCAATCAACTGATTTTACTGTTAATCGATCTATTCCCTCTAAATTAATTTAAAAAATTACATATCTACGCTTTTTCAAGAATAATTCCATTTTCCGAAAACATTTTATCATGAAATTAATTATTTTGAAGGGAGTACGTGTTGAGAGATCAACATTGAATATTTGAAATATTATACTAAGTGTCTACAAAGAGCAAACGAACTTTGATGTAACTCGAAAGTAAAATGTAAATATTTAATAGTAGACGCATATACAGTTTGACGCGAATTTATACATTTAACTTCGAATATCGAAATGCTACATTTCTTTATCGCGACCCCAATGGCAGCATCGCCCCTGTGTTTTAGTTCCTCTGTATGTAATTTCCAAAATGGTGTAAACACTAATAAATATTATAAAAAACCGTCTTGGTTTGGGCCAAGGCCGAAAAAACAAACGATATGTTTGAGGTTTATCAATTGACTGAAGTTTCAGATATTGAAATTTTTTTCTAGTTCTTTTTATCCACTCAATCCTTAATCAATATTTAATTCAATCAACTGCTTTTACTGTTAATCGATCTAGTCCCTCTAAATTAATTGAAAAAATTACATATCTACGCTTTTTCAAGAACAATTACATTTTCCGAAAACATTTTATCGTGAAATTAATTTATCATGTTGAGGATACAGTATTGAATATTTGAAATGTTCTACTGGATGTCTAAAAAGAGCAAGCGAACTTTGGCATAATTCGAATGGAAAATGTAAATATTTCATAGAAGCCAAACCAGGGTGTTGCGCGAATATATACATATAATTTCGTATATCGAAATGCTACATTTCTATTGTCGCCTCTATGAAGGTAAAGTTGCTCTGGAACTTCCATTTCCATACTTTAGAATTTCTTGGTCATAACTCAGTCTTCATTTGAAACGTCACCCCCCCTACTTTACAGCGGTTACGTATTACGCGTAATCAGCTTAGCAAGCGTAAAGATCATTTCGGAAAACACAGGGGCGAGGCCACCATTGGGGTGTATTCTCCCTCGCACCAAGGGTCATCGCCAGACGGTGCCAAAGTTCACTACGGGCAGGAGGCTAGTCAACTAGCACTGCCTATAGCGGTGCTTCTAAACGAGCGAGAAAATGAAAGAGAGAAAACACCCCAATGGCGGCATCACACCTGTGTTTTAATTTCTCTGTATGTAATTTCCAAAATGGTCTACTCACTTACAAATGTACACCGATTACGCTGAGTGATCGGTCGTTCGGGCACTAGCGAGTGTCAAGCCATAACCATAACCATTCATGTACACGAATGTTTTATAGTGTTAGGTTAATAAGGTTGGCAGTAAAGTCCGGAGTGTCATGTACCGTTTACTAATGTGAAAAGGTTTCGATCTATATGGTAATATTGGCTGAGTGTGTTGCGACGGCTCAGATGACCCATACACTGGAACCACTGGTGATTATAATATGCAATATATTGGGAAAATAGAGGATGGGAGGGGGTGTCGGAGTTAAATGTGACCTTTTTGGCATAACTAGTAATGAATGATGTGTTTAACCATATTATCTCCGCGGGAAATGAATACAAGTCATTGGTTCTGAGAAGTATTTCTGTTTGTGTGATCTTTACCCTTAACCACGCAGGATAAACTTTGTGGCTTTGTCTTAAGTAGACGACATTCACTGTAAACGACAGTCTTATCAACAACTTAAAACAGATTTAAACTTCTTTTGGTGCAATCTTGAAAATTTGTCAAGCCAGCAACAATTAAAACTATGTTGGTCAAGATGCTTACAAGTTAGTTATCATCGACACGAAATCCCTTCAAAATAATTAATTCCATGGTAAAATGTTTTCGAAAAATGTAATTGTTCTTGAAAAAGCGTAGATATGTAATTTTTTAAATTAATTTAGAGGGACTAGATCGATTAACAGTAAAAGCAGTTGATTGAATTAAATATTGATTACGGATTGAGTGCATAAAAATAACTAGAAAAAAATTTCAATATCTGAACTTCAGTCAATTGATAAACCTCAAACATATCGTTTGTTTTTTCGGCCTTGGCCCAAACCAAGACGGTTTTTTATAATATCTGTCACTTCAGTCTTAATGTAATTAAATTTTGAATAACCATGTTTGCTTTACCGTCATACATTTGCACTCTAAAATATAACGGTGCATTCAAACACCATATATGCTGTTCTTTCCGGTGCCAAAAAAGACATCATTTAGGGTGTACTTTAACCCCATTTTAATGATCAATTCTCGCCATTTGCTAATATTATTTGCAAGTATTAAGGAAATATTAGGCATTTATGCACCATTTACAGTGGTTTTTAACGTATCTGTTAGGCAATCTGTTGAATTTCTAATATTACTTAGTTTAATGGTGTTAAAAGTATGGAAAACGTACGCTACCTCTGTCACATTATTAAACCAAGTGAAGTGAAATAGTTGTTAAAATTTATTTTTTCCATATTTAGCACCACATTTATGGTGTAAAACAAATCCGTCAATACACCATTTCAAGTCCCTGTTTACCCATTTAAAGACCCTATTTCCCCCGTTTTAAGGCCCTATTGACCCATTTCAAGTTAATTGTACTATGGTAATTAACCGCTTGCCTGCCTTACGACCGAATTCCAATTCGGCTGAAAATACCGCAATTTGGCGGGTTTTTTTTCTAATGGGATAAACATCTTGGCTTAAATTAAAATTCTATCTACGCCCGTTAACATCTGATTAACTTGAGTGGTTATGTAAAATGAGCAATAATCCCATCTATTTTGTAAAACATTAAGCAAAATTTATAGTTTAGAAGAATGAAATATTTTTAAATCGCAGAAATGCACCGTTATAAAGCGATTCGCTTATTTTAATTTTTAAGTCAAATTACGTAACACTGTAACGAACTTAAACGAAGTTTGAACATAGAATGAGTTCCCAAGAATAATTTTCTAACGTAATATAGTGCCTGTGAAAAACCACATATTATTAAAAGCAAATATTTTTATTTTTAAACGCTGTCAACGATAAAACGTTTGTTATTATTGAACTGTTTTTATTAAATTTACAACATTTATAGGATTATGTCTACTATTAAGAGGTACAATGCTTGAAATTTGTGTCTCAATGACAAGTAACCTAACTAACATATGCCTTACCTAACCCGACCTATAAAACAAGCAATATTTTCAACGTTTTTTGTTGAGGGACCTTGAAAAATAAACGATTTTTTGGAAAAGGCCCGAGTTGATTAGTAATGACCTAATATTAATCTCGGTTTGTAAAATAAAAATAAAATTCTTATGCCATGAAATATTTTCCAATAAGCATGTATTTTTTAAAAATTGTGCATACAGACCTCAGAAAGGTTTTTAAGTTATGTTTTAAAAACTAAAACATGCTCATTACTAAAACCAATCTGACTCCATTAGTTGTTGCCCAAAAGAGTTAATTTGGATAATTTTAACGGCATTAACTTTTTTACTTAATATCGTGTTCAGTCAGGATGAAATGGGGTAAATACGGACATGAAATGGGGGTAAATACGGACATGAAATGGGGGGTAAATACGGACATGAAATGGGGGGTAAATACGGACATGAAATGGGGGTAAATACGGACATGAAATGGGGGGTAAATACGGACATGAAATGGGGGGTAAATACGAACTTGAAATGGGGGTAAATACGAACTTGAAATAAGGGTAAATACGAACTTGAAATGGGTCTAAATACGGACTTGAAATGGGTCTAAATACGGACTTGAAATGGGTCTAAATACGGACTTGAAATGGGTCTAAATACGGACTTGAAATGGGTCTAAATACGGACTTGAAATGGGTCTAAATACGGACTTGAAATGGGTCTAAATACGGACTTGAAATGGGTCTAAATACGGACTTGAAATGGGTCTAAATACGGACTTGAAATGGGTCTAAATACGGACTTGAAATGGGTCTAAATACGGACTTGAAATGGGTCTAAATACGGACTTGAAATGGGTCTAAATACGGACTTGAAATGGGTCTAAATACGGACTTGAAATGGGTCTAAATACGGACTTAAGTGCTCATTTAATTGTAAAGATTAAATAGGAAAATTGAGACTGGGTGAAAGATAAGTGTAGTTTTAATTTTAATTAAATAAGGTATCCATGAATTTAACAAAAAAATCGTGTTTTGACTTTTGAGTTAATTTCACCTTAATTTTACTTACGTTTAAAGGTTTATCTCGATTAAGTTTAGTTTAAAGGTTTATCTCGATTAAGTTTAGTTTAAAGGTTTATCTCGATTAAGTTTAGTTTAAAGGTTTATCTCGATTAAGTTTAGTTTAAAGGTTTATCTCGATTAAGTTCAGTTTAAAGGCTTATCTCTATTAAGTTTAGTTTAAAGGCTTATCTCTATTAAGATTAGTTTAAAGGCTTATCTCGATTAAGTTTAGTTTAAAGGCTTATCTCGATTAAGTTTAGTTTAAAGGCTTATCTCGATTAAGTTTAGTTTAAAGGCTTATCTCGATTAAGTTTAGTTTAAAGGCTTATCTCGATTAAGTTTAGTTTAAAGGCTTATCTCGATTAAGTTTATTTTAAAGGCTTATCTCGATTAAGTTTGGTTTAAAGGCTTATCTCGATTAAGTTTGGTTTAAAGGCTTATCTCGATTAAGTTTGGTTTAAAGGCTTATCTCGATTAAGTTTGGTTTAAAGGCTTATCTCGATTAAGTTTAGATTAAAGGCTTATCTCGATTAAGTTCGGTTTAAAGGCTTATCTCGATTAAGTTTGGTTTAAAGGCTTATCTCGATTAAGTTTAGATTAAAGGCTTATCTCGATTAAGTTCGGTTTAAAGGCTTATCTCGATTAAGTTTGGTTTAAAGGCTTATCTCGATTAAGTTTGGTTTAAAGGCTTATCTCGATTAAGTTTGGTTTAAAGGCTTATCTCGATTAAGTTTGGTTTAAAGGCTTATCTCGATTAAGTTTAGATTAAAGGCTTATCTCGATTAAGTTCGGTTTAAAGGCTTATCTCGATTAAGTTTAGTTTAAAGGCTTATCTCGATTAAGTTTAGTTCAAGGGTTTATCTCGATTAAGTTTAGTTTAAAGGTTTATCTCGATTAAGTTTAGTTTAAAGGTTTATCTCGATTAAGTTTAGTTCAAAGGTTTATCTCGATTAAGTTTAGTTCAAAGGTTTATCTCGATTAAGTTTAGTTCAAAGGTTTATCTCGATTAAGTTTAGTTCAAAGGTTTATCTCGATTAAGTTTAGTTCAAAGGTTTATCTCGATTAAGTTAAGTTCAAAGGTTTATCTCGATTAAGTTTAGTTCAAAGGTTTATCTCGATTAAGTTTAGTTCAAAGGTTTATCTCGATTAAGTTTAGTTCAAAGGTTTATCTCGATTAAGTTTAGTTCAAAGGTTTATCTCGATTAAGTTTAGTTCAAAGGTTTATCTCGATTAAGTTTAGTTCAAAGGTTTATCTCGATTAAGTTTAGTTCAAAGGTTTATCTCGATTAAGTTTAGTTCAAAGGTTTATCTCGATTAAGTTTAGTTCAAAGGTTTATCTCGATTAAGTTTAGTTCAAAGGTTTATCTCGAATAAGTTCAATTTAAAGGTTTATCTCGATTAAGTATCTTGTTAGCACGCACAAAACTAGGCCCTTTTAGTTGTCAACGAGAAAGAAATGAAGAAATAGGTTTAAGCGCGCTATAAGGTTAGGCTGACTTCTGACCCAAAAGTAAATTTTTGACGTACTCTCAGAATTAACAAAAATTAACATACTTAGACTTAATTGTTTTTGATGACACTTGCAAAAGGCACACCCTGAATACTTAATTGTTAAATTAAGAGTATTCCGAAAAGTAACTTCGCTCTAGTTTTTCAGTTAGAGGTGGTTAAATATCACGAAAAACCCCATGTTAATCTCCTTAGGAAAATTGGTAAAAGCATGTGAATTTTGCTTTAACGTTACAAAGGAGTATCAAGTCATATCTACAAGGGCCTACCGGCCCTGTAGAATACACCGCCTAACTGATCGTTCCTTCGACGCAAACGAGTGTCAAGCTATGACAATAATCATTTATATACATGTACTTTTTATAGTGTTAGTTTATTAAGGTTAGGTCTGGAAAGTCATGTACCGTTTATTAATGTGAAAAGGTTTCTACCTATATGGTAATATGGGCTAAGTGTGGTGCGACGGCTCAGATGACTCATACACTGGAATCATATATTTCATGTATTGGGAAAATAGAGGAAGAGGGGAGGTCGAAGGTGAGTCTGACTTCGCACAACTGGTAAGGTACGATGTGCTGAACCATATTATTTCCACAGGAAATGAATATAACAAACCATTGGTACTGAGACGTATTTCTATTTATGTAATCTTTACCCTTACCTTTGGTCATATTTATACCGATATCCTATTTTTCCAGTGTATAAAAGGAGAGCTACCTACTTAAAGAAACCACAGAGTACCAAGGTTGTTGCTTCGTCTTAAGTAGACAACATTAGTTAATAAATTAGTTTGAGCAAAATAAATTCTTTATCATATTTTCTGCAACATCAACTTACAACAGATTTAAAATTTTTTGGTGCAAACTTGAAAAATTGTTAAGCCAGCCTTAATTAAACTATGTCCGTCAAGGTGCTTACAAGTTATTACTGTTTGTTCATTAATATTTTCACACTGCATCCGCATTGTACTGTTATAGATAAATCATCAGCCTTTCCACCTTTAAAATCACCAGTGAATGAAAAATATCACCTAAACACAATTTATCCCTTTTCACTCTTAAGTGCGTTCATTCATATGTGCATAGTGCGTTCGTAATGCATTGTTATAGAGAAATCATAATCGCCACCCTTTGAAAATCAAAAATGCCTCTTTAATAGTCTACCATTGTGATTGAGGCACTCTTCCAGACGACTGTCTATGTCTTGCAATACATTTGCAAGCAGTAAACTCATGACGCATGGTAATACTACGTTAAGGCTTGATGTAGGGGGGTATGATAATGCCCTTGTAATTTGGCACGAACAGTAGAATGGCTTAGTGAGACTTCTTGATCCACCGCTCTATACTAGCATGAGATTGGCTTGAAAACTTTCTACGACGTCAAAGTCTCTATCCTCATTACAGACTATACAGTCTCTTCTACGTTCACGATCTTGCACTACCGAAATCACGAAGGTGTTCGCACCCGGATGTTGTCGGTGTGGAGACCGTTCGGCATAAAGCACTGCCTTTAGTTGAACGTTACCGCGACCTTCACCCAAAATAAACGTGCTGTCCAATTTGTCCTGGTTAGAACAGGTTGGCATTTTGCTAGGAAACGAGACTAACTACTGTAATTCTACTACTTAGCTGATACACTGAAAGACCCTGTATATCTAAAGAGACCGGAAGTTCCTCAAAGTTGAGTTTTCAAAAATTGCCAGCTTGAGCAGGTCATGGTGTGTATAATGGTGAAGGTCGCTTTAACGTTCGACACGTGACACCGCGGTATGTTTGGTCCTCCAATGTCCTGACCCGATAGGTCCAAACAATTACCATCCTGGTTTTTCGGCTCAGTGTTGCTGTATTGCCGGTCCCATTAGAAATACAAGGTCTGTAGTGTTACAATTGTAACAATACGCCTGTTAAAAAGGCACAAATACTGTAAAAAAAACATTGTAATAATGGTTGGCCAATTTTTAAACACCCCAAACCTTAAACTTTGGACAAAATAAGGAAAACATAAAGGTTTCTTTGGGAATAACTTTGAAGAAGGTCCGAGTTGTCTGTGGAACCGAGAAAAAAGGCCGTAGTGAAAAGTAATCATCGTTACGTAGCAGTTAGGTTCGAATTTAATTAGTCTCGTCTCTTAACAAAATGCCAGTGTATTCAAACCAGGGCAAATTAAACATGATGTTTACGAGGATTACCCAAGACGGCAAAACCTTTGCGTGAACTAGTTGAAGCCGATCCATTATTTTTTAGAAAGGTACTGTTCTCTGACGAGGCTATTTAGGGATGGTTCCTTAAACCTTCATAACGTGCATTTTTGGGTGGGCATTCTTGGAAACCATATTATCGGACCCTTTTTCTTGATAAGAAAATCTCTGAACGCATTTACTTGGACTTCCTGCGTCATGAGTTCGCTGCTTGTATAGTTATTGCGAGAAATGGACAGATGAAGAGTGCCTGCACCACAGTGGTAATCACATTGAACATTTACGTTGACGTTGATGTGTACCAAACAGATTAGAGGCTGTAATTTGAGGACCAAATTCCAAGACTAATCGTAAGACTTTGCTTATAAATTTGCCGTTGCTCCCCCCACTTGACTGGTATGCTAGGTGATATTTCAGTAGGAGAAAATTTATTGAATTAGGGATAGCGAGAGATGGCTAGCGATGTGGCTTAGTTGTGGCTTAGTTATGGGCTAGACGCCCTTGTTTTATTGGCCACATTATTACATTGAATGTTGCCAGATTAAATTGTTGCTGGTGAACTATGTTAATTATATATTAAAATTTAAATGGAAAAGTTACATTTTGACACATTCCTTACCCTAAAATTTTGTATTTGGAGCCTATTAATTTATTATAGTGATAATGTAATTAATTTTAGTGTTAAATAGGAAAACATTTAGGCTGAAAGAACAACTGCGCAGTTTAATCTTATTTTCTTATTTCAGTAAAGGGTTATCTATAGATGCCCAAAAAACCTGTTGTTTTCGATTAATTTCACTTTAAATATGGTTATTAAGTTGACATTAACGGCTTAATTTCTTTTATTAGTGTTATTGCAATTTATTATAAGAGTTTGAATAAGAAAGTCTCCTAAACTGCAAACTTTAGAGGAGTGACTATTTGACTCTTGCGGAACAATCACTATTTTGCCCCAAAACTTTTAAATATCGTGCCTTTTCAATGGCTCTCTTTTTAAAAATGGGGAAAAATGCATTTAAATGACAATTTAATTAATCGTAAGAACTAAACAGGAAAATGGAGGCTGGATTTGTTAGTTTAATTATAAGATATCCATGAATTTACCCAAAACACGAATCTTTCACATTAATTATACTTGATTGAGTTTAATTTAACGGCTTATCTTGTTTATCTAGTGTGGACTTAGTTTATAATACAAGTTTCAATAAAATATTAACTTTAATTGCAATTTCCCTAAAATTATATGTATGCGCTTTTGATGTATTTTAATGATCATTTAAGTTAATTTGAAAGTGAAATAGGAAACTACTGTGGCTGTACGAAAAACTTGTGATGTTTTAATCTTAATTTGAGCCTGGTTCATGAGTGTGAAAACTTTAATTATGTATTTGGTTAATTGTGATCAGTTTAATTTGACATATTTAGAACTTTGAGTTGCCATTTTATTGTATGGAATTGTAATTGCGGTATATTCAATTTGTGCCTATTTTGTTATTTTGTTCATTAAATATAATTGGATATTTTCGTAATATTTTAAGTATCAAAGTTCATGTTTAACAAAAAAACAGGTGTTGTTGTAAATTTGGTTGGTCGAGTAGAGGTAGTACACGTGGAATTGGAGAGTGAAAAGATGCCTAGATAAGAACGCGGTATGTTTCCAGAAAAGCTAGAGAGATGCGCGCCTAAAAGGGGGAACCCCCTGGGTTTTGTTAACCCTTTCTTCAAAAAGGACCACCCAAAAACTAAGAAAAAAAGAGGAGAATCAGAATCGAACTGGTAGCGAAGGAGGCGAGATAAACGCGGTACCGATCTCGGCTAACCAAGTATAGTTCGCGCGCAAAACATGGACTTAAGTATATTTTTCATGAATTTAACTTTATTGTATTAAACATTTACTAATTTTCAAACTTGCGCCTTTATTTACCGAAACTCAAGCCCTTTATCGAACCAACTACAACAAAAACTATAAGCACCGAAATCCCTTTTGTTTTTTCAGTCGGCAAAAGGGTGTTAATTTTAATTAGCTCTCCCAAATTGAGTTAGAGAACTTCTCACCACGACAATGAGAGTGGATTAAGCTTAAAATTTATTTGAATTTTTTACCCTAATTGCAATTTTTAGTGCAGTTTAATATTTTTGCCATATATTCTCCATTATGGCACCCTAAACTTTTGAATTTCACGGTAATGTACTTTAAAGATAGGTTAAATTATCTTAAGTGTGAAATAGAAAATATTGGGCTTTACCAATGGCTTGGATAGTTTTAATCATAATTAAACAGTTTATTTAAAAGTTATTTGAGCTTTTATCTAAAAATGTATATTTTGGTTTAATTTCACGTTAATTATATTAAATTGAGTTAAAATTAACGTAGGACTGTCTTTTGGCAGTGTACATTTAGGTTATAAAATGAGTTTAAATGTACACTTCACCTTAATTGCCATTTTTAGTGGAGTTTTCGATTCTCATTTTACGCTAAACTTTTGAATTTCTTGCCTACTAAGATACTTTGGATCTAATTTAAATTAGCTTAAGCGTGAAAGAGAAAACATGGTGTTTTACCAACGGCTTGGGTGGAGACAATCTTAATCAAGAACATCATTTAAGAGTTACCTGAGTTTTCATCCAAAAAAATGTATATTTTGGTTTAATTTCACGTTAATTACACTTAATTACATTGAAATTGACTTGTCGTCAGTGCTCATTAAGCTTATAAAATGACTTTTAATAAATAATTCACCTTAACTCTAATGTTTAGAGGAGTTTTTGATTATTTCCAACACATTGCGTTCAATTTTTATCATATCCTGTGCTACGTTTGTGGTAAAGATTATCTATACAATATGTTAATGAATGATGTTATTCTATAGTTTAGCTTGAATACCAGTAATTAAATCAAATACCTATACAATTCATAGCAATTTAAACCAATAAACAAACGGCAATGTGGACTGTGGAAATAGCAAACAACGTAACCCTCCGTTTCTAACGTGGTTATGTTATTTGACTAATTAAATTATACAGGGTGTTTCTGATAAGTCTGCCATAAATCAAGGTACGTGTTCTTTGGGTCAAACTGACTGGAAAGTGTCAAAGAACATGGGTTGTACAAGAATTTGCAACGAAGATATGGCCCCCCAAACATTGGCCCCTAAAACAAGAAAATATTCGAATATGTAGACTAAAACAAATTCAGCCTTATCAACTTGTTTAGAAATAATGAGACAATTTCAATAGTTTCCCTCTAACATCGTTATTGAACTTTCACCTGGCAGAAGTGTATTAAATGAGTAGAAGTATGCCTACTCTAGTAAAGTAAATTCAAAGTATCATGGTACCTTTCGGTTGGTATTACTTTTATTCTTAACAAGTTAACATGGACGTTACAGGTATTGTTCAAAATGTCCACCAACGGCGTTAAGACAAACATGAACCCGTCTTTCGAAAGATTCTTGGACATGTTGGAAGATTCCTGGCATGTTCCTGATTGTTTGACAACCTTCAATAATTCGTCTTCGCAAGTCTTCCTCATCACGGACTTCATTCTTGTACACGATGTCTTTGAGATGACCCCAAAGATAGAAATCGCACGGATTTAAATCCGGAGATCTGGCTGGCCACGCAACTGGTCCTCCACGCCCAATCCACCTCAAATTAAACGTAGCATTAAGATGTTCTCTAACTGCACGGCTGAAATGTGGGGGTGCCCCGTCGTGCATAAACCACATGTCACGAAGTAATGCTAACGGTATGTCCTCGAGTAGTTCAGGTAAAGTGTCTCTTAAGAACGTGAGACATGCTTCACCATTTAGTCTGGGTGGAAGAAAATGCGGACCTAGTAAATGATTACCGACAATGCCGCACCATACGTTTAAAGAAAATTGCTGTTGGTGACTTCTAACACTAGTAGCGTGTGGGTTTAATTGGCGCCATTCGTGGTGGTTGTGATAGTTCAGAATTCCATCCCGGGAAAAATGTGCCTCGTCGGTTACTAAAAGGACCCGTGGAAATTGATTGTCCTCTACTCTGGCCAAAAACCACTCGCAAAAGTCGATGCGTCTTGGATAATCTGCCGGGTTAAGAGCTTGCACCTTTTGAATATGATACGGGTGAAACTGATGTCCGCGGAGAATTCGCCAGACCAAAACGTGATTAACATGTAATTGTCGTCCAACTTGTCTGGTACTTGTCGAGGGGTCCTCATCGAACATGGCAAGGACGTCTTCCTCGATTTCCTCCATGTCTTCTGGAATGTCTCGCTCTCGAACGTTGTTGGGTTGTACTTGTCCGATGTCCCTCAAGCGCCTGTCAACAGCCTCGAACGTACGACGATTTGGTATGCGTCGTTGCGGAAATTGTTCTTGGTATCGCCGCTGTGCTTCCACTGAATTTCCCTGCGCCAGTCCATACATGAGATGCATGTCTGCATATTCTGCATTGGTATACGCCATACTGTCCTACCACACGTTCGTTCGAAGTGATACTGTGACGTTATCAACAACATCGCGTTACTTTATAGCAAACCACCGTTTAGTTTTTACGTTTGCGTCATGACTGTCAGCATTGTTTTTTATTCACGGACTTCATTCTTGTACACGATGTCAAAAAAATCTTTGAGATGACCCCAAAGACTTTTTAGCACACCACCGTTTATTGTTTACGTTTGTGATTAAGTTGTTACACTCGTTCAATTAACTTTTGAGACCCGTTAGATTAACTTATTACAAACGTTCAAAAAACCCGAAAAATAAACCTAATTGGAACCGTTTAACGCACGATTTATCCACGTTAACCTACTTTATAATACACGTTTTTAAAACGAGAAATAAACGAGATTTCTCATGTACTTGCGACAAAATAAACACGTGTGTAAACACCGTGTTTCAAGTTGACATGATCACCGTTTTAAAAACGTTAATACACACGTTTATTCAATGCTACGTTTAAACGTTGTGTCAACGTGAATTTGCTACCTGGGATAAGGATTTGAAGCTTGTTTTTTTTTCGACTGGAAATGTCTGGCTTTTGAAACGTCTGATTAAATCTCTTCTACTTGTGTCATTTGCCGATTTGAGGGTGCGTTGCCTGACTTTCTACCGGTTTGGGGGTTATTACTCGGTGGCAATTGGCTCCGTTTTTCCTCCCTTGCGGTCTTAATGTCACAATAGCTCTTTCAATAAATTTCTCTCCTCGTGGTTTCCCCCCGACACGAGAGAAGAGGGGAAACTTTGATAGAAAATTTCGGGCATAGCGCACCCGACCACGCGCTTCACGACGAGGCAAGCTGCTCGCGCCATGCCAAAAATCCAGTTTTTAACGGGTTCTTCTTTGGGAAACCTAAGACCTTTAAACACAGATGGGCTAGAATGATAAGCTAAAACCTCTATGTTCAAACTTCAGCGCGTATTGTCGCCCCTAGCGAGAGACTCCCGAAACTTTTCAAGGCATCTATGTTACCTTTATTATGTCGTCTGCTCCGTAGAATTTTTATGATTGTACGGTCTAGGCACGGTTAGGTTTTTCCTCCCCGCTTTTTCGCCTTTTATGTTCGTTTTCTTATAAATAATTTAAAGGATTAATTTGGGTATTTAAGATGCCAAGTAAAAGGTGCGTTTTCGGAGTTTGTAAAAATGATCAACTTTATTCTGATATGAAAGGCATTACTTTCTACACAATAACAAACCCGAAATATCAACTTTCTAAAAGTGAACTATGGGTAAAGGCTTGTTAAGTAATTCTTATACCTATTTAAATACGAAATATAATTGAATGTTACTTACATTCAACTAAACATTTTCTCTAACTTTGGTTATGTTCTAACCTAACATAGACTTTCGAGCTTTAACGGGCCTAATGTTGTCTGCTAATTCACGCGCCTGTTTGCTTGATTGGATATTGTTTAAATATTGGTCGCGGCGTGGCGCTAGCGAGGCCATAGAGAGAAGCTTCCCACAAGGAACCACCCGCCCTATCTCCATTCCAGTCCATCTGTGTTTAATGGTCTTAGGGGAAACCGATGAAAATTAAAATTTTTTATCTGAAAATATGTAGTTATTGCATTCGGGAATGCAACAGGTATTTCCCTTAACACGGTTGAACGACTTTAGTCTGTGCTTGAAGAATATTTCAAATTTTTCTTCAATATCTCACTCGAGAATGAGTAGCAGACGACGCGTTCTTCAAAAGCACCATGTACACCCTTCTTCCATGAAAGCACAAAGATAAATATGTTGTCTATTCTGCCGCGAAGCTGCATCTCCTGCCCTAGCGTAAGATCCTTACTCCTACTTGAAACTTTGATAGAAAATTCATTGAAGCATCTATTACATTAGAGTATTGTAATAAAGATGTACTTTTGGAGTTAAGCTATTAAAGGATAATTTTTTATGCTTTATGTAAAACATAGTGGCAGTGGCGTAACGAAGTTTGTTGGGCCCGCCTGTAGCCCCACAATTAGGGCCTCTTCTCGAGTCTCGACTGTTCAAGAAGTTTTGAAAGCGTCACGAACGTTTCTAAACGTTTTTGTTCTTTAAAAGAACTAAAGGAAAAAGAGGATCAAGTCCCTCATCATATCGGAGGATACATTATGAAAAAATCTCAAAACGATATCAAGAAAAAGAATTAATGCCTCTTTTCGAAAAATGTATTTCCAAAGAAGGTGAACCTTCAAGTAGTTGCGCAACGTGGACAGAGATTCTGAGCAGGGGTGGTTTAATACAGCTGACAAGCCAAGGGATTAATTTTATCAAAATAATGGACCAAATTGCGAAACCATATTTTGAAAGTTCGGTACTTTCTGAAAATGTCAACAAGAAGAATAAATTAAAGGACGTACTTTTAAATAAAAGAAATGTTAACGAAGAATTTTAACAAGCTTTGGGGTGGAGAAAATTTCTGTAGTAGGGATAAAGCAAAAGGCATTCTGTTTGATACCTACATTAATTGTCGAGGAAAAGCGTTGCAAAAATATACGAAATTAAAAATGAGTTAAGCCCAAAGAGCTTCTTTGGCTAAGAAAAAAGGATTAAGAAAATCACTGAAAGTAAATAGCATTTGCTATTGCAAATTAGGAAAACTTTGATTTTCTTGTATGAATATTCTTTCTTTAAGGTTATGTAAGTTCCTATTTTTGACAGTATGTTTTAGGAAACTAATGGATATTGAGCAATGTTTTAAATTTGTGATAATAGAGTCAGCTAACTCTGTGATGTTATTACAAGTACAGAAACATTGATTACAGTGTTTATTACTTAATAATAATTAACATTTTTAACACTTGGTTGTGTTCCCTACTTTGCTCTGGTTTATAATAGCCTGCATTATCTTAAATTTCCTTTCACTCAGAGCTGTGCTAATTAGCTGACAACTAATGGAATTAGAATTAGCAATTAGGGAAATATTTATGAACTAATTAATTAGCCAATTAGCAATTAGACATAGAAACTAATTCAATTCAATTAGAAATTAGGCATTTATTTATCAAACTAATTAATTAGAATTACTAATTTCTAATTAATTACTTGTCTAATTAAGGTAAAAAAGAGACCATAAGTAAACATAAAAGTTTAAAAGTGCCCATGGATTTAGTACTTTGGTAATGCAAAGTTTAATGTTTTAATGTCATTGAAAAACGGGTACGGAAGCCATGAATTATTCTCGAAAAATGAGACAAGCCTTCATTCTCATTTTCTTCCCACAGTTCCTATAATGGACCCCTGAGTAGTAAATACATGCGCACTACTATTAATTCGAGTAGATAAAACAGTCGAAATTTCGAAATGGGGCAGTTGCGAACTACGAAATTTTCTACTAGTACTAGTATTCTCTCATGTTTCAGGAGCTGAAAAATTTAGAGTAGCACTAAGGTTTCCTCATCGATATAATAAGGTCTTTATCATATTCAAATAGATGAATCAAGAGTAAATTCCTCGATTTTTAGTTTTTACTACAAATTGGCGTAAAAAATTAATTTAAATTCCAATTAGCTAATTAGTTAATCCTAAATCTAATTAAATTTTAATTAGATAATTACCTTTCCGATTCATACTAATTAATTAGAATTACTTCTCAATTAGCACTAAGGTAATTAAAATACAATTACCATTTTCAATTAGTAAATTTTGCTAATTAATTAGAAATTCAATTAGCTAACTAATTAATTAGCACAGCTCTGCAGTTTCACTATATCCAAAATTTAATAAATCAGGATTTTCATTACAACCCGTTGATCGTCAGTGTTTGCCAAAGTGCCTTTCCAGTTGGTCTTGATTAAATTTGTCAGTTAATACAAACGGGGCTCCTCTTGAGAGCAGAAATTTTATGGCCCCGACGATTGAAAATACTAAGAAACAAATAAGGTTAATTTAAGTTAACGACATGTTTTTAATTAGTTAACCTGTTATATGTAAGCCTTCCAACGTTTCTCGGCTAAGCTGCATTTTTGCTTTTCCTGCTGCTGGAACATCTAGGCTTTCAGCTTCTTCTTTCCACTCTTTCAGGTAGTTTATGAAGTCCTCTTCTACCCACTGTCAATGAGAAAATCTATAATTTAAATTTTATTTGAAATATAAAAATATATATTAAATTAAGTACCTTTAACCGATCATCCGTTTCAGATTTAAAGGCGTCTAAATTTGGGTTTCGCTTGCGTCTATCTTGACCCAAGTTGCGTGTGTTTAAAATATCAAAAAACTTACTAAAGCATCTTATAAATTCAGGACCAACTAACTGTTCTATAGCAGCTGCAACAGTATCACTTAAAACTTGTGTTTGCTAGGTTAACTTTCATGGCACGAAAAGGGCCAAGTGTGATATGGTCTAAAGTTAATTTAGGGCACAATCTTAATTGCGACGATGAGTCTTTTTTAAACAATTCCTCTATATGAGACCACAATAAATGTTTTCCTTGTTTTTTTCATATAACGCGTTTTCTTAAACCCACTGTGGAATAAGCAATTTCTAACGGCTTTGATTAGATGTGGCGGATCAGAAATATAGAATATTTCACGAGGGTTAATCCTTGGGGCATACGGATTCCTCGATTTATAAGCGACACCCTTTTCCTCGTCAATATTAGTGCTCATTCTGACAAATTTTTGGTTCACCGCAGATTTATCACACACCACCGTTAATATTTTAAAGCCGCTATTTTTACAAATTTCTATAGCTTCGTGCATTATAGAGTATAACTTCTCGTTTTTCATTTCATGGCATGGAAAGTAGGCCAAAATGTGTTTGAAATTGGTCGTAAGACCTCTGACCATAATAACCATAGCATGAGATGCTACTGGTAAATCGAATGTTATTTCACCAGTTTTCTTTATCTCTTCCGACTTAAGTTTTTCACCATTGGCGTTTAAATGCGTAAACCCAACAATTTCTCCAGTGTTAACTTTGTAAACCAGATCTTCTTTAATCTTCATTTCATCAACCACAAGTGAAAAATATTTCTGATGTTCATCCACATTTTCTAAATCTATTTTAGCTTTCATTTCAATGACTGCATCTTCGGTAAATCCACTTTTACAAGATAATACAGACGTATATGTGTATAAAGTCCTAGGCTATGGCAATGGAACAACTTCTCTGAAAGCTTCATAGGCTGAGGTTGATTTGCTTTTTACATACGAACACCGACTTATGATCGCAGGGTGCCACTTTTTGGGTCTTTTATGGTTTTTTTGCATTAATTCCAACTGTTGTTTCATCAATATTTTCAAAAAGTTTAATTTACTTAAGAACGGCTTATCCTTAGATATTCCTGAAAACAGGCTGCCAAATGGTTCCACATTTTCTTTGCGCATTAGTTTTTCAACTTTTTTTTCAAGTTTCTTAATTCTGTTTTTTAAAGCTCGTTTTTCCTTTCTAAATTTGAGCAATTTTTCTTGGGTTTTATGGTTTTTTTGAGTATTTCTTTTCTCTTGACATTCTCTTTCTCTGTGCACAGTTTTGACATAAATTGCTTATAATATCACCACTAACAACGCCTTGGCAATTTGGTGAATGTAACGCGTTAGAGTAATGATTGAAAAATTTACAATTTAGTTTTGTTTTTGAAAAATCAACAAATGGTTGTTCGTGGTTTCCGCAACATGGTTTATGCGTATCCAAAAATTTTAAAAAAAAATAGTTTTTTGAAAGTATCAAGAGTTCCAAAATGTTCATAAAGCTGTTCTTGAAAACTACTATTAATGTTTTTTCTGTAGATATAAACTTGAAACTGGAAGAGGCCATTAATTGTAATACTAAAACCAGTTTCGTCAAAAGTAGCGGTGCTAAATGCTACCAATTCTCGAGAATTTGGCTTTTGTGAAACCATCCAAAATAAGATCTGCTCCTTGTTATCCAATTGGAATTGCAAAAATGTAGAATGCAAATCTTCTAATGATGCAAAAACTCTATCAAATTGGTTAAGCGTGTCATTCTTTTCCCCTTCCATTTGTTGTATAATTGTATCTTCATCTGTGGTTAAACTAGGTTCTGTTAAATCTAAATTAGGTGTGGTAACAGTTTCTTCCAAGGGCATAGTTATATCTTCCACTACGGTACAAACAGTTCCATCCAATGGTACATTAACCGCTTCGATGTCAGGAGTAATAAATACAGGTTCATTTTCATCAAAACTGGCTACAGTGACACACTCATAGTCTTGTATTGTAGAATTAACAAAACTAGAGGCCATTTGGCTAAATGAATCTCCAGGCGACGCTTCTCTTGGATCCTAATATTTAATATTTAATATATGAACTAAATATATGTTTACAATAGGACGGTTTATAGTTACAATCATATATTTTTTGGGTGATAGACCATTGGATCTGGGAATTCAGTTGTGGGTCCTTTACTACCCACGAAATGTTCTCAACATATAAAGTGATGCCTTTTAATTCTATCCAAACTTAAGAAATCTGGTCTACCACAAGAATTAATTCAACGCTTGCATTTTGCTAACTGAGTTGTTGGTTTTGGAAAAGGAATAAAAAATATTCCTTCCATACGTTCTTTCCCAACTGCCAGACTATTTTTTTTGTATTTATTGATGGTTTAGCAAGTTTACACAAAAATAATCACCCTCCCATAAAAGCCACATGAGCAATGCTGCTCGTGCGTGGCTGGGAGTTTTTCAATTTGCTTCTATTAATCAATATACATACAATATATATATATATATATATATATTTTTTTGTTTTTTTTTTTATAAATGCTGTTTTTGTGTTAAGTTATAATTATAATTAGTGTTTTATTTTACATTAAATTTCGCAAAGTTACTAGTTCAGTATTAATTAACCACTTAGTTATTAGTTGCTTGAACATTTTATATGTTGTGGATTTTTTTATATTAATGTCTATTTTATTAAATAGTTTTGGTCCTAAGTATGTGGCATGCTTTTGGCCTATGGTTTTCAGTGCTCTATCTCCTAATACATTCGAGTTTTCAACGTGTCTGGTATTGTACATGGTATTTGGGGGTAGGATAGAACTTTTTATTGAATAAGTATATAATAGAATTGCTTTTGCATATATTTGCGTTACTGAGAATACTTTAAAATCCTTATATAGTACAATCCGTGACTCCATACGATCTCTTTTAAGGCATATTCTTAAAATGTTTCTTGGCATTATTTCCAATTTATTAATGTACGTATTATAGGTTCCACCCCATCCTATTATGCCGTAAGTAATCACAGATTGCACAATGGCAAAATATACATTCCTCAACCACTGCGTTGTTAAAAAATTTCTTAGTTCATAAAATCTAGGGAGACATATTCTTAATTTTTTTACTAAGCTCTGTATATGGTTATTCCATTTAAGTTTATCATCCACAATAATCCCTAAATATTTAATTTCATATACTCTTTCAAGTGCTATACAATTTGTATTACAATTCCGACAGTCTCCAGTTTTATGGATTATTAAGTTAAGATTAATCTCAGGCGTATCTCTAACCGAGAAGCACAAATATTTTGTTTTTGATATGTTTAGCGTCAGAAGATTACTATTCAATGTTTCACACACCCTCGTCAGACTATCCTGCGCTGTCCTGTAAGTTTCTTCCCAAGTGTTTCCACAAAAAAGTAAAGTAGTGTCATCAGCAAACGACACCACTTTACCATTTATATCCAATTCACATAATTCATTGATGTAAATTAGGAACAACACTGGTCCGAGTACAGTACCTTGGGGGATACCAAACGTTATCATCTCTGGGTCACTATATATATTATTGATTTTAACGAGGGTGTATCGATCCATTAAATAGCTTTTGAACCAATTAAGTGGTGTTCCTCTAACTCCCGCTCTTTCTAGTTTAATAGTTAATTTTTCATGTGATACTGTGTCAAATGCCTTTTTAAGATCTAAGAAGACCGCCAAAGCCCTTTTGTTTTTATTAAGAGTAGTATATAATTCTTTCGTTAATTCCAATATGGCATCATTTGTACTCATTCCCATTCTAAAGCCGTATTGATTTGGTGAAAAGAAATTACATTTCTCTAAAAACCCTACCAATTGAGTTTTTACTATTTTCTCAATTATTTTGGAAATATTACTTAAAAGTGATATAGGTCTATAATTTCCTGGGTTTTTTTTATCTCCGGATTTATAGATAGGTATGATTATAGATCTTTTAAAGATAGTGGGAAAAGTTCCTGTGGATAGTGATTGGTTAATTATATGTGCTAATGGCAAGGAAATGTCTTTTCGAAGTATCTTTAAAGTTTTTACGCTGATTTTATCGTGTCCACTCGAGCTCAAGTTTTTTAATTCGCTAATTACAACTTCGACGTCATTCGGTGAGATTGGGGAAAAAAACAGGCTTTTATCATTGTTTGGTGTATTGTCGCTAAGTGTTCTGTCAGAATTAGTCAGTATATTTCTGGCCAGATTTGGGCCTACCGAAGCAAAAAACTTATTAAACACATTCACCATTTCTTTAGAGTTATTTTTTAGAGTTAAAATTTCATCGTCGTGTATTATTTCCTTGATCAGGTCTAGTTTTTTTGTCTTTTTAGTTGTTTCATTTATTATTCGCCAAATAGACTTTGGATCGCTAGCAGCTTCAGACACCTTATTTTTGAAATAACTATATTTCGCCGTTCTAATTATTGAATGTAGCTTATTTCTGTATAATTTAGCAAAATTCTTGAGATTCCCATTAAATGGCTCACTCTTTACTCGTTTGGCCAAAGCGTCTCTTTTCCTTATTGAAACTATTAGCGATGTTGTAATCCAAGGCTTTAATTTTTGGTTTTTGTGAGAATGGCGTACTCGATATTCTGTTGTGGCAGCTTTAAGATACTTTTGTAAGGTTGTAAGGAAATTTTCAGATGCACGATTACAGTCATTTTCAAGTAGTACGTCAGTCCATTTTTCTAGTTGCACATCAGCGCCTAATTTTTCGAAATTTATCGTACTTTTTGTTTCAGATAGGTGTTCTATATCACGGTTAGTAGACAGTGGGATAGTTATAAAACTTGGATAGTGATCAGTTATATTAGTCTCTATTATGTAGCCGGTGGTATTAAAATTATCATTCTTCTTAATGAAGATGTGGTCAAGACATGTACTAGAAGTTACTGTAACTCTTGTTGGCTTATTAATACACGAATTAAGGCCACATTCATGTAAGATTGTTAGATATTCTGCGGAAGTAATCTCAGCTGAATCAAGAATATTAATATTTATATCACCAATCCACAAAATCTTGCCCATACGTGTTATTTCCGGTAGTTCTAGATTAAGGCTTGTAATAAAATCTGTTAAATTGTTGCTTGGTGAGCGATAGCATCCAATTATTGTATAAGTACAATTATTTGGTAAAGTAACATCAATAACCATAGTAGTTGCACCTTCGATTTTTAACTCTTTCTCTGTGAATTGTAGATTTTTTTTAATATATATTAAGACTCCATCATTTCTATTTTTATAGTCTGTACATAAAAGTAAATTGTATTTCGCTAAAGAATAAATATCCCTATTAGTTATTTCAAAAGTTTCTGTTAAAACTATAATATCAAAGGTATATTCTAAGGATTCCAAAAAAACTGTAAATTCGTCAAAATGTTTTTTCATACTGCGAATATTTAAGTGAAATACTTTAAAAGAATTAATTTCATTAGTATCAGAAAGTAGAAAACTACCATGTAAAATTTTTGTATTAATATTAGTATTTAGATATTCATTATTTCTATCAAACATTTATAAATAAAGTGGTGGCACTCAGCTAATATTTAAGATTACATGTCAATTCTAAATTATATTTAAGTCATCTAGCGATTTTATCTTAATTGCCTTTGCATTATCATCTTTGCGTAGGAATATTTTTCCTTCATTTATCCATACGTATTTATAATTCTTTGTCTTAGCTAGTTGTTTGGTTTCGTACAGTATCTTTTTATTTAGGGGGGTTAGTTGCTCATTAATATAAACTTTATTATTTTTTAGGGATTTGTCAATATCATTAGCTTTAAAATCTTTTTTAGCTTTAAATTTTTTTATCCATTCATCGCGGGTTTTTTTAGTAGCAAATGTTATTCTAATTATATCGAGTTTTTTTGTTCCTTTTGGTAAGCGGTAGACATCTACAATCTCATTTGGGTCGAATTTTTGGCCTATTTCTATAGCGACTGTTTTTAATATTTCAATAATTTGTTCATTTTTTGTTGGCTCAATCCCTACTATTTCAACGCTTAGTGTTAGATTCTGTTGACTTAATTCATTAATTTTACTATCTTGATCGAGTAATTTCGCTTCTATTTGTTTATTTTTCAGTTTTAAATCCTCATTATCCTTCTTAATTGCATTTATATCACCACAAATCGAATTTAAGTTTGCATTAAAATCGTCGATTTTGTCAGAACAGAATTGGATTGATTTCTCAATATCGCTTATTTTGTCTAATTTCACTTCCATTGCAGAAATTTTGCTTACTTCACTTTGTATATCATCTAATGTTTTCATTTTGGATAAAATGTGGCTTACATTTTGCATTAGGATCCTAAGGTTGCCTTGCGCTTCGTCTTCTAGGCTGATGTTACTGTCCTTTCCCTTGATTTGTCCTTTACAGTCCTCACATTTCCATGTTGATTTTCGTGATCCTAATTTACGGAGATTTTCTTCGGTTTTAACATTCGTACAAGTAATATGGAGATATTCATTGCACGACGTGCATTCAATAATCTCTTTAGCGTTACTGTTATCTAGTTCTACATTACATTTTTTACACTTCATTTTTTTAGTACACTTTAATACCGATTATCGGAGATCAAAAACATGCGACCGAGATAGATCATCGGTTGAGGTATGTTAAGTTCTTACAACACTTAGCTGAAACGGTATCTTCATCTGTCCAGCCTCCACACCCAAACCACAAACATACTCACAGATAATAACAAAAGCGTATTATGCTTCACACACATGTGTAAAGCCATAAGTTTATAATGCCTCTAAGTAGAGAAATGGCTGCTACTCCTATGGCAATAGTGTTTGTCTGGCTCCCTTTAATGAAACCCTATACTCTCTCCGTATCATTTATCATCTCAACTTCAATACAAAATTGTACCGCCTAGCCTAGTGTTTTTTTATCCCTTTTAGTATGTTTCAGGACTGAAACCGCCCTCTATCTCACGAGAGAGAGGGATTTTGGGGTTGCTTAAGTAAAATTCGTTCCCCCCAATGCCTGCCTATACGAAACGTAAAAATCTCCTTTATTCCATTGGATGATTTTTTTTCATGATACCAATATAGTAATCGTCTCGACCGCTTGGTGGCTGCACCGCGACAGAAATTTCAAAATTTTCTCTCTTCGGATCTTAGCGCTATACGAGTTCTGACGTCACAGTAGCCTGCAGAAGATGCCCAGTTGTAACCCATATATGTGTACTTAGAGGCATCATAAACTTATGGTAAAGCCTAATCGGCTTCTGATAATAATCCTAAAAGCCAGTATGTCTTTCACACTAGTAGTTAAAAACCAATTCAATGGTCAGGAAAAGTGTTCAACGACAACTATAATTAAATAGTAGTAACACAAACTTTATAAACAAGTGTCCTTTCCAACTGAAAAAGAATCTCTCATTCTAGCTAATGCGCGTGCATTTCCAATCCCTCCCGCGCTAAGCCCGAAAACCGGAGTTTAGAGAGGAAAAAAATCGATCATAAACTCTTTCAAAAAATCAGCTTTACTACAGCTGGGTGCATAAAATGAAACCTGAACTTGAGGGTTGCTACAATATAACAGGGCGATTTCTTTGACGATGTTAATGTTTCTTTCCCAATATTTCCAAGAGTCTCTTCTTAAAAGGGCAAACTTGTTTTAACATTTTTGTCTATCAGAAGTCAGAGTAGCCAATGTAAACTAGTATGATAGGCCTAGAGGCAATGTATTTTATTTAGCAATTTTTATAAAATTACGAAGTCAAAGGTGAAAGCTGATCTAACTTTAAACGGTTTTTATCCACGTTTGTTTTTTGCGTACCCGGGGCCACCAACCAACAATAGAAATCGTCTATTTCAATCAACAACAAAATGCCTTCACTGATATACCTTTTGTTCATAAGAAAGTTTCCCCAAAATTTCCGCTCTTCGTACACTCTAAGAAAATGGAGTGTGCTTTAACACCTTTAAAAGTAGTTTATTTGGGTCCAAATTTGAAACCATTTCAGGTGTACATTTACGCCCCTAAAAGGATTTAATAACACTTATTTGAGCAATAGACCCTTAAAGAAAATCGTTCAAATTTCCCAACCGTCTTTTGAGGATTGACAGAGCATTCTGGGTAATCAGTATATTAATCTGATTGGTTTAGACGGCTATGGGCCGATTTTGCGCAGTAGTGGCAAGGAAGTGTATTTTAAAAATTTAATGGCGGAACTTGGGAACTAAAGTTTCGGGTGAAAGTGATTTAGGTACTGTTTTAGAGCAGATTTCGCTTTACCACAAGCTCATAACGTAATTATTAATAATTATTATTAATTAATAATTTGTTTAATTTTTATGTTACTTCCAACTTTATAACCACTTCTAACATACTAACAGTTCACTAAGCCTTGAACTTATATGAAATTGAAAGAGCAGACAAATGAATTTATTTATTCAACGAAACCTTTCACCACTAGATGACGTTGGTACTCTCTATTCGAAAAATTCCGACTCGGCGATATAAGGTGCCCAGCTTGTTTATTTTCTTTAAGGGTCTATTGGCGTCAAAGATAAGAATAAAAATTGTGCAACAAATGTGCAATTTAACTCCTTTTTACCTCTTATGTAAGCAAACACAAAAAATTAAAAGAATATCATAGGGGCGTGTCATCAGTTTCAAAGATAAGAGAACCCTAGGAGGTCGCGCGGTTTGACACATAGAGGTTAGTTCGGCGAAAACATCCGTGATGAATAGCAGTATTAATTCTTAGTTTCGTACGACGTTATAAAAACCATTTTTACCTCTCCGAGTGACGTATGTCACGGAAGGGTTCTAATTTCAATGCGTCAGTCTGTGGGTGTGTGGGTGGGTGTGTCTGATTTTCTGTGTGTGTTCGTCCGTTGTTACACTAGTGTGCCGCGTTAGTAGTTTGCCTTGTGTTGATGTGTAAAGAAATCCTACAGAACCTTAATATTCCTTTTTTCCATAATATAAAGTGAATATGTGGAAATATTTTTCGTAATTACGATGCCTTTAGTAGTTTCGTAGCTTTAAAGCTCTGAGTCATTTTGATATTCCAAGGATATTTTATAATATTATTATTTGAAATTGCTCTTTATATATTAATTAAGCTATACTACATCTGTATATAGAATAATCCTTGCTATAGGTATTTCAAGAAGAAAGCAAAGGTCTAGACTCCGTCGGGTAAATCAAGAATTATTCGTAATAGGCGTAGTGAACCAAAGAGGAAATAAATGAGACCCGAGATGAAGTAAACTATGGGTTTTGATTTTCTTGTCTGTAACGAAGAGACATTAACGGTTCAGAGTGAGCCGAAAGTTAAGTACACGCTTAAATAATAAGATCTAGATTTTATAATAGATGTAAGCACCGTGGTTTCAATTAGATCAGTGAAAGGGCTAATGGAAAACGGTTAGTAGCAACGGAGTTTTCATTCTTTTTATGGTGCGTATTGACTACCAGTGCGTCTAGGCACATATCAGCTTTGCTGTAATTTAACGTTAACACTCATGTTGGCAAACTAAGAATATCGTTGAGGTGAAACGAGACAATAGTGTTTATACTGCAAACCAGGGAGGAGAGACTTGAGAGAGAGTGTTGATCTAATGCTAAAAAAAACCTTCAAACAAATGGCAAATGGGAAAGAAAGTGGAGGTAGTAATTTTTAACTCTCTCCCACAATTTTAGCTAACGCGCAGGCGCAAGTGTCGTCGTTTACTACCGCCAGCTTCCGCTTCCATCGACTGCTGCCCCACTCACTCTGTTCAACCAACAATCAACGTCTGTTGGGAGGAAACCGAGGCTTAATAAAAATGCCAAATTGTTTTTGTAACGGTTGTAGGAATGATTCAAGGTATTCGCTTAAAAATATATGAAAGGAATATCCTTCCACGCGTTTCCAAAGCCAAAAACCCAGATAGAAAAATGAAAAAGATGGATATTAGCTTCCACTAGCTTCTATTCACTTTCAATAAATTTCGAGCTTTGTTTTTGGTTTGGGAAATGGTTTGAAAACGATATTTACCATGTCGGGTCTTGTTAAATACTTAGGGTTACTTGAACAATTAAAAAACAACACTTCTTATAGTTAACCATGGCAGAAATTCAAACTCGAAATTCCCCTTCTAGTTCAAAGCCGGTTTTAAATTGACGCATGCGCGCGGACACCGCGATGAGACCGCGAGTCAGCGCCAGAGAGAGACGAGTTTAGCCACGAAGCGAACGAACGCGCTGCTTGTCGAAATAGATTTCCTAATTTTGTGTGACCTAGTTTTCTGTGCCAGGCTTTAAGAAATTCTTCTAAGTCTTCGTACGAGAATCCTCTATTTATCACCTCTTCAATTTGGGATGCAGCGTTAAATGAGGAATAAGCAAACCGCCTTTGTTAATGTGTATTAACGCCGGAGGGACATCTTACGGATACTGATCCATATTACGAAGTGATAAGCTAATTTTATAAAAAAAATGAGCTTTGTCTCTCTGATCTTGTGTGAGTGGTTTTTCCCCCATTTTAATCTTCGCATATACTTGCCCATTTTGCTTGTTAATTTTCCACATTTCCTCTAAGAATCCTCCACCTAACCTACACAATGTATATAACCTGTCCGTTTCAATATTTCGTACTGATTTTTTCTCGAATGTGGATTTTATCTCTTGCTTAGTTAATGCTTTAGCGATGTCCAAAGCTCTTTCAAACCTTGCACTTTCGTTCTCTACTTTATTAGCTATCCATCAAATGATGAGGGTCCTTTCAGTTTCACTAGATTCCATCGCAATACCGAAGTGCAATATGGAAGGCAGAATTTTTCCCCCGTGCCATTCCCTCTTATTTATGGAAGGGGCATATTACCGCACCATTTTACCTCTTTTCGTTCTGGTTTAATGGCATTAAGGGAACCTAAACTTTGATCTTCTTCAAGGCGTGATAAACCTATAAAAGTTAAAGTCCTACTGGTTAATAATGCCCAGCCCAAACCGTTTTTACAAAGAAAGCTTCAATTTTGAAGTAGTAATTTTACAGTTGAGTCCACAAGATAATAAAAAAAATTTCTAATCTTTGAATAACGTCCGCTGTTTACAACAGATTTACCTCGTATTTAGTACACTGTTTTTCAATATCATATAGAACGGTTTTAGGGATTTTGGTATCCGATTTGGTGTCCCCCATATCACCTAATCTAATTTGTCCCAATCAGAAGAATTTAAAACAAATCGCATATTCCTGATTCACCCAAATGTATTTCTCCCAATTCCCGTTTGCCGCAAAAGGCGATAACACAGGAATTTGGCACAAAAAACATACCCGTTTTATTAATTCGAATTTACCATTAAAAAAGCAATATTTTAAAATTAGTATAAAACAGACTGTTGATCAGTGTAATTTATTAAATATGGAAGTCGAATGGCTGAAAACTTCGAAAGAAAAATATGCCCACGTAATTCGTGGCCAGATGATGATGATAAAAAGCACAGTTCAAGACCGAAAATACTGGCGATGCCCGATAATGGAATGCAAGGTGACAGCGGCGACCGCTAATAAAACCGTTTGCTATGCCAAAAATGAGCAAAATCATCCCATGGACCATTTGCCTATCACTGTAAGAAAAGGGCAGTTGAGATTATGAAGGATAGAGTTTTTTCAAAGCCACTGGATTATGTTAACAAAGTACGTATCAATACCTTTTTCTCAGTTAGGGTTAGGTTTGGTTAGTAATATTTTAAAAATCATTTAACTATGGTACGCCTTTTCCAAAATATTGATGTTTAGCTTCATTGACTTCTCAAATAATATGCCTTTTCCAAAACATTACTGTTATGTTATGTTAGGTTAGGTTAGGTTAGGTTTGGTTAAGTTAGGTTAATAATATTTTAAAAATCTTTTAAATAAGGTACGCCTTTTCCGTAATATTTATGTTTAGCTTCATTGACTTCTCAAATAATATGCCTTTTCCAAAACATTACTGTTATATTAGGTTAGGTCAAGGTTCGTAAAGAAAAGCGCTATAACAGATTGCCTCAATCGGCTGTTTTTTCGATCGTTTTTTTCGGGGTAATAAAACCGCGCGCTCGCTTTTCTCTCGTGACGTCACGAGATGAACTTTTCCGTTTTGGACTCATGCTGTCGTCGAGGCAGCCGTGTTTACTTCTCTAAAAAATAGAGATTAAAAGATAAAATGCTGGTTAATTTTTACTATTTTTAATTAATATTGTTCGTTTAATAGTGTATTATAACGTTAGCTGGAGCCTGGACTATTTTATTAATTTTGGTGGTGTTTTTCAGTTATTGGGGATTATGGGGTTGACAGTTTGATTTTTGAAACTAAGCCTCGGGTTATGGTGTATTATAAATAAAAGCGAGGGGTTTATGATGGATTGTTTATTTATGTAATTCATTATGCCTAGAGGAATGAAATGTGCAGTTTTGGGGTGCCTAAATAAGTACAGAAACACCTCAAAGTGTTCAAGTAACTCTGTCTCATATTTCACGTTCCCGAAAGACAGTAAATTGAGAAGGATATGGCTTCAAAGGTGTAGCACTTCTGTAAATCCGAATTATGGTAGAATATGCTCTGATCACTTCAAGACTGAAGACATCGTTAGGGATATGCAAGCAGAACTATTAAATACTACACCCAAGAAAATTTTGCTTAAACATGCCAGTCCAACAATAAAACTACATTTTTCCACACCCAAATGCTTCAAAACGTCTTATGAAAACTTTCTCGTTTGCAAACAAGGGAACGCCAAAAAATTGTTAACGAAGTTCTAAAGGCCAGCTACAATGACAAGGATACTGGTGTTCATTTATCAGAGGGTTCAACAATATCATCAGATGCTTCAACAATATCATCAGATCCTTTAGTGATATCATCAGATCCTTTAGTGATATCATGAGATCCTCCAGTGATATCATCAGATCCTCCAGTGATATCATCAGGTCCTCCAGTGATATCATCAGATCCTTCAGTGATATCATCAGATTATCTAATTGATGCTAGAATTGAGTCTTATATACAGAATATAGAAAATTCTTCAAGTCAGGTAAATAGTCTTAACTTTAATTTCAAACTGAAACTGGTATGAAACCCTAGGATTAATATAAAATTTTGCAGAATAATAGGCAAACAGTTACAATTGAAAATAAAGATTGCAATGACTGCACTGCCAAGGAAAAATGTCGAACTGCGCTGATAGACAGCTTTTTATTAAAGGAAAAATTGAAGAAGTCTGAAAAGCAAAACAGTATTATTAGCAAACATTTAAGCACGATTAAACTTCTGCTTTTAAGAAAAAAACAAGTTTCGTGAAAAAGGGATTGAAATATGACAGCCAAAATGTTTAATTCAAAGTTTAAAGAAGAAGATAAAACGATTAGAATCATCAAAACCTAAACGTGACAAGATGAAAGAAAGTTATATGAATGCTTTAAAGAAAGTATTTTCTCCGTGCCAAATCAAAAGGCTACTTGGGAAAAAACGAGTTAACTGGGAAAAAGATGACATTGCCAGTGCTTCCTCTCTGTGTTGAGATTTGTTTATTTAAATGTATCGCGACGACTTGTTTAGTTTGAAGGTATCGCGACGACTTGTTTTTGTTATTGAACTGATAAACCGACCACCCAGTATGGAGCCATTCCCCTTTTTTTAGATCACTATCTAACCCTAAAAGTTCGCGCTTGTTAACCTTTTTCGAATACTTTTACCTAAAAATAGGAGTGCCTCCCCCTTTTTGAAAGAAGAGAGGACTTTTTACTTTGACCCTCTCTAAAAATATCACTCTTGTACTAGCCACCGAGCTGTAAACATGTAACCAATTTTTGCTCAATAAATTTACCTCATTTTCTAGTTTTTACAATTAAACTAACGTCTAATAATTTCCCTGACGACTCGAATTACAACATGGTGCCGAAACCCGGGAACCTCTTTAGATAATAGTTAGATTTAATTAAAATGAGTGAAATTTCCCGATGAAAACTTTATTGTTCCCGAAACGACCCGAAACGAAGAAAGACGAAAAGACTGAAATTAAAAGGAACAATTAAGGTGATTGTGAAATTACGCTAGAAGAATCGACGACATGGCAGGCGAAATAGACGACGATACTGGATTACGAATGATGAAACAAAAGAGAACGACTTTAAGACGAATGACCACAACGCTAATTAACAAGATAGAAAGAGAAGTAAATTCACCATCGACCACAGTTTCCAACATGAAGGTTCACTATGAACAGTTAAGTGCTAAAGAAAAACTGTTATTCGGATTAGACGAAGAAATTATAAACTTATCCGAAGACGAAGAAACCTTGAACCAGGAAATGGAAAATGCTGAAAATTACAGAGAAGGAATAGTAAGAGTAAAATGTTTATTGACTGAATTTATAGAAAGTAGAAGACTTCCTACACTTGATTATGCATCGATCAACCCTTCCGCAAATGGAAACGGTTCCGTTCATAGTCAAGAAAGAAGAACCCCATCCATTAAGCTACCTAAATTGGTTATTGAAAAATTTATGGGAGATCCAAGTCAGTGGAATGGATTTTGGTCCCAATTTGAAATGGCCATCCATAACACTGCAGAAGATGACGTCACTAAGTTTGGATACTTAAGGTCATACGTTGGAGGAGAAGCCGCAGGCTCAATAGCTGGTTTCTCCTTAACCTCTGCTAATTATAAGAAAGCAGTAGATAAACTCAAGAATAGATTTGGGAGAACAAGGATTATCAAGAGTGCTCACATGAAAAATCTCTTGAGTGAAAACCCTGTCAAGGATATGAATGATATTAAGGGACTCAGGAAATTGTACGATCGGATAGAAGTTCAAATTCGTAGTCTAGAAACTATGGGGGTTCCACTAAACTCGTATGACGTCATGTTCATGCCGCTGTTAAGAACCCTTATACCCGACGAAATGTCTTACGAATTTGATAGAAAACATCCAGATGATGATGATTATGGAGGAGAGGAAATTCTGGAATTTGTTAGACAAGAAATAGAAGGAAAAGAAAGGCACGCTATTCTGACAGGATCATGGAAAAGTTTGCAACCCAAGAAACCCCAGTTTCCACAAAACAGTCACCAGGATCGTTTTAAAGCCAGAAATTTCAAACAAGAAAACGCGCCAAGGATGAAAATACCTACCGCAGCGGTGCTACACGTTAACGCCTCCAAGGATGTAGAGGTAAATCCAGAACTAGAATGCATTTTTTGTGGAAAAACTACCCACAAGACCAAGGATTGTACGTCATACAGCGCTACCGAACGAAAGGATATTTTGAGAAGAAAAGCACGTTGCTTTATATGCATGCAGTACAGACATAGAGCGAGAGATTGTAAGGCCGAATTGAGCTGTCCACTATGCCAAAAGAGACACGAAGTCTCGGTTTGTGAAATGAAGTTTCCGGACAAAGGCAAGGAGAGGGAAGCAGAACAAACAATAAGTCAAAACTGCGCCCCTCTCGCTCGAGAAGGAAGGGAAGAAGTGGTTTACCTGAAAACTGCAGGTGTTCTTGCTATTCATGAAGATTCATCCATGAATATTCGACTTTTTCTTGATGACGGTAGCCAGCGTACGTTTATACGCGAAGACGTTTCAAGAAAATTGAACCTGCCAACTATGGGAATAGAAAACGTGAAAATATTCGCCTTTGAATCGACCATTCCTACTATAGTTAAACGAAGACGAGTCAGGTTAACCTTAAAGGACCTCGAAACAGAAATGGAATTAACATTAGAAGCCCTAGAATCTCCTAAGCTATGCTCTGGCACGCTGCAAATTCCTAGCTTAATACTACAAGAAGAAATGAACAATCGAGGATTAAAATTGGCGGACGAAAATTTAGAATCGAAAGAAATAGATCTTCTCATAGGAAGCGAATATTATTGGAAGGTAGTCACCGGAAGAATGGAATTTTTAACACAAAGACTAGCAGCGGTAGAAACAATTTTTGGATGGACTGTCCACGGATTTTCTGAAGGCTCGGATAAAGAGATTGCCGTTAATTCCGTAACAGTTCTTTCTGTTACGTCTCTAGAGACTGAAGAAGAACTAGCTTCACAACAGTTGAAAAAATTATGGGAACTGGACGCGATTGGAATATCTGACCAGACAGATTCGCTGGAATCCACTGAAGAAGGGAAAGCAATCGAATTATTTAAATCTACAATCAAGTTTGAAAATAATCGGTACGAGGTAAACCTCCCATGGAGAGAAGAAAAGGAACTTTCCTCAACAAATTATGGCAATGCCAGAAAGCGTTTCGAAAGTTTGAAGAAAAGATTCATTAAGAATCCAGAGCTATACTTAGAATATTCGAAGGTCATAAACGATTATCTAAGACAAGGAATCGCCGAGAAAGTATTGATGCCAGATTCCACAAACAAAGTATTCTACTTGCCGCATCATCCAATCATTGACAAGCAAAGAACGAGTACGAAATTAAGAGTAGTATTTGACGGTTCTGCGAAAGAAGAAGGACACCCCTCTCTTAATGAATGTCTCTATACCGGTCCAACCATGAACACAGATCTATTGAAGCAGTTGATCACATTCAGGATGAAAAAGGTTGCTTTCACTGCCGACATCGAAAAGGCATTTTTGCAAGTTAGCCTGGCGGAATCGGATAGAGACGTGGTCAGATTTCTTTGGACAGAAAACCCCCAAGAAGCAACTGAGCCATTGGTTTTGAGAATGACGAGAGTCTTATTTGGCGTTTCTCCAAGTCCATTTCTCCTCGCTGCAACAATTAGACATCATATTGAAAAGTACAAGAACACGCACCCTGAGGTCTACGAGCTCTTGTTACATTTTCTGTATGTAGACGATTTGACTGGGGGTGAAGATGATGTGAGAAAGGCCCTTGAAATTACGCGGGACTCTAAAGAAATTATGATGGAAGCCAACATGAATCTCCGCAAATGGAAGACTAATTCTCGCGAATTAAGAGAAAATTGGGATGAAACAATGAAAGAAAAGGAAGAATTAACAGAACATCAAGATGGATTTTCTCTATTGAAGGTTTTGGGAATAAAATGGAACCCTGAACAAGATGTCATCCAGTTTGACGCTACGGATCTTCTTAACTTCCTTGAAGAAAGAAAGGACACGAAAAGATTTGTATTAAAGGCTTCTTCAAGAATATTCGACCCTGTTGGATATTTGGCCCCTTTTATCATTCGCGTAAAATGCCTTTTCCAAGAAATCTGGGAAAGAGGTACAGACTGGGATGAGAGTCTACCTTCAGATATCCAAGAGAAATGGAACAAGTGGTGTGAAGAACTACCTGCCTTAAATGAGGTATACATTCCAAGATATTACTTTGAAGAAGCTGAAGACGGAATCATAAGGAACGTAGAACTACATTGTTTCTCTGACAGCAGTGAGAAGGCTTACGGAGCTGCTCTCTACCTTAGATTTAAAACGAAGAACGAAAAGATCCGAACGATACTCGTAACCAGCAAAACACGAGTAGCACCCCTGAAGAAGATAACGCTACCACGCCTTGAATTAATGGGAGCGGTGATTGCTGTTCGCTTAATGAACCACACTAAAGAATACTTTTCCAAACTTAACCCAAGAATGTTTTATTGGACTGATTCAACCATCACCCTGAATTGGATTCAAGGGAGCGCCAATAGATGGAAACCTTTTGTAGCGAACCGAGTTCGTGAAATTCAGCAAGGCTCTGAACCAAGCACTTGGAAACATTGCCCCGGAAGGTACAATCCGGCAGATTTCCTAACTAGAGGAATGAAGTTACAGGACCTACTCCAAAATACGAGTTGGTGGACTGGTCCAGAATTTTTAAGAACAGAAGTTGAATTACCCAAGCCATCAGAAGTAACAGAACACTTTGAAATCGTCAACGAAGAACTCCGACCGAAATTTGATGAAATAATTCAAAGTCCATGCGTCATGGAAGTCAACGAGCCTCTTTTCAACCTTGAAGACAAGAGCAAACTTTCGCGGGTAATTCGCATTACTGCTTGGATTATGAGATTTAAAGAAAACTGCAAGAAAGGAAATCAAAAGAAGAAAGAAATATCACTCGATAGTGATGAACTTAGAAAGGCCGAGTTGTATTGGATCAAGCGATCACAAGCCGATGCTTTCGGTCCTGAATTGAAGATTCTTGAAGCTAAGAAAATTGTACCGAAAGAATCCAAACTCTACGACCTCTCTCCATTCCTTGACGAAGAGGGAGCACTAAGAGTTGGTGGAAGATTAAAATTAGCAGAATTCTCTTATGCTGAAAGACATCCCTATATAATTCCAGAAAAACATTATTTCGCAAAACTACAGATCTTGTATCACCACGAGAAGTCAATGCATGGAGGTCTATCCGCAACTTTAACTCATCTTAGAGAAACATTTTGGGTGATCAGAGGTCGTCAAGTGGCCAAATCTATTCTAAAGAAATGCATGACATGCAAAAGGTATAACGCCAAGCCTCCTATTGTAGCTACAGCACCTTTGCCTAAAGAAAGAATGCTAGAATCAAGACCATTTGACGTCACAGGGATTGACTTCGCGGGCCCAGTTTACGTCGAAATTGAAAAAGAATCAAAGAAGGCTTACATAGCTCTATTCACCTGTAGTACAACAAGGGCTATTCACCTAGAACTCGTTACAGACTTGACGACAGACAAGTTTCTTCTAGCTCTAAGAAGATTTTTTGCGAGAAGAGGAATCTGCTCTGAAATTCAATCAGATAACGCAAAGACCTTTAAAAGGGCCGAGAGGGATTTGGAAGAATTGTTTAAGCTAACTAAAGAACCACCCGTACAAAATTATGTTGGTCAAGAAGGAATAAAGTGGACCTACATAATTGAAAGAGCCAGTTGGTGGGGTGGATACTGGTAAAGGCTTGTTAGAACAGTGAAGACGGCATTGCGTAAAAATTTGGGAAAAACTTCTTTAAGCTTCGAAGAGTTCCAAACTACTCTAAGTGAGACAGAAGCCGTTTTGAACTCCCGCCCCCTCTCTTACGTCATGAATGACAAGGACGAACCAGTTCCGTTAGCTCCCTCGGACTTTCTTACCGGAAGAAAGGTCACGTTACTACCACCGAGAACCTTTACGAAAGTTCAACTCAAGAAAAACGACTTGAAGAAAAGACTGCTCTATAGACAGACTCTATTAGACTCCTTTTGGAGAAGATGGAGGAAGGAGTATCTACTTGAGTTGCGTTCAGCCCATCGCAGTCAGTTCGTTAAGGGAACCAAAGAATTCGAAGTGAATGACGTGGTTTTAATCACAGAAGATGTTAGGCCAAGATCCATGTGGAAAATGGGAAAAATAACTGAAGTATTTCGAGGACGTGATGGTCTCATTAGATCATGCTCGTTAAAAACCACGAACGGAAACATCATAAAAAGGCCTGTTCAGTTGCTTTGCAACTTAGAAGTTAATGACTAGAAACATGAATGACAATGTCATTGCGCGGGGATGATGTTGAGATTTGTTTATTTAAATGTATCGCGACGACTTGTTTAGTTTGAAGGTATCGCGACGACTTGTATTTTGTTATTGAACTGATAAACCGACCACCCAGTATGGAGCCATTCCCCTTTTTTTAGATCACTATCTAACCCTAAAAGTTCGCGCTTGTTAACCTTTTTCGAATACTTTTACCTAAAAATAGGAGTGCCTCCCCCCTTTTTGAAAGAAGAGAGGACTTTTTACTTTGACCCTCTCTAAAAATATCACTCTTGTACTAGCCACCGAGCTGTAAACATGTAACCAATTTTTTCTCAATAAATTTACCTCATTTTCTAGTTTTTACAATTAAACTAACGTCTAATAATTTCCCTGACGACTCGAATTACAACACTCTGCGCTATCTTAGTAATAGAGCTTACGTTTATTTAAGAGTAAAGGCACATCCCATTACCTGGTATATCAACATTAAAGAATTACGCTTCTAAAATTGATCTTAGACATAGTCTCATCCGTGACGTTCTTAGAGTCATGAAGGCAGCAGGAACACAGCTAAGTGAGATTTAAAAATTAGCTGTGATAGCGTTTGATGAAGTAAACATAAAATCATTGTACGAATACGATGTCAAGGAAGACCAAGTTGTTGGTAGATATAAAAGTCTCCAAGTGATCATGGTTAGAGGGTTATTTTCTAATTGGAAACAAACTATCTATCTTGAATTTGACCAAAAAATGACGAAGAACATCTTGTCTAATGCAATAATAGAACTCCATGATGCCGGATTCCAAGTAATGGCCTGTGTGAACGATATGAGGGGAGGAAATATGGGGCTCTGGCGAGAACTAGGTGTCAACATCAACTGAACTTGGTTTTCAAATCCAGCAATTCCAGATGATATAGTCTATTGTTTTGCGCATGCGCCTCACGCACTTAAGTTTGTTCGAAACTGGTTTCTAGACTCGGGATTTTAAATTAACAACACGAAGATTACAAAAGAGCCTGTTGTGGCGTGTTTTAAAGAAGACCAAGGTGAACTTAAATCATGCCACAAAATTACAAAACAACATTTAGAATGTGCTAAATCGCAGCGACAGAACGCTGCGGAATTAATGTCTAATACTGTCGCTACAGCTGTTGACCGATTGGCTAACTCGTCTAATGACAAGGAGTCTTATAGAGCCACGGCAAACTTTATTCACACTGTAGATGAGTGGTTCGACATTATGAACCGTTCCTCTAAAGTGGACGGGAGAAAAAGTGGTTACGATGTAAAAATAACTGAGCAATTTGAAACACTGCAGAAAATGACTAAAATGGTAGAATCTATGAAATGTTACAACAAGAAAGGCAGCCCATTAAATAGTCTTCAGATATTCCAAAAGGGAATAATTATATCTAATAATTCATTACAAAACTTGTATTTAGACCTCAATCGCAAATATGGTATTACATGCATTTTAACCCACAGACTGAACCAGGATTGTTTGGAGAATTTTTTTCACAACTAAGGCATAGAGGGGGGGGGCTGGATGATCATCCAACTCCCCTTCATGCCTTAGCTAGAATTAAAATAATAATTCTTGAAAATAATCCCGGTATTATACAAAAAACGCCAATACTGTATCTGAGGCAAGAGACGAATACTTTGTTTCAAATATATTTCAAGAGTCAGAAATTGCAATCGATGAAATTGAAATTGATAATTAGAACAATGATTCGTTTTCAAATGATGAGTTGTCTAGCTCTATTGCAGTGCAGAATACAACTAACTTGTTACTTTCGAGTCCCCAGAGTAGTAATAACAACCCTTCTACTACAAATTCATTAATATTGAGCCCCAGGAGTAGTAATACTCTTCCTAGAAATACTAGCCATTGCTTAATTCAATCCCCATCCAGTTTCTCTCCTATAAAGTCAAGTACTCCTAGACCTAATGGTCAAAATCAAAAGAATCCTATGAAAGAAAACTGTGATAATACTCTAGTTCAAGCAGATTTACGTGATTTTAGTGTACACGAAGAAGGGGGAATAGAAGTTTTAGCGGGATGGATAGCGAAGAAGTTTCAAAAAATGTATCCCGATTTAAATTTAAGATGTAAAACTTCAGTGTCTGATCACTCATATGCGGTACCATCTTGGGTTTCCCAATTATCTTTTGGTGGCTTTGTTGTCCCCTCTACAGAGTTTCTAAATTATGTTAAAGCTTTTGAGACTTTTTTTACTAACTTCAACGATAAGGGATATAAAGAGAAGCCATCCATATAAAATGAGAAAGGAATTGTATCAACTGTTACAGATAAAATATGTGATATTTATTCAAATTTCCCAAGAGCCATAGTTAAAGGATTCGTAAAAATGCGTACCCTAATTAGAATTAAATTTTTGAATGAATTATCTGTGGAAGATGACTTACATAGAAAAAGAACTAAAAAAACTAAAAAGTTTATTACTTAGGGATCTCATTAGTTCTAGTCTTGACCATACAAATATCTCTTGACAAACTGAAATGTGTTTAAAAATATATTTAAGTAAATTTATTTAAAAAACTCATATTTTCATGTGTACCACTGAAAAACCTACGGGCTGTTTAAATACTTAGTACCTGATTTTTTGTTTCATTGTTATTAAAGCTTAAATAAATAAGATATTTTGTCTTTCTCATGTTGTTGATATAATTTATAGTTGTTTCAATTAAAAAAACTGTCAAAGTAACGTTTTTTAACCATTAAAATCATTTAAAGAACAGACCTGTAATAGAGAATTTCATTGCTGGCGCCTAAAAAGAACATACCGTGACGTCACAAGAGCGTAGCAGACGATGAGCCCCGAATTTTTTAAAATTTGGATTTGCGATCGAGACCCCCTTGAGGTAAAACAGCCTAGATTCTCGTAAAGCGACGCCTGGTGAGGCGCTGTCAAAGGCTAAGTACAGACTAAATAGGAAGATGGACTTGAAAACGACGTGTAGTCAGTTCTTGCTTAATTCTCGAGCTAGCTCTCATTAAGTCTCTAGCATTTCGAAGTATCGGAAGTGTAATACTTATGGAACATATCTTAGGAACTTATGCTAAAACTTTAAAACATCACAGACTTCCGTGACAAATATTTTTAGAGGCTTCCATAGCTTTAGCTACATACGTCATGGAATACTAAACTAAAACACCTAATACGATAGGAAAATGTAAATCACAGAAACGTTAGCTTGTATTGTAAATCCTTGGTGGCTGATTGCTAGTAGCAAGTGAAAAACGGCGTTACTGTCTGTCAAACATCTATGTTTTGAGTGATATATAACAAATCCAAAAGTGAGAGCACACAAAATGTCTACAATTTCGAAAATTAGGAAAATATAGGAAAATTATCGAAATTATAGCAACTAATAGGAAGACATCCGAAAAATGGGAAAAATTATGAAATCTAGCACCGGTCTAAGGAATATGTTTGTCCACAAGTCTATAGATTCTTTTTGTACCCAGGTCCATGGAGTAATTTTGTGCGCAGGTCTACGGAATAATTTTTAGCCTAGGTCTTCGGAATCTTTCTGTGTTATAATTATTGCTTTCACTGTGATTTGCACGTGAAAACGACGTAAAGGTTATTTGAGTTGGACTGGACAGTGAAGCAATCATGATTGATACTTCTATAATAGATGGCTAGGGTCTTGCTAGTTCAAACGCGGTAACTAATAAACGAGCTTTTCCCTATAAGTTATAAAATCCTAGTTTCTAAGCAATTTTAATTCATATTAAGACTGAACTTACAGATATTAATAAAAAGTAAAAGATAAGTGAAGAAAATTGTTTGAAGTAACAGATATTCAAATTTTCATTTTTGAAGACATGATTATAAAACATCAATTATTTGAAAAAAATTCTTAACTAAGTAATTTTCACAAAAAATTCAGGGAAACTACCATGATACTACTGTATCTTTTCCTGAAACATTTGCTTTGAGGAAGTTCAAATACTCGGATATCTGAGAAGTTGAGCTAGATGAATTTAAATTTTTTATATTTAAAATTGAAACTATTGCGAAGCGGAAAATTACAGACAAGCGGACAGACAGATTGAAACGTCGAAATTAGAGCCTCTCCGTGACATACGTCCTTCGGAGAGGTAAAACTACGCCTATGAAATTATAAAAAAAACTTTCACAATAGGTTCGAGGACGTCATGCATCCCTGTGAATTGGTCGTAGAAAGACGCTATCACTGGAAGTTAATAGTTCAATACTACTAACCTCTCGTTATATTGGTCTAGATTTACAAGAGCTAGAGTTATACGGTTGTGGAACCTATCAACGAAAAATGGAAAAAGGGTATTACGCTGACCACATTACCAGTAATGCTGACTTTCATTTTGAAGTATAGTACGGTTTCAATTGTCCAAAAATATGTTCCCGCTTGCATTGTTTGTAAAAAGCAATTTTTGACTTGGAACATATAAAATGGACCTTGCTCAGCAAGAAATTAATTGTTGACAAGTTTCCTGGGCCGTTTAATGGGAGCGAGAGGGGGAGAAATTTTACCCTCCCCAAAGTGTGGTTTATATTTTTCAAGAATGCAGTGGCGTTAGTTGGGGGAAAGCAGCAATTTGTTTCCACCCCCACGTCTTACCATATCCATAAATAGTCAATTATTGATAATTTTTTCTTTTTGTTTTCCCGTTTGTAATTTAAAATAATATAAATTATTCCTGGGTCATATTAGAAATATTTATTTTTACCCGCTTGTAACCATAATAAACGTTTGACGCCAAGTTTTGTCTACCCCCACCTAACCATAAGTAATTGCCATACTAAAAGAAATCACTTTGTAGTAGAAACTTTTGGTACCCCAACCTAACCGTGGTTTTTTTTCCCAGTTAATTCAGAATATTTTATAATCCATTTTAAATTTTATTCCAATAAACTTTGCCTTCGTAATAGCCTTCACGTAGGCGACACAAGTATTGCAAGGGTCATTATATGAAAGTCAGGCGACATATTTAATATCACTTTACTAATCCAAAAAAGAAAATAGCGAAAAATACGAAAATAAGCAATATAAAATAAGGGCGAGCATTACTACTTGGATAGGCATTGAAATTTGAACTCCCGACCTAATCATAAAATCCCTATTCCGGGCAGTAGCGCCGCCAGGATATTTTCTCGCGTAGGCACAGCGTGATCTAGAGGCCCCCTCCCCCTTTGTTTTTAAAAAATTATCATGCATTATGATGCAATATCGGACATTTAGTAAAATAAGTGTAAGTGGTTTTGTATATTTCTGTAATATTTTCGAATTTTGGAATGTATTTCAGGAGTTTGAGGAATATCTCCAGTTTTTAAGGGGGTTTTCCTTTTTTGTGAGATAATTAGGAGTACGGAATTTTTGGCACCCGTGTCCCAGCTATCCCTCCTCATACATTTAGTCAAAGAATGAAATTCTTCTGTTCGAGCCTTTTCCGAATTCATCGACCACTAACATAGGATTGTCTCTTATGTAGTTAGATAGATCACGATTAATTGAAAGTATGGCCAGGTCTGATAACCTTTCCTCCCCCATTGTAGTACGTAATCGTGTTTCAATTCTATTCAGGGAACTGAACCTTCTTTCAGAAACTGTATTGGCCTCGGGAATGCACAAAACAACATTGTAATATTTTACTAGATCCCGAAAGCCATCTTTCATTGGCAATAAATACTTGTAACATTCGGCCACACTATTCAAATTTTTGGATTTTATTATATTTCTAGCTATGTTTATCTGACCTTTCAAAGAATCGAGGTCAAAATCCAGCCGGCTGTACTTTTGACAGTAAGCTGTGACTTCCTTTTCGTTAAGAAAGTTTTCCGAATGAGGATCAGACGCCATTACACCTTTGTATAGTGTCGCGTTTTCTAAAAGCCTTTTTTTTCATTTCTGATACAAATTTATCAATGAGTTCGAAGTAAATGACTCTCTTCTGACCAATTATGGTTTTTACTTCCGATTTTCGGTTACCTGTCGTGGTAATAATTACACTGTCTCGCAGTCTCATATTAGGGATTATCTTCCGTTTCCGTGAAGCTAAAGGTTCGCTGGTACGTTCTGGCACAGGGATAAAAGCGGACTCAGCCAACTTTGAAGCTTCTTCCCAAATTAATTCCAGCTTCTCTGAGTTTCTAACATTTTCTAATTTTCCTACAGTAGCTTCACAAATAACATTTGCTTGTGTGAAGACAACATTCGGACTTTGCAAATATTCAGAAAGGGAGTTCGTAATACACAATACTTCATCTAAAGCCACAATCAAAATTAAGTTGTTAAAGTTTTGTAATTGAGAAATATACCTGCGGCACTCGGCTGCTTCTTCAGACTTTCCCTTCTCAATAACATTCTATAATGCTAAAATCACGGCATTGAACCTATGTCTAAAATAGTGAAGGCCTTTTTTTTGCTTGACCAACTTGTGTTGCAGCTTTGTGGCATTTTTAGGATCTTGTCATAACCTAATTCTTTCTGGAAGTCTTCAAAATATGCGCTTCTTATAACCGAATTACTTTGAAAGTTGTATATTGCTTGTAGAAGACCGAGAAATTCTCGGACTGCCAAGATGTTGGAGCAACAGTCAACCAAAACTAAATTTAACCTGTGGGCGTAGCAATGCACATACGGACAATTCCCACCAACTGCCGCTTCAATTTTCACTCGCACTCCGTTTACATGCCCACTCATAACGCTAGCCCCATCATAGGTCTGTGCTACGCAGTTTCCTATTTTTAAACCACAATCCTTAAGAAGCTTGATAATGGCCAATGAAATGTTCTCGGAATCAAATTTATGTAAATCTGTATACCCCAAAACCTTTCTATGACGGCTTCATCTCTAATTCTAGTATATCTAAGACATACACTCAACTGCTCTACACCCGCGTTGTCTCTCGTTTCATAAATAAAATAAATTCCACCGGATTCATTAAGTTCTTGTAATATCATTTTCCTTACTAAATTTCCACAAATATTAATTAGTTCATTTTGAATTGTACTATGCATATATTTGGCGTTATTAGGCATGTTTTCGCACTTGGCTCTCAAATCAGGGCATTTTGTTTTCAAAAGGTCTAAAATCTCAACAAAGTTGCCTCTGTTTCCATTTCGGTCATCAGACCTATGGCCCCGCAGGGCGAGATCTTGTTGGGCGCAGAGTATTATTATTTGCACGAGTGCGGATAGCACATCTCGGTTTCTAATAACATCCACACTATGATGGTCATTAACCTGACACGCTACTGAACCGCTAGCTTTCGTTTCCAAATAATCCAAGTATTTTGGATATGATTGTTGATGAGAAGATTTAGACGAGTAAATATGCTCTTCAAATTTTTTTGCCATATTTTTCCAGTCCGAAAACCCAGTAATAAAAGCCGTACTTCTACTACTCGGAAAATGCCTACAACAAAAGCAATAAACCTTATCCTTTGCTACGGAGTATTCGAGCATTTCAAATTTACTGTACCAAGCATAATTGAAGCCTCGATTTTTGCCACCAATTAAAGTTTTTGGGAAAGAACCCAGGTTTGGCTGAACGGGCAAACAATCTTTATCCAAACTAATATCCAAAGCATTTAAATTTGATAATGATTTTGTACTTTCCTCCTCTTTACTCCAGTTTTTAATGGGCTTTTGCTTTTCAATTATATCTGTATCGGTATCTCTAATTTTCATCGCTTCTTCGGTAACCATTTCTGAACCTGAAAGCTCGAAAGCATTTATTTCAGGAAGAATGCCTGGAATGGTTATCAAAGTTTCGCATTCTACATCGTGCTCCTGAACCTCATGGTTCTCACCGAGACTACTAACATTCCCCTTAAATGATGGTTGCAAAAACCGTTCCATTGCACCTCTCTGATTATCAACTAATATTTCATCTCTCTTTCTTTTTTGACGTTTTTAGGCCCCCGAAATAAATTTCCTTGAGTTCATATTTCTAGTTTTAAACTATCTATAGTAAACGCTTGGGTTTATAGTCTTAAAAAGACCGGGTTTTAGTCTTAAAAAAAGACTTGTTTATCCTTAAGAAAAGACTGTTGTTTAGTCTTAAAAAGACTGTTGTTTAGTTTTAAAAAAGACTGTTGTTTAGTCTTAAAAAGACTGCTGTTTAGTCTTAAAAAAGACTGCTGTTTAGTCTTAAAAAAGACTACTTTTTAGTCTCAAAAAAGACTGCTGTTTAGTCTCAAAAAAGACTGTTGTTTAGTCTTAAAAAAGACTGTTGTTTAGTCTTAAAAGAACTGTTGTTTTGATTAGTCTTAAAAATTTAAGCTCTACTACAAGATAACTAGTTTGCTCTGCTCAAGAAGACGAAATGAAAAATATGACATGGTTTTCACAAAGAGGCGCCTTTTGCATCAAACCTGTGATTAAAGGGAGTGGGGAACGGAATTTTTCGGATCCACGACGAGAAATGTGACGGCGGGGGGGAGGACGACTGTCGGATGGGGACGTGAATATACTGTCCTCTCTAAGTTGGCTTTGTGCACGTAGGCACGTGCACAACGCCTCTTTCGTTCGCCTTCGCCATTGTTGCTTGACACCACTAGCGAAGCCTGAAAGACCCAAAAATTTACTCTCGTATATAATCTCGGGTGTTCTCGATACTAGTTTATAGTTGGAAAATTTTATTCCTCTGCGCGACGTATGCCGCCTACATTTTTAGGTCCTTTCTAGTTTTAATGCGAGAGGTGTAACCTGGGGGTCAACGGTCAACAATTTAGCGGGGGGATCTTGTTCTTTAGAATATAAAGAAAACGGGTTTTTGAAATGCTCTCTTGTACATTAAAAAGGCATAATGTAGCGAAAATATCAAACAGGTACTAACGGACCCTTAGGGGAGTGAATGCAGGTGTGTGATGTTGTGTTTGATTTTAACAAATAGAAATATAAACCGTGAAAGTACATAAAGTAATACAACGCTTTTACAGTGAGAAATAAAATTTTATTTCAAGGCCTCTATAGGCACGTTTTTAAAAATATGGAGGCCCCCCAAGTAGGCCAAAATTTTTCAACGTAGGCACGTGCCTACCCGTGCCTACTGCTGGCGGCGCGACTGATTCCGGGTATAGTTTCCTCGGACATCATTAACGTAAAAATTTCAGCTAGGTGCTAAGAGTTTAAAGTCGAAAAACACTCTTTTGGCGTGGGAAACCAATATTTAAAATGGCCCAGAAATAAAAATAAAAACTAAAACTATTACCAACAACTGGGAAAGTTTAGTGGATCCGATGTTTCGTATGGTTTATGCAATAACATGGCGGAACAAGCTAAACGAGACAGGAGTTTTCTGCATGTATAATTTGCCAAAAACTAAGTAAATCCAAATTAAGTTGCGCGAGTGAAGCTTCTTTACGTGAAATAATAGAAAGTGCTATGGGAATATGGAGAAAATTTTAGTTCACTAATTGATCTATAAAAAAAGAAACTGCTTAGTTGTTAGAAATGGGTATTAGTTATCATAGGAATTGTTCTCAAGAACTAAGTAGCAAACAGAAGATCCTAAGAGCTCTAAAGAAATACGAAGATGCCAATGCGGTCAACGATTCAGCAGCTCAGAAAGGTAAAATCTTTTATCTAAAGTTTCAGAATGACTTCGTTTTTCTCGGGTTCATGTAGTTCAAGCGGAGTTATTTTCTAAGGCAACCTGTTACATCAAAATCGAAAACAAAACGTGCAAATAAAATCGAAGGATTTAATTAAGAACTTTGTATTTTATGTCAAAAAGAACAAAAGGAACTAGTACATGAAGTAACTACAGCCAACATGGGCTCGCAGTTGGAGCTTATCGCGATAAACATCACAGATGATGGAATTAGATCCAGACTTAGTTGCCTTACGTCTTCAGAGGACCCTCTTGCAGTACTTGCATTTGATTTAAAATTTTACTTATCTTGCCTTACAAAAGCAAAACGTGAAATATTGAAGAATGATGTAATTGAGAATTTGACGTCATGAAAAGTCAAAATTCTAAGAAGGAAGAGAAGAGTCTTGAAGATGTGCGCTGGAAACTCTACTCAGAGAGGAGAGAAAGAGGGAGATAGAAACGCGCTTTATAAAATCCGCCCAAAAATGGGAAAATAGAGGGTAGTAAAAACAATTTTCGTTACGTTTCGTCGTTTAGTTTTAGTCCTTTGCGCATGGGGTATTGACCTCCTTGCCGCATCTCTGTCATCTCCTACCTCAACTGTGCGCGAGAAAGCAGCGCATAGGCACCACGGTGTACCCTAGATTTACCCCCGTTTTCACCACGCATGGATCACGGCTGCCTATACTGATTCTCTCTCCCTCTTTCTCTCCTCTCTTCTCTACTCGACGCGCCGATTGCAAGGGGAAGGCCTTCCGGTCCCACAAGAGGCGCAATGAAACCCCACATCTTGCGGGCTCATTACATGACCTTTATTTGGAAATGTGCAAGATATAGTAAACCTGAAATTCCGTGCCCAAAAGAATTCGGATGGCAAAGACACAATAAATAACACCTTCAAAGCAATTCCATGCTTTGAACTTCCAGCCCCAGAAGCCATCCTAGATTTAGTAAAATGTGGCTGTAAGAGCTGATGCTAGAGAAATTGTTCTTGCCGCGAAAATGGATTACCGTGAACCGACGCCTGTATTTGTGCCCAAGAGTGCACCAATCTCCCAAAAACGTTCGTGATAGAGTCGGACACTGATTCAGACGATAACTAAATATTACGTTTTGCTAATTTTCATCTATTGTTTAGCTTTTTTACGTTCTTTCATACAATTTTTAAACGAAAAATTTCACCTACAAAGTGATTTCTTTTAGTATGGCAATCACTTATGGTTTGGTGGGGGTAGACAAAACTTGGCGTCAAACGTTTATTATTGTTACAAGCGGGTAAAAAAATATTTCTTATATAATCCAGGTCGAATTTATATTATTTTAATTTGCAAACGGGAAAACAATCGAAAAAATTAGCAATAATTTACTATTTATGAATATGGTAAGATGTGAGGGTGGAAACAAATTGCTGCTTTCCCCCAACTAACGCCACTGCATTCTTGAAAAAATTTCAGGCAATTTCTGTAATCATTCAAATCATATCGCCGTTGAGGTTTTGTTTCTATCTTAAATAGGTATTTTGATAAAAAATAAAAACCACACTTTGGGGAGGGTAAAATTCCTCCCGCTGTCGCTCCCATAATACGGCCCAGGAAACTTGTCAACAATTAATTTCTTGCTGAGCAAGGTCCATTTTATATGTTCCAAGTCAAAAAATGCTTTTTACAAACAATGCAAGCGGCAATACAATTGGAACCCCACTAGTAGCCACGTGCAGTCTAAAATAAATTATAAAAAACGTCTTGGTTTAAACCAATTCTAAAAAACAAACGATATGACTGACTTTTATCAATTGTCTGAAGTTCAGATATTGAAATTTTTTAATTACTTTTATTCATTGAATCGTTAATCACTATTTGATTCAATCAACTGATTTTACTGTTAATCGATTTATTCCCTCTAAATTAATTAAAGCGGTGCTATTAGGCCGCTAGAGGGAGGCTCCTGTTGTTTAGTTTGTCTGTGGGTAGTTTCCGAAATGGTCTATTCAAATTCAAATTAACCGCCGTGTATACTAATTACACTGAGTCATTGGTCCTTCGTTCATGTACACGAATATGTTTTATAATGTTATTTTATTAAGGTTTATTGTTTACTAATGTGAAAAAGCTTGGATCTATATGGAATTATTGCTTAAAGGGATAAAATCAATCTTTTGACTACTAATGAAAAGCTTTCATTTTTCATACAAACTAAAATTACGTTTTCAAAAATATATATATGATGTAACCTCCCGTAATAATCAAGGGACCTCCTGGGTTTCTACTCCAGGGGTGTGCGGTTACATAGAGGATTAACACACACAGTTACCTCTGACCTTTCCCCGTACTATATAAGCATCGACTGCTTATCACTATTAAGTCAGTTCTTCTTCACTACTAAGACGTAGTAGTATGCTCGAGCATAGGGCGTCTTCGCCCAAGTATTGGACTTCATCATTAAATAGTAATTATGTTTAGTTCTTTAATTGTATTAATGCAAGTCGGCATTATTTATTGTTTAATTAGTTAGTTAATAAAGTATGATTGAATCTAAGGAACAGTGTAGTTACTCTTAGTTATAGCCAAAGCTTTTATGGCCACGTGGGGCGACTTTATAAATATCGCAAGCGTGGTTACATAAATGGCGAGCTTGCCAGGACACGAAGAATCCTGGTCCATTTAGATTTTGCTTTGGCTATGCTAGGCCTTAGTGTAATCGTGGTTAGTGATTATTAATTGTTAGAACTTAAGATAAGGTAGTGACTTGCGGACTTGGACTACCCGTGACAGCACTATTGAGTTTGTAGGGGGCTCAAAACCTTTCTTTAAGCATTAATTCACTACGATCACGATGTTCAAGTCATACTGAACTTCTTCAGAAGCAAGTTTAATTACTTGGCTTATCTCAACGGGACATTCCCTTAAGAGAAGAAATACAGTCAGCAGTCAACGCCTACAGAGGACGATGCTGAGTCAAGCTCTTCAACGGAAGGTGGGAGTGCACACCACCAACCTGCGGAGACTTCCTCAACTACATCGTCTGATACGGCTGCTCCAGATCTGACTGGACGTATTCTAACATGAGAGGAGGAAAGCCAGGACGAGCCATCCGATGCTACAGTTCCTGCTTTCATCGAATTCCTTATAACTTTAAAATAATTAACCTAGTATGATAATTAACTGGAATCTTTTAATTATCTGTTACATTGTTTAAAGTTACTTATTATTTTGTTTTGTTAAAATTAGAAAATTTATGTAATTAAGTTTCTGCCGATGAAGTCCAATCTTTGTCGTCTGGGGGGATGTAACCTCCCGTAATAGTCAAGGGACCTCCTGGGTTTCTACTCCAGGGGTGTGCGGTTACATAGAGGATTAACACACACAGTTACCTCTGACCTTTCCCCGTACTATATAAGCATCGACTGCTTATCACTATTAAGTCAGTTCTTCTTTACTACTAAGACGTAGTAGTATTCTCGAGCATAGGGCGTCTTCGCCCAAGTATTGGACTTCATCATTAAATAGTAATTATGTTTAGTTCTTTAATTGTATTAATGCAAGTCGGCATTATTTATTGTTTAATTAGTTAGTTAATAAAGTATGATTGAATCTAAGGAACAGTGTAGTTACTCTTAGTTATAGCCAAAGCTTTTATGGCCACGTGGGGCGACTTTATAAATATCGCAAGCGTGGTTACAATATTAATAGTTCTAATTACTTAACTATTTTTAATTAATTTTTAAAAGCATTAGTTTTCGACGCCGCTCCGATCACTGCCCACTCTTAGAGATGTGAGTCGGTAATTTACCAAATACCGCGTAAATTACCGTTTTATATCTTACCGTAATTTTACAATGGTAATTTACCGGTAAATTACGGCGGTAAATTACCGTGGTAAATTACCAAACATTTTTATTACGCATTAATTGTACATTTTACACTTAAATGATCAATTATTTCTGTGTTTACTTCCAAAATGACTCACCAGGCGCTATTCACTAGCCAGTACTTACAAAGTTGCGCTAGAAATTAGTCTTTTAATAAATCTTTAATTAGAAATCAGATTAGAAAGGCCACGCCTGCCGTCTTGGTAGCAAAAGCCGCAAATACGTATAAAGGAGTCAGATAGTTCTCACAATTTAACTTTGTTTTAAGTAATGCATTGTAAGCACAGGAAAATATAAATTACCAAAAATTACTGACTGAACGGTAATTTTGTTTTCCCAAAATTTCAATCGGTAATTTACCGGTAATTTATTGGTAATTTACCCGGTAAATTACCGTTTTTAAAAATTACGGTAATTTCACATCTCTACCCACTCTATAGTCGTTCGGCAAAAACACGAGCGAAACACCTACATTACCCCAGCTACCCTCCTCTCACTTGGAGACATAGTAGATTTACTCCTAAAAGTAGTTATCATACTATTTTCCATTTTCGCCAATTTAATATTTCTCATTTCGATATAGAAGCTTTGAAAGTTATAAAGGAAGGTAAATAGTTTCACTGTAATTTTGGTGTTCAAAGTAATAGCTTTACTATGTTTAATTACAAAAAAACGTTAAAGCTTAGATTAGGGTCATTAGGCTAAAATAAAGCCATACCATTATTATACATCGAACCTAAGCTTATGCCAAAATAGCATAAAAATGTGGGGCTTTTGGACATTACCTGTAACAATTTTGACAAATTTTAAACGTTTTAATTTGATTTTTCTTTTGGCACACATAATGTTAGGCACATTTTTTACCTAAAACTACCCTCGTCTTGTACTAGTCGGAAAACATTGAGAGTATCCCTTTAAGTGTGTTACGACGGCTCAGATGACATATACACTGAAACCACTGGTGATTGGAAAATTTGAGCATGGATGTTCGGTGTTTAGTGTGACCTTCTTTGCATAGTTCAAAATAAATTTAGCAATTTTCCTCATTAATTCCTCAACAAGTCATTGGTACCGAGTTCTTCGTTTTAGTTAATCTATTCCCTAAAATTTATCTATTTCATATTTTTCTAGCACATAAAAGGAGAGCTACCAACTAAAAAAACCACACAGGACCAAGGTTGTTGCTTTTTTTAAGTAGACGACATTATTTTATTAATTAGTCTCAGCAAAACAAATTGTCATATTTTCTTGAACTCAGTCTAATCAGAAACTTATAACAGATGGAAATTTCTTTCGCAGCAATCTTGAAAAATTAACCTGCTAGCAATACTATGTCTGTCAAAGTGCTTACAAAATATCATCCTCGACACGAAATCCCTTAAAAATAATAAATTTTATGATAAAATGTTTTCGGAGATGTAGTTTTTCAATTAATTTAGAAGGAATGGATCGATTAATAGTATTATCAGTTGATTGAATCAAATAGTGATTACGGATTCAATGAAAAAAGTCATTAAAAAATTTCAATATCTGAACTTCAGACAATTGATAAACGTCAGTCATATCGTTTGTTTTAGCCACATCGTAGTATACGATGAGGCTCTTAGTTTGACCCGAACCGTAATAGTAGTAGTAATTGTGACCGGAGTTTTCGCTTCCTTTATCGTTATTTTTTAGCTTAAAAGGAACTCTATTATATTACCACAACCCACCCATAGTGGTAGCTGGGCTCGGTTGGAGATTTAATTTTAATTAAACATTTTTCAGATCGCAGCCTGGATTCGAACCCGGGTCGCTCACGCAGTAGTAAGACATTCTACCGCTGAGCCATAGAGTCTTGATAGAAACTCCGAGATTTTATCCTTAAGTTTGGGCGATGTGGAGCGAGGTACGTTTTAATCTGTGGGGTCGGATCAAAATAGCCCGTTTTAGTTCGAGTCCAGTCCCCAAAATAATAGCCCTATACGGATAACATTTTACTGACTTATAGTTCAAACCTTCTCCTAACGATTAAAATATTTTTCATTATTTTTAACTCAATATTTAAGTCCGAATATTTTTTCCCGCCGGTGAAGTTTGGATGTAGTTATTCGAGTCCAACTCTTACAATTCAATACCTAATGTTTTGTCCAATATGTCATTCGAAAGACAATTTTGAGCTGTATCGTTTAAAATAATTTTCAATTAAATCCGTCCACTAATAAAAGAGCTGCACCAGAAAAACTTCAAATTTAGACAGCTTCAATACTTAATTCCTAGAGGGCACCCTATCCGGGTATAGGCTAAACTCTGAACTTTTCATACTATGTAGAAGTTTTCCTTCTATGCTGGTATAAAGACTGGCGGAACGACGGGAAAAGGTAAATTTGGTCGGCTGGCCCCCGCAGCGAGATTTTGAAGTTCTTTTGTTGTACAGAACTATCGAGGGGAGGGGTTAATACGGGAGACTGTGAATGCGATTTTGAAACGCTTCATTCGCTTCGTCAAAGAATTTTGCTGCTCGTGGATTTCGGGGCTATTCCCGCTTATCACCAACAAAATTCTAGTTTATCCTTCTTGAAATTAGGCCTCACTGACCCTCTCCCGGGTGTTCAAATAATATTTACTTTACTAAATGATTTTTAATAATTAAAGGTAGTCAGAAATGGTCATACAACCAGTTTTAATCGAGTTAGATTAATTTAAAGCAATTTTTATGTTATTTTATTATTCTAAATATAGATAGCTTCCACTAAAAGGGCTAGAGATATTTCCTCCCCCTCTCTCAGCTTTAACTGCAGGGCAGTCAGGCCCTCTGAAATTAGCCGAGTTAGTCAAGTAACGAGTGAAACTAAACTGCTAGCCTTCCTCTCTACATTTTGTTTGGCTCACAAACGGTCTGGCGTCGAATAGAGATGTGTTCGTTGTCTGATACTTAGTATTGCCGTAATATTTCTTCCTATAATGTCGATGACGCTTTTTACGACTAAAAACTTTACTTGGTGGTCTTTTTCTTTTCGATTAACTTGATTTTTTCTTAGGGGTGATTAAGGAAGACTTAACTCTGTTGCCACATACATTTTAATTTCGAAGTTGGTTAGCGATATAAAGTCTTAAGCTGCATTTTCATGGTAGCGTGTACCGAGTTGTTAGCGTGGGCGTGAGCGAAAATTGGTTTTGCGCTGGAGCTCGGAATACGCGCGTAATTTGCGTTTCAGCTAAAGTCTGAGGAACTTTGAGCGCGTGGTTATTTTCATGCTTTTGAGAGAGCTGGCGCGAGGAGTACACCAGCGCTAGCTTATTGTTGAAAGTTCATTATTGAAGGTTTTTAAAGATGGCGGTTCAAAAGCAAAGAAATCGGAAGAATCTTTTAAACGCTCTTTTGCGCAAGAAATTATTATTGATTGCTTTGCTAGTACTGAATCGGGTGCCTACCAAAAAAATACGGCAAGAAAAGATGGTGGGTTCATCCTATTTGGAGGAAAAGAAATAGAGAAGGGCATCATACAACACTGGTAAATTTGAGTATGAGCAAATAAGCCAATGATTTCAATCTTCGTAACATATTTGTCGTTTTCAGTTGAAAGCTATGAGACAACATGACCACGCATAATACCGCTTCGATAAGTTTCTCTTTCTGTTCAGTTATTAAATTTCGTTTCTCAAGTCTCGCATCCTTCAAGGCTTTACTAGCCATAATATAAGTTTACAATAAACTATTGACACTTTTCTAGTTCTAAATTTTATTTTCCTAAAAAAACCGACGGTCCCGAAAAAAAATCCGTACCACAGTGACAGGCTGCTGAGCTCTTTTTTTTCGATCTATCTCCAACACCTACTGCTGATTGGTTGCAGGAAGATCACGGGGCTGTTACGTCAAGCTGATAAAGTTAGCTCAAGCGAAAATATCTATCTCGATCTGATACGCGCATATTCTCAATATCCGCTAAATCTTCGTAAAAATACGCTACGCGCCATGTTTAAAAGCGTTCATGAAATTAGCAAATATGTTAGCGTTAACGGATTTTTAGATTACGTTTACGCTACAAGCTGATTTTTTTCCGCTACACGCTACCATGAAAATGCAGCTTAAGGAAATGTTTTGCTGCTAAATAAATTAAAAACTGATCTCGTTGTAACAAAATTGACTACTAGTGGCGGTAGAGAGGGGCGTAGACGGTGTATCCCTCCATCTGGGCTCGCTCTTGTAAGAGGGGATACTGTACGCGTCCAGTAGGGGGAGGACACTGAGCTAAGGGAAAAAAGTATGACGTTTGCATACGCAGCACTGCCATTACTTTATTAAAATGATCCAAAGGTTCACTAACCGTAAACTACGTGTACATTTTAGGAGCAAGACTCACACCTTATCTGACGCTCAAATTATCCCTTCTTTCGAATAGCGCTACATTTATTGTGCATTAGGCCTAGTTCAGACCCTCTCAAATGTCACCATGTTTCAGATGAATACTTCAGTGCCTTCATAGCTATACTAAATGTACTTTCAATAGGGAAGAGAAGTACAGCTCTAGTTTTATAGGTATTGTAGTTTCAAGAAAAGAAACTTTACAGATATTACAAGCGTTTCTATTGAAAAGGGGGTAACGGTGTCACGCGAGGGGCAAACCACTCGCGTAATGGTGGTCAATGAAAGAAATTGTGCTATCCAAAGATAAAATTCCCGTAACATTCTCAGGTGTTCACAGGTCAGGTGGACGGATTTAATTGAAATTTTTTTTAATCGATACAGCTCAAAATTGTCTTTCGAATGACATATTAGGCAAAAAATTAGGTATTGAATTGTAAGAGCTGGTCTTGAATAACTACAGCCAAAACTTCACCAGCGGGAAAAAATATTCTGACTTAAATATTGAGTTAAAAATAATGAAAACTATTTTAATCGCTAGGAGAGGGTTTAAACTATAAGTGAGTAAAATTTTATCCGTATGGGGCTATTATTTTGAACACTGGACTCGAACTATTTTGGGTTGTCTTCAGTGGTCTTCCCCCTTAATGAAAAATGTCGAGGTGAACATCCCCTCTTGTTCAGGTCGCTATCTATCCCTGATCAGTAACGCACGTCCTTTCCCTTTCACTGGTAATCTTAACCGCGCTTGAAAAAAAAATTCCCCATTTTCAAAGATGCGAGATCAGGTTCGTCTCACCTTATGTTCAATACATTAAAGCCTTCATGACAGTTATTTCTATCGGTGTTAGTAAAGCGTTGAATAATAATAAATAGTTAACTGAATGCCGGTACAGGGATGGCTTTTAGGAGGAAAACTTCTAAATATCCACTATAATACCTACTACACGGGGGATATAATTGTGTTATTCCCCGCAGATCTGAGCGCCATCGTTTGAAAAAGATTCGAACTTTAGGTCAGTTGTCCTCCCCCTTAAGGGCTTTTAAATTTTTTCTCTTTTTAGCCACATCAAAGTATACGATAGCCTCTTAGTTTGGCCCGAGCCGTAATAGTAGTAGTTGTGACCGGAGGTTTCGCCTGCGCTTTCGTTATCGTTAGTTTTTAGCTTAAAAGGAACTCCATTCACTCATTAGGGTAAGGTAGAGAGGGGTTATCAACTCATTAGGGTAGGCTATAGAGGAGGCTATTCACTCGTACGATGTGGGTACTATTACGAGCCCTTGGGCCGTCTTGTTTAGACTCGGTTTAAACCAAAACATTTTTTATAATATCTGTACTTCAGTCATAAATTAATTAAAATTTAAGTCATTTCATATTCGTTCAACCGTAAATTAGTTCACCATTTATAGGCGCTTGGTAACTAAATTCGCCATTGGTAGGCGCTTGGTAACTTAATTCGCCATTGGTAGGCACTTGGTAACTTAATTCACCATTGGTAGGCGCTTGGTAACTTAATTCGCCATTGGTAGGCGCTTGGTAACTTAATTCGCCATTGGTAGGCGCTTGGTAACTTAATTCGCCAAAAGCAGGCGCTTGGTAACTTAATTCGCCAAAAGCAGGGGCTTGGTAACTTAATTCGCCAAAAGCAGGGGCTTGGTAACTTAATTCGCCATTGGTAGGCGCTTGGTAACTTAATTCGCCATTGGTAGGCGCTTGGTAACTTAATTCGCCATTGGTAGGCGCTTGGTAACTTAATTCGCCATTGGTAGGCGCTTGGTAACTTAATTCGCCAAAAGTAGGGGCTTGGTAACTTAATTCGCCATTGGTAGGCGCTTGGTAACTTAATTCGGCATTGGTAGGCGCTTGGTAACTTAATTCGCCATTGGTAGGCGCTTGGTAACTTAATTAACCATTGGTAGGCGCTTGGTAGCTTAATTCACCATTGGTAGGTAAATAAATTCACCATTGCTAGGCGCTTGGTAACTTAATTCGCCATTGGTAGGTGCTTGGTAACTAAATTCACCATTGCTAGGCGCTTGGTAACTTAATTCGCCATTGGTAGGTGCTTGGTAACTAAATTCACCATTGCTAGGCGCTTGGTAACTTAATTCGCCATTGGTAGGTGCTTGGTATCTAAATTCACCATTGCTAGGCGCTTGGTAACTTAATTCGCCATTGGTAGGTGCTTGGTAACTAAATTCACCATTGCTAGGTGCTTGGTAACTTAATTCGCCATTGGTAGGTGCTTGGTAACTAAATTCACCATTGCTAGGCGCTTGGTAACTTATTTCAATCAAAATGGAGCCAAAGTAGACAATGAAGACCCGTAGCATAAAGCCCCCCCCCTTTCCACTAATAATGGCGAAAAATCTTCTATCTGCGTTGACTTATACGGTATTTCGTTTGTAGCAGTTGTCCCCATTAGCTAAGTCTGGTCCACTCAATTCCATTTGTTACGCTAACCGATCTAACACTCTTTCACGTCTATGTAATCAACATAACATAAAAATAACATCATAAGAAATATACATAGTTGGTTATTATATAATATTTAAAAATTTTAAAGGCCAATGTTTCTCCGGACGTTTGAAACTGAGTAAGCCATAGCCAAATCAATTACGTTAAGTGCTCACTCGCTTGTTGTTTTCGAACTATATTCTAAATTCGCAATTTGACTTAAGTGAATAACCGATTTTTTTTAATATTAAATTATATTCCATTGTATTGAGAATGAAATTCATTTTCGTCTTTCAATTTTTGCACTAATTTGTATGTGCAGCTTTGAGGCCGAAACTATTGGGTATGAATGGGTAACAATGTTTCATATTCGGCTGTCAAGAGCAACGAAAACTGGGAAAATAGCTCAATTTTGCGGACAGAATATTGATCATTACATTAGAGCGTTCATTTAAGGTGAAGCCTCATAGATTTAGCCATGTCACTAAGAAAAAGGTGCTTCGTTTTAAAATTTACGTCCAAAAAGAGCGAAATTAGTAGTTTGCTTATATCTAACATGTTGTTTTTTGTGATGGCCGAACTTTCATTAATCGGTTTCACACACAGAGACAGATAAAACCCAATCGCTAGCACTAGGTTTGGTTATATAGCCACACCTAGCTGAAAATTGGAAAATGTAAATCAAAACGTTTGGGCTGTTTGATTTAGAGCCAACACTCAGAAAAATTACGTTGGCGAATGTTTGCTTTTGCATGTTTTCGTTTTGGCATTATATTTAAAATTAAATAAAATAGCTAATACAACTGGAACTCCATGATACCCTAGCGAAGTCATTCTAAATTAAGAACAACAAAACGAGATGAAGATACGGTGTGTAGTACCAAGAATTAATTTACTGTAAGAATGCCTAAGTCACTAGATTTTACGCTTCTACTCGTACGCTGTTGTTAGTTGATAAGTAAGCCCCACCTCGAGCAAAGTAAACAGAAAATGGAGGCTGCCAGCGGTGCTGAAGCAGATAGGGAATTTTTTTTAATTGCAATCCACCTTATTCCCTTTCGCCGGAAGTTAGGCTTAGCTCGGGATTCATGGGGGTGAGTAACGGGAAGAAATTGGCCTGTCGTCCGCTACAGCACAGATTTTTGGCTTATGTAGCAGACGACAGACTAATTTCTTCCCTTTACTCATCCCCATGAATCCCGAGCTAAGCCTTATTTCCGGCGAAAGGGAATAAGGTGGATTAAGAAGATAGTTAAAGGTTTTGAACCTATCTTAATGGATTTTGAATACGTGTCTCTGCGTGAAAACCGTTCGTTCTATAATTATTTATAAATCGAATCAAGTGTATTATACTTATGATTTCGTGAGTTCCAAAAACCAAACCAAGGCTTAACAAAAAGGTAAAAGAGATAGATGGTGGAAAACATAGAGTAAGATAAAATATTAAGTCCCGCCTTGGTTTCCAGCCTCCCTCACCCATGAGGGGGGATTGTCTACAATCACGCGCGCACCGGACGCCTTTTTGGGCCTTCTTATAGTAAATTTCTTCTTGGTAGTACCCATAGGCGTAGAGTTTCGTAAATGTTTGGTGGGGCCCGGCCCAACCGGCCTGACCAATACATAGATAGCATCATGCAGGATGCATGCATACATTGTATATAAATTTCTAACGAATATTAAGTACTAAATTTATATAAACTACATTATATAGTATATTTATTAAGTATATCCATGTACTATGTTTTCCTCTAAAGATAATGTAGGCCGTTTTAAAACAAATTTATCCATATTTGCGCATCACAATGCGAATGTAAAAACCCTTACAAAAATTTCGAGACCACTTTCAAAACCCTGGAAAATCACCAAATTAGGAAACTATGAGAGCGACTTAACCCATAAGACTAATTTATACTTGTGGTTCGAAAAACATTTTGAAAATTGTTTATCTACTCTATGGAATTTTACCAGCGCCGCGCCTTACCAGGGATACTAGATGTTTAAAGAGGGATTATCAGCTTGAGCCTTTCACGTAAGTTCAGACGAGACTGCGGCAGAGGGTTTTTAACGGGGATCTATAACGCGCGCCGTCTTGTTTTTCATTATCAAGGACAAATTGAATTCCTATTCCGAGAATTTCCCCATTTTTTGCGTTCCACCGGACCTAAGCCGTTCCACAGCGCGCCTATTTCTCTCAGATTTCGCATCCTCCCGCCATCATCCTTGATTTGGCTTTGAATTACACTAAAATCTACAAGTCCGGTAGACTGTACTGCGCATGACACGCCGATAACTCTGTCGCAATTTCCGTCTCCCTTCGAATCCCTCTTAAAGCATCTAGTATCCCTGGCCTTACATTCGTCGCACTATTCCAAAAGCGGATTATGCTTCACACATAAAGTACGTAAGTCCCACTTTTCCATAGCTTTGGCCATAGATTTCATGACATTTCCGAAGTAAAAACTAAACAGACGAACAAAAAAGCTTTTAACCAATCATAAGCCCCTTAACCGTAGATAGCTTCTTTAAAGCCAGACATATCGGCGGCGGCTATTACTATTTTCTTGCATGGGACCCCGATTCGACCTCGCCGGTGACATAACCGGGAAGCTCGAAAGGCAAATTTGCGGTATCGTTCGTTAGTCGTTATAATATATTAAACGTTTTAAAGTTCAAGTTAAGGAAATTTTCCAGTCATTTAATAAGTTTTCAACTAAATATTATAAGAATTTTTTTAATTTCAACAGAAAAATAATAGTAGACTCGAAAACTACACTAAGCCTCGGCTAGTTATGGGCGGTATCCCGATTCCCGAGCCGACAGCGGCTGGGCTCGACGTAGCCGCGAGAACAGAAAAATATCCTCGTAAAAAACAGATACACGGCGTCTTAAATAGTCTAAGCTAAAGCTACCCAGATTGATAAGATCTTCATGCCTTACTCCCAAATAATCTTTGGTATTGTGTATAGTTTTAACTAAAGAATATTCAGTCTTTATAGTAGTTCCCTAATTCATGTACCTGGTAAATCGGTTCTTAAAGCGGAAGGATCGCAAGGATCCGAAGGAGCCGCCCTACCGAATTATATTCCTCCGCATAAGGGGGGTTCTTTCCCAGGAGCTTGAAGAATATCGTGTAGCTCCTCCGGGCACAATGGCACATGTTACGTAATCGGCTTTAGACTATACTAGACTAGAGCATGCTAAAAACGGGTTATTTTCAGAAGACCAGTTGCTCTTTTCTATCCCATCCCTCATTCCTTCCATTATTTGTGTCAACGGTCAAGGAAATTGTTGTAGTATCTGAATTTAATTGACGTGAAAACCTTGAAAACCAGCCAATCTGGTTAGGATGGGCTGCCAGCCGCTGCTGCCTTGACCGGTCGATTCACTTTTTCAACGAAATGGAAAAAAAATCTCTTAGAAACTACACTTTTAGCCACATCGTATGATATACATCTACGATGTGGACATTAGTATGATCTGCCCTGTTGGCGGTGGCATTGTAGGAGTATCTCTGTACTGCCTTTGGCAGTATAAAATTTTTCTTTCCTCATTGAAGGGAGAGTCAATGGGAGCTGATGGGAGAGGATTGTGGTGAGGTTATACTTTTCGTTCGTCATTGAAGTAAAAGTTAATATATGAGGATTAAGCATTGCATTAAATTGAACTAGTAAGGTTAAGCATTGTTTGTTTCACATTTGCTCTGTTTCAAGCGAGAGAGAGAGAGCATTATGATATAGCCTTAAAATGCAAGGTTTAATACTCCCTTTAAAATTCCTATCACCCGTCGACAAGTATTTCACGCTTTCAATCCCACTCCCCTATTTCAACATTCAAAGAAATCGTGAGGAATTTTAAAAGCAAAAGCTTCTCGGAACCGGGTTATTACAATTATAACATAAGTAAATTTCAAGTTTTCTGTTTATCTCGCACTATTACAAATATAACAGAAGTAAATTTCAAATTCTCTGTTTATGTCGCACTATTTCAATTATAACAAAAGTGAATTTATTGAAGTAAGAATAATTAAGTAGATAACGATGTGGCTACTATTATGGCCCAGCTCTTGGGTCGTCTTGTTTACATTTTACAGAACAAAATAAAACTATACTGTTCGGAAAACACTGCTCTGTAGTGGTTTTAATGGTTTTTTGCAGTTAGTTTAACGCAAAAATTATTTTTATGAGGTCACTATCTTCATGATTTCGGTATTATGGATAACAAATTTTTGGAGGGGCCCGTGGCCACTTCTAAAATTTTTGGGGGGGCTCGGGCCCCACGGGCCTATAGAACTCTACGCCTATGGGTATGATGCTCGCTTACGGTGCGAGTGGTCCCGGGTTCAAATCCCGGACGGACCCGAGATTTTGCAGAAGTAGTTTTGGGACTATATAATTGCAACTAATTACAGGGTAGTCCTATGAGTTGAGCATGTTTTAATTACGCAGATTGTCCGTTGTTTTAGGGGTATGATACTCGCTTTGGCTGCGAGTGGTCCCTGGCTCAAATCCCGGACAGACCCGAGTTCTTTCAGAAGAAAATTTAGTAACTATTTAAATGCAACTAACTACAGGGTAGACCTATGAGTTGAGCATATTTTACTTACACACATGGTCCGTTGGTCTAAGAGTATGATACTCGCTTTGAGTGCGAGTGTTCTAGGATTCAAATCCCGGACGGATCCGAGTTTTTGAAGAAGTAATTTAGTGACTATTTAAATGCAACTAATTAAATTGTAGCCCTATGAATTGAGCATATTTCTCCTCCATACATGGTGCGCTGGTCTAGGGGTATGACAATCGCTTTGAGTGCGAGTGTTCTAGGTTTCAAATCCCGGACGCACCCGAGTTTTTGCAGAAGTAATTTAGTGACTATTTAAATGCAACTTATTAATTTGTAGCCCTATGAATTGAGCATATTTCTACTCCATACATGGTGCGCTGGTCTAGGGGTATGACACTCGCTTTGAGTGCGAGTGTTCTAGGTTTCAAATCCCGGACGCACCCGAGTTTTTGCAGAAGTAGTTTTGTGACTATTTAATTGCAACTAATTACAAGGTAGTCCTATGAGTTGAGCATATTTTTCTTGAACACATGGTCCGTTGGTCTAGGGGTATGATACTCGCTTTGGCTGCGAGTGGTCCCGGGTTCAAAATCCCGGACAGACCCGAGTTCTTTCAGGTGTAAATTAGTAACTATTTAAATGCAACTAACTACAGGGTAGACCTATGAGTTGAGCATATTTTACTTACGCAGATTGTCCGTTGGTCTAGGGGTATGATACTCGCTTTGGCTGCGAGTGTTGCTGGGTTCAAATCCCGGACAGACCCGAGTTCTTTCAGAAGTAATTTAGCAACTATTTAAATGCAACTAACTACAGGGTAGACCTATGAGTTGGGCATATTTTACTTGTACACACGGTGCGTTGGTCTAAGGGTATGATACTCGCTTTGGGTGCGAGGGTTCTAGGTTTCAAATCCCGGACGTACCCGAGTTTTTGCAGAAGTAGTTTTGTGACTATTTAATTGCAACTAAGTAATTTGTAGCCCTATGAATTGAGCATATTTCTATTCCACACATGGTGCCCTGGTCTAAGGGTATGATACTCGCTTTGGGTGCGAGGGTTCTAGGTTTCAAATCCCGGACGGACCCGAGATTTTGCAGAAGTAGTTTTGGGACCATATAATTGCAACTAATTAAAGGGTAGTCCTATGAGTTGAGCATATTTTACTTACGCACATTGTCCGTTGGTCTAGGAGTATGATACTCGCTTAGGTGCGAGTGGTCCCGGGTTCAAATCCCGGACAGACCCGAGTTCTATCAGAAGTAATTTAGTAACTATTTAAATGCAACTAAATAATTTGTAGCCCTATGAATTGAGCATATTTCTCCTCCATACATGGTGCGCTGGTCTAGGGGTATGACACTCGCTTTGAGTGCGAGTGTTCTAGGTTTCAAATCCCGGACGCACCCGAGTTTTTGCAGAAGTAATTTAGTGACTATTTAAATGCAACTAATTAATTTGTAGCCCTATGAATTGAGCATATTTCTGTTCCACACATGGTGCCCTGGTCTAGGGGTATGATACTCGCTTAGGGTGCGAGTGATCCCGGGTTCAAATCCCGGACAGACCCGAGTTCATTCAGAAGTAATTTAGCAATTATTTAAATGCAACTAACTACAGGGTAGACCTATGAGTTGAGCATATTTTACTTACGCACATTATCCGTTTGTCTAGGAGTATGATTCTCGCTTAGGTGCGAGTGGTCCAGGGTTCAAATCCCGGACAGACCCGAGTTCTTTCAGAAGTAATTTAGTAACTATTTAAATGCAACTAACTACAGGGTAGACCTATGAGTTGGGCATATTTTACTTGAACACACGGTCCGTTGGTCTAGGGGAATGATACTCGCTTAGGGTGCGAGTGGTTCCGGGTTCAAATCCCGTACAGACCGGAGTTTTTGCAGAAGTAATTTAGTGACTATTTAAAAGCAACTAATTAATTTGTAGCCCTATGAATTGAGCATATTTCTACTCCATACATGGTGCGCTGGTCTAGGGGTATGACACTCGCTTTGAGTGCGAGTGTACTAGGTTTCAAATCCCGGACGCACCCGAGTTTTTGCAGAAGTAATGTAGTGACTATTTAAATGCAACTAATTAATTTGTAGCCCTATGAATTGAGCATATTTCTATTCCACACATGATGCCCTGGTCTAAGGGTATGATACTCGCTTTGGGTGCGAGGGTTCTAGGTTTCGAATCCCGGACGTACCCGAGTTTTTGCAGAAGTAGTTTTGTGACTATTTAATTGCAACTAATTACAAGGTAGTCCTACGAGTTGAGCATATATTACTTGCGCAGATTGTCCGTTGGTCTAGGGGTATGATACTCGCTTTGGCTGCGAGTGGTCCCGGGTTCAAAATCCCGGACAGACCCGAGTTCTTTCAGGTGTAATTTAGTAACTATTTAAATGCAACTAACTACAGGGTAGACCTATGAGTTGAGCATCTTTTACTTACGCAGATTGTCCGTTGGTCTAGGGGTATGATACTCGCTTTGGCAGCGAGTGGTGCTGGGTTCAAATCCCGAACAGACCCGAGTTCTTTCAGAAGTAATTTAGCAACTATTTAAATGCAACTAACTACAGGGTAGACCTATGAGTTGAGCATATTTTACTTACGCACATTGTCTGTTGGTGTAGGGGTATGATACTCGCTTTGACTGCGAGTGGCCCCGTGTTCAAATCCCGGACAGACCCGAGTTCTTTCAGAAGTAATTTAGTAACTATTTAAACTCAACTAACTACAGGGTAGACCTATGAGTTGGGCATATTTTTCTTGAACACACGGTCCGTTGGTCTAGGGGTATGATACTCGGTTAGGGTGCGAGTGGTCCCGGGTTCAAATCCCGGACGGACCCGAGTTTTTATAGAAGTAATTTAGTAACTATTTAAATGCAACTAACTACAGGGTAGACCTATGAGTTGGGCATATTTTACTTGAACACACGGTCCGTTGGTCTAGGGGAATGATACTCGCTTAGGGTGCGAGTGGTCCCGGGTTCAAATCCCGGACAGACCGGAGTTTTTGCAGAAGTAATTTAGTGACTTTTTAAACGCAACTAATTAATTTGTAGCCCTATGAATTGAGCATATTTCTACTCCATACATGGTGCGCTGGTCTAGGGGTATGATACTCGCTTTGAGTGCGAGTGTTCTAGGTTTCAAATCTCGGACGCACCCGAGTTTTTGCAGATGTAATTTAGTGACAATTTTAATGCAACTAATTAATTTGTAGCCCTATGAATTGAGCCTGTTTCTATTCCATACATGGTGCGCTGGTCTAGGGGTATGACACTCGCTTTGAGTGCGAGTGTACTAGGTTTCAAATCCCGGACGCACCCGAGTTTTTGCAGAAGTAATGTTGTAACGAGCCAAACAAATAACAGAGGCCCTAAATCAGTCTTAACTAGGGTAGAACATACATCATGCTATAAAAAGTTAATAAAAGATACGTTACGTTCAGTGGATATATTTTCTTTTTATTATTTCTATTCGTATACTGTCCTCTTTAAACTTTACAATACTTCTTGTGACCCGCGTCGTTACCGTTGTTACACGAATTATCTACATCGGCCGCCCGATTCAACTGCCCCTTTCCTCTTTCTGCCGTCGCTTTTTATCTCTGCGATCAAGGTCAGAGGTCAAGGGCAGCATACTCTAACGCCATCTGCCGGCCCTTACATTTTCCCCCTAATTCGCTGGAACAACGGCAACGATATTAAAGGGGCATATAAAACTATAACCAAAATAAGTAGGAACACCTGCGCGTTAAGGCAGTCAAAAATAATAACAATATATAATTAACAAACAACAAAAAAAGGAAAGAAAGATAATGTCCATTATTGTCGGGGCCTATGCCCAAGTCCGAGTCCAAGTCCTGCGGGTCGCGGCTAGCGAGCCGGATCCAGAGTCTCGTAACCCCACAGCTGTCTCTGTTGATTGTTACGTAGGACGTGGCGCGGATGGGGACATGTGCTGGCCAGGTGGCCTGTCCTACGGCACCGGTAACACCTCCGAAGGTATGGGCAATGGAAATGGCTGTGCCCCAAAAAACCACATTCCCGACATTCGGGAGATGGGAACCCATGAGCAGTCCAACGGCGGATTGAAGGCTCTGGTGACAGTGTAGGTCGCTGACGAGACACTAGACGAGGGGGAGATTCTGGACGAGGTGAAGGACGTCGGACAACCAAAGAATGGTTGCCGCGCTGTAGTCGTGGTTCTGGTGACGGTGAGGGTCGCGGACGAGTCGCTGGCCGAAGGGGTGATCCTGGACGAGGTGAAGCACGGGGAATAAATAAAGAACGACCGCTGCGCTGGCGCGGACGTGAAGGGCGGATTTGAGGCTCCCGCCTAAACAATAGGGAAGGTGATCGCCGAGACGATCGGGTAGGAGATGGACTCGGTGACGGGGACTCCATAGGTCGGATAGGAGACCGACTCCTTGAACGGCGCGGATGACGATAATAGCCGGAATTCCTGAAAGGGGGTGACCCTGTCCTTACGCCCACGGAGCGTCGACCGGGACTATGTACGAGGACGACAAGGTCATTGGCGGTTGAGTCCATTCTAGGGAGGATAAGAATGTTATTATTATGTCACCATTGGAGGGATAATTATATGGTTCCTTTATATTAATCGAGACTATCTGGCGTCCCTAAAAATTTCCTGCGTTGGGGGAGCACCTGGTATAGGATCAGGTTTAAAACTAAAATTATCTCGGCAAAATCCAGTGTGGATATGGGGAATTTGTTGATAATCGGGCCAAGATCGCAATTTAACCCGAATCGGCCCAGACGTGTAGTAGTATACCGCATGGGTTTGTCCAGTGGGAGACGGTTTCTTGCGTTGAACAATTTCCCGAATCCATCCAAGATCGAAAGGAGCTAGCAGGGGGTTGTTACTGGGTGTAGTTGCGTCCAGGGAGTAATTAATAGAATCTCCTAAAAGAGTGTCGGAGGGCTCGGGATCCTGGATTGCAACAAGTGAGTCTTCAGTAGCGTTTTCGCCGATTACATCAACAGTAGCGGTAGCGGATATAGAGGAAGAATTAAAAGATGATTTTAAATTAGGAGTTAAAATATTGCTATAGCTCCGAGATAAATCGGCATTAGTGTTCGCCTCATCATTGACATCGATGTTAGCCGCATCATCAGTATCGACGTTGGCCTCATCCTCGATGGAGATATCGGTCGGTAAATTATCTGCAAAGTGATCCTGGGAAATAAAATACTTTAGCTGGCTGATATGCCAGGTACCAGCGGGGGCCCCTGATATTTCATGACGCAGTCGGTATGTCAATGGCCTTTGTTTTGCGATGATGCGGAATGGTCCTTCCCATGCTGGTGCCAATTTAGCGGTATAACCTGCCGCGGCTTGTGATAACTTGTGGGTGCGTTTCCATACAAGTTGTCCTAGTTACAATTCGGATCCACTATACTGCAGGTCATAGTAATGTTTTTGTTTTGCTTGAGCTAGCCGGGAAAAAGCTTCTGCCTCCTCTCGAATGGTCTGTAAGTCCCTTAACGGTCCGCGTTCATAGGTGGTGACTTGCAGATCGTTGCCGGTTAATGTGGACAGGTCACGAATCTCCTCGTCCTGGTCCCAAGGTAAGCGAGGTTCCCGTCCATATTGTAATGCAAAAGGGGAAAATCCCGTAGTTAAATGTATGACAGAGTTGATGGCCAACTGGTGCATCTCTAGGCCCAAATCCCAATGCTTATGATGATTTCCAACATACATACTCATTAATTCCCCCAAGACCCGGTTAACCCTTTCCGATAAATTGGTCTGAGGATGATAAGGTGTTGTAAACTTAGGCTTTACCTTCATCAAACGGCAAACACAGGCCCACAGGGACGAGGTGAATTGCGCCCCATTGTCAGAACAGACTGCCTCGGGAGATCCATGTCGGGAGATATATTTCAGGAATACATTACCAATAGTAAGAGCGGTAATGTTACGTATGGCCGTAAGTTCTACATATTTTGTGAAATAATCGACGATAACGACGAGGAAGCGATTTTGTCGTTGGGTTGTAGGTAACGGACCCATCATGTCAATACCGACAAGTTGGTTCGGTCCATAAGTAGTTATGTTAGAAATCATCCTACCGGGGGTTTGAGTATTTCGGGCCTTATACTGTTGACAGGTCAAGCACTGTCGCACCAAGCGACGAATGATAGTTCGAAAATTCGGAAAATAGAATCGGGACATAATCTTCCGTTCGGTGGCGAGACTTCCTCGATGCCCCGAAAGGGGATGGTTATGATAAATGTCAAACAATCGGGCATGTAAAGCGTCCGGGATTACTAGCTTTGCGGGGCGATAAGAGGAACTTTTCCGGAAGATCAGATTGTCCGTCATTTGATATAAGGCATGGGCTTCACCACGCTGAAGACTGGTCCAAACTGCGGTCCACTTGGGGTCTTGCTGCTGGGCCGCCCGTATCTCATCCTTCGTTAACGGATCCACTTCATGTTCATCAGCGGCTATAAAAATACCCAAGAAGGTTTTAATCGGGGTTTTCTCACCTTCGGTAACATCCCCAATAGGTCGGGACAAAGCATCAGCGACTCTATTAGATTTCCCAGAACAGTGGATGATGTCAAAATCGTACTCCTGCAATTCTATCGCCCATCGCATCAATTTACTTTTCTGGTCCTTCAAGGTAAAGAGCCAGGTCAGAGCCTTATGGTCGGTAACTACAGTGAAATGGCGGCCCTCCAAATATGGTCGGAATTTCCGAATGGATTCCACCACGGCTAAACACTCTTTTTCCGGAATGCCATAATTCTTCTGTGCCCCTTGAAAAGCTTTGCTATGGTAGGCCAAGGGAACCTCCTTCCCATCTTGGATTTGGGATAACATGGAGCCCAAGGCATGCTCGCTGGCATCAGTAGTGAGAATAAAATCGCAGTCTGGGTCAGGAACATGCAAGAGTGTCGCCTCGGCTATTCGATTCTTAATCTCCAGGAATGCGGCCTGCTGACTCGTACCCCATTCCCACGGTACATGTTTCCGTCGTAGTTTCTGTAAGGGGGCAACAATGTCAGTAATATGAGGAATAAACTTGGCATGCCAAGTGACCATCCCCAGAAAGGTGGCCAATTCCTTGACGTTCCGTGGAGGCTTGACGTTCCGGATCTCCTTGACCTTTTCTTCATCAATAGCAATGCCGTTTCGAGAGACGGTATATCCCAACACCTTGACTTCGTCACAGGCCATCTGACATTTAGATAATTTAAGCGTTAATCCAGCCTTCCGGAGTCGAGACAACATATACTGAATTGCCACCATATGCTCGTCCCACGTGCGGGACACAATGATTATATCGTCCAAGTAGGCAACGATTCCTAAGTGCCGCCCATGTTTCAGCACCTTATCCATCAATCGCTGGAACGTTGAAGGAGCATTCTTCAGTCCAAACGGCATCACCTTGAACTGAAACTTTCCTTTATGGGTGATGAAGGCGGTATACTGTGAACTCTTTGGGTCCATCGGAATTTCCCAGAAGCCGGACCGCAAGTCAAATTTTGAAATGTACTTCGGTCTCTGGAAAGTATCAAGGATGTCATCTATACGTGGTAGAGGATACGGGTCAGTTACAGTGATAGCATTGAGTGCGCGACTATCGACACAAAAGCGACCCTCTGAACAATAATTTTTCGGGACGACTATAGCGGGACTAGCGAAAGGGCTGTTGGACGGAGCAATAATGTCCAACTTCAACATTTCCTCGATCTGGTCTTCGATGATCTTCCGGGTTTTCGGGCCCGCGTGATATGGTCGTTAAACGACCGGTTCGGCCCCAGGAATCAACCTGATTTTATGTCTTATCCAGGTTGTCTTACCAATCCGCTCTGTCACTACGTCAGGATATTGCCGGAACAGCTGTTCTAGGGCCCTTCTTTTGTCTAGTTCCAAGGACGGTCCGATAATGGCATCAACTTGACAGGCAATATGGGTAGGCATGATTTCCGTTGTTTGATGCGGAGCGTCCATTTCATGCAGAGGGATGTCAGTACCGTGAATTCGGAATGTTTTGTTCCCCCAGTCCAGGATTACCTTGTTGGCGACCAAGCAGTTACTTCCCAGAACGATTGGATAAGGTAAATATTCGGCAACATCAAAATTCATCCCCAGCAATTCTAGGCCATTCTCCAACTGCCCCACAATCCGGACTTTGCCCACTAATGGTACGTCCGACACGAACCCTGAAGCCGATATATCTTTCTTACGGACCAAATACGGTAGCAGTCCTAGTATTTCCAACATGTTTAGGTTAATAAAACAACAATTAGATCCAGAATCAACAAAAGCGAGGTTAGTAATGTTATTAATTGTTAGTTTAACGCCATATCCCTTTCCGGTAGCGAACATAGCAGGATACATCATGGCAGGTTGCCGTGATCCTGCGGCTCGGGTAACCTGCATTAGTTTTCCGTCCGGATGGGTGATCGGGTCGGGTTTGGTCCCGGCGACGATCCGCGAGGAGGTGTTTGTTGGAACCGGGGGTTAAGGGGGAGACGTTGAGGAAGTTCTCCCCCGGGTTGAGGCTCTGGTAAACTATCTCCGGCATTATTCCTAGAGCGACCTCGGACATTACTTCTACGTTGATTTCTCCCGTTGCGGCTATTGTCCCGGGGCGGCGTTGGAGGTCTTGAGTTAGTGAATGATGTACCATCGATATAGGATCCAGAACCGGGTGGTTGGAAGTGGACTCTATGATTAGGAGATTCTGACAACGGCCCAAAGGATTCCCGGGCCATGATCCGGCGAGCCTCATTCTCGAATACATCCAAACTGGCACACGAAGCCGGGGAGATAGAAGCCTGGTATTTCTCCTGCATATTTCCCAGGATGATACGTAATACCTCATCAGGGCCATAAGGATTCCGCAAAGACCGGTTTAGGCGTAGAATGCGGGACTCAAAATCCAAAAGGGTTTCTCGTGATCGTTGCCTTTCTTGATTGAGGATAGTTCTCAAAGTTCGTTCTCTATCGGCTGAAAGGAATTTGTCGTTAAAGGCATTAACGAAGCGATCCCATTGAAATAAACATGGTCCACAGCGTGCCTTGAATTCATCGAACCAAACTGAGGCTCGTTCCCTCAACGACTTCGGTAACAGGTAGCCCAGATCCTCGATTGGTATGCGCTTCAATTTAATGTACGTCTCCAGGTCCTCCAAATATTTCTTAGGGTTTTCGTCGTCGTTTCCGCAAAACTCAGGTAGGCTTATCTTGTACGCACCCGCATACAAGGGAGTGGGCGGTTGTTGTATATAACTTCCACCGGACGCTATTGTATCGGGTATCGTTCCCCCAGTAAGAGGAGTCGCAGGAGTGGATGATACCGGGAGACCCGAGGGTGTAGATAACTGTGCTGAATCCTGGGCCAGGATACCAGACTGATCATAGCTACGAACTCGGCATGTAGAATCCCAATGGACGTGTCGGGGGTCTTGTGATTCATGACTATGAGTACTCTCGATTCCCGATATTCCGGACCAACGACGATCCTCGGATCCAAATGGGCATTGCTGATGAGTTGAGTATGCAGGATCGGTCTGGGTCGATACGGTATTGCTAGGGGTCTGCTTGTCCTTATCCTTAATGGCCTGTAGAAGTAACGTTACCAAAGCATCCATGGAAGAAGGTGAGGATGGCAAACTCGGAGTGGGCAGGGCGCAAGATGCCGAACCAATACTGGGACTCTGGGTACCTTGAGGCGGATGGTTAACTGCTGGGTTGGTTCCCAAACCCGCAGGTGACGAAGGACCAACCACTCCGTATTGAGGTTGGGGTGGTAATCCGGTAGCTTGGGCCCATCGTCTCCTTGGTTCCACAATAAACTGGGTATATCCAGTATAGATGCGGCGTATAAATATTACTCCCATCCGGTATAGACCCAAGAATAAAAACATTAGTATCTCCGGTAGGAACCCTACAACAAACTCCATTAAACGCAAAAGATCATTGTTAGGCAAAAGCCGGAGCAGTGATACAATAGCATAACGCATAACTAATAATGATCCCAAAATACGCACCGACGAGTAAATAGTGCGGGCATACACGGTGGAAAAGTCACACAATATATGAAGAAGCCAAGACAATGGATAGACAAGATCCGCACTCAAGAGGGAAAATAATTGTGCTACTATAGAGCCAAGGCTTATCGTCATATTAAACACCATGTCTATTAGGATATCTATCGGGACACGTGCGAATGAAGCGCGTTAGGCCCGAACTAGGGTTAGCGAAAAGTGCGAGGTAAGAGAACACGCAAATATTATTATGCAAAGTTAATAATGGGCCACCAAATGTAACGAGCCAAACAAATAACAGAGGCCCTAAATCAGTCTTAACTAGGGTAGAACATACATCATGCTATAAAAAGTTAATAAAAGATATGTTACGTTCAGTGGAGATATTTTCTTTTTATTATTTCTATGCGTATACTGTCCTCTTTAAACTTTACAATACTTCTTGTGACCCGCGTCGTTACCGTTGTTACACGAATTATCTACATCGGCCGCCCGATTCAACTGCCCCTTTCCTCTTTCTGCCGTCGCTTTTTATCTCTGCGATCAAGGTCAGAGGTCAAGGGCAGCATACTCTAACGCCATCTGCCGGCCCTTACAATGTAGTGACTATTTAAATGCAACTAATTAATTTGTAGCCCTATGAATTGAGCATATTTCTATTCCACACATGATGCCCTGGTCTAAGGGTATGATACTCGCTTTGGATGCGAGGGTTCTAGGTTTCAAATCCCGGACGTACCCGAGTTTTTGCAGAAGTAGTTTTGTGACTATTTAAATGCAACTAATTAATTTGTAGCCCTAAGAATTGAGCATATTTCTATTCCACACATGATGCCCTGGTCTAAGGGTATGATACTCGCTTTGGGTGCGAGGGTTCTAGGTTTCAAATCCCGGACGTACCCGAGTTTTTGCAGAAGTAGTTTTGTGACTATTTAATTGCAACTAATTACAAGGTAGTCCTACGAGTTGAGCATATTTTACTTGCGCAGATTGTCCGTTGGTCTAGGGGTATGATACTCGCTTTGGCTGCGAGTGGTCCCGGGTTCAAAATCCCGGACAGACCTGAGTTCTTTCAGGTGTAATTTAGTAACTATTTAAATGCAGCTAACTACAGGGTAGACCTATGAGTTGAGCATATTTTACTTACGCAGATTGTCCGTTGGTCTAGGGGTATGATACTCGCTTTGGCAGCGAGTGGTGCTGGGTTCAAATCCCGGACAGACCCGAGTTCTTTCAGAAGTAATTTAGCAACTATTTAAATGCAACTAACTACAGGGTAGACCTATGAGTTGGGCATATTTTACTTGAAAACACGGTCCGTTGGTCTAGGGGTATGATACTCGCTTAGGGTGCGAGTGGTCCCGGGTTCAAATCCCGGACAGACCCGAGTTCTTATAGAAGTAATTAGTAACTATTTAAATGCAACTAACTACAGGGTAGACCTATGAGTTGAGCATATTTTACTTACGCACATTGTCCGTTGGTCTAGGAGTATGATACTCGCTTAGGTGCGAGTGGTCCCGGGTTCAAATCCCGGACAGACCCGAGTTCTTTCAGAAGTAATTTAGTAACTATTTAAATGCAACTAAATAATTTGTAGCCCTATGAATTGAGCATATTTCTCCTCCATACATGGTGCGCTGGTCTAGGGGTATGACACTCGCTTTGAGTGCGAGTGTTCTAGGTTTCAAATCCCGGACGCACCCGAGTTTTTGCAGAAGTAATTTAGTGACTATTTAAATGCAACTAATTAATTTGTAGCCCTATGAATTGAGCATATTTCTGTTCCACACATGGTGCCCTGGTCTAGGGGTATGATACTCGCTTTGGTTGCGAGTGGTCCCGGGTTCAAATCCCGGACGGACCCGAGATTTTGCAGAAGTAGTTTTGGGACTATATAATTGCAACTAATTACAGGGTAGTCCTATGAGTTGAGCATATTTAACTTACGCACATTGTCTGTTGGTCTAGGGGTATGATACTCGCTTTGGCTGCGAGTGGTCCCGGGTTCAAATCCCGGACAGACCCGAGTTCTTTCAGAAGTAATTTAGCAACTATTTAAATGCAACTAACTACAGGGTAGACCTATGAGTTGGGCATATTTTACTTGAACACACGGTCCGTTGGTCTAGGGGTATGATACTCGCTTAGGGTGCGAGTGGTCCCGGGTTCAAATCCCGGACAGACCCGAGTTCTTATAGAAGTAATTAGTAACTATTTAAATGCAACTAACTACAGGGTAGACCTATGAGTTGAGCATATTTTACTTACGCACATTGTCCGTTGGTCTAGGAGTATGATACTCGCTTAGGTGCGAGTGGTCCCGGGTTCAAATCCCGGACGGACCCGAGTTCTTTCAGAAGTAATTTAGTAACTATTTAAATGCAACTAACTAAAGGGTAGACCTATGAGTTGGGCATATTTTACTTGAACACACGGTGCGTTGGTCTAGGGGTATGATGCTCGCTTAGGGTGCGAGTGGTCCCGGGTTCAAATCCCGGACGGACCCGAGATTTTGCAGAAGCAGTTTTGGGACTATATAATTGCAAATAATTACAGGGTAGTCCTATGAGTTGAGCATATTTTACTTACGCACATTGTCCGTTGGTCTAGGAGTATGATACTCGCTTTGGCTGCGAGTGGTCCCGGGTTCAAAATCCCGGACAGACCTGAGTTCTTTCAGGTGTAATTTAGTAACTATTTAAATGCAGCTAACTACAGGGTAGACCTATGAGTTGAGCATATTTTACTTACGCAGATTGTCCGTTGGTCTAGGGGTATGATACTCGCTTTGGCAGCGAGTGGTGCTGGGTTCAAATCCCGGACAGACCCGAGTTCTTTCAGAAGTAATTTAGCAACTATTTAAATGCAACTAACTACAGGGTAGACCTATGAGTTGGGCATATTTTACTTGAAAACACGGTCCGTTGGTCTAGGGGTATGATACTCGCTTAGGGTGCGAGTGGTCCCGGGTTCAAATCCCGGACAGACCCGAGTTCTTATAGAAGTAATTAGTAACTATTTAAATGCAACTAACTACAGGGTAGACCTATGAGTTGAGCATATTTTACTTACGCACATTGTCCGTTGGTCTAGGAGTATGATACTCGCTTAGGTGCGAGTGGTCCCGGGTTCAAATCCCGGACAGACCCGAGTTCTTTCAGAAGTAATTTAGTAACTATTTAAATGCAACTAAATAATTTGTAGCCCTATGAATTGAGCATATTTCTCCTCCATACATGGTGCGCTGGTCTAGGGGTATGACACTCGCTTTGAGTGCGAGTGTTCTAGGTTTCAAATCCCGGACGCACCCGAGTTTTTGCAGAAGTAATTTAGTGACTATTTAAATGCAACTAATTAATTTGTAGCCCTATGAATTGAGCATATTTCTGTTCCACACATGGTGCCCTGGTCTAGGGGTATGATACTCGCTTTGGTTGCGAGTGGTCCCGGGTTCAAATCCCGGACGGACCCGAGATTTTGCAGAAGTAGTTTTGGGACTATATAATTGCAACTAATTACAGGGTAGTCCTATGAGTTGAGCATATTTAACTTACGCACATTGTCCGTTGGTCTAGGGGTATGATACTCGCTTTGGCTGCGAGTGGTCCCGGGTTCAAATCCCGGACAGACCCGAGTTCTTTCAGAAGTAATTTAGCAACTATTTAAATGCAACTAACTACAGGGTAGACCTATGAGTTGGGCATATTTTACTTGAACACACGGTCCGTTGGTCTAGGGGTATGATACTCGCTTAGGGTGCGAGTGGTCCCGGGTTCAAATCCCGGACAGACCCGAGTTCTTATAGAAGTAATTAGTAACTATTTAAATGCAACTAACTACAGGGTAGACCTATGAGTTGAGCATATTTTACTTACGCACATTGTCCGTTGGTCTAGGAGTATGATACTCGCTTAGGTGCGAGTGGTCCCGGGTTCAAATCCCGGACGGACCCGAGTTCTTTCAGAAGTAATTTAGTAACTATTTAAATGCAACTAACTACAGGGTAGACCTATGAGTTGGGCATATTTTACTTGAACACACGGTGCGTTGGTCTAGGGGTATGATGCTCGCTTAGGGTGCGAGTGGTCCCGGGTTCAAATCCCGGACGGACCCGAGATTTTGCAGAAGCAGTTTTGGGACTATATAATTGCAAATAATTACAGGGTAGTCCTATGAGTTGAGCATATTTTACTTACGCACATTGTCCGTTGGTCTAGGGGTATGATACTCGCTTTGGCTGCGAGTGGTCCCGGGTTCAAATCCCGGATAGACCCGAGTTCTTTCAGAAGTAATTTAGCAACTATTTAAATGCAACTAACTACAGGGTAGACCTAAGAGTTGGGCATATTTTACTTGAACACACGGTGCGTTGGTCTAGGGGTATGATGCTCGTTTAGGGTGCGAGTGGTCCCGGGTTCAAATCCCGGACGGACCCGAGATTTTGCAGAAGTAGTTTTGGAACCATATAATTGCAACTAATTACAGGGTAGTCCTATGAGTTGAGCATATTTTACTTACGCACATTGTCCGTTGATCTAGGAGTATGATACTCGCTTAGGTGCGAGTGGTCCCGGGTTCAAATCCCGGACAGACCCGAGTTCTTTCAGAAGTAATTTAGTAACTATTTAAATGCAACAAAATAATTTGTAGCCCTATGAATTGAGCATATTTCTCCTCCATACATGGTGCGCTGGTCTAGGGGTATGACACTCGCTTTGAGTGCGAGTGTTCTAGGTTTCAAATCCCAGAAGCACCCGAGTTTTTGCAGAAGTAATTTAGTGACTATTTAAATGCAACTAATTAATTTGTAGCCCTATGAATTGAGCATATTTCTGTTCCACACATGGTGCCCTGGTCTAGGGGTATGATACTCGCTTTGGTTGCGAGTGGTCCCGGGTTCAAATCCCGGACGGACCCGAGATTTTGCAGAAGTAGTTTTGGGACTATATAATTGCAACTAATTACAGGGCAGTCCTATGAGTTGAGCATATTTTACTTACGCACATTGTCCGTTGGTCTAGGAGTATGATACTCGCTTAGGTGCGAGTGGTCCAGGGTTCAAATCCCGGACAGACCCGAGTTCTTTCAGAAGTAATTTAGTAACTATTTAAATGCAACTAACTACAGGGTAGACCTATGAGTTGGGCATATTTTACTTGAACACACGGTCCGTTGGTCTAGGGGAATGATACTCGCTTAGGGTGCGAGTGGTCCCGGGTTCAAATCCCGGACAGACCGGAGTTTTTGCAGAAGTAATTTAGTGACTATTTAATCGCAACTAATTAATTTGTAGCCCTATGAATTGAGCATATTTCTACTCCATACATGGTGCGCTGGTCTAGGGGTATGATACTCGCTTTGAGTGCGTGTGTTCTAGGTTTCAAATCTCGGACGCACCCGAGTTTTTGCAGATGTAATTTAGTGACAATTTAAATGCAACTAATTAATTTGTAGCCCTATGAATTGAGCATATTTCCATTCCACACATGGTGCCCTGGTCTAAGGGTATGATACTCGCTGTGGGTGCGAGGGTTCTAGGTTTCAAATCCCGGACGTACCCGAGTTTTTGCAGAAGTAGTTTTGGGACTATATAATTGCAACTAATAACAGGGTAGTCCTATGAGTTGAGCATATTTTACTTACGCACATTGTCCGTTGGTCTAGGAGTATGATACTCGCTTAGGTGCGAGTGGTCCAGGGTTCAAATCCCGGACAGACCCGAGTTCTTTCAGAAGTAATTTAGTAACTATTTAAATGCAACTAACTACAGGGTAGACCTATGAGTTGGGCATATTTTACTTGAACACACGGTCCGTTGGTCTAGGGGTATGATACTCGCTTAGGGTGTGAGTGGTCCCGGGTTCAAATTCCTGACAGACCCGAGTTCTTTCAGAAGTAATTAGTAACTATTTAAATGCAACTAACTACAGGGTAGACCTATGAGTTGACCATATTTTACTTACGCACATTGTCCGTTGGTGTAGGGGTATGATACTCGCTTTGACTGCGAGTGGTCCCGGGTTCAAATCCCGTACAGACCCGAGTTCTTTCAGAAGTAATTTAGCAACTATTTAAATGCAACTAATTACAGGGTAGACCTATGAGTTGGGCATATTTTACTTGAACACACGGTGCGTTGGTCTAGGGGTATGATGCTCGCTGTGGGTGCGAGGGTTCTAGGTTTCAAATCCCGGACGTACCCGAGTTTTTGCAGAAGTAGTTTTGTGACTATTTAATTGCAACTAATTACAAGGTAGTCCTACGAGTTGAGCATATTTTACTTGCGCAGATTGTCCGTTGGTCTAGGGGTATGATACTCGCTTTGGCTGCGAGTGGTCCCGGGTTCAAAATCCCGGACAGACCCGAGATCTTTCAGGTGTAATTTAGTAACTATTTAAATGCAACTAACTACAGGGTAGACCTATGAGTTGAGCATATTTTACTTACGCAGATTGTCCGTTGGTCTAGGGGTATGATACTCGCTTTGGCTGCGAGTGGTGCTGGGTTCAAATCCCTGACAGACCCGAGTTCTTTCAGAAGTAATTTAGCAACTATTTAAATGCAACTAACAACAGGGTCGACCTATGAGTTGGGCATATTTTACTTGAACACACGGTCCGTTGGTCTAGGGGTATGATACTCGCTAAGGGTGCGAGTGGTCCCGGGTTCAAATCCCGGACGGACCCGAGTTTTTGCAGAAGTAGTTTTGGGACTATATAATTGCAACTAATTACAGGGTAGACCTATGAGTTGGGCATATTTTACTTGAACACACTGTGCGTTGGTCTAGGGGTATGATGCTCGCTTAGGGTGCGAGTGGTCCCGGGTTCAAATCCCGGACGGACCCGGGATTTTGCAGAAGTAGTTTTGGGACTATATAATTGCAACTAATTACAGGGTAGTCCTATGAGTTGAGCATATTTTACTTACGCACATTGTCCGTTGGTCTAGGAGTATGATACTCGCTTAGGTGCGAGTGGTCCCGGGTTCAAATCCCGGACAGACCCGAGTTCTTTCAGAAGTAATTTAGTAACTATTTAAATGCAACTAATTAATTTGTAGCCCTATGAATTGAGCCTATTTCTATTCCATACATGGTGCGCTGGTCTAGGGGTATGACACTCGCTTTGAGTGCGAGTGTTCTAGGTTTCAAATCCCGGACGTACCCGAGTTTTTGCAGAAGTAGTTTTGTGACTATATAATTGCAACTAATTACAGGGTAGTCCTATGACTTGAGCATATTTCGCTTACGCACATTGTCTGTTGGTGTAGGGGTATGATACTCGCTTTGACTGAGAGTGGTCCCGGGTTCAAATCCCGTACAGACCCGAGTTCTTTCAGAAGTAATTTAGCAACTATTTAAATGCAACTAATTACAGGGTAGACCTATGAGTTGGGCATATTTTACTTGAACACACGGTGCGTTGGTCTAGGGGTATGATGCTCGCTGTGGGTGCGAGGGTTCTAGGTTTCAAATCCCGGACGTACCCGAGTTTTTGCAGAAGTAGTTTTGTGACTATTTAATTGCAACTAATTACAAGGTAGTCCTACGAGTTGAGCATATTTTACTTGCGCAGATTGTCCGTTGGTCTAGGGGTATGATACTCGCTTTGGCTGCGAGTGGTCCCGGGTTCAAAATCCCGGACAGACCCGAGATCTTTCAGGTGTAATTTAGTAACTATTTAAATGCAACTAACTACAGGGTAGACCTATGAGTTGAGCATATTTTACTTACGCAGATTGTCCGTTGGTCTAGGGGTATGATACTCGCTTTGGCTGCGAGTGGTGCTGGGTTCAAATCCCTGACAGACCCGAGTTCTTTCAGAAGTAATTTAGCAACTATTTAAATGCAACTAACAACAGGGTCGACCTATGAGTTGGGCATATTTTACTTGAACACACGGTCCGTTGGTCTAGGGGTATGATACTCGCTAAGGGTGCGAGTGGTCCCGGGTTCAAATCCCGGACGGACCCGAGTTTTTGCAGAAGTAGTTTTGGGACTATATAATTGCAACTAATTACAGGGTAGACCTATGAGTTGGGCATATTTTACTTGAACACACTGTGCGTTGGTCTAGGGGTATGATGCTCGCTTAGGGTGCGAGTGGTCCCGGGTTCAAATCCCGGACGGACCCGGGATTTTGCAGAAGTAGTTTTGGGACTATATAATTGCAACTAATTACAGGGTAGTCCTATGAGTTGAGCATATTTTACTTACGCACATTGTCCGTTGGTCTAGGAGTATGATACTCGCTTAGGTGCGAGTGGTCCCGGGTTCAAATCCCGGACAGACCCGAGTTCTTTCAGAAGTAATTTAGTAACTATTTAAATGCAACTAATTAATTTGTAGCCCTATGAATTGAGCCTATTTCTATTCCATACATGGTGCGCTGGTCTAGGGGTATGACACTCGCTTTGAGTGCGAGTGTTCTAGGTTTCAAATCCCGGACGTACCCGAGTTTTTGCAGAAGTAGTTTTGTGACTATATAATTGCAACTAATTACAGGGTAGTCCTATGACTTGAGCATATTTCGCTTACGCACATTGTCTGTTGGTGTAGGGGTATGATACTCGCTTTGACTGAGAGTGGTCCCGGGTTCAAATCCCGGACGCACCCGAGTTTATGCAGAAGTAGTTTTGTGACTATTTAATTGCAACTAATTACAGGGTAGTCCTATGAGTTGAGCATGTTTTACTTACGCAGATTGTCCGTTGGTCTAGGGGTATGATACTCGCTTTGGCTGCGAGTGGTCCCGGGTTCAAATCCCGGACAGACCCGAGTTCTTTCAGAAGTAATTTAGCAACTATTTAAATGCAACTAACAACAGGGTAGACCTATGAGTTGGGCATATTTTACTTGAACACACGGTCCGTTGGTCTAGGGGTATGATACTCGCTAAGGGTGCGAGTGGTCCCGGGTTCAAATCCCGGACGGACCCGAGTTTTCGCAGAAGTAATGTAGTGACTATTTAAATGCAACTAATTACAGGATAGTCCTATGAGTTGAGCACATTTTACTTACGCACATTGTCCGTTTGTCTAGGGGTATGATACTCGCTTTGACTGCGAGTGGAACCGGGTTCAAATCCCGGACAGACCCGAGTTCTTTCAGAAGTAATTTAGTAACTATTTAAATGCAACTAACACCAGGGTAGACCTATGAGTTGAGCATATTTTACTAACGCACATTGTCCGTTGGTGTAGGGGTATGATACTCGCTTTGACAGCGAGTGGTCCCGGGTTCAAATCCCGGACAGACCCGAGTTCTTTCAGAAGTATTTCTATTCCATACATGGTGCGCTGGTCCAAAGAAGATACACGCCCCAGGAATGGAAAGTGTAGCTTCCTCTAGTGTAAATTTTTGTCTCTCCCCTCCTAGTACGCTCCAAAGGCAGGCTCGGTTGGCCGAGGTATTTCCGGCTACATTCGAAATTGCATAGACCGGAAGTTCCTGGTTCAACCCAACCCCGAGACACACCTTCCATTCCCGGAGCGTATATTTTCTTTGGCTGGTCTAGGGGTATGATACTCGCTTTGAGTGCGAGTGTTCTAGGTTTCAAATCCCGGACGTACCCGAGTTTTTGCAGAAGTAGTTTTGTGACTGTTGTATATTGCGTCTGAGTATTAGTTGGAGCCTAAATAATCTAACTATAATGAGCTAATAAAATAACTAGTCAGTTAATTAATGACATAAAGTTTAATTGTGCTGAGAGGCTAATACGTTACAAGAAATACTAAGTCTTAAGACGAGCGTAGTGTTTTCCCCGTTCCGGTGTAGGGCGCGTATTCCGCGTGACTAAATAAACAAAGGAGAGATAATATCTCGTCTAGACTTATATCCGAGAATGGGAACGCTAGCGACATCTAGGTTAAGGGGATACGAAAACACAACACTCCTCCCAAATTAAATTGAAAATACCAGTTATACAAGTTATGTTAATACAAATGTTTAAATTTTTAAGAGAACAATAACTTTCAAATATTTTTTTTTTTCTTAGTATCAAAAATTTATCACCCGTTACTTTACGGTACAAATATATAAAATAATCATTTTTAGTTTTAATACTGCGAATTAGGAACTTTTAATTCGTCATTAATTGTTGAGATCAGATTTAAAGGTTGAGTCTTTTAGGTGGTTTAATATCACGTTTTGATCGTCTGATCAACGGAGTAGTAGGAGTAATAGTTTCTTTAGTAATCTCAGGTCCGGGTGTTTGTGTCATAGGTTTGGGAGTAGGAACTTTAGGAGTACCCATATTATAGTTTGGTTGGTCCGGAACGTTAGAATTGTCCGGTGTAGGAACTGGTGTTGGAGAGCTTGTCACGTTGGTTGGTTGAGCTCTTGGGCTGACAGGTATTTGACTAGAATTTTGACTAGAATTTGGTTCAGGACTTCCTTGGCGTTCAATTAGCTGGTCCTGGTGTCGTTTCCAAATCATTTGGTCAGGAGTTTGAATTCTATAAGAAACTGGTCCTGTACGTTTTACAACCGTAGCTGGTGTCCAACTAGGTTTTGCGGTACGATAATCTCGTGCAAAGACTGTGTCACCAACTTCGTAGGTTTTGTTGTTCACCGTGTTTCTTCTTAAAACTTGAGATGTTTGTTTAATTCTTACAGTGGTGTTAATGTCCGGTTTGATTAGACTTAGTCTTGTTTTCGGAGATCGTTTGAGAAACATATTTGCCGGAGTTTCTCCTGTTGTAGAGTGAGGGGTATTTCTGTACGTAAGTAGGAAGTCATCTAGTTGTTGTTGAATAGAAGGAGCTGTTGACGTATGTTTGAGATTCCTTTTCAACGTTTGTACGAATCTTTCGGCCTGTCCATTTGTAGATGGATGAAACGGCGCCGAAAAGACGTGTCTAATTCCGTTGGTGGAGGTGAACTTTTCAAATTCAGAGCTAGTAAAGCTTGTTCCATTATCGCTTACGATAGTCTCAGCTAGTCCAAATCGTGAGAAAATGTTAGTGAGGGATTCAATGGTCTGTTCCGATGTAGAGGTTTTGGATATATAGACCTCTGGCCATTTTGAATAAGCGTCAACTGCAACAAAGAACATGTGATTTCGAAATGGTCCCGCATAGTCTATATGGAGGCGTTGGAGAGGACGGTCGGCATGAATCCATGGGTGTAAAAGACCCTTGACTGGGTTCTTGCTGAGTGACTGGCATTCATTGCAAGATTTAACCTTTTGTTCTAGGTCCTTATCTATCCCTTTCCAATAGACAAAGCTGCAGGCGATTCCTTTCATATTAACAATTCCTGGATGGTTGCGGTGAAGTTCTTCCAAGACCTGTGGACGACACTTATGCGGGATAACCACCCTCATTCCGCGCATGAGGCAGTTTTGTGTAACAGTCAAGTCTTCTTTTCGTGCATGGTAAAACTTGAGATCCTCATCCTCCTCCCTGTCCAACTTATGGGGCCAACCGCGAAGGGTATAGTCCATGACCTTGGACAGCAGGGGATCTGTGCGGGTAGCGGATGCTATAACCCGGCTTGTTACCGGCAAACAACTGAGTTGATTGATTTGGATCAATTCGGCCCCATCGTCTTTGTCTGTGACCGTGACGGCAAGAGGAAGACGCGACAGTGCGTCCGCGTTGGCATGAGAGTTCCCCGGTTTGTACTTGATTGTGTAATTATGCGCCGCGAGCATAACTGCCCATCGTTGAATACGAGAAGCGGCCAAAACCGGAAGACCTGTGTGATGCCCGAAAATCTTCGTCAAAGGGCGCTGATCCGTAAATAGAGTGAAATGTTGTCCATAGAGATTAAATTTTTCAGTTTAAAGACATGATTATAAAGCATCAATTATTTTAAAAAAAATACTTATCTTCGTTTTTTTCACCAAAATTACATTGGCAGCATTGTTTTCGAAAGAAAGATTCATTCGATATATCCTTTTTGGTATTAACAGTTTTCGAATGAAAAGGATTAGAATAAATATCCGAGTATGGATATGGTTTATTTTTAAAGGTTCCTCTTTTCGAAATTAAAACGACTAAATGCAACCGAAGGAAGAAATTTTATCTTTCATCATGATTGACATTTTAAACGTCGCATTAGGGTGCTTTGGTTTTGCGCCTGCATTTATACGACCACGATTCGATTGGGTCCCATTTTTTGGGTCGACGATTTAAAATGTTTTATAAATCAATCATCAAAATTTGGATAAAAGATATTATTAACAAGAAACTTGAGTGCATGAGAACTGTTTTAAAAGTTGTGATTGAATTAGTTTGGTACGACTTCGACTTGCTATTTATGAGGAACACATTGTAGAGCAAACGTATAACACGAAACACGTAAATGGACACCGACAAAATGGTGGGCTGTGTATTTATTTCACTATTGGGTTTAGTTTCCAGTATTAAAACGTATCGTAGTTCAAATTAAAAGCTGCAATCCTTTTAAATATCACTAACGAGGAACTGTTTCTATCATGGACCACACTGGAAATCTAGCTGTAAATATAAACGATGTCGCATGTATCTGTTATATAGTAAAGCTTTGACACGAACCATTTTGAAAAGAATGGAAAATTTCATGATACAAAATTTTTGAAGAAATGTAATTTTGGTGAAAAAAACGAAGATAAGTATTTTTTTTAAAATAATTGATGCTTTATAATCATGTCTTTAAACTGAAAAATTTAATATCTGTTACTTCGGTCATTCCATTTTGTTCTCTTATCATTTACTTTTTCTAGTCTATGTCCACGAAGACATTTTTTATTAATATCTGTTCCTTCAGTCTTCATTTTAATTAAGATTGTTAAGAAACTGTTGCATTTTCAAAATCTGCACTAAGCACAAACAGAAATATAGGGGAGCGTAAGCATAAGGGACCTAATATTGCTAGTTAGTTACTAATGGTTTCAGGTACCAGTTAATCAGTTATCACCAATGAGATTAATTTATCACTGAAAACATCAAATTTCCATACTAAAATTATTTTGGCCTTTCTTTATCCCCTGGCTTTGAGTATTAAAATATTTAAAATAACTCTGAGGATTATCTAGAATGATTTCTACTGATATTTCAAATTCAGAAGAATCAGAGTCATCGTTTTGAGTCTTTCAGATGACTGGCTTGGACTTATGTTACTAGTTTTCGGTTTTCGTTGTAGCAGTCTAACCAAAGAGGGTAGAAAGAGGGGGAGTAGAAGGCTTGGCTGGAGTGTTCTCGCTTTGAAAGTTTACCTCTAAGCTTCCGGTGTGCGCGCGCATCTTTCTCTGCCCTCTTATTGGTTGAAATACGGAGAACCGGATATTAGGAGGAAAATATAACAAATAAATAAAAAAGAAAAGCGAGAACACCCAAAATGCCTTGCCAAAGCCGCTAGCTTCTACTCCCCCTCTTTCTACCCTCTTTGGTCTAACTGAGACAAAGTTTCTGCCTGCAAGCATAGCCCACTCGATCCGCGCTCATGGACGAAAGCTGCTCGTGCTATACATAGTTTACAGGCGTGGAGGATTCATACCATTTGCACAAGGAGACCTGGCAACTTAGAGTGTAAAATAGCAGACGATTTTACACTCTTTGTTGCTTGGTCTCCTTGTGTTAGTGGTAGGAATCCTCCACGCCTGTAAACTATGTATATAATAATAATTGACCTGGTCACGTCGTATGCTAAACTTAGGAATTGGACAATTAAACTTTTTCAGTTAATGTCTGGACTCTGGTTACCCTTGAATTTTCTTAGTGGTCCCGTGGTTTAATTTTCAAACTGGTCATTTGCCCTGTGCCACCGCCTTATTTCCCACACTGGACAAGGAAGCATTTCTCGTAAAGGATAATGACCATCATTGTGGTATAAGAGACAGCCTGGCAGCCCCGTATTTGTTTACCCTGCCCATAGCCCACTCGATCACGCGTAATACGACGCAAGATGCAGAGCTGCGTCCGTGAGCATGGATCGAGTGGGCTATGCCCTGCCTGGCCAAATCAGCTGACTTAGGTGAAATATTTATTACTTCTATTATTGCGACTTAATTCTAGACATTCTTGAACGAATCATCTTGTGAAAATTTTATAAGACAGGCTTCAGGTGCTGGGTTTTTTCTGCGCCAAATTTGCTTTTTAAATTTAAAAAAAATTAATTTCAACCTTTTTTCCCTCTCTTCTGAAATTTAATAATGATAGTGTGTTACATATTTATCCAAAATTTATATTAATTAATTAACACACTGTACATCCCTTTAATGGAATTAGTGATGGTGATAGTGTGATTGAATCTATCATTTATTTTACCAGCAAAAAACGTATCTTCGTAGCGGTAACCGTTGGCTGCTGGCATCAGTCTAGAAACCAGGGAATGAACCCTTCTGCGTAGTTTGAATTAATCTACTTTAAACATCAAAAATGTATCTAATTTAAACCAAAGGGTTTATTCTAAATAGCGGTTATAAATAGTAATTAAAAACGTAACTGTTACCTAATAAAAATGATTGCAAGAGCCGGGATAAAAACATTGGTTGGTTTGTTGACAGGGTTTAGTGATCGTGTGATTTAATCTATCAATTATTTTACCACTTATTTAAACAAACAAAATGATCTACGCAGTGGTTACCGTTGGCGGTTGCACCAGACATAATCTCTGTAGCGTTTATCGTTGGCAATCTGGCCATTGTTTATTGTTTTCTTAGGTAACGTTAGAATGGGCGCAAAATAATTAATAATTCAATTGTTACCTAGTACAAATGATTGGAAGGACCTGAATTAAAAATATTGGTTGATTTGGTGACAGGGTTTAGTGATAGTGTGATTGAATCTATCATTTATTTTACCAGTAAAAAACGTATCTTCGTAGCGGTAACCGTTGCCTGACGGCACCAGTCGAGAAACCAGGGAACGAACCCTTGTGCGTAGTTTGCATTGATCTACTTTAAACAACAAAAATTGATTTAATTTAAACAAATTACCTAATTAGCGGCTATCGTTGGCCAATGGCATCAGGTGAAACACCTTAAAACGAACGCAACACGGCCAATTGGTCTCTAGTCTACAATAGTACAATCAGCCTGACTTGAACTTTTGACCGAGGCTTAATGAAATCAGTGAATTTAAAAATTATCGGCTAAATCTTAACTTTAAATTCTTTTGTATTAAATTATAATGAAGTTTAACTTACGAGAATAAAATAAAATTGGGACTGATTAACCCCTTCTTTTAGATGAAAAGTGGAAAAATTCGCCTTAAGCTCGTCCATAAACAGAGCGGACGACGCATTTAGTAAACAAAAAACTTCGCTATATTAGCGGTAAAACAGCGTAAGTCCAATAGTACGTTTCTCTATGATTTTAGCTAGGATTATACCACGTAAGTCCAACAGAATAAAAGGTCGTAAGTTTAAGTATGTGCTTAAAAGTACAAAAAGTAATACTTAATATTAATTGTTTTCAATAAAACTTCGAAAGGCACCAGAAAAATGTTCAACCTTTCATTTAAAACCATTTTCAGACCTATCGAATAAATAGTCTTCAAAAAATGGTCGAGACCATTTGGCTATCACAGCAAACATTTCCCATGTTATTCCTATGGGAAAATTTCCCTTTTTTTGCCAAAATGTCTGAATTTTTTTATTGAAATGAAAACCACCCTTAGCAACTTTATTTTCTATAATAAAAACTAATGGAGGGATCTCTTTGAAATTTTAACCACATATTAAGGGTCCGAATTTTAGTTCAGTGGAATTTTTTCAAAGCAGTAACCATGATAGGAAAAAAGTTACATCGAATCAAAAAACCACCCTTATACATTAAACGCAGTATGAGGTCTTATCTAAGAGAGCAACCGCTCTCTCAGAATAGGAATGAAACTTCTTTATTCCAAAAATAATGGATAGAGCCTCCTTTTCTACTTGAGCGTAATTTTGTTCCGTCTTAGTCATAGTTCTAGAGGCATACGCTATGGGTCGTTCATCTCCATTTGGCATAATGTGTGCCAACAGTGCACCTACTCCGTAAGGTGAGGCATCGCAGGACAAAAGTAATGGCCATGCCGGGTTGTAATTAACCAATACGTGGTCGGAAGACAAGTCAGACTTGATTTCGTCAAACGACTTTGGACATTCTTTCGACCAGATCCACGGAGTGTCGTTATGCAGTAGGCGGTGTAATGGATACAATTTTAGACTAAGATTTTGGATGAACTTTCCATAGTAATTTATGAGTCCAATAAAGGAACGTAGTTGAGATACATTTATTGGAGGGGGTGCGTTCTTGATAGCATTTATCTTCTTAGGCGAAGGATGTAGACCTGTAGCGTCAATTATGTGTCCTAGACATTCTAATGAGTCCACAAAGAATTGACATTTCTCCTTTCTTGCTTTCAAACCGAATTCTGCCAGACGAGTAAGTACTTTATCCAAATTGTCTAGATGGGCTTCGTCGGTTTCGCCAGTTACTAGGATGTTATCTTGGAAGTTACTTGTGGATTTCAGTCCAGAGAGAACTTGTTCTAACACCTTTTGAAATATGGCTGGCGATGAAGCAATGCCATAAGCTAACCGATTAACTCGGTAGAGTCCTTTGGAGGTGTTTATCGTTAGGAGTTTGCTTGTCTCTTCGTCTACTTGCACTTGCATAAAAGCTTCACTTAGGTCGATTTCGGTGTACCTTGTTCCTCGTGATAGTTGTTCGAACATTTCCTCGATGCGAGGCATCGGGTGCTGTTCCACTTGCAAAGACTTGTTGACAGTGACTTTGTAGTCGCCACACAGGCGAATAGTGCCATTTGGTTTTACAATAGGAACGACTGGCGTAGCCAAATCGCTGAAATCGACTGGTGTGAGTATGTTTTCACGTTCAAGGCGTTCTAATTCTTGTTCTACTTTCGGTCGCAGAGCGTAAGCTACCGTACGGGCCTTACAAAAGATGGGTTTAACGCCCTCGCGAAGATGTAGATGCGCTTTGAAAGACTGTAGTTTCCCAATTTCAGGACCGAACACATTCTTGTGCTTTTCTAATATTTTGTTTAGTTGGGTCTTGTAGTCCGTAGAGGATAGAGTTGCGACTTTTCCTCTAGTACCAAGTAATTCTTTCCAATTGAGATTTATTTTTCCCAGCCAACTCCGTCCAAAAAGTGGAGTTCCGTCCCCTTCCAACACGTAAAGCAATTCCCGAATCTCCTGGGAGCCGTAGCGAACCTTGACGGACATGACCCCTGCGGGTCGTACTGATTCCTTGGTGTAGGTTGATAGTCTCTTGCGAGTAAAGTCTAAAGGAATATGTCCAAAAAATCTGTCATAGACCTGTTTAGAGATGACGGAAACCGAAGCGCCTGTATCCAATTCCATAGATAGCGGTTTGTCGTTTATTACTAGATCAACCATGATCGGAGAGTCCTCCCCAATTGCTAAAGAACGAAGTTCATAGAGAGAGCTTTGGAAGGAATTATCGTCATCCGATTCGGAACCAGTGGTTTTGGGCACAGAGTCCAGCGAATGTACGGGAGTTTTACGGGAAGGTGTGGAGCGTTGGTGCTTAGAACGAACGTCGCAGACGCGAGCAATATGGCCATGACGATGGCAGCGGTTGCATTTGGACCTTTTAAATCGGCAAGAGGTGTCCGTGTGGTCAGAGCTACCACAGCGAAAACACGCGGGACGACCCGTTTGCGAATCATTACGTGGCGCTGAACCAGAAACTGAAGAGCGCGGGGGTCGCGAGAAACTTGAGGGAGCGCGAGCCGGACGAAAAGGAGTGCGGGCCGGACCAGAGCGAATAGCATGTACCGGGTTGGCAACTGAAGTGGTAATTGATCCGTGTAATTCACGAGTGTCACGTGCCGCCGTTTCCATTGATACCGCAATATCGACCGCTTGTTGAAAAGTCAAAGAGCTTTCTGAGAGAAGGCGTTTCAAAATCGCGTCATTTGCCAGACCAGATATAAATTGGTCGCGGAGAGTATTGTCTAAAGTGGCTCCGAAATCGCAACGGACGGACAAGTGTTTAATTTCCGCAACAAAGGCGGACACAGGTTGGGACGCGGACTGACGACAGCGGTGAAATCTAAAACGTTCGGCGACGAGCAAAGGCTTAGGGCACAAATGATCACCCAAAATAGTTTTAAGTTCTGCGAAAGTCTTCGTAGAAGGAGCCGTGGGAGCGGTAAGGTTGCGCACGAGCGAATAAGTCTTCGGGCCTAATAATGTTAAAAACGTGGCTACCTGTTTTGCGTCAGGGACATCGTGGGCAACAAAATACAGTTCGATTCGTTCGATGTAGGTTGGCCAATCACAAGAAGAAGCGTCGAATGGTTCGACGGACGAGAGCGAAGAAGCCGCCATTTTGTAGACACCGAAACAGGGTGGGGTCGGTAAAAAAAAATCTCCGTCGCCAGTTTGTTGTATATTGCGTCTGAGTATTAGTTGGAGCCTAAATAATCTAACTATAATGAGCTAATAAAATAACTAGTCAGTTAATTAATGACATAAAGTTTAATTGTGCTGAGAGGCTAATACGTTACAAGAAATACTAAGTCTTAAGACGAGCGTAGTGTTTTCCCCGTTCCGGTGTAGGGCGCGTATTCCGCGTGACTAAATAAACAAAGGAGAGATAATATCTCGTCTAGACTTATATCCGAGAATGGGAACGCTAGCGACATCTAGGTTAAGGGGATACGAAAACACAACAGTGACTATTTAATTGCAACTAATTACAGGGTAGTCCTATGAGTTGAGCATGTTTTACTTACGCAGATTGTCCGTTGGTCTAGGGGTATGATACTCGCTTTGGCTGCGAATGGTCCCGGGTTCAAATCCCGGACAGACCCGAGTTATTTCAGACGTAATTTAGCAACTATTTAAATGCAACTAACAACAGGGTAGACCTATGAGTTGGGCATATTTTACTTGAACACACGGTCCGTTGGTCTAGGGGTATGATACTCGCTTAGGGTGCGAGTGGTCCCGGGTTCAAATCCCGGACAGACCCGAGTTTTTGCAGAAGTAATTTAGTGACTATTTAAATGCAACTAATTAATTTGTACCCCTATGAATTGAGCATATTTCTACATGGTGCGCTGGTCTAGGGGTATGATACTCGCTTTGGGTGCGAGTGTTCTAGGTTTCAAATCCCGGACGTACCCGAGATTTTGCAGAAGCAGTTTTGGGACTATATAATTGCAACTAATTACAGGGTAGTCCTATGAGTTGAGCATATTTTACTTACGCAGATTGTCCGTTGGTCTAGGAGTATGATACTCGCTTAGGTGCGAGTGGTCCCGGGTTCAAATCCCGGACAGACCCGAGTTCTTTCAGAAGTAATTTAGTAACTATTTAAATTTAAATGCAACTAAATAATTTGTAGCCCTATGAATTGAGCATATTTCTCCTCCATACATGGTGCGCTGGTCTAGGGGTATGACACTCGCTTTGAGTGCGAGTGTTCTAGGTTTCAAATCCCGGACGCACCCGAGTTTTTGCAGAAGTAATTTAGTGACTATTTAAATGCAACTAATTAATTTGTAGCCCTATGAATTGAGCATATTTCTGTTCCACACATGGTGCCCTGGTCTAGGGGTATGATACTCGCTTTGGTTGCGAGTGGTCCCGGGTTCAAATCCCGGACGGACCCGAGATTTTGCAGAAGTAGTTTTGGGACTATATAATTGCAACTAATTACAGGGTAGTCCTATGAGTTGAGCATATTTAACTTACGCACATTGTCCGTTGGTCTAGGGGTATGATACTCGCTTTGGCTGCGAGTGGTCCCGGGTTCAAATCCCGGACAGACCCGAGTTCTTTCAGAAGTAATTTAGCAACTATTTAAATGCAACTAACTACAGGGTAGACCTATGAGTTGGGCATATTTTACTTGAACACACGGTCCGTTGGTCTAGGGGTATGATACTCGCTTAGGGTGCGAGTGGTCCCGGGTTCAAATCCCGGACAGACCCGAGTTCTTATAGAAGTAATTAGTAACTATTTAAATGCAACTAACTACAGGGTAGACCTATGAGTTGAGCATATTTTACTTACGCACATTGTCCGTTGGTCTAGGAGTATGATACTCGCTTAGGTGCGAGTGGTCCCGGGTTCAAATCCCGGACGGACCCGAGTTCTTTCAGAAGTAATTTAGTAACTATTTAAATGCAACTAACTACAGGGTAGACCTATGAGTTGGGCATATTTTAATTGAACACACGGTGCGTTGGTCTAGGGGTATGATGCTCGCTTAGGGTGCGAGTGGTCCCGGGTTCAAATCCAGGACGGAGCCGAGATTTTGCAGAAGCAGTTTTGGGACTATATAATTGCAACTAATTACAGGGTAGTCCTATGAGTTGAGCATATTTTACTTACGCACATTGTCCGTTGGTCTAGGGGTATGATACTCGCTTTGGCTGCGAGTGGTCCCGGGTTCAAATCCCGGACAGACCCGAGTTCTTTCAGAAGTAATTTAGCAACTATTTAAATGCAACTAACTACAGGGTAGACCTAAGAGTTGGGCATATTTTACTTGAACACACGGTGCGTTGGTCTAGGGGTATGATGCTCGTTTAGGGTGCGAGTGGTCCCGGGTTCAAATCCCGGACGGACCCGAGATTTTGCAGAAGTAGTTTTGGAACCATATAATTGCAACTAATTACAGGGTAGTCCTATGAGTTGAGCATATTTTACTTACGCACATTGTCCGTTGATCTAGGAGTATGATACTCGCTTAGGTGCGAGTGGTCCCGGGTTCAAATCCCGGACAGACCCGAGTTCTTTCAGAAGTAATTTAGTAACTATTTAAATGCAACAAAATAATTTGTAGCCCTATGAATTGAGCATATTTCTCCTCCATACATGGTGCGCTGGTCTAGGGGTATGACACTCGCTTTGAGTGCGAGTGTTCTAGGTTTCAAATCCCAGACGCACCCGAGTTTTTGCAGAAGTAATTTAGTGACTATTTAAATGCAACTAATTAATTTGTAGCCCTATGAATTGAGCATATTTCTGTTCCACACATGGTGCCCTGGTCTAGAGGTATGATACTCGCTTTGGTTGCGAGTGGTCCCGGGTTCAAATCCCGGACGGACCCGAGATTTTTCAGAAGTAGTTTTGGGACTATATAATTGCAACTAATTACAGGGTAGTCCTATGAGTTGAGCATATTTAACTTACGCACATTGTCCGTTGGTCTAGGAGTATGATACTCGCTTATGTGCGAGTGGTCCAGGGTTCAAGTCCCGGACAGACCCGAGTTCTTTCAGAAGTAATTTAGTAACTATTTAAATGCAACTAACTACAGGGTAGACCTATGAGTTGGGCATATTTTACTTGCACACACGGTCCGTTGGTCTAGGGGTATGATACTCGCTTAGGGTGCGAGAGGTCCCGGGTTCAAATCCCGGACAGACCCGAGTTCTTTCAGAAGTAATTAGTAACTATTTAAATGCAACTAACTACAGGGTAGACCTATGAGTTGAGCATATTTTACTTACGCACATTGTCCGTTTGTGTAGGGGTATGATACTCGCTTTGACTGCGAGTGGTCCCGGGTTCAAATCCCGTACAGACCCGATTTCTTTCAGAAGTAATTTAGCAACTATTTAAATGCAACTAACTACAGGGTAGACCTATGAGTTGGGCATATTTTACTTGAACACACGGTGCGTTGGTCTAGGGGTATGATGCTCCCTTAGGGTGCGAGTGGTCCCGGGTTCAAATCCCGAACGGACCCGAGTTTTTGCAGAAGTAATTTAGTGACTATTTAAATGCAACTAATTAATTTGTAGGCCAATGAATTGAGCATATTTCTACCTGGTCCGTTGGTCTAGGGGTATGATACTCGCTTTGGGTGCGAGTGGTCCCGGGTTCAAATCCCGAACGGACCAAAGTTTTTGCAGAAGTAGTTTTGTGACTATTTAAATGGAACTAACTACAGGGTAGACCTATAAGTTGAGCATATTTTACTTACGCAGATTGTCCGTTGGTCTAGGGGTATGATACTCGCTTTGGCTGCGAGTGGTCTCGGGTTCAAAATCCCGGACAGACCCGTGTTCTTTCAGGTGAAATTTAGTAACTATTTAAATGCAACTAACTACAGGGTAGACCTATGAGTTGAGCATATTTTACTTACGCTGATTGTCCGTTGGTCTAGGGGTATGATACTCGCTTTGGCTGCGAGTGGTCCCGGGGTCAAAATCCCGGACAGACCCGAGTTCTTTCAGGTGTAATTTAGTAACTATTTAAATGCAACTAACTACAGGGTAGACCTATGAGTTGGGCATATTTTACTTGAACACACGGTCCGTTTGTCTAGGGGTATGATGCTCGCTTAGGGTGCGAGTGGTCCCGGGTTCAAATCCCGAACGGACCCGAGTTTTTGCAGAAGTAATTTAGTGACTATTTAAATGCAACTAATTAATTTCTAGCCCAATGAATTGAGCATATTTCTACCTGGTCCGTTGGTCTAGGGGTATGATACACGCTTTGGGTGCGAGTGGTCCCGGGTTCAAATCCCGAACGGACCCAAGTTTTTGCAGAAGTAGTTTTGTGACTACTTAAATGCAACTAATTAATTTGTAGCCCTATGAATTGAGCATATTTCTATTCCATACATGGTGCCCTGGTCTAGGGGTATGATACTCGCTTTGGGTGCGAGTGTTCTAGGTTTCAAATCCCGGACGTACTCGAGTTTTTGCAAAAGTAGTTTTGTGACTATTTAATTGCAACTAACTACAGGGTAGACCTATGAGTTGGGCATATTTTACTTACACACATGGTCCGTTGGTCTAAGAGTATGATACTCGCTTAGGGTGCGAGGGGTCCCGGGTTCAAATCCCGGACGGAACCGAGTTTTTGCAGAAGTAATTTAGTGACTATTTAAATGCAACTAATTAATTTGTAGCCCAATGAATTGAGCATATTTCTACCTGGTCCGTTGGTCTAGGGGTATGATACTCGCTTTGGGTGCGAGTGGTCCCGGGTTCAAATCCCGGACGGACCCGAGTTTATGCAGAAGTAGTTTTGGGACTATATAATTGCAACTAATTACAGGGTAGCCCTATGAGTTGAGCATGTTTTACTTACGCAGATTGTCCGTTGGTCTAGGGGTATGATACTCGCTTTGGCTGCGAGTGGTCCCGGGCTCAAATCCCGGACAGACCCGAGTTCTTTCAGAAGTAATTTAGTAACTATTTAAATGCAACTAACTACAGGGTAGACCTATGAGTTGGGCATATTTTTCTTGAACACACGGTCCGTTGGTCTAGGAGTATGATACTCGCTTAGGGTGCGAGTGGTCCCGGGTTCAAATCCCGGACGGACCCGAGTTTTTGCAGAAGTAATTTAGTGACTATTTAAATGCAACTAATTAATTTGTACCCCTATGAATTGATAATATTTCTACATGGTGCGCTAGTCTAGGGGTATGATACTCGCTTTGGGTGCGAGTGTTCTAGGTTTCAAATCCCGGACGTACTCGAGTTTTTGCAAAAGTAGTTTTGTGACTATTTAACTGCAACTAATTACAGGGTAGTCCTATTAGTTGAGCATATTTTAGTTACGCATATTGTCCGTTGGTCTATAGGTATGATACTCGCTTTGGCTGCGAGTGGTCCCGGGTTCAAATCCTGGACAGACCCGAGTTCTTTCAGCTGTAATTTAGTAACTATTTAAATGCAACTAACTACACGGTAGTCCTATGAGTTGAGCACATTTTACTTACGCACATTGTCCGTTGGTCTAGGGGTATGATACTCGCTTTGACTGCGAGTGGTCCCGGGTTCAAATCCCGGACAGACCCGAGTTCTTTCAGAAGTAACTTAGTAACTATTTAAATTCAACTAACTACAGGGTAGACTATGAGTTGGGAATATTTTTCTTAAACACACGGTCCGTTGGTCTAGGGGTATGATACTCACTTAGGGTGCGAGTGGTCCCGGGTTCAAATCCCGGACGGACCCGAATTCTTCCAGAAGTAATTTAGCAACTATTTAATTGCAACTAACTACAGGGTAGACCTATGAGTTGGGCATATTTTACTCGAACACACGGTCCGTTGGTCTAGGGGTATGATACTCGCTTAGGGTGCGAGTGGTCCCGGGTTCAAATTCCGGAGGAACCCGAGCTTTTGCAGAAGTAGTTTTGGGACTGTATAATTGCAACTAATTACAGGGTAGTCCTATGAGTTGAGCATATTTTACTTACGCACATTGTCCGTTGGTCTAGGGGTATGATACTCGCTTTGACTGCGAGTGGTCCCGGGTTCAAATCGCGGACAGACCCGAGTTCTTTCAGAAGTAATTTCGTAACTATTTAAATTCAACGAACTACAGGGTAGACCTATGAGTTGGGCATATTTTACTCGAACACACGGTCCGTTGGTTTAGGGGTATGATACTCGCTTAGGGTGCGAGTGGTCCCGGGTTCAAATCCCGGACGGACCCGAGTTTATGCAGAAGTAGTTTTGGGACTATATAATTGCAACTAATTACAGGGTAGCCCTATGAGTTGAGCATGTTTTACTTACGCAGATTGTCCGTTGGTCTAGGGGTATGATACTCGCTTTGGCTGCGAGTGGTCCCGGGCTCAAATCCCGAACGGACCAAAGTTTTGCAGAAGTAATTTAGTAACTATTTAAATGCAACTAACTACAGGGTAGACCTATGAGTTGGGCATATTTTTCTTGAACACACGGTCCGTTGGTCTAGGGGTATGATACTCGCTTAGGGTGCGAGTGGTCCCGGGTTCAAATCCCGGACGGACCCGAGTTTTTGCAGAAGTAATTTAGTGACTATTTAAATGCAACTAATTAATTTGTACCCCTATGTATTGATAATATTTCTACATGGTGCGCTAGTCTAGGGGTATGATACTCGCTTTGGGTGCGAGTGTTCTAGGTTTCAAATCCCGGACGTACTCGAGTTTTTGCAAAAGTAGTTTTGTGACTATTTAACTGCAACTAATTACAGGGTAGTCCTATTAGTTGAGCATATTTTAGTTACGCATATTGTCCGTTGGTCTAGGGGTATGATACTCGCTTTGGCTGCGAGTGGTCCCGGGTTCAAATCCTGGACAGACCCGAGTTCTTTCAGCTGTAATTTAGTAACTATTTAAATGCAACTAACTACAGGGTAGTCCTATGAGTTGAGCACATTTTACTTACGCACATTGTCCGTTGGTCTAGGGGTATGATACTCGCTTTGACTGCGAGTGGTCCCGGGTTCAAATCCCGGACAGACCCGAGTTCTTTCAGAAGTAACTTAGTAACTATTTAAATTCAACTAACTACAGGGTAGACTATGAGTTGGGCATATTTTTCTTAAACACACGGTCCGTTGGTCTAGGGGTATGATACTCGCTTAGGGTGCGAGTGGTCCCGGGTTCAAATCCCGGACGGACCCGAATTCTTCCAGAAGTAATTTAGCAACTATTTAATTGCAACTAACTACAGGGTAGACCTATGAGTTGGGCATATTTTACTCGAACACACGGTCCGTTGGTCTAGGGGTATGATACTCGCTTAGGGTGCGAGTGGTCCTGGGTTCAAATCCCGGAGGAACCCGAGCTTTTGCAGAAGTAGTTTTGGGACTGTATAATTGCAACTAATTACAGGGTAGTCCTATGAGTTGAGCATATTTTACTTACGCACATTGTCCGTTGGTCTAGCGGTATGATACTCGCTTTGACTGCGAGTGGTCCCGGGTTCAAATCGCGGACAGACCCGAGTTCTTTCAGAAGTAATTTCGTAACTATTTAAATTCAACGAACTACAGGGTAGACCTATGAGTTGGGCATATTTTACTCGAACACACGGTCCGTTGGTTTAGGGGTATGATACTCGCTTAGGGTGCGAGTGGTCCCGGGTTCAAATCCCGGACGGACCCGAGTTTATGCAGAAGTAGTTTTGGGACTATATAATTGCAACTAATTACAGGGTAGCCCTATGAGTTGAGCATGTTGTACTTACGCAGATTGTCCGTTGGTCTAGGGGTATGATACTCGCTTTGGCTGCGAGTGGTCCCGGACAGACCCGAGTTCTTTCAGAAGTAATTTAGTAACTATTTAAATGCAACTAACTACAGGGTAGACCTATGAGTTGGGCATATTTTTCTTGAACACACGGTCCGTTGGTCTAGGGGTATGATACTCGCTTAGGGTGCGAGTGGTCCCGGGTTCAAATCCCGGACGGACCCGAGTTTTTGCAGAAGTAATTTAGTGACTATTTAAATGCAACTATTTAATTTGTACCCCTATGAATTGATAATATTTCTACATGGTGCGCTAGTCTAGGGGTATGATACTCGCTTTGGGTGCGAGTGTTCTAGGTTTCAAATCCCGGACGTACTCGAGTTTTTGCAAAAGTAGTTTTGTGACTATTTAACTGCAACTAATTACAGGGTAGTCCTATTAGTTGAGCATATTTTAGTTACGCATATTGTCCGTTGGTCTAGGGGTATGATACTCGCTTTGGCTGCGAGTGGTCCCGGGTTCAAATCCTGGACAGACCCGAGTTCTTTCAGCTGTAATTTAGTAACTATTTAAATGCAACTAACTACAGGGTAGTCCTATGAGTTGAGCACATTTTACTTACGAACATTGTCCGTTGGTCTAGGGGTATGATACTCGCTTTGACTGCGAGTGGTCCCTGGTTCAAATCCCGGACAGACCCGAGTTCTTTCAGAAGTAACTTAGTAACTATTTAAATTCAACTAACTACAGGGTAGACTATGAGTTGGGCATATTTTTCTTAAACACACGGTCCGTTGGTCTAGGGGTATGATACTCGCTTAGGGTGCGAGTGGTCCCGGGTTCAAATCCCGGACGGACCCGAATTCTTCCAGAAGTAATTTAGCAACTATTTAATTGCAACTAACTACAGGGTAGACCTATGAGTTGGGCATATTTTACTCGAACACACGGTCCGTTGGTCTAGGGGTATGATACTCGCTTAGGGTGCGAGTGGTCCCGGGTTCAAATCCCGGAGGAACCCGAGCTTTTGCAGAAGTAGTTTTGGGACTGTATAATTGCAACAAATTACAGGGTAGTCCTATGAGTTGAGCATATTTTACTTACGCACATTGTCCGTTGGTCTAGGGGTATGATACTCGCTTTGGCTGCGAGTGGTCCCGGGCTCAAATTCCGGACAGACCCGAGTTTTTTCAGAAGTAATTTAGTAACTATTTAAATGCAACTAACTACAGGGTAGACCTATGAGTTGGGCATATTTTTCTTGAACTCACGGTCCGTTGGTTTAGGGGTATGATACTCGCTTAGGGTGAGAGTGGTCCCGGGTTCAAATCCCGGACGGACCCGAGTTTATGCAGAAGTAGTTTTGGGACTATATAATTGCAACTAATTACAGGGTAGCCCTATGAGTTGAGCATGTTTTACTTACGCAGATTGTCCGTTGGTCTAGGGGTATGATACTCGCTTTGGCTGCGAGTGGTCCCGGGCTCAAATCCCGGACAGACCCGAGTTCTTTCAGAAGTAATTTAGTAACTATTTAAGTGCAACTAACTACAGGGTACACCTATGAGTTGGGCATATTTTTCTTGAACACACGGTCCGTTGGTCTAGGGGTATGATACTCGCTTAGGGTGCGAGTGGTCCCGGGTTCAATTCCCGGACGGACCCGAGTTTTTGCAGAAGTAATTTAGTGACTATTTAAATGCAACTAATTAATTTGTACCCCTATGAATTGATAATATTTCTACATGGTGCGCTAGTCTAGGGGTATGATACTCGCTTTGGGTGCGAGTGTTCTAGGTTTCAAATCCCGGACGTACTCGAGTTTTTGCAAAAGTAGTTTTGTGACTATTTAATTGCAACTAATTACAGGGTAGTCCTATTAGTTGAGCATATTTTAGTTACGCATATTGTCCGTTGGTCTAGGGGTATGATACTCGCTTTGGCTGCGAGTGGTCCCGGGTTCAAATCCTGGACAGACCCGGGTTCTTTCAGCTGTAATTTAGTAACTATTTAAATGCAACTAACTACAGGGTAGTCCTATGAGTTTAGCACATTTTACTTACGCACATTGTCCGTTGGTCTAGGGGTATGATACTCGCTTTGACTGCGAGTGGTCCCGGGTTCAAATCCCGGACAGACCCGAGTTCTTTCAGAAGTAACTTAGTAACTATTTAAATTCAACTAACTACAGGGTAGAGTATGAGTTGGGCATATTTTACTCAAACACACGGTCCGTTGGTCTAGGGGTATGATACTCGCTTAGGGTGCGAGTGGTCCCGGGTTCAAGTCCCGGAGGAACCCGAGCTTTTGCAGAAGTAGTTTTGGGACTGTATAATTGCAACTAATTACAGGGTAGTCCTATGAGTTGAGCATATTTTACTTACGCAAATTGTCCGTTGGTCTAGGGGTATGATACTCGCTTTGACTGCGAGTGGTCCCGGGTTCAAATCCCGAACAGACCCGAGTTCTTTCAGAAGTAATTTCGTAACTATTTAAATTCAACGAACTACAGGGTAGACCTATGAGTTGGGCATATTTTTCTTGAACACACGGTCCGTTGGTCTAGGGGTATGATACTCGCTTAGGGTGCGAGTGGTCCCGGGTTCAAATCCCGAACGGACCCGAGTTTTTGCAGAAGTAATTTAGTGACTATTTAAATGCAACTAATTAATTTGTACCCCTATGAATTGAGCATATTTCTACATGGTGCGCTGGTCTAGGGGTATGATACTCGCTTTGGGTGCGAGTGTTCTAGGTTTCAATTCCCGGACGTACTAGAGTTTTTGCAAAAGTAGTTTTGTGACTATTTAATTGCAACTAATTACAGGGTAGTCCTATGAGTTGAGCATATTTTACTTACGCAGATTGTCCGTTGGTCTAGGGGTATGATACTCGCTTAGGGTGCGAGTGGTCCCGGGTTCAAATCCCGGACGGACCCGAGTATATGCAGAAGTAGTTTTGGGACTATATAATTGCAACTAATTACAGGGTAGCCCTATAAGTTGAGCATGTTTTACTTACGCAGATTGTCCGTTGGTCTAGGGGTATGATACTCGCTTTGGCTGCGAGTGGTCCCGGGCTCAAATCCCGGACAGACCCGAGTTCTTTCAGAAGTAATTTAGTAACTATTTAAATGCAACTAACTACAGGGTAGACCTATGAGTTGGGCATATTTTTCTTGAACACACGGTCCGTTGGTCTAGGGGTATGATACTCGCTTAGGGTGCGAGTGGTCCCGGGTTCAAATCCCTGAGGAACCCGAGTTTTTGCAGAAGTAGTTTTGGGACTGTATAATTGCAACTAATTACAGGGTAGCACTATTAGTTGAGCATATTTTAGTTACGCATATTGTCCGTTGGTCTAGGGGTATGATACTCGCTTTGGCTGCGAGTGGTCCCGGGTTCAAATCCTGGACAGACCCGAGTTCTTTCAGCTGTAATTTAGTAACTATTTAAATGCAACTAACTACAGGGTAGTCCTATGAGTTGAGCACATTTTACTTACGCACATTGTCCGTTGGTCTAGGGGTATGATACTCGCTTTGACTGCGAGTGGTCCCGGGCTCAAATCCCGGACAGACCCGAGTTCTTTCAGAAGTAACTTAGTAACTATTTAAATTCAACTAACTACAGGGTAGACTATGAGTTGGGCATATTTTTCTTAAACACACGGTCCGTTGGTCTAGGGGTATGATACTCGCTTAGGGTGCGAGTGGTCCCGGGTTCAAATCCCGGACGGACCCGAATTCTTCCAGAAGTAATTTAGCAACTATTTAATTGCAACTAATTAATTTGTACCCCTATGAATTGATAATATTTCTACATGGTGCGCTAGTCTAGGGGTATGATACTCGCTTTGGCTGCGAGTGGTCCCGGGCTCAAATCCCGGACAGACCAGAGTTCTTTCAGAAGTAATTTAGTAACTGTTGGAACTCCTCCAATAATGAAAAAAAATAACCTACTAATATGTTATCGTTTTTTAACTTGTCACATGTTTTTTAAATTGTACATATATACCAAAGTTTAACAATGGAAAAGGGCATTCGGTCCGATGGCGGTCTTATCTTAATAAAGTTGTTTTGGTTGTTACCTCTTGCGTTCTCTCTCTCTCCATGAGCCGTTACAACAGTGGTGTCAGAAGTGGGATGTCGTTTTCCGATCTTCGGGAATAGTCGCGTTACGGTTTTTCGGGTAAAGTCGCGATACTGATTCCGAAAACATGCCGAAGCAGGAAAGCGGATCCTCCGAGGCCTCCTCCTCGTCCGCTCTGGGAGACGTGTTGAACGCGTTTATGCAGCAGCAAATAGCGTCCCAGAAGCAGAACCAAAGGATCATCGACCTTCTACTCCAGACAACAGGAACCGCCGGTCCGTCAACCTCGACTCCAGCACCCACATCCACAATAGCTTGCCTTGACATTCCAATCTTCGAGCCTGATGAACACGATGGCGACAAACTGGAACAATGGCTGAAGAGATTTGACTATCTCGTGGATATTAGTGTCCCAAATCTGACCGACGTTGCCAAAGTCAAGTATCTGGTCTCGAAACTGTCTAACGAAGCCTTCAGCGAGTATTATCGGTCCTGTATGCCCAAAGAGCCAACCGACTACCCGTATGCAACGACAGTAGAGAACCTCAAGAAACTTTTCGGGAAGAAACAGACACTCTTCATAGAAAGATTCAACCTAATGCGAATCCAGCGTCAATTGGATGAAGATTATGGCCCGTATTTCAACCGCGTTAAACTACTTCTAAAGCGCTTCAATTTCTCCGATTTGACCGAAGATCAATTCGGAATTCTGGTTTCCCTATGTGGATTGTCCAGACCAGAAGACGAATCCATACGAACCAGAATCCTGCAACGGTTAAATACCGAGGCCAACATTGAACTCAAGAATGTCATTGACGAAGTCCTGACCATCGTCGCTACGAAGACTGAACAGACGGTTTTCCAAGCAAAGGCCACGCCGATCAACAGCTTCCGTCGTCGGAAGATACGGCATCCTTCTAGATCTCCCGAGAAGCGGAGAGCCAGGTCATCTCAAAGATCTTCGAAACCGCCACCATACGCCTGTTTTCGATGCGGAGAGATGCACTGGGTCAGGGAATGCACGCACGCTAAGACTGAATGCCATAAATGCTCTCGAACAGGTCACCTCGCTAGTCAATGCGAAAATCAGAAACGAGTATCCGGACACCGGAAACCAGACAGAAGCCAGATAAATACAGTCAGTCTGAATTCCATGCGACCTTCGAAACTCATAACGGGGGAATTCTTGGTTAACGACGTTCCCGTAGTTTTCTACTTGGACAGTGGAGCGGAAGGCAACATTATCAACGAGGCGACTTACGAACGAATTGGTAAGCCGAAGTTAACCCCCTGCAGCGAGCAAGGAGTGCTATTCGATGGATCAAGCACTACATTCCTTGGGAAAGCAACGGCAAAATTTAAACTGGGACCAGCAGAAATTCAACACAGCTTCTACTTGGCAAAAGACGGATCCCTAAACCTACTGGGAGTGGAAACCCTGGATTTCTTCGGTCTGCTGGATAGCTTACGACAATGCTCCCGACTCGGTACTCAAGCCATTAACCTCTGTACTGCCTCACCTGTCGCCGAATGCCTTGCGACGCTGAAGAACGAGTTTCCGGATGTCTTTGAGGACGGTTTGGGGCTGTGTACTAAAGCGAAAGCCCGCCTTACTCTCAAACCCGGAAGCACTCCAGTATACCGTAGAGCCAGGCCAGTTCCGTTTGCCGCCCGCAAAACTATCGAAATGGAGATCAAACGCCTGGAAGAGTCAAATGTCCTGAAAGCCGTCGAGCACACTGATTGGGCAGCACCAATCGTAAGCGTAAGGAAACCTAACGGCACTACCCGTCTTTGCGCAGATTTTTCCACCGGCCTGAATGAGACCATAGAACTCAATCAACACCCATTACCGCTGCCGGAAGACATATTTGCGACGCTCAACGGGGGAAAACTTTTCTCCCAATTGGATCTATCTGAAGCATACTTACAAGTAGAACTGGACGACGATTCTAAACCGCTTTGTACCATTTCCACTCATCTGGGAAACTTCCAATATCAGAGACTTCCGTTTGGGGTGAAATCCGCTCCGGGGATTTTCCAAACCATAATGGACCAAATGCTTGCTGGACTTGAATTCGCAACCGCTTACCTCGATGATATAATCATTGTCAGCCGTAACTTCGAAGATCACCAGCGACACCTCAAAGAAGTACTCTCCCGTATTAAAGACTATGGATTCCGCCTTCGCCTCGAGAAATGTAAACTATTCATGACACAAATAAAATATCTGGGATTCATTATTGATAGCGCTGGTCGACGACCCGACCCTGAGAAAATCAAGGCTATTGTCCACATGCCAGCACCAGTTGACCTGCCAACGTTACGTTCATTTTTGGGAATGGTAAACTATTACCAGGTCTTCGTTAATAATATGCGTTTCATGAGACAACCACTGGACGAATTATTGGAATCCAAACGGACTTGGTCTTGGACACCTAAATGTCAGCACGCTTTCGAGGAACTGAAGATGACGCTTCAATCAGATCTCCTTTTAACGCATTATGATCCTACACTGGACATCATTGTCGCTGCTGATGCCTCCGATTATGGACTTGGGGCGGTCTTCCAACATCGCATGCCAGATGGGTCAATTCAAGCTGTAGCTCACGTATCACGGGCATTGACCCCTGCGGAAAAGAACTATAGCCAAATCGAGAAGGAAGGTCTCGCGCTTACCTTCGCGGTCAAGAAGTTCCACAAAATGCTCTATGGGCGCCGCTTTACTCTGCTCACGGACCATAAACCGCTGTTAGCAATCTTTGGAAGCAAGAAAGGCGTACCGGTACATACTGCTAACCGTCTTCAACGCTGGGCACTCATTCTTATCGCCTATGACTTCAAGATAGAATATCGCAAGACTACCTCTTTCGGGCAGGCCGACGCCCTGTCCAGACTTATCTCGTCACATTCCTCTCCGGACGACGACATCGTACTCGCAAGTCTCCAAGTCACAGACGATGTGGAGGCCATAGTCCGACAGCTTCCAGTCACTTTCCAAGACATTCAATCCTCTGCTCAGGCGGATCCAGTCTTACAGAAGGTCGTCGGGTATATTCGGAATGGGTGGCCGACATTAAAGAATATCCGAGCGACACCTGAGGCAACCACCCTCGAACAATTCCACAGAAGGAAGGACCTGCTTACTATCGAGCAGGGTTGCGTGCTTCTACAGAATAGAGTGGTAATACCTTACCCATTACGAGCAACCGTCCTGAAACTACTTCACCGAGGACATCCTGGAACCAGTAGGATGAAATCTTTGGCTCGCGCTCACGCCTACTGGCCTTTTCTGGACGCTCAAATTGAAGACTTCGTGAAGAAATGTTCCAAATGTCGCTCTGCAGCAAAGTTCCCTGTCAAGACTCTGTTGCATTCCTGGCCGAAAGCCGTGAAGGCCTGGCAGAGGATACACATCGACTACGCCGGTCCCCATAACGGCCACCAGTATCTTATAGTCGTCGATGCCTATAGCAAGTATCCCGAGATTTTCGACATGAAAACCACCACGTCATCCGCCACCATATCCGTCCTGAACAACCTTTTCGCACGCTATGGTTATCCGGAAGTACTGGTGAGCGATAACGGAACCCAGTTTGCTTCACACGACTTCGCCTCGTTCTGTTCCCGAAAAGGGATCCAGCATATCTTCTCCCCGCCGTACCATCCACAATCCAATGGGCAGGCGGAACGTTTCGTGGACACCTTCAAGAGGGCATTAGAGAAACTCAAGGGCGAAGGAGATGTCCCGTATATGCTAGACGTCTTCCTGCTGTCCTATCGCTCAACCCCTAACTACAGTATAGACCAGAAAAGCCCTGCTGAACTCTTCTTGGGCCGAACACTTCGTACCGAGCTAGACCTTCTACATCCTCCGGCCTCTTCGTCATCAGAGCGCAATCCAACCATGGAGCGACAATTCAACCGTCATCATGGGGCTCGACGACGCACCTTCAAAGTCGGAGACCTAGTCTATGCTCGGCAACACCAGTCAAAGACGTGGTATCCAGGAAGAATTCAAACGGTCAAAGGCGTAGTTTATGATGTTCTTATGGATGATGCCACTAATAAGAAGTTCCATGCCAATCAACTTTACCACCGTCTGAACAACGATCCAAAGGGCAATCCCTACTCGGTATTCATGGACACATTCGATCTACCCATCCCAGACCGAAGAGTAGATCCCGACCGAGTTCCTGCTGGGACCACAGTGCCCGCTCCCGAACGCCATGTACGGTTCAACATACCAGACTCAGACTCCGAGGATGGGGGAGTACGGCGGTCCGGACGAGTAAAGAAGATACCCGAGCGCATCAGTATGGATCCCCGCCAGAAGTCCTACAATTTTACTTAAAAGGGGAGGTGTTGGAACTCCTCCAATAATGAAAAAAAATAACCTACTAATATGTTATCGTTTTTTAACTTGTCACATGTTTTTTAAATTGTACATATATACCAAAGTTTAACAATGGAAAAGGGCATTCGGTCCGATGGCGGTCTTATCTTAATAAAGTTGTTTTGGTTGTTACCTCTTGCGTTCTCTCTCTCTCCATGAGCCGTTACAACAGTAACTATTTAAATGCAACTAACTACAGGGTAGACCTATGAGTTGGGCATATTTTTCTTGAACACACGGTCCGTTGGTCTAGGGGTATGATACTCGCTTAGGGTGCGAGTGGTCCCGGGTTCAAATCCCTGAGGAACCCGAGTTTTTGCAGAAGTAGTTTTGGGACTGTATAATTGCAACTAATTACAGGGTAGTCCTATTAGTTGAGCATATTTTAGTTACGCATATTGTCCGTTTGTCTAGGGGTATGATACTCGCTTTGGCTGCGAGTGGTCCCGGGTTCAAATCCTGGACAGACCCGAGTTCTTTCAGCTGTAATTTAGTAACTATTTAAATGCAACTAACTACAGGGTAGTCCTATGAGTTGAGCACATCTTACTTACGCACATTGTCCGTTGGTCTAGGGGTATGATACTCGCTTTGACTGCGAGTGGTCCCGGGCTCAAATCCCGGACAGACCCGAGTTCTTTCAGAAGTAACTTAGTAACTATTTAAATTCAACTAACTACAGGGTAGACTATGAGTTGGGCATATTTTTCTTAAACACACGGTCCGTTGGTCTAGGGGTATGATACTCGCTTAGGGTGCGAGTGGTCCCGGGTTCAAATCCCGGACGGACCCGAATTCTTCCAGAAGTAATTTAGCAACTATTTAATTGCAACTAACTACAGGGTAGACCTATGAGTTGGGCATATTTTTCTTGAACACACGGTCCGTTGGTCTAGGGGTATGATACTCGCTTAGGGTGCGAGTGGTCCCGGGTTCAAATCCCGGACGGACCCGAGTTTTTGCAGAAGTAATTTAGTGACTATTTAAATGCAACTAATTAATTTGTACCCCTATGAATTGATAATATTTCTACATGGTGCGCTAGTCTAGGGGTATGATACTCGCTTTGGGTGCGAGTGTTCTAGGTTTCAAATCCCGGACGTACTCGAGTTTTTGCAAAAGTAGTTTTGTGACTATTTAATTGCAACTAATTACAGGGTAGTCCTATTAGTTGAGCATATTTTAGTTACGCATATTGTCCGTTGGTCTAGGGGTATGATACTCGCTTTGGGTGCGAGTGGTCCCGGGTTCAAATCCTGGACAGACCCGAGTTCTTTCAGCTGTAATTTAGTAATTATTTAAATTCAACTAACTACAGGGTAGACTATGAGTTGGGCATATTTTTCTTAAACACACGGTCCGTTGGTCTAGGGGTATGATACTCGCTTAGGGTGCGAGTGGTCCCGGGTTCAAATCCCTGAGGAACCCGAGTTTTTGCAGAAGTAGTTTTGGGACTGTATAATTGCAACTAATTACAGGGTAGTCCTATGAGTTGAGCATATTTTACTTACGCACATTGTCCGTTGGTCTAAGGGTATGATACTCGCTTTGACTGCGAGTGGTCTTGGGTTCAAATCCCGGACGGACCCGAGTTCTTTCAGAAGTAATTTCGTAACTATTTAAATTCAACGAACTACAGGGTAGACCTATGAGTCGGGCATATTTTTCTTGAACACACGGTCCGTTGGTCTAGGGGTATGATACTCGCTTAGGGTGCGAGTGGTCCCGGGTTCAATTCCCGAACGGACCCGAATTCTTCCAGAAGTAATTTAGCAACTATTTAATTGCAACTAACTACAGGGTAGACCTATGAGTTGGGCATATTTTTCTTGAACACACGGTCCGTTGGTCTAGGGGTATGATACTCGCTTAGGGTGCGAGTGGTCCCGGGTTCAAATCCCGGACGGACCCGAGTTTTTGCAGAAGTAATTTAGTGACTATTTAAATGCAACTAATTAATTTGTACCCCTATGAATTGATAATATTTCTACATGGTGCGCTAGTCTAGGGGTATGATACTCGCTTTGGGTGCGAGTGTTCTAGGTTTCAAATCCCGGACGTACTCGAGTTTTTGCAAAAGTAGTTTTGTGACTATTTAATTGCAACTAATTACAGGGTAGTCCTATTAGTTGAGCATATTTTAGTTACGCATATTGTCCGTTGGTCTAGGGGTATGATACTCGCTTTGGGTGCGAGTGGTCCCGGGTTCAAATCCTGGACAGACCCGAGTTCTTTCAGCTGTAATTTAGTAGCTATTTAAATTCAACTAACTACAGGGTAGACTATGAGTTGGGCATATTTTTCTTAAACACACGGTCCGTTGGTCTAGGGGTATGATACTCGCTTAGGGTGCGAGTGGTCCCGGGTTCAAATCCCTGAGGAACCCGAGTTTTTGCAGAAGTAGTTTTGGGACTGTATAATTGCAACTAATTACAGGGTAGTCCTATGAGTTGAGCATATTTTACTTACGCACATTGTCCGTTGGTCTAGGGGTATGATACTCGCTTTGACTGCGAGTGGTCCCGGGTTCAAATCCCGGACAGACCCGAGTTCTTTCAGAAGTAATTTCGTAACTATTTAAATTCAACGAACTACAGGGTAGACCTATGAGTCGGGCATATTTTTCTTGAACACACGGTCCGTTGGTCTAGGGGTATGATACTCGCTTAGGGTGCGAGTGGTCCCGGGTTCAAATCCCGAACGGACCCGAGTTTTTGCAGAAGTAATTTAGTGACTATTTAAATGCAACTAATTAATTTGTACCCCTATGAATTGAGCATATTTCTACATGGTGCGCTGGTCTAGGGGTATGATACTCGCTTTGGGTGCGAGTGTTCTAGGTTTCAAATCCCGGACGTACTCGAGTTTTTGCAAAAGTAGTTTTGTGACTATTTAATTGCAACTAATTACAGGGTAGTCCTATGAGTTGAGCATATTTTACCTACGCAGATTGTCCGTTGGTCTAGGGGTATGATACTCGCTTTGGCTGCGAGTGGTCCCGGGTTCAAATCCTGGACAGACCCGAGTTCTTTCAGCTGTAGTTTAGTAACTATTTAAATGCAACTAACTACAGGGTAGTCCTATGAGTTGAGCACATTTTACTTACGCACATTGTCCTTTTGTCTAGGGGTATGATACTCGCTTTGGCTGCGAGTGGTCCCGGGTTCAAATCCCGGACAGACCCGAGTTCTTTCAGAAGTAATTTAGCAACTATTTAAATGCATCTAACTACAGGGTAGACCTATGAGTTGAACATATTTTACTTACGCACATTGTCCGTTGGTCTAGGGGTATGATACTCGCTTTGGGTGCGAGTGTTCTAGGTTTCAAATCCCGGACGTACTAGAGTTTTTGCAAAAGTAGTTTTGTGACTATTTAATTGCAACTAATTACAGGGTAGTCCTATGAGTTGAGCATATTTTACTTACGCAGATTATCCGTTGGTCTAGGGGTATGATACTCGCTTAGGGTGCGAGTGGTCCCGGGTTCAAATCCCGAACGGACCCGAGTTTTTGCAGAAGTAATTTAGTGACTATTTAAATGCAACTAATTAATTTGTACCCCTATGAATTGAGCATATTTCTACATGGTGCGCTGGTCTAGGGGTATGATACTCGCTTTGGGTGCGAGTGTTCTAGGTTTCAAATCCCGGACGTACTCGAGTTTTTGCAAAAGTAGTTTTGTGACTATTTAATTGCAACTAATTACAGGGTAGTCCTATGAGTTGAGCATATTTTACTTACGCATATTGTCCGTTGGTCTAGGGGTATGATACTCGCTTTGGCTGCGAGTGGTCCCGGGTTCAAATCCTGGACAGACCCGAGTTCTTTCAGCTGTAGTTTAGTAACTATTTAAATGCAACTAACTACAGGGTAGTCCTATGAGTTGAGCACATTTTACTTACGCACATTGTCATTTTGTCTAGGGGTATGATACTCGCTTTGGCTGCGAGTGGTCCCGGGTTCAAATCCCGGACAGACCCGAGTTCTTTCAGAAGTAATTTAGCAACTATTTAAATGCATCTAACTACAGGGTAGACCTATGAGTTGAACATATTTTACTTACGCACATTGTCCGTTGGTCTAGGGGTATGATACTCGCTTTGGGTGCGAGTGTTCTAGGTTTCAAATCCCGGACGTACTAGAGTTTTTGCAAAAGTAGTTTTGTGACTATTTAATTGCAACTAATTACAGGGTAGTCCTATGAGTTGAGCATATTTTACTTACGCAGATTATCCGTTGGTCTAGGGGTATGATACTCTCTTAGGGTGCGAGTGGTCCCGGGTTCAAATCCCGAACGGACCCGAGTTTTTGCAGAAGTAATTTAGTGACTATTTAAATGCAACTAATTAATTTGTACCCCTATGAATTGAGCATATTTCTACATGGTGCGCTGGTCTAGGGGTATGATACTCGCTTTGGGTGCGAGTGTTCTAGGTTTCAAATCCCGGACGTACTCGAGTTTTTGCAAAAGTAGTTTTGTGACTATTTAATTGCAACTAATTACAGGGTAGTCCTATGAGTTGAGCATATTTTACTTACGCAGATTGTCCGTTGGTCTAGGGGTATGATACTCGCTTTGGCTGCGAGTGGTCCCGGGTTCAAATCCTGGACAGACCCGAGTTCTTTCAGCTGTAGTTTAGTAACTATTTAAATGCAACTAACTACAGGGTAGTCCTATGAGTTGAGCACATTTTACTTACGCACATTGTCCGTTTGTCTAGGGGTATGATACTCGCTTTGGCTGCGAGTGGTCCCGGGTTCAAATCCCGGACAGACCCGAGTTCTTTCAGAAGTAATTTAGCAACTATTTAAATGCATCTAACTACAGGGTAGACCTATGAGTTGAACATATTTTACTTACGCACATTGTCCGTTGGTCTAGGGGTATGATACTCGCTTTGGGTGCGAGTGTTCTAGGTTTCAAATCCCGGACGTACTAGAGTTTTTGCAAAAGTAGTTTTGTGACTATTTAATTGCAACTAATTACAGGGTAGTCCTATGAGTTGAGCATATTTTACTTACGCAGATTATCCGTTGGTCTAGGGGTATGATACTCTCTTAGGGTGCGAGTGGTCCCGGGTTCAAATCCCGAACGGACCCGAGTTTTTGCAGAAGTAATTTAGTGACTATTTAAATGCAACTAATTAATTTGTACCCCTATGAATTGAGCATATTTCTACATGGTGCGCTGGTCTAGGGGTATGATACTCGCTTTGGGTGCGAGTGTTCTAGGTTTCAAATCCCGGACGTAATAGAGTTTTTGCAAAAGTAGTTTTGTGACTATTTAATTGCAACTAATTACAGGGTAGTCCTATGAGTTGAGCATATTTTACTTACGCAGATTGTCCGTTGGTCTAGGGGTATGATACTCGCTTTGACTGCGAGTGGTCCCGGGCTCAAATCCCGGACAGACCCGAGTTCTTTCAGAAGTAACTTAGTAACTATTTAAATTCAACTAACTACAGGGTAGACTATGAGTTGGGCATATTTTTCTTAAACACACGGTCCGTAGGTCTAGGGGTATGATACTCGCTTAGGGTGCGAGTGGTCCCGGGTTCAAATCCCGGACGGACCCGAATTCTTCCAGAAGTAATTTAGCAACTATTTAATTGCAACTAACTACAGGGTAGACCTATGAGTAGGGCATATTTTTCTTGAACACACGGTCCGTTGGTCTAGGGGTATGATACTCGCTTAGGGTGCGAGTGGTCCCGGGTTCAAATCCCGGACGGACCCGAGTTTTTGCAGAAGTAATTTAGTGACTATTTAAATGCAACTAATTAATTTGTACCCCTATGAATTGATAATATTTCTACATGGTGCGCTAGTCTAGGGGTATGATACTCGCTTTGGGTGCGAGTGTTCTAGGTTTCAAATCCCGGACGTACTCGAGTTTTTGCAAAAGTAGTTTTGTGACTATTTAATTGCAACTAATTACAGGGTAGTCCTATTAGTTGAGCATATTTTAGTTACGCATATTGTCCGTTGGTCTAGGGGTATGATACTCGCTTTGGGTGCGAGTGGTCCCGGGTTCAAATCCTGGACAGACCAGAGTTCTTTCAGCTGTAATTTAGTAACTATTTAAATTCAACTAACTACAGGGTAGACTATGAGTTGGGCATATTTTTCTTAAACACACGGTCCGTTGGTCTAGGGGTATGATACTCGCTTTGGGTGCGAGTGTTCTAGGTTTCAAATCCCGGACGTACTCGAGTTTTTGCAAAAGTAGTTTTGTGACTATTTAATTGCAACTAATTACAGGGTAGTCCTATGAGTTGAGCATATTTTACTTACGCAGATTGTCCGTTGGTCTAGGGGTATGATACTCGCTTTGGCTGCGAGTGGTCCCGGGTTCAAATCCTGGACAGACCCGAGTTCTTTCAGCTGTAGTTTAGTAACTATTTAAATGCAACTAACTACAGGGTAGTCCTATGAGTTGAGCACATTTTACTTACGCACATTGTCCGTTTGTCTAGGGGTATGATACTCGCTTTGGCTGCGAGTGGTCCCGGGTTCAAATCCCGGACAGACCCGAGTTCTTTCAGAAGTAATTTAGCAACTATTTAAATGCATCTAACTACAGGGTAGACCTATGAGTTGAACATATTTTACTTACGCACATTGTCCGTTGGTCTAGGGGTATGATACTCGCTTTGGGTGCGAGTGTTCTAGGTTTCAAATCCCGGACGTACTAGAGTTTTTGCAAAAGTAGTTTTGTGACTATTTAATTGCAACTAATTACAGGGTAGTCCTATGAGTTGAGCATATTTTACTTACGCAGATTATCCGTTGGTCTAGGGGTATGATACTCGCTTTGGGTGCGAGTGGTCCCGGGTTCAAATCCTGGACAGACCCGAGTTCTTTCAGCTGTAATTTAGTAACTATTTAAATTCAACTAACTACAGGGTAGACTATGAGTTGGGCATATTTTTCTTAAACACACGGTCCGTTGGTCTAGGGGTATGATACTCGCTTAGGGTGCGAGTGGTCCCGGGTTCAAATCCCTGAGGAACCCGAGTTTTTGCAGAAGTAGTTTTGGGACTGTATAATTGCAACTAATTACAGGGTAGTCCTATGAGTTGAGCATATTTTACTTACGCACATTGTCGGTTGGTCTAGGGGTATGATACTCGCTTTGACTGCGAGTGGTCCCGGGTTCAAATCCCGGACAGACCCGAGTTCTTTCAGAAGTAATTTCGTAACTATTTAAATTCAACGAACTACAGGGTAGACCTATGAGTCGGGCATATTTTTCTTGAACACACGGTCCGTTGGTCTAGGGGTATGATACTCGCTTAGGGTGCGAGTGGTCCCGGGTTCAAATCCCGAACGGACCCGAGTTTTTGCAGAAGTAATTTAGTGACTATTTAAATGCAACTAATTAATTTGTACCCCTATGAATTGAGCATATTTCTACATGGTGCGCTGGTCTAGGGGTATGATACTCGCTTTGGGTGCGAGTGTTCTAGGTTTCAAATCCCGGACGTACTCGAGTTTTTGCAAAAGTAGTTTTGTGACTATTTAATTGCAACTAATTACAGGGTAGTCCTATGAGTTGAGCATATTTTACTTACGCAGATTGTCCGTTGGTCTAGGGGTATGATACTCGCTTTGGCTGCGAGTGGTCCCGGGTTCAAATCCCGGACAGACCCGAGTTCTTTCAGAAGTAATTTAGCAACTATTTAAATGCATCTAACTACAGGGTAGACCTATGAGTTGAACATATTTTACTTACGCACATTGTCCGTTGGTCTAGGGGTATGATACTCGCTTTGGGTGCGAGTGTTCTAGGTTTCAAATCCCGGACGTACTAGAGTTTTTGCAAAAGTAGTTTTGTGACTATTTAATTGCAACTAATTACAGGGTAGTCCTATGAGTTGAGCATATTTTACTTACGCAGATTATCCGTTGGTCTAGTGGTATGATACTCTCTTAGGGTGCGAGTGGTCCCGGGTTCAAATCCCGAACGGACCCGAGTTTTTGCAGAAGTAATTTAGTGACTATTTAAATGCAACTAATTAATTTGTACCCCTATGAATTGAGCATATTTCTACGTGGTGCGCTGGTCTAGGGGTATGATACTCGCTTTGGGTGCGAGTGTTCTAGGTTTCAAATCCCGGACGTAATAGAGTTTTTGCAAAAGTAGTTTTGTGACTATTTAATTGCAACTAATTACAGGGTAGTCCTATGAGTTGAGCATATTTTACTTACGCAGATTGTCCGTTGGTCTAGGGGTATGATACTCGCTTTGGGTGCGAGTGGTCCCGGGTTCAAATCCTGGACAGACCCGAGTTCTTTCAGAAGTAACTTAGTAACTATTTAAATTCAACTAACTACAGGGTAGACTATGAGTTGGGCATATTTTTCTTAAACACACGGTCCGTTGGTCTAGGGGTATGATACTCGCTTAGGGTGCGAGTGGTCCCGGGTTCAAATCCCGGACGGACCCGAATTCTTCCAGAAGTAGTTTAGCAACTATTTAATTTCCACTAACTACAGGGTAGACTATGAGTTGGGCATATTTTTCTTAAACACACGGTCCGTTGGTCTAGGGGTATGATACTCGCTTAGGGTGCGAGTGGTCCCGGGTTCAAATCCCGGACGGACCCGAATTCTTCCAGAAGTAGTTTAGCAACTATTTAATTTCCACTAACTACAGGGTAGACCTATGAGTTGGGCATATTTTTCTTGAACACACGGTCCGTTGGTCTAGGGGTATGATACTCGCTTAGGGTGCGAGTGGTCCCGGGTTCAAATCCCGGACGGACCCGAGTTTTTGCAGAAGTAATTTAGTGACTATTTAAATGCAACTAATTAATTTGTACCCCTATGAATTGATAATATTTCTACATGGTGCGCTAGTCTAGGGGTATGATACTCGCTTTGGGTGCGAGTGTTCTAGGTTTCAAATCCCGGACGTACTCGAGTTTTTGCAAAAGTAGTTTTGTGACTATTTAATTGCAACTAATTACAGGGTAGTCCTATTAGTTGAGCATATTTTAGTTACGCATATTGTCCGTTGGTCTAGGGGTATGATACTCGCTTTGGGTGCGAGTGGTCCCGGGTTCAAATCCTGGACAGACCCGAGTTCTTTCAGCTGTAATTTAGTAACTATTTAAATTCAACTAACTACAGGGTAGACTATGAGTTGGGCATATTTTTCTTAAACACACGGTCCGTTGGTCTAGGGGTATGATACTCGCTTAGGGTGCGAGTGGTCCCGGGTTCAAATCCCTGAGGAACCCGAGTTTTTGCAGAAGTAGTTTTGGGACTGTATAATTGCAACTAATTACAGGGTAGTCCTATGAGTTGAGCATATTTTACTTACGCACATTGTCCGTTGGTCTAGGGGTATGATACTCGCTTTGACTGCGAGTGGTCCCGGGTTCAAATCCCGGACAGACCCGAGTTCTTTCAGAAGTAATTTCGTAACTATTTAAATTCAACGAACTACAGGGTAGACCTATGAGTCGGGCATATTTTTCTTGAACACACGGTCCGTTGGTCTAGGGGTATTATACTCGCTTAGGGTGCGAGTGGTCCCGGGTTCAAATCCCGAACGGACCCGAGTTTTTGCAGAAGTAATTTAGTGACTATTTAAATGCAACTAATTAATTTGTACCCCTATGAATTGAGCATATTTCTACACGGTGCGCTGGTCTAGGGGTATGATACTCGCTTTGGGTGCGAGTGTTCTAGGTTTCAAATCCCGGACGTACTCGAGTTTTTGCAAAAGTAGTTTTGTGACTATTTAATTGCAACTAATTACAGGGTAGTCCTATGAGTTGAGCATATTTTACTTACGCAGATTGTCCGTTGGTCTAGGGGTTTGATACTCGCTTTGGCTGCGAGTGGTCCCGGGTTCAAATCCTGGACAGACCCGAGTTCTTTCAGCTGTAGTTTAGTAACTATTTAAATGCAACTAACTACAGGGTAGTCCTATGAGTTGAGCACATTTTACTTACGCACATTGTCCGTTTGTCTAGGGGTATGATACTCGCTTTGGCTGCGAGTGGTCCCGGGTTCAAATCCCGGACAGACCCGAGTTCTTTCAGAAGTAATTTAGCAACTATTTAAATGCATCTAACTACAGGGTAGACCTATGAGTTGAACATATTTTACTTACGCACATTGTCCGTTGGTCTAGGGGTATGATACTCGCTTTGGGTGCGAGTGTTCTAGGTTTCAAATCCCGGACGTACTAGAGTTTTTGCAAAAGTAGTTTTGTGACTATTTAATTGCAACTAATTACAGGGTAGTCCTATGAGTTGAGCATATTTTACTTACGCAGATTTTCCGTTGGTCTAGGGGTATGATACTCTCTTAGGGTGCGAGTGGTCCCGGGTTCAAATCCCGAACGGACCCGAGTTTTTGCAGAAGTAATTTAGTGACTATTTAAATGCAACTAATTAATTTGTACCCCTATGAATTGAGCACATTTCTACATGGTGCGCTGGTCTAGGGGTATGATACTCGCTTTGGGTGCGAGTGTTCTAGGTTTCAAATCCCGGACGTAATAGAGTTTTTGCAAAAGTAGTTTTGTGACTATTTAATTGCAACTAATTACAGGGTAGTCCTATGAGTTGAGCATATTTTACTTACGCAGATTGTCCGTTGGTCTAGGGGTATGATACTCGCTTAGGGTGCGAGTGGTCCCGGGTTCAAATCCCGGACGGACCCGAGTTTATGCAGAAGTAGTTTTGGGACTATATAATTGCAACTAATTACAGGGTAGCCCTATGAGTTGAGCATGTTTTACCTACGCAGATTGTCCGTTGGTCTAGGGGTATGATACTCGCTTTGGCTGCGAGTGGTCCCGGGCTCAAATCCCGGACAAACCCGAGTTCTTTCAGAAGTAATTTAGTAACTATTTAAATGCAACTAACTACAGGGTAGACCTATGAGTTGGGCATATTTGTCTTGAACACACGGTCCGTTGGTCTAGGGGTATGATACTCGCTTAGGGTGCGAGTGGTCCCGGGTTCAAATCCCGGACGGACCCGAGTTTTTGCAGAAGTAATTTAGTGACTATTTAAATGCAACTAATTAATTTGTACCCCTATGAATTGATAATTTTTCTACATGGTGCGCTAGTCTAGGGGTATGATACTCGCTTTGGGTGCGAGTGTTCTAGGTTTCAAATCCCGGACGTACTCGAGTTTTTGCAAAAGTAGTTTTGTGACTATTTAATTGCAACTAATTACAGGGTAGTCCTATTAGTTGAGCATATTTTAGTTACGCATATTGTCCGTTGGTCTAGGGGTATGATATTCGCTTTGGCTGCGAGTGGTCCCGGGTTCAAATCCTGGACAGACCCGAGTTCTTTCAGCTGTAATTTAGTAACTATTTAAATGAAACTAACTACAGGGTAGTCCTATGAGTTGGGCATATTTTTCTTAAACACACGGTCCGTTGGTCTAGGGGTATGATACTCGCTTAGGGTGCGAGTGGTCCCGGGTTCAAATCCCTGAGGAACCCGAGTTTTTGCAGAAGTAGTTTTGGGACTGTATAATTGCAACTAATTACAGGGTAGTCCTATGAGTTGAGCATATTTTACTTACGCACATTGTCCGTTGGTCTAGGGGTATGATACTCGCTTTGACTGCGAGTGGTCCCGGGTTCAAATCCCGGACAGACCCGAGTTCTTTCAGAAGTAATTTCGTAACTATTTAAATTCAACGAACTACAGGGTAGACCTATGAGTCGGGCATATTTTTCTTGAACACACGGTCCGTTGGTCTAGGGGTATTATACTCGCTTAGGGTGCGAGTGGTCCCGGGTTCAAATCCCGGACGGACCCGAATTCTTCCAGAAGTAGTTTAGCAACTATTTAATTTCCACTAACTACAGGGTAGACCTATGAGTTGGGCATATTTTTCTTGAACACACGGTCCGTTGGTCTAGGGGTATGATACTCGCTTAGGGTGCGAGTGGTCCCGGGTTCAAATCCCGGACGGACCCGAGTTTTTGCAGAAGTAATTTAGTGACTATTTAAATGCAACTAATTAATTTGTACCCCTATGAATTGATAATATTTCTACATGGTGCGCTAGTCTAGGGGTATGATACTCGCTTTGGGTGCGAGTGTTCTAGGTTTCAAATCCCGGACGTACTCGAGTTTTTGCAAAAGTAGTTTTGTGACTATTTAATTGCAACTAATTACAGGGTAGTCCTATTAGTTGAGCATATTTTAGTTACGCATATTGTCCGTTGGTCTAGGGGTATGATACTCGCTTTGGGTGCGAGTGGTCCCGGGTTCAAATCCTGGACAGACCCGAGTTCTTTCAGCTGTAATTTAGTAACTATTTAAATTCAACTAACTACAGGGTAGACTATGAGTTGGGCATATTTTTCTTAAACACACGGTCCGTTGGTCTAGGGGTATGATACTCGCTTAGGGTGCGAGTGGTCCCGGGTTCAAATCCCTGAGGAACCCGAGTTTTTGCAGAAGTAGTTTTGGGACTGTATAATTGCAACTAATTACAGGGTAGTCCTATGAGTTGAGCATATTTTACTTACGCACATTGTCCGTTGGTCTAGGGGTATGATACTCGCTTTGACTGCGAGTGGTCCCGGGTTCAAATCCCGGACAGACCCGAGTTCTTTCAGAAGTAATTTCGTAACTATTTAAATTCAACGAACTACAGGGTAGACCTATGAGTCGGGCATATTTTTCTTGAACACACGGTCCGTTGGTCTAGGGGTATTATACTCGCTTAGGGTGCGAGTGGTCCCGGGTTCAAATCCCGAACGGACCCGAGTTTTTGCAGAAGTAATTTAGTGACTATTTAAATGCAACTAATTAATTTGTACCCCTATGAATTGAGCATATTTCTACACGGTGCGCTGGTCTAGGGGTATGATACTCGCTTTGGGTGCGAGTGTTCTAGGTTTCAAATCCCGGACGTACTCGAGTTTTTGCAAAAGTAGTTTTGTGACTATTTAATTGCAACTAATTACAGGGTAGTCCTATGAGTTGAGCATATTTTACTTACGCAGATTGTCCGTTGGTCTAGGGGTTTGATACTCGCTTTGGCTGCGAGTGGTCCCGGGTTCAAATCCTGGACAGACCCGAGTTCTTTCAGCTGTAGTTTAGTAACTATTTAAATGCAACTAACTACAGGGTAGTCCTATGAGTTGAGCACATTTTACTTACGCACATTGTCCGTTTGTCTAGGGGTATGATACTCGCTTTGGCTGCGAGTGGTCCCGGGTTCAAATCCCGGACAGACCCGAGTTCTTTCAGAAGTAATTTAGCAACTATTTAAATGCATCTAACTACAGGGTAGACCTATGAGTTGAACATATTTTACTTACGCACATTGTCCGTTGGTCTAGGGGTATGATACTCGCTTTGGGTGCGAGTGTTCTAGGTTTCAAATCCCGGACGTACTAGAGTTTTTGCAAAAGTAGTTTTGTGACTATTTAATTGCAACTAATTACAGGGTAGTCCTATGAGTTGAGCATATTTTACTTACGCAGATTTTCCGTTGGTCTAGGGGTATGATACTCTCTTAGGGTGCGAGTGGTCCCGGGTTCAAATCCCGAACGGACCCGAGTTTTTGCAGAAGTAATTTAGTGACTATTTAAATGCAACTAATTAATTTGTACCCCTATGAATTGAGCACATTTCTACATGGTGCGCTGGTCTAGGGGTATGATACTCGCTTTGGGTGCGAGTGTTCTAGGTTTCAAATCCCGGACGTAATAGAGTTTTTGCAAAAGTAGTTTTGTGACTATTTAATTGCAACTAATTACAGGGTAGTCCTATGAGTTGAGCATATTTTACTTACGCAGATTGTCCGTTGGTCTAGGGGTATGATACTCGCTTAGGGTGCGAGTGGTCCCGGGTTCAAATCCCGGACGGACCCGAGTTTATGCAGAAGTAGTTTTGGGACTATATAATTGCAACTAATTACAGGGTAGCCCTATGAGTTGAGCATGTTTTACCTACGCAGATTGTCCGTTGGTCTAGGGGTATGATACTCGCTTTGGCTGCGAGTGGTCCCGGGCTCAAATCCCGGACAAACCCGAGTTCTTTCAGAAGTAATTTAGTAACTATTTAAATGCAACTAACTACAGGGTAGACCTATGAGTTGGGCATATTTGTCTTGAACACACGGTCCGTTGGTCTAGGGGTATGATACTCGCTTAGGGTGCGAGTGGTCCCGGGTTCAAATCCCGGACGGACCCGAGTTTTTGCAGAAGTAATTTAGTGACTATTTAAATGCAACTAATTAATTTGTACCCCTATGAATTGATAATTTTTCTACATGGTGCGCTAGTCTAGGGGTATGATACTCGCTTTGGGTGCGAGTGTTCTAGGTTTCAAATCCCGGACGTACTCGAGTTTTTGCAAAAGTAGTTTTGTGACTATTTAATTGCAACTAATTACAGGGTAGTCCTATTAGTTGAGCATATTTTAGTTACGCATATTGTCCGTTGGTCTAGGGGTATGATATTCGCTTTGGCTGCGAGTGGTCCCGGGTTCAAATCCTGGACAGACCCGAGTTCTTTCAGCTGTAATTTAGTAACTATTTAAATGAAACTAACTACAGGGTAGTCCTATGAGTTGAGCACATTTTACTAACGCACATTGTCCGTTGGTCTAGGGGTATGATACTCGCTTTGACTGCGAGTGGTCCCGGGTTCAAATCCCGGACAGACCCGAGTTCTTTCAGAAGTAACTTAGTAACTATTTAAATTCAACTAACTACAGGGTAGACTATGAGTTGGGCATATTTTTCTTGAACACACGGTCCGTTGGTCTAGGGGTATGATACTCGCTTAGGGTGCGAGTGGTCCCGGGTTCAAATCCCGGACGGACCCGAGTTTTTGCAGAAGTAATTTAGTGACTATTTAAATGCAACTAATTAATTTGTACCCCTATGAATTGATAATATTTCTACATGGTGCGCTAGTCTAGGGGTATGATACTCGCTTTGGGTGCGAGTGTTCTAGGTTTCAAATCCCGGACGTACTCGAGTTTTTGCAAAAGTAGTTTTGTGACTATTTAATTGCAACTAATTACAGGGTAGTCCTATTAGTTGAGCATATTTTAGTTACGCATATTGTCCGTTGGTCTAGGGGTATGATATTCGCTTTGGCTGCGAGTGGTCCAAGGTTCAAATCCCAGACGGACCCAAGCTTCTGCAGAAGTAGTTTTGGGACTGTATAAATGCAACTAATTACAGGGTAGTCCTATGAGTTGAGCATGTTTTACTTACGCAGATTGTCCGTTGGTCTAGGGGTATGATACTCGCTTTGGCTGCGAGTGGTCCCGGGCTCAAATCCCGGACAAACCCGAGTTCTTTCAGAAGTAATTTAGTAACTATTTAAATGCAACTAACTACAGGGTAGACCTATGAGTTGGGCATATTTTTCTTGAACACACGGTCCGTTGGTCTAGGGGTATGATACTCGCTTAGGGTGCGAGTGGTCCCGGGTTCAAATCCCGGAGGAACCCGAGCTTTTGCAGAAGTAGGTTTGGGACTGTATAATTGCAACTAATTACAGGGTAGTCCTATGAGTTGAGCATATTTTACTTACGCACATTGTCCGTTGGTCTAGGGGTATGATACTCGCTTTGGGTGCGAGTGTTCTAGGTTTCAAATCCCGGACGTACTAGAGTTTTTGCAAAAGTAGTTTTGTGACTATTTAATTGCAACTAATTACAGGGTAGTCCTATGAGTTGAGCATATTTTACTTACGCAGATTGTCCGTTGGTCTAGGGGTATGATACTCGCTTTGGCTGCGAGTGGTCCCGGGCTCAAATCCCGGACAGACCCGAGTTCTTTCAGAAGTAATTTAGTAACTATTTAAATGCAACTAACTACAGGGTAGACCTATGAGTTGGGCATATTTTTCTTGAACACACGGTCCGTTGGTCTAGGGGTATGATACTCGCTTAGGGTGCGAGTGGTCCCGGGTTCAAATCCCGGACGGACCCGAGTTTTTGCAGAAGTAATTTATTGACTATTTAAATGCAACTAATTAATTTGTACCCCTATGAATTGATAATATTTCTACATGGTGCGCTAGTCTAGGGGTATGATACTCGCTTTGGGTGCGAGTGTTCTAGGTTTCAAATCCCGGACGTACTCGAGTTTTTGCAAAAGTAGTTTTGTGACTATTTAATTGCAACTAATTACAGGGTAGTCCTATTAGTTGAGCATATTTTAGTTACGCATATTGTCCGTTGGTCTAGGGGTATGATATTCGCTTTGGCTGCGAGTGGTCCCGGGTTCAAATCCTGGACAGACCCGAGTTCTTTCAGCTGTAATTTAGTAACTATTTAAATGAAACTAACTACAGGGTAGTCCTATGAGTTGAGCACATTTTACTTACGCACATTGTCCGTTGGTCTAGGGGTATGATACTCGCTTTGACTGCGAGTGGTCCCGGGTTCAAATCCCGGACAGACCCGAGTTCTTTCAGAAGTAACTTAGTAACTATTTAAATTCAACTAACTACAGGGTAGACTATGAGTTGGGCATATTTTTCTTGAACACACGGTCCGTTGGTCTAGGGGTATGATACTCGCTTAGGGTGCGAGTGGTCCCGGGTTCAAATCCCGGACGGACCCGAGTTTTTGCAGAAGTAATTTAGCAACTATTTAAATGCATCTAACTACAGGGTAGACCTATGAGTTGAACATATTTTACTTACGCACATTGTCCGTTGGTCTAGGGGTATGATACTCGCTTTGGGTGCGAGTGTTCTAGGTTTCAAATCCCGGACGTACTAGAGTTTTTGCAAAAGTAGTTTTGTGACTATTTAATTGCAACTAATTACAGGGTAGTCCTATGAGTTGAGCATATTTTACTTAAGCAGATTATCCGTTGGTCTAGGGGTATGATACTCTCTTAGGGTGCGAGTGGTCCCGGGTTCAAATCCCGAACGGACCCGAGTTTTTGCAGAAGTAATTTAGTGACTATTTAAATGCAACTAATTAATTTGTACCCCTATGAATTGAGCATATTTCTACATGGTGCGCTGGTCTAGGGGTATGATACTCGCTTTGGGTGCGAGTGTTCTAGGTTTCAAATCCCGGACGTAATAGAGTTTTTGCAAAAGTAGTTTTGTGACTATTTAATTGCAACTAATTACAGGGTAGTCCTATGAGTTGAGCATATTTTACTTACGCAGATTGTCCGTTGGTCTAGGGGTATGATACTCGCTTAGGGTGCGAGTGGTCCCGGGTTCAAATCCCGGACGGACCCGAGTTTATGCAGAAGTAGTTTTGGGACTATATAATTGCAACTAATTACAGGGTAGCCCTATGAGTTGAGCATGTTTTACTTACGCAGATTGTCCGTTGCTCTAGGGGTATGATACTCGCTTTGGCTGCGAGTGGTCCCGGGCTCAAATCCCGGACAAACCCGAGTTCTTTCAGAAGTAATTTAGTAACTATTTAAATGCAACTAACTACAGGGTAGACCTATGAGTTGGGCATATTTGTCTTGAACACACGGTCCGTTGGTCTAGGGGTATGATACTCGCTTAGGGTGCGAGTGGTCCCGGGTTCAAATCCCGGACGGACCCGAGTTTTTGCAGAAGTAATTTAGTGACTATTTAAATGCAACTAATTAATTTGTACCCCTATGAATTGATAATTTTTCTACATGGTGCGCTAGTCTAGGGGTATGATACTCGCTTTGGGTGCGAGTGTTCTAGGTTTCAAATCCCGGACGTACTCGAGTTTTTGCAAAAGTAGTTTTGTGACTATTTAATTGCAACTAATTACAGGGTAGTCCTATTAGTTGAGCATATTTTAGTTACGCATATTGTCCGTTGGTCTAGGGGTATGATATTCGCTTTGGCTGCGAGTGGTCCCGGGTTCAAATCCTGGACAGACCCGAGTTCTTTCAGCTGTAATTTAGTAACTATTTAAATGAAACTAACTACAGGGTAGTCCTATGAGTTGAGCACATTTTACTAACGCACATTGTCCGTTGGTCTAGGGGTATGATACTCGCTTTGACTGCGAGTGGTCCCGGGTTCAAATCCCGGACAGACCCGAGTTCTTTCAGAAGTAACTTAGTAACTATTTAAATTCAACTAACTACAGGGTAGACTATGAGTTGGGCATATTTTTCTTGAACACACGGTCCGTTGGTCTAGGGGTATGATACTCGCTTAGGGTGCGAGTGGTCCCGGGTTCAAATCCCGGACGGACCCGAGTTTTTGCAGAAGTAATTTAGTGACTATTTAAATGCAACTAATTAATTTGTACCCCTATGAATTGATAATATTTCTACATGGTGCGCTAGTCTAGGGGTATGATACTCGCTTTGGGTGCGAGTGTTCTAGGTTTCAAATCCCGGACGTACTCGAGTTTTTGCAAAAGTAGTTTTGTGACTATTTAATTGCAACTAATTACAGGGTAGTCCTATTAGTTGAGCATATTTTAGTTACGCATATTGTCCGTTGGTCTAGGGGTATGATATTCGCTTTGGCTGCGAGTGGTCCAAGGTTCAAATCCCAGACGGACCCAAGCTTCTGCAGAAGTAGTTTTGGGACTGTATAAATGCAACTAATTACAGGGTAGTCCTATGAGTTGAGCATGTTTTACTTACGCAGATTGTCCGTTGGTCTAGGGGTATGATACTCGCTTTGGCTGCGAGTGGTCCCGGGCTCAAATCCCGGACAAACCCGAGTTCTTTCAGAAGTAATTTAGTAACTATTTAAATGCAACTAACTACAGGGTAGACCTATGAGTTGGGCATATTTTTCTTGAACACACGGTCCGTTGGTCTAGGGGTATGATACTCGCTTAGGGTGCGAGTGGTCCCGGGTTCAAATCCCGGAGGAACCCGAGCTTTTGCAGAAGTAGGTTTGGGACTGTATAATTGCAACTAATTACAGGGTAGTCCTATGAGTTGAGCATATTTTACTTACGCACATTGTCCGTTGGTCTAGGGGTATGATACTCGCTTTGGGTGCGAGTGTTCTAGGTTTCAAATCCCGGACGTACTAGAGTTTTTGCAAAAGTAGTTTTGTGACTATTTAATTGCAACTAATTACAGGGTAGTCCTATGAGTTGAGCATATTTTACTTACGCAGATTGTCCGTTGGTCTAGGGGTATGATACTCGCTTTGGCTGCGAGTGGTCCCGGGCTCAAATCCCGGACAGACCCGAGTTCTTTCAGAAGTAATTTAGTAACTATTTAAATGCAACTAACTACAGGGTAGACCTATGAGTTGGGCATATTTTTCTTGAACACACGGTCCGTTGGTCTAGGGGTATGATACTCGCTTAGGGTGCGAGTGGTCCCGGGTTCAAATCCCGGACGGACCCGAGTTTTTGCAGAAGTAATTTATTGACTATTTAAATGCAACTAATTAATTTGTACCCCTATGAATTGATAATATTTCTACATGGTGCGCTAGTCTAGGGGTATGATACTCGCTTTGGGTGCGAGTGTTCTAGGTTTCAAATCCCGGACGTACTCGAGTTTTTGCAAAAGTAGTTTTGTGACTATTTAATTGCAACTAATTACAGGGTAGTCCTATTAGTTGAGCATATTTTAGTTACGCATATTGTCCGTTGGTCTCGGGGTATGATACTCGCTTTGGCTGCGAATGGTCCCGGGTTCAAATCCTGGACAGACCCGAGTTCTTTCAGCTGTAATTTAGTAACTATTTAAATGCAACTAACTACAGGGTAGTCCTATGAGTTGAGCACATTTTACTTACGCACATTGTCCGTTGGTCTAGGGGTATGATACTCGCTTAGGGTGCGAGTGGTCCCGGGTTCAAATGCCGGAGGAACCGGAGCTTTTGCAGAAGTATTTTTGGGACTGTATAATTGCAACTAATTACAGGGTAGTCCTATGAGTTGAGCATATTTTACTTACGCAGATTGTCCGTTGGTCTAGGGGTATGATACTCGCTTCGGCTGCGAGTGGTCCCGGGTTCAAATCCTGGACAGACCCGAGTTCTTTCAGCTGTAGTTTAGTAACTATTTAAATGCAACTAACTACAGGGTAGTCCTATGAGTTGAGCACATTTTACTTACGCACATTGTCTGTTTGTCTAGGGGTATGATACTCGCTTTGGCTGCGAGTGGTCCCGGGTTCAAATCCCGGACAGACCCGAGTTCTTTCAGAAGTAATTTAGCAACTATTTAAATGCATCTAACTACAGGGTAGACCTATGAGTTGAACATATTTTACTTACGCACATTGTCCGTTGGTCTAGGGGTATGATACTCGCTTTGGGTGCGAGTGTTCTAGGTTTCAAATCCCGGACGTACTCGAGTTTTTGCAAAAGTAGTTTTGTGACTATTTAATTGCAACTAATTACAGGGTAGTCCTATGAGTTGAGCATATTTTACTTACGCAGATTGTCCGTTGGTCTAGGGGTATGATACTCTCTTAGGTTGCGAGTGGTCCCGGGTTCAAATCACGAACGGACCCGAGTTTTTGCAGAAGTAATTTAGTGACTATTTAAATGCAACTAATTAATTTGTACCCCTATGAATTGAGCATATTTCTTCATGGTGCGCTAGTCTAGGGGTATGATACTCGCTTTGGGTGCGAGTGTTCTAGATTTCAAATCCCGGACGTAATAGAGTTTTTGCAAAAGTAGTTTTGTGACTATTTAATTGCAACTAATTACAGGGTAGTCCTATGAGTTGAGCATATTTTACTTACGCAGATTGTCCGTTGGTCTAGGGGTATGATACTCGCTTAGGGTGCGAGTGGTCCCGGGTTCAAATCCCGAACGGACCCGAGTTTTTGCAGAAGTACTTTGGGACTATTTAAATGCAATTAACTACAGGGTAGACCTACAAGTTGAGCATATTTTACTTACGCAGATTGTCCGTTGGTCTAGGGGTATGATATTCGCTTTGGCTGCGAGTGGTCCCGGGTTCAAATCCCGTACAGACCCGAGTTCTTTCAGAAGTAATTTAGCAACTATTTTAATGCAACTAACTACAGGGTAGACCTATGAGTTGGGCATATTTTACTCGAACACACGGTCCGTTGGTCTAGGGGTATGATACTCGCTTTGGCTGCGAGTGGTCCCGGGTTCAAATCCTGGACAGACCCGAGTTCTTTCAGCTGTAATTTAGTAACTATTTAAATGCAACTAACTACAGGGTAGTCCTATGAGTTGAGCACATTTTACTTACGCACATTGTCCGTTTGTCTAGGGGTATGATACTCGCTTTGGCTGCGATTGGTCCCGGGTTCAAATCCCGGACAGACCCGAGTTCTTTCAGAAGTAATTTAGCAACTATTTAAATGCAACTAACTACAGGGTAGACCTATGAGTTGGGCATATTTTACATGAACACACGGTCCGTTGGTCTAGGGGTATGATGCTCGCTTGGGGTGTGAGTGGTCCCGGGTTCAAATCCCGGACGGACCCGAGATTTAGCAGAAGTAGTTTTGGGACTATATAATTGCGACTAATTACAGGGTAGTCCTATGAGTTGAGCATATTTTACTTACGCACATTGTCCGTTGGTCTAGGAGTATGACACTCGCTTAGGTGCGAGTGGTCCCGCGTTCTAATCCCGGACGGACCCGAGTTTTTGAAGAAGTAATTTAGTGACTATTAAAATGCAACTAATTAATTTGTAGCCCTATGAATTGAGCATATTTATATTCCATACATGGTGCGCTGGTCTAGGGGTATGACACTCGCTTTGAGTGCGAGTGTTCTAGGTTTCAAATCCCGGACGCACCCGAGTTTTTGTAGAAGTAGTTTTGTGACAATTTAATTGCAACTAATTACAGGGTTTTCCTATGAGTTGAGCATATTTTACTTACGCAGATTGTCCGTTGGTCTAGGGCTATGATACTCGCTTTGGCTGCGAGTGGTCCCGGGTTCAAATCCCGGACAGACCCGAGTTCTTTCAGAAGTAACTTAGCAACTATTTAAATGCAACTAACTACAGGGTAGACCTATGAGTTGGGCATATTTTACATGAACACACGGTCCGTTGGTCTAGAGGTATGATGCTCGCTTAGGGTGCGAGTGGTCCCGGGTTCGAATCCCGGACGGACCCGAGATTTTGCAGAAGTAGTTTTGGGACTATATAATTGCAACTAATTACAGGGTAGTCCTATGGGTTGAGCATATTTTACTTACGCACGTTGTCCGTTGGTCTAGGGGTATGATACTCGCTTTGACTGCGAGTGGTCCCGGGTTCAAATCCCGGACAGACCCGAGTTCTTTCAGAAGTGGCTTAGTAACTATTTAAATTCAACTAACTACAGGGAAGACTATGAGTTGGGCATATTTTTCTTGAACACACGGTCCGATGGTCTAGGGGTATGATACTCGCTTAGGGTGCGAGTGGTCCCGGGTTCAAATCCCGGACGGACCCGAATTCTTTCAGAAGTAATTTAGCAACTATTTAAATGCAACTCACTACAGGGTAGACCTTTGAGTTGGGCATATTTTACTCGAACACACGGTCCGTTGGTCTAGGGGTATGATACTCGCTTAGGGTGCGAGTGGTCCCAGGTTCAAATCCCGGACGGACCCGAGTTTTTGCAGAAGTAATTTAGTGACTATTTAAATGCAACTAATTAATTTGTACTCCTATGAATTGAGCATATTTCTACATGGTGCGCTGGTCTAGGGGTATGATACTCGCTTTGGGTGCGAGTGGTCCCGGGTTCAAATCCCGGACGTACTCGAGTTTTTGCAAAATTAGTTTTGTGACTATTTAATTGCAACTAATTACAGGGTAGTCCTATGAGTTGAGCATATTTTACTTACGCAGATTGTCCGTTGGTCTAGGGCTATGATACTCGCTTTGGCTGCGAGTGGTCCCGGGTTCAAATCCCGGACAGACCCGAGTTCTTTCAGAAGTAACTTAGCAACTATTTAAATGCAACTAACTACAGGGTAGACCTATGAGTTGGGCATATTTTACATGAACACACGGTCCGTTGGTCTAGAGGTATGATGCTCGCTTAGGGTGCGAGTGGTCCCGGGTTCGAATCCCGGACGGACCCGAGATTTTGCAGAAGTAGTTTTGGGACTATATAATTGCAACTAATTACAGGGTAGTCCTATGGGTTGAGCATATTTTACTTACGCACGTTGTCCGTTGGTCTAGGGGTATGATACTCGCTTTGACTGCGAGTGGTCCCGGGTTCAAATCCCGGACAGACCCGAGTTCTTTCAGAAGTGGCTTAGTAACTATTTAAATTCAACTAACTACAGGGAAGACTATGAGTTGGGCATATTTTTCTTGAACACACGGTCCGATGGTCTAGGGGTATGATACTCGCTTAGGGTGCGAGTGGTCCCGGGTTCAAATCCCGGACGGACCCGAATTCTTTCAGAAGTAATTTAGCAACTATTTAAATGCAACTCACTACAGGGTAGACCTTTGAGTTGGGCATATTTTACTCGAACACACGGTCCGTTGGTCTAGGGGTATGATACTCGCTTAGGGTGCGAGTGGTCCCAGGTTCAAATCCCGGACGGACCCGAGTTTTTGCAGAAGTAATTTAGTGACTATTTAAATGCAACTAATTAATTTGTACTCCTATGAATTGAGCATATTTCTACATGGTGCGCTGGTCTAGGGGTATGATACTCGCTTTGGGTGCGAGTGGTCCCGGGTTCAAATCCCGGACGTACTCGAGTTTTTGCAAAATTAGTTTTGTGACTATTTAATTGCAACTAATTACAGGGTAGTCCTATGAGTTGAGCATATTTTACTTACGCAGATTGTCCGTTGGTCTAGGGCTATGATACTCGCTTTGGCTGCGAGTGGTCCCGGGTTCAAATCCCGGACAGACCCGAGTTCTTTCAGCTGTAATTCAGTAACTATTTAAATGCAACTAACTACAGGGTAGTCCTATGAGTTGAGCACATTTTACTTACGCACATTGTCCGTTTGTCTAGGGGTATGATACACGCTTTGGCTGCGAGTGGTCCCGGGTTCAAATCCCGGACAGACCCGAGTTCTTCCAGAAGTAATTTAGCAACTATTTAAATGGAACTAACTACAGGGTAGACCTATGAGTTGGACATATTTTACATGAACACACGGTCCGTTGGTCTAGGGGTATGATGCTCGCTTAGGGTGCGAGTGGTCCTGGGTTCAAATCCCGGACGGACCCGAGATTTTGCAGAAGTAGTTTTGGGACTATATAATTGCAACTAATTACAGGGTAGTCCTATGAGTTGAGCATATTTTACTTACGCACATTGTCCGTTGGTCTAGGAGTATGATACTCGCTTTGGCTGCGAGTGGTCCCGGGCTCAAATCCCGGACAGACCCGAGTTCTTTCAGAAGTAATATAGTAACTATTTAAATGCAACTATCTACAGGGTAGACCTATGAGTTGGGCATATTTTACTTACACACATGGTCCGTTGGTCTGAGAGTATGATACTCGCTTAGGGTGCGAGGGGTCCCGGGCGGACCCGAGTTTTTGAAGAAGTAATTTAGTGACTATTTAAATGCAACTTATTAATATGTAGCCCTATGAATTGAGCGTATTTCTATTCCATACATGGTGCGCTGGTCTAGGAGTATGATACGCGCTTTGAGTGCGAGTGTTCTAGGATTTATATCCCGGACGCACCCGAGTTTTTGCAGAAGTCATTTAGTGACTATTTAAAAGCAACTAATTAATTTGTAGCCCTATGAATTGAGCATATTTCTCCTCCATCAATGGTGCGCTGGTATAGGGGTATGATACTCGCTTTGGGTGCGAGTGTTCTAGGTTTCAAATCCCGGACGTATTCGAGTTTTTGCAAAAGTAGTTTTGTGACTATTTAATTGCAACTAATTAATTTGTAGCCCTATGAATTGAGCATATTTCTCCTCCATCAATGGTGCCCTGGTCTAGGGGTATGATACTCGCTTTGGGTGCGAGTGTTCTAGGTTTCAAATCCCGGACGTACTCGAGTTTTTGCAAAAGTAGTTTTGTGACTATTTAATTGCAACTAATTACAGGGTAGTCCTATGAGTTGAGCATATTTTACTAACGCACATTGTCCGTTGGTCTAGGGGTATGATACTCGCTTTGACTGCGAGTGGCCCCGGGTTCAAATCCCGGAGGGACCCGAGTTTTTGCAGAAGTAATTTAGTGACTATTTAAATGCAACTAATTACAGGGTAGTCCTATGAGTTGAGCATATTTTACTTACGCACATTGTCCATTGGTCTAGGGGTATGATACTCGCTTTGAATGCGAGTGGCCCCGGGTTCAAATCCCGGACAGACCCGAGTTCTTTCAGAAGTAATTTAGTAACTATTTAAACTCAACTAACTACATGGTAGACCTATGAGTTGGGCATATTTTTCTTGAACACACGGTCCGTTGGTCTAGGGGAATGATACTCGGTTAGGGTGCGAGTGGACCCGGGTTCAAATCCCGGACGGACCCGAGTTTTTGCAGCAGTAATTTAGTGACTATTTAAATGCAACTAATTAATTTGTAGCCCTTTGAATTGAGCATATTTCTATTCCATACATGGTGCGCTGGTCTGGGGGTATGATACTCCCTTTGGGTGCGAGTGTTCTAGGTTTCAAATCCCGGACGCACCCGAGTTTTTGCAGAAGTAGTTTTGTGACTATTTAATTGCAACTAATTACAGGGTAGTCCTATGAGTTGAGCATATTTTACTTACGCAGATTGTCCGTTGGTCTAGGGGTATGATACTCGCTGTGGCTGCGAGTGGTCACGGGTTCAAATCGCGGACAGACCCGAGTTCTTTCAGAAGTAATTAAGCAACTATTTAAATGCAACTAACTACAAGGTAGACCTATGAGTTGGGCATATTTTACTCGAACACACGGTCCGTTGGTCTGGGGGTATGATTCTCGCTTAGGGTGCGAATGGTCCCGGTTTCAAATCCCGGACGGACACGAGTTTTTGCACAAGTAATTTAGTGACTATTTAAATGCAACTAATTAATTTGTAGCCCTATTAATTGAGCATATTTCTATTCCATACATGGTGCCCTGGTCTAGGGGTATGATACTCGCTTTGGGTGCGAGTGTTCTAGGTTTCAAATCCCGGACGCACCCGAGTTCTTTCAGCTGTAATTTAGTAACTATTTAAATGCAACTAACTACAGGGTAGTCCTATGAGTTGGGCATATTTTACTTGAACACACGGTTCGTTGGTCTAGGGGTATGATGCTCGCTTGGGGTGTGAGTGGTCCCGGGTTCAAATCCCGGACGGACCCGAGATTAGCAGAAGTAGTTTTGGGACTATATAATTGCGACTAATTACAGGGTAGTCCTATGAGTTGAGCATATTTTACTTACGCACATTGTCCGTTGGTCTAGGAGTATGACACTCGCTTAGGTGCGAGTGGTCCCGCGTTCTAATCCCGGACGGACCCGAGTTTTTGAAGAAGTAATTTAGTGACTATTAAAATGCAACTAATTAATTTGTAGCCCTATGAATTGAGCCTATTTCTATTCCATACATGGTGCGCTGGTCTAGGGGTATGATACTCTCTTTGGGTGCGAGTGTTCTAGGTTTCAAATCCCGGACGCACCCGAGTTTTTGCAGAAGTAGTTTTGTGACTATTTAATTGCAACTATTTACAGGGTAGTCCTATGAGTTGAGCATATTTTACTTACGCAGATTGTCCGTTGGTCTAGGGGTATGATACTCGCTGTGGCCGCGAGTGGTCCCGGGTTCAAATCCCGGACAGACCCGAGTTCTTTCAGAAGTAATTAAGCAACTATTTAAATGCAACTAACTACAAGGTAGACCTATGAGTTGGGCATATTTTACTCGAACACACGGTCCGTTGGTCTGGGGGTATGATTCTCGCTTAGGGTGCGAATGGTCCCGGTTTCAAATCCCGGACGGACACGAGTTTTTGCACAAGTAATTTAGTGACTATTTAAATGCAACTAATTAATTTGTAGCCCTATGAATTGAGCATTTCTACATGGTCCGTTGGTCTAGGGGTATGATACTCGCTTTGGGTGCGAGTGGTCCCGGGTTCTATTCCCAGACGGACGCAAGTTTTTGCAGAAGTAGTTTTGTGACTATTTAATTGCAACTAATTACAGGGTAGTCCTATGAGTTGAGCATATTTTACTTACGCAGATTGTCCGTTGGTCTAGGGGTATGATACTCACTTTGGCTGCGAGTGGTCCCGGGTTCAAATCTCGGACAGACCCGAGTTCTTTCAGAAGTAATTAGCAACTATTTAAATGCAACTAACTACAAGGTAGACCTATGAGTTGGGTATATTTTACTCGCACACACGGTCCGTTGGTCTAGGGGTATGATACTCGCTTAGGGTGCGAGTGGTCCCGGGTTCAAATCTCAGACGGACCCGAGCTTTTGCAGAAGTAGTTTTGGAACTGTACAAATGCAACTAATTACATGGTAGTCCTATGAAATGAGCATATTTTACTTACGCATATTGTCCGTTGGTCTAGGGGTATGATACTCGCTTTGACTGCGAGTGGTCCCGGGTTCAAACCCCGGACAGACCCGAGTTCTTTCAGAAGTAATTTAGTAACTATTTAAACTCAACTAACTACAGGGTAGACCTATGAGTTGGGCATATTTTTCTTGAACACACGGTCCGTTGGTCTAGGGGTATGATAGTCAATTAGGGTGCGAGTGGTCCCGGGTTCAAATCCCGGACGGACCCGAGTTTTTGCAGAAGTAATTTAGTGACTATTTAAATGCAACTAATTAATTTGTAGCCCTATGAATTGAGCATTTCTACATGGTACGTTGGTCTAGGGGTATGATACTCGCTTAGGGTGCGAGTGGTCCCGGGTTCAAATCCCGGACGGACCCGAATTCTTTCAGAAGTAATTTAGCAACTATTTAAATGCAACTAACTACAGGGTAGACCTTTGAGTTGGGCATATTTTACTCGAACACACGGTCCGTTGGTCTAGGGGTATAATACTCGCTTTGGCTGCGAGTGGTCCCGGGTTCAAATCCCGGACGGACCCGAGCTTTTGCAGAAGTAGTTTTTCGACTGTATAATTGCAACTAATTACAGGGTAGTCCTATGAGTTGAGCATATTTTACTTACGCACATTGTCCGTTGGTCTAGGGATATGATACTCGCTTTGACTGCGAGTGGTCCCGGGTTCAAATCCCGGACAGCCCCGAGTTCTTTCAGAAGTAATTTAGCAACTATTTAAATGCAACTAACTACAGGGTAGACCTATGAGTTTGGCATATTTTACTCGAACACACGGTCCGTTGGTCAAAGGGTATGATACTCGCTTAGGGTGTGAGTGGTCCTGGGTTCAAATCCCGGACGGACCCGAGCTTTTGAAGAAGTAGTTTTGGGACTATATAATTGCAACTAATTACAGGGTAGTCCTATGAGTTGAGCATATTTTACTTACGCACATTGTCCGTTGGTCAAGGGGTATGATACTCGCTTTGACTGCGAGTGGTCCCGGGTTCAAATCCCGGACAGACCCGAGTTCTTTCAGAAGTAATTTAGTAACTATTTAAATTCAACTAACTACAGGGTAGACCTAGGAGTTGGGCATATTTTTCTTGAACACATGGTCCGTTGGTCTAGGGGTATGATACTCGCTTAGGGTGCGAGTCGTCCCGGGTTCAAATCCCGGACGGACCCGAGTTTTTGCAGAAGTAATTTAGTGACTATTTAAATGCAACTTATTAATCTGTAGCCCTATGAATTGAGCATATTTCTATTCCATACATGGTGCGCTGGTCTAGGGGTATGATACACGCTTTGGGTGCGAGTGTTCTAGGTTTCAAATCCCGGACGTATCCGAGTTTTTGCAGAAGTAGTTTTGGGACTATATAATTGCAACTAATTACTGGGTAGTCCTATGAGTTGAGCATGTTTTACTTACGCAGATTGTCCGTTGGTCTAGGGGTATGATACTCGCTTTGACTACGAGTGGTCCCGGGTTCAAATCCCGGACGGACCCGAGTTTTTGTAGAAGTAATTTAGTGACTATTTAAATGCAACTAATTAATATGTAGCCCTATAAATTGAGCATATTTCTATTCCATACATGGTGCGCTGGTCTAGGGGTATGATAATCGCTTTGGGTGCGAGTGTTCTAGGTTTCAAATCCCGGACGTATCCGAGTTTTTGCAGAAGTAGTTTTGTGACTATTTAATTGCAACTAATTACAGGGTAGTCCCATGAGTTGAGCATGTTTTACTTACGCAGATTGTCCGTTGAACTAGGGGTATGATACTCGCTTTGGCTGCGAGTGGTCCCGGGCTCAAATCCCGGACAGACCCGAGTTCTTTCAGAAGTAATTTAGTAACTATTTAAATGCAACTAACTACAGGGTAGACCCATGAGTTTGGCATATTTTACTTACAGACATGGTCCGTTGGTCTAAGAGTATGATACTCGCTTAGGGTGCGAGAGGTCCCGGGTTCAAATCACGGACGGACCCGAGTTTTTGAAGAAGTAATTTAGTGACTATTTAAATGCAACTAATTAATTTGTAGCCCTATGAATTGAGCATATTTCTCCTCCATCAATGGTGCGCTGGTCTAGGGGTATGACACTCGCTTTGAGTGCGAGTGTTCTAGGTTTCAAAACCCGGACGCACCCGAGTTTTTGCAGAAGTAGTTTTGTGACTATTTAATTGCAACTATTTACAGGGTAGGCCTATGAGTTGAGCACATTTTTCTTACAGATATGGTCCGTTGGTGTAGGGGTATGATACTCGCTTTGGGTGCGAGTGGTCCCGGTTTCAAATCCCAGACGGACCCAAGTTTTTGCAGAAGTAGTTTTGTGACTATTTAATTGCAACTAATTACAGGGTAGTCCTATGAGTTGAGCATATTTTACTTACGCAGATTGTCCGTTGGTCTAGGGGTATGATACTCGCTTTGGCTGCGAGTGGTCCCGGGTTCAAATCCCGGACAGACCCGAGTTCTTTCAGAAGTAATTTAGCAACTACACTCTTAAAAATTTCTGTTCCATTCAGAACAAAACTCCGTTCAGAGGGCTTGTCCCCTACGCAGCACACTCTTTTGTTTCTTTGAGAACAGAATGTTCTTAGTTCAACATAGAACAGCATATATCTGTTCATCGAAGAACAGAATTTTTGTTCTTGATATAGAACATAAACATGTTTTTTTTAGAACAATATATTGTTCGTGGAGTTGAGCATAAAGTAGGTTTTACAAGAACAATCTGCAGTTCTTGAAAGAGAACAGGAAGAATGTTTTCTTAGCACATCAATTTGTTCTTCATTTATAACCTTAGACCGTTCTTGCTAGAACAGACTCTGTTCTTAATGCAGAACATGACCGTTTCATTTTGCATTATGTTTAGTTCTTGATTCTGACCTTAGAGCAGTTTTGGGTGGAACTGTACCTTGTTCTACGTTCAGAACATTGCACAGTTTATGTTAGAACAGGAGGACGTTTCCAATGTAGAACAATAAATAGCTATTTCCATAATGGTAGGCTGTTTTCAGTTCAGAACTTAGAACAGTTGCTGCTAGAACAGGATATTGTTTTCATTGTAGTTTAAAAACAGTTCTTTTTAGAACTGTAGATTGTTTTTTAATAAGAGCATTGCCCAGTTATTGCTAGAACAGGAACTAGTTCTTAGTATAGAACAATGAATAGCTTTTAAAAGAACGGTTTAATGTGTTTGGTTTTAAACTTCAAACAGTTGTCGGAATAAAACATCAAGAGGTTATGGTTTACATCTTTACGTTGGTCTTGGTTCATAACATCGAATTTGCTTATTAGAACAAGATTTTATACTCACCTTAAGAGTAGAAAGCTATCGAAATCGCACGTGACGGAACTAAACCTAAAAACGTCCCTTTTTCAGGCTACAAATGTATAGTGCCATTAAAGAATAGTGCTAGATTTTTCTCAAACAATTTTAATTATTGAAATTTTTGTTATAAACACAACTTTGGTTTGAAAACTTATAATTCAGTAAATTTCTGATAGTGAAATAAATTTTGACAGTTAAGGTCTATAATATCCCAAGACAAAATTACTACGTTAGTTGATTAACAAAATTAGTTACTGAAATGGAGACCTTTTTGGAGTCCAATCCAAAGATAATTTTTTGGATGTACTCCAAGCTTTTTTTCAATTTAAGAGGGTATTGCAAATTAAAGCAATAATCGGAAGAAAAGAGGCAACAAATTGCCCGATTTGCAGAAGTGCAAAATATTTCAGTATCTTCAATTGTTATCTTCACTTCAGATTTTAGGAAGTTGCTGGTTTCAAATACCATTAGTGGTGTTACTGGTCGATTGGTTTCCTTAATTGCAACATTGGGAATTCAACAGACGTTCTTATAAATAATTTATAAATACTTACATCATTAGTTGCATATAGTAATTTCGCGTTTTCGTTCAAACCAATTGGCAACAAAAGCTCAGCAGCAATAACTTCGTACTCTTAAGATATAAAGAACACATTTTTCATCTTTCAAAAGCACAAAAGTTTCTAATTTTAATACCTTCGAAAATATTTTCTAAAACAATGTCCTTTTCATTTTCTAAAATATTTAAAAGTTCCGCGGCCTTGGGCTTTTTTTTACATAATTCGATTAGCCGTTTGGCTATTTTCTTGAAATGGCTCCAAAAAATATTTTCCAATTCAGAAGATGGTTTTCTCATTACACAACCAAGTTCCTCCAATAACTAATTGGAAATTTTTAAACAGTTCAAATCGATTGGCTTATTTCAAATTTTTCCACAGCGAAGAGCTCTTACCCCTTGTTCAGTCTTCAACACAGGAAACTTCTCTACTAAGGACGAGGTGGTAGTACTATTATTCAAGGCAAGACTCCTGCGAATTTTGAACGTTTTGGACATTTTTTCCTTAACAACTGCAGGATCTGGTTTGGTTTTGCTCAGTTCTTTTGCAAGAGCCACCAGATGAGCTTCAGTGGAACTTTCATCTTCTGCCAAATCCTCAACATTATGCTAAATTTTAATCAATAACTGTATTAAATACATGATATTGACCAGAATTAATATATATATATTACCTGAAAATGTTTTTCTCTATTTTTCTTAAGCACTTCACTTCTTGCTCCTGTACCCATTTCAGAAACTTCCTTTTTCCTGTTCTTGTTTAGATATGAATACTTCTTTTTGTTTTCAATGACTGATTTTATGTGTGTCATTGTCAAGCGCTCGTGTCTGAACTTTTGGTCCAATGATACATACCATGATTCCTGCAAAACCCTCACTGCTTAATTTAAAGCTAATTCTTGTAAATAATTTTTAACTTACATAGCCGTTGCAGCTTTGTAAATTGTTTTTATCCTTAAGGAATTTGTACTTTTTTATGAGTTCAACACATACTCTCACCTTATCATCGTGTGATGGAAACCTAGAAACGAATAGACCTTAATGGTTATAATTATATACACCAAGTGTTTTATCCATTCGGCTAATTGTTTTGGTTACGGAAAATCCACTAAAGATTTACCAAGTTGTTTTAAAAATAGCCTAAATTTTCATGCTCATTTATCTAATAATTCCCTGGCCAAGATTTCTTAATGTCAATAAAATTAACAATAACTTCGCTATGCCTTACAATTTGAATTGACGAAGAGACTCGTACAGAGCGCAAAGAATGTTGGACCTGTTCTTCTTAAGAAACACGTCAGAGTTTTTTCCTTTTATCATATTTTCTATATCCATGGGAAATGATGGTATATTGTAATCAGTCGGCAGGGGAAGCTCTTTTAGTTCCTCTGAATCAACTTCTAATGAATCTTCTTCAGTGCATTGTTGTAATGATAAAGGGGAACTGGATGCTTGAGAACTCGATACTCCAGAACTACGTTTGTGTATAAAGAACACTTATTTCAAGAATTTGTTTAATTTTTTGGAAAACTATCTTTTTACTGTGTAAAAATATTGTGTTTAACAAACTCGAAGAGAAGTGTAGTGCTGTAGTTATTTCGCGCTTAAAATTAGTTACATCTAAAATTTTAAACGATTAATTAGCACGTATAAAGGGAGGGTGAAGTGAAAATCAAGTTATTTTTTATCGGTTCATCTACTAATTATAAGACCATTCTTCGTAGTGAAATATTCAGGAAATACTTCCGAATGATTTTAAAATTCAAATTAGGTTCAGATTTCAAGGCTAATTTGAAATTAGGATCTCCGACCAATCGCATAACGCCCTGCCTTTTAGTTAACAAAATTCTTGTGGCACGTTCCGTGTTGAATGAAATTTATGGCTAGATTTGATAAAATTTGCGCGCGATGCGAAAATTGAGACGCAAGACAAGGAGCGTGCCACGATAGTGTTACACGTTTCTCGGTCCATTTCTTGATCTTAATAAATATACGAGACTGACTATACGATATTTCACATAAAATGAATACAATTGTTTGTTATATAAATATATAAATATATAAATATTTATATATTTATATATTTATATATTGATTTAATATTTCGGACACAACATAAAGACAATTTTCCGAAATCTGCCCATATTTTTGGACACATTAACTAAGGTGAAAAGGTGGCGATTTTCATTTTATCTTATTGGTTTTATATAAAAATGCTTACCTTCTGGAGTTGTTGATTTGCATAGTACTATTATTCTGAGAAATTTCTAAGCAATCAATTTCTGGAATAGCTCTTAGCTTTGTTTTATCAGCAGGTAAATCGTCAGTTTTTTTTATGTTGATCCAATCTTCCCACTCTGACGAATATTGTTGTAGATAATCAATTTTTTTTTCGAATTCACGAGTGACACTTTCGATTAACATTGGAACTGTTGAACTTGAATCAATAGAAAGAACTAACTTCGACTCGTTGCAAGTCACGTGGTATTGCATTTCACTCATTGTCCTGAAAGAGCCAATGTTCTAATTTTACGTAATATTTCCCTTCGCAGTGATGCAATTTGAGTGGAGTATGCGCCAGAATATCATCTGGGTAAATTATTTTCCAAATTCCGCCATCTTTCACGCAATAAGAAGCTAAATGATTTTCGTATTCAATGATTTCATAAATTCGTCCACAAATTACATGTGAAAGGTTCACTTTTAGGACATAGACCACATTAAAAAAAACAGGTACATCGTCCAATAAAATCGAAGTAATGAAAAGAAAATCTTTTTTATATTTCACGTTGTCATGAACTAAAAATTTCAAAGCAAGAACAGTACTGGGTTCTTCTTCCAGCTGCAAAAATTCTAAGAGTTTTTCTCTCAAACTTCGAGGGAGTATTTTAAATGACATTATCGATGCTTTACCGTGGTCAAATTCTGTTTCAAAGCTACAACTACCACTCTGCTGCCAACAAAGCATGTGTTGATGTCTTTGACTTAGTGTTTTTCCAATATTTTTAAAGTTTTTTACTTTAGCTGCCAAGTTTTTAAAATATTGATGTTTTGCCTCGAATCTCATACACCAAAAGTTGATCAAGGGTCCGAATTGTTCAGTTAGACGGGCATAATGAATGAGGAAATGCATTTTCGGTATAAATGATTGAGGGGATATTTCCTTTAACAAATCACTAAAGTCTTTAACAATTCTTTCTAAATAGGCGAGCCACGACCTACAAATAATGGGCGCTATTACAATTTGAACAATTTCTGTGAGAATTAGTAATAGCATCCAGTATTTGTTGTCTTTTGGAACAGCATTTCCGCATATTATGGGAAGAATGTAAAAGAGACATTTATTTTGTGACGCACTACCAATTATCTTTCCTTGAGGTGATAAAATACTTTTATTTAAAGGTACTGGTCTATTTTTCAGTTCAAGTTCCCCATAGCTGAAGTTCTGAATTTTCCAATTAATTAAGTCCAAGGACATGTATCCTTCTTTAACAATGGACTTAATTACTATCTTTAAAATTTTTGGCACAACGCCTTCAAAAATATCATGCATTATGTCAGGCGGAAGAGATTCGGTTATTTTGAAATGTGGTAGGGTTTGAAACGGGGACTCTTTATTAACACCATAAATAATCTTATTGTCAGTGTTAAGCTTAACCTGAGATAAGTGATAATTATGTACTTCCTCCGTTCTCAGGATATATTTTGTCTCTTCAAATATGGAATAAATTTCCTCTTTTTTGGCCATGCAAAATCTACAGATTCGATTATGCGAGAAATTTGTACTAAAACCACCAAATGAGTGGCTTGAAAGATTGTCAGCGTAAATTGTTCCAACGGTTCCAGTTACATGAAAATCATACTTGGATAAATAAAACCCTCGTGTTTGAAGACTCTTAAGATCTTCACAGATTGGTTTGAAAACCATATCATAACCATATTTTTCTACATCTTTATATTTAGCAATAGCCGATAGGTATATTTGGCTGAGCTTGCTTTTTTTTGATGGGCTAACATTTCCGATAGTAAAATAAACTAATGTTAATTTATGAAGCCCTCTTTTGCCGCCTAACGGATTGCACACCTCGACTTCATCCAAATAATAGTTTAAATTTAAACAAATGTTATTTTGCTTGGCAAAAAAGCCATGTCGTTTAAAAATTTCACCATCATTATAAGCTTTCAACACTGCACCTGACCTAGCATGATCTGAGTTCTCTACAATATTTTGAAATATATCATCGTGTTGAAGTAACATCTGAAGCAAGGGAAGTAACGGTACTACCATAAATGTGTCTCGAACTTCCTTTCTTTTAACAATTCTAGAACCTAAGTAGTGCTCTTGTGCCTCTATTAAATTCAGGGAACTTTTACAGAAAGAATTTAAACGATGTTCGCTTTTTAAAATCTGCAGCACTGGTTCAGACATATAAATCCCTCCCATTTCATTACAAGTATTAACATAACTTTCAAAAAAATTAAAGAAATCATTAGAAATATCGTTTGCCGTTGATAGTGGAATCTTATATTTTTCTCTGATCTTTAACATAAGCATAGCTGCTTGATACTCAGGCCTTGCCCTTTCTAATTTTTCAGCATTTATGTGACCAATGTTAACTTGTGGCTCAGTTTCATAATCTAAATCATCGCTATCAACCTCTTCTGTTCTTGAAAATTGTGTTTGCGATAGACATGTTTTTTGTAAGACTCAAAGTTTTTGTATCCAACTCCGCATCCACCAACTGCACAAGTTATTCGAAAGAAAGCACTTGTCATGTGAAGATTTTTAACATGAGACAAGTGCTTTCCTAGGGTGTGCCTCGTTGCATTACATATAGAGCAAGAGTATCGGCTTATTTCTTTAGCCATTGTGTCCAAATGTACAGCAGTATTTGTCAATATCAAAGGAATTCTGTTGTAAAAGAAATGGACCTCAGTGTTAAACTAAACAATAAATTCAGGTTATGAGCATATACTGCAATAAAGATTTAATTATGGAAGACAGGTGTCTATTATGGAAATTATGACCTCCCTTATAATACTACCCTGCTAGTACCGATATTTAGTGTTTCTTTTTGACTTTTCCTAGTTTATTTTTAGAAAGCCGGTTTGCTCTAAATAATCTCGGTTAAATCGAATATAATCAGCCTCTTAAAGTCCTTGCTAAACATTGGCCGACTATAGACCAATTCTAAAACCAGGGTGGAAATTTGAGCCATTACCTCCGTTCGAGACTCCATTTGAAATTGGGCTATATATTTTGCCTTGTAAAAATTGTCTGACTTTCTCTCTTTTGGTTAGGCCTAAAATTCATTTTGAAAAAGTTCTAGCTTGCAAAGTAAAGGAACGGCTTGTACAATTTTCCAAATGCAGGTGTTTTATCTCCACGGAGGGCTCGATTTTCCAAGAACAGGGCATCTCTTTTCTGAGCTATTTTCCCTACTGATAAGTTTGACAGTAACTAAAATGAGAGGGCTGGGATGGAGAGAAGTTTGGCTGTCCTTGGATTTTATCGTAGAGTGTGGCAAAGGCGCAACAAAAGCAAAGGAGTAAAAGACCGAGAAACTGGCAAATAGTTTCCAAACCCGAGCTGTCGGAGTCTTAAGCTATAGGGTCTTTGCGCGTGACGTCAGGTTACCTACCTCCTTTCCTCTCCGCTTGCCGGCTGCCCGCTCTGGCCACGTTGGGACGCCATGTTGACATGCCCTGAAAACCGTTTTTCGCCCCCTATTTCTTCTCCCTTTTTACTCTCGCGCAAAGACCCTATAGAGATTTTAATGGGAAATTTCAGCAAATGTCCTAGCCCTAGAAACTAGAACTATTTTCTTTCCCTTTAACCTCCCCCTCCCCAATGCAAGCGACAGGGTACGACCTACCTAATTCCTTCGCGACTTCCAACATTCAAAGAGAAAAAATATTTTCATCATTCGAATAATCTCATTTTAGACCGTCGAGATTTGCTTTAATAGATCTACGTCGATTTCACACCGTCACGCTCCCTCAGAAATTATTGAGATATTTATAGTTTTTTAGATAGTTTTCAGTTGAAGTTTTCGGTTTTAGGAAAAATCTGAATTATTATGTCTAAAGGAAATGGATGGCTTTCGAAAGTAAGTAATATGAAGTACCTAGTAGTGGAATACCGAAACACACAAACTAAAATTACTTAGCCGTTTTTTAGATTAGAGCGTCAGAAGCTGGAACCCGAGCAATTTTGGAGAACCAAATAGTAAAATTGAGGAGGGAGCACAGTAAAGAAATTAAAAGTGAACCCAAACGTTAAACACGTTAGATTTACACTTGAAAAGGAAAAATAATAAGCTTGGTTTATGAATATCTTTAGCCAAAGAAGAATCAATTTTTCAATTGAAAAGAGAACTTAATGTGCAAGAGTCACAAAAGAAACATGAATTAGATGAATTAAAAAGAAAGCATGAAAAAGAGGTTAATGGTAAGTTCTAAATTTTTTCTGATAATCCGTTTATTTTTTAAATGTTGTATTATTTTATTATTATATTTATATTTGACATAGAGTACAAAGCTGTTATTCGACGATTAAAAGAAGAGAACGCGGAGTTGCATGAGGATTTAAATTTGCTGCTCCAAAGCAGTAGAAAACGACCAAAAATTGGGTAATCAACAGCTTCAACTTTTTTGTGATAGTGAACCCCCCCCCCATACCATTCGTCAATTTGGTAACACTTTTGGGTACTACAAGCATATTAAAGCGACTGTTCGGAAGTTTGCTTTCAAAAACGTTTTGCTCGCCCGTAACAATTAAGAACATATACTAATTTCTAGACTTGTAAAACCCGCAAGCTTCCTTAGTCACTTAAGGCCAACTATGAACTATAGGTGCATATTGTTTGTAATTTAGTGTTGGAACTCAAACTCAGATTACAGACTGTCCAGAAGATAGTCAGTGCTCTATAAGAGCAAACATAGACAGTCTGCCAAGTTTGGGCCAAGATAGCGAAGACGCTGACTACGATTTTTGTAAATAAAATAATTTAAAAAGTAAATAAAATAATATTTTTAAAAACCGTCTTCCTGAACGCACTATCATGGGGGTGGACACACTGACATGGTATTTGGAAACATCTGCGTATAGAGCTATCCCAGAAAAGAACCGCGAACATGCTATGCAAAAAATTACAGTTTGTAAATATAAATACACTTACCTAGTTTGAGTGAACAATTCAAACTATCTTTCGATCTATATGTAATAAAACACCTAAAAGAAAAGTTTTCATTTCAGCAAATTGTGAATGGGGAAATTTTGTTGCAACTAAAATTACATCTACTTACTATTTGGACACTTCCGGATTTGCTAAAGCCAGCTCTTCTCGCTGTACGACGCTCAGTCCACTCTCGCCAGGGCTGTTCCTTTCCATTTACTTTGGGGAACGCGCCCCCATACGGTATTTTACTTTTCAATGGGGAAGGTTATTCAGAAGTGAATTCTCCCCCCTACTCGTATTTTTACCTCCCTAACCACGCGTTGTTACCATCACGGGATAAAAGGACTATTTCTTAGAAGAAGAAAAAACTAGAAGTCGTGTTTGTTCTTCCCATATACTCTCTTGTAACGTTAGAAACACTAAGTTCACCCTTAGAAAACCCGTTTTTACAGGTAAATCAACAGTAACGCAAGAGTGTCCGATAGTGTGGAAGAGTCCAACTTTCGATAGGTATCAAGTGGGGGTGTTGTTACTCCATTAAATCTAGTTCCGTTAAAAGTATTAATCTGAATGAAATCTTAAAATTGCATTAATTCCGACAAATCACTTAAATCTGGAGAAACAAAAGAAAGTCTTCGTTAATCTATGCGAATCATAAATAACCTCAAATCGGGAGTAAGTCCGTAAATACACTAAAATTCCGAAGCATTTAAATTGGGAGTATATTGAAGTCTGTGTAATCTATAATTTTTTGAGAACCATCTGGAAATCGTCCAATTTTTAGGAAGTACTTTGCAATATTTTAATAATTAATAAATATCAAGAAATAACTGCTCATTTTTAAGGCATTTGAAATAAGATATTTCATTGTGAATCATGAATAATAAAGAAATTAATTGAGAATCTTGCAAAACAGTAGGAAATAGCGGGAATCGCGTGAACCTTTCAAGAAATACAGTATAGGTTTATATAAAATTATGAGATTAATAAGAATCATAAAGAATCTATTGAGAATCAGCTTTAATTCAAATCAGTTAAACACATTTTTGAGTGTCCGAACCTCAACTTGAAATATTCTGAAAATTAGTGATTTTGTCGGCGTAAAATTTGGCATATGGATTTCTAACAGTGAGATGAGGCTAATAATTCAAATTTTTATCTTATGCGTTTATTGGCTACGAAAAAACCTAAAAAATGCCATGATTTTCAATAGGATTTTGTTTTGTTATACTCAAATTAACCGCATTTGATACGGGCTACTTCATATTCTTCCAGGATAAACCGTAACCCTTTATCAGACATTACATTACCAATTTTATAAAGTACGGGTGAATTTCCGTATAGAATTTAAATTCAACCCTCATCCAATTCGTTTATAATAACTGTTCCATGAAGTAGTTCCAGGTTGGAACAAAAATTACTTCATTGTAAGAACAGTACTGATGTTGTTGATGCCGCCACCAAGCGAATACATACAGAATGTGAAATACATTTTAATACAATGTTTGTAGTTAATGTTTTCGTAGAAATAGATGTCAAATTAAATTTGTTAGATATCTAACAATAGGTATTGACTTCAAAGTGTTAGAAAATAAAGGCTTAAAAAATGCAGTGTTTGCAATTTAAAACTGTTCTGATACGGCCTATAAATTGTTCATACCAGAACGAAATGAAAAGCCACACCCTTAGAACTAAATTTCGTTCTATTTGGAACATATGATTTTAAGAACTGTTGTCAGCAAAACTTAAAATTGTTTTCAGAGAGACTCCAGTTCTGATTTGAACTTGCAAGCTACCGAAAGAACAGTTTTTTACCAGCTGGAACAAAAGTCGTTTTTTATAGAACTAAATAGTTCATCAAAGAACAGTTTCAGAACAGAAATTTTTAAGAGTGTATTTAAATGCAACTAACTACAAGGTAGACCTATGAGTTGGGTATATTTTACTCGAACACACGGTCCGTTGGTCTAGGGGTATGATACTCGCTTAGGGTGCGAGTGGTCCCGGGTTCAAATCACAGACGGACCCAAGCTTTTGCAGAAGTAGTTTTGGGACTGTATAAATGCAACTAATTACAGGGTAGTCCTATGAGTTGAGCATATTTTACTTACGCACATTGTCCGTTGGTCTAGGAGTATGATACTCGCTGTGGCTGCGAGTGGTCACGGGTTCAAATCCCGGACAGACCCGAGGTCTTTCAGAAGTAATTTAGCAACTATTTAAATGCAACTAACTACAGGGTAGACCTATGAGTTGGGCATATTTTTCTTGAACACACGGTCCGTTGGTCTAGGGGTATGATACTCGGTTAGGGTGCGAGTGGTCCCGGGTTCAAATCCCGGAAGGACCCGAGTTTTTGCAGAAGTAATTTAGTGACTATTTAAATGCAACTAAATAATTTGTAGCCCTATGAATTGAGCATATTTCTATTCCATACATGGTGCGCTGGTCTAGGGGTATGATACTCCCTTTTGGGTGCGAGTGTTCTAGGTTTCAAATCCCGGACGCACCCGAGTTTTTGCAGAAGTAGTTTTGTGACTATTTAATTGCAACTATTTACAGGGTAGGCCTATGAGTTGAGCACATTTTTCTTACACATATAGTCCGTTGGTCTAGGGGTATGATACTCGCTTTTGGTGCGAGTGGTCCCGGGTTCAAATCCCGGACGGACCCAAGTTTTTGCAGAAGTAGTTTTGCGACTATTTAATTGCAACTAATTACAGGGTAGTCCTATGAGTAGAGCACATTTTATTTACGCATATTGTCCGTTTGTCTAGGGGTATGATACTCGCTTTGGCTGCGAGTGGTCCCGGGTTCAAATCCCGTACAGACCCGAGTTCTTTCAGAAGTAATTTAGCAACTATTTAAATGCAACTAACTACAGGGTAGACCTATGAGTTGGGCATATTTTACATGAACACACGTTCCGTTGGTCTAGGGGTATGATACTTGCTTAGGGTGCGAGTGGTCCCGGGTTCAAATCCCGGACGGACCCGAGCTTTTGCAGAAGTAGTTTTGGGACTGTATAAATGCAACTAATTACAGGGTAGTCCTATGAGTTGAGCATATTTTACTTACGCACATTGTCCGTTGGTCTAGGGGTATGATACTCGCTTTGACTGCGAGTGGTCCCGGGTTCAAATACCGGACAGACCCGAGTTCTTTCAGAAGTAATTTAGTAACTATTTAAACTCAACTAACTACAAGGTAGACCTATGAGTTGGGCATATTTTTCTTGGACACGCGGTCCGTTGGTCTAGGGGTATGATACTCGGTTAGGGTGCGAATGGTCCCGGGTTCAAATCCCGGACGGACCCGAGTTTTTGCAGAAGTAAATTAGTGACTATTTAAATGCAACTAATTAATTTGTAGCCCTATGAATTGAGCATATTTCTATTCCATACATGGTGCCCTGGTCTAGGGGTATGATACTCGCTTTGGGTGCGAGTGTTCTAGGTTTCAAATCCCGAACGTACCCGAGTTTTTGCAAAAGTAGTTTTGTGACTATTTAATTGCAACTAATTACAGGGTAGTCCTATGAGTTGAGCATATTTTACTTATGCAGATTGTCCGTTGGTCTAGGGGTATGATACTCGCTTAGGGTGCGAGTGGTCCCGGGTTCAAATCCCGGACGGACCCGAGATTTTGCAGAAGTAGTTTTGGGACTATATAATTGCAACAAATTACAGGGTAGTCCTATGAGTTGAGCATATTTTACTTACGCAGATTGTCCGTTGGTCTAGGGGTATGATACTCGCTTTGACTGCGAGTGGTCCCGGGTTCAAATCCCGGACAGACCCGAGTTCTTTCAGAAGTAATTTAGCAACTATTTAAATGCAACTAACTACAGGGTAGACCTATGAGTTGGGCATATTTTACTCGAACACACGGTCCGTTGGTCTAGGGGTATGATACTTGCTTAGGGTGCGAGTGGTCCCGGGTTCAAATCCCGGACGGACCCGAGCTTTTGCAGAAGTAGTTTTGGGACTGTATAAATGCAACTAATTACAGGGTAGTCCTATGAGTTGAGCATATTTTACTTACGCACATTGTCCGTTGGTCTAGGGGTATGATACTCGCTTTGACTGCGAGTGGTCCCGGGTTCAAATCCCGGACAGACCCGAGTTCTTTCAGAAGTAATTTAGTAACTATTTAAACTCAACTAACTACAAGGTAGACCTATGAGTTGGGCATATTTTTCTTGGACACACGGTCCGTTGGTCTAGGGGTATGATACTCGGTTAGGGTGCGAGTGGTCCCGGGTTCAAATCCCGGACGGACCCGAGTTTTTGCAGAAGTAATTAAGTGACTATTTAAATGCAACTAATTAATTTGTAGCCCTATGAATTGAGCATATTTCTATTCCATACATGGTGCCCTGGTCTAGGGGTATGATACTCGCTTTGGGTGCGAGTGTTCTAGGTTTCAAATCCCGAACGTACCCGAGTTTTTGCAAAAATAGTTTTGTGACTATTTAATTGCAACTAATTACAGTGTAGTCCTATGAGTTGAGCATATTTTACTTACGCAGATTGTCCGTTGGTCTAGGGGTATGATACTCGCTTTGGCTGCGAGTGGTCCCGGGTTCATATCCTGGACAGACCCGAGTTCTTTCAGCTGTAATTTAGTAATTATTTAAATGCAACTAACTACAGGGTAGTCCTATGAGTTGAGCACATTTTATTCACGCATATTGTCCGTTTGTCTAGGGGTATGATACTCGCTTTGGCTGCGAGTGGTCCCGGGTTCAAATCCCGTACAGACCCGAGTTCTTTCAGAAGTAATTTAGCAACTATTTAAATGCAACTAACTACAGGGTAGACCTATGAGTTGGGCATATTTTACATGAACACACGTTCCGTTGGTCTAGGGGTATGATGCTCGCTTAGGTTGCGAGTGGTCCCGGGTTCAAATCCCGGACGGACCCGAGATTTTGCAGAAGCAGTTTTGGGACTATATAATTGCAACAAATTAAAGGGTAGTCCTATGAGTTGAGCATATTTTACTTACGCAGATTGTCCGTTGGTCTAGGGGTATGATACTCGCTGTGGCTGCGAGTGGTCCCGGGTTCAAATCCCGGACAGACACGAGTTTTTTCAGAAGTAATTTAGCAACTATTTAAATGCAACTAATTACAGGGTAGTCCTATGAGTTGAGCATATTTTACTAACGCACATTGTCCGTTGGTCTAGGGGTATGATACTCGCTTTGACTGCGAGTGGCCCCGGGTTCAAATCCCGGAGGGACCCGAGTTCTTTCAGAAGTAATTTAGTAACTATTTAAACTCAACTAACTACAAGGTAGACCTATGAGTTGGGCATATTTTTCTTGGACACACGATCCGTTGGTCTAGGGGTATGATACACGGTTAGGGTGCGAGTGGTCCCGGGTTCAAATCCCGGACGGACCCGAGTTTTTGCAGAAGTAATTTAGTGACTATTTAAATGCAACTAATTAATTTGTAGCCCTATGAATTGAGCATATTTCTATTCCATACATGGTGCCCTGGTCTAGGGGTATGATACTCGCTTTGGGTGCGAGTGGTCCCAGGTTCAAATCCCAGACGGACCCAAGTTTTTGCAGAAGTAGTTTTGTGACTATTTAATTGCAACTAATTACAGGGTAGTCCTATGAGTTGAGCATATTTTACTTACGCAGATTGTCCGTTGGTCTAGGGGTATGATACTCGCTTTGGCTGCGAGTGGTCCCGGGTTCAAATCCCGGACAGACCCGAGTTCTTTCAGAAGTAATTTAGTAACTATTTAAACTCAACTAACTACAAGGTAGACCTATTAGTTGAGCACATTTTTCTTACACATATGGTCCGTTGGTCTAGGGGTATGATACTCGCTTTGGGTGCGAGTGGTCCCGGGTTCAAATCCCGGACGGACCCAAGTTTTTGCAGAAGTAGTTTTGTGACTATTTAATTGCAACTAATTACAGGGTAGTCCTATGAGTTGAGCATATTTTACTTACGCACATTGTCCGTTGGTCTAGGGGTATGATACTCGCTTTGACTGCGAGTGGTCCCGGGTTCAAATCCCGGACAGACCCGAGTTCTTTCAGAAGTAATTTAGTAACTATTTAAATTCAACTAACTACAGGGTAGACCTATGAGTTGGGCATATTTTTCTTGACCACATGGTCCGTTGGTCTAGGGGTATGATACTCGGTTAGGGTGCGAGTGGTCCCGGGTTCAAATCACGGACGAACACGAGTTTTTGCAGAAGTAATTTAGTGACTATTTAAATGCAACTAATTAATTTGTAGCCCTATGAATTGAGCATATTTCTATTCCATACATGGTGCGCTGGTCTAGGGGTATGATACTCGCTTTGGGTGCGAGTGGTCCCGGGTTCAAATCCCGGACGAATCCAAGTTTTTGCAGAAGTAGTTTTGTGACTATTTAATTGCAACTAATTACAGGGTAGTCCTATGAGTTGAGCATATTTTACTTACGCAGATTGTCCGTTGGTCTAGGGGTATGATACTCGCTTAGGGTGCGAGTGGTCCAAGGTTCAAATCCCAGACGGACCCAAGCTTCTGCAGAAGTAGTTTTGGGACTGTATAAATGCAACTAATTACAGGGTAGTCCTATGAGTTGAGCATATTTTACTTACGCACATTGTCCATTGGTCTAGGGGTATGATACTCGCTTTGTCTGCGAGTGGCCCCGGGTTCAAATCCCGGACAGACCCGAGTTCTTTCAGAAGTAATTTAGTAACTATTTAAACTCAACTAACTACATGGTAGACCTATGAGTTGGGCATATTTTTCTTGAACACACGGTCCGTTGGTCTAGGGGAATGATACTCGGTTAGGGTGCGAGTGGACCCGGGTTCAAATCCCGGACGGACCCGAGTTTTTGCAGAAGTAATTTAGTGACTTTTTAAATGCAACTAATTAATTTGTAGCCCTTTGAATTGAGCATATTTCTATTCCATACATGGTGCGCTGGTCTAGGGGTATGATACTCCCTTTGGGTGCGAGTGTTCTACGTTTCAAATCCCGGACGCACCCGAGTTTTTGCAGAAGTAGTTTTGTGACTATTTAATTGCAACAAATTACAGGGTAGTCCTATGAGTTGAGCATATTTTTCTTACGCAGATTGTCCGTTGGTCTAGGGGTATGATACTCGCTTAGGGTGCGAGTGGTCCCGGGTTCAAATCCCGGACGGACCCGAGATTTTGCGGAAGTAGTTTTGGGACTGTATAATTGCAACTAATTACAGGGTAGTCCTATGAGTTGAGCATATTTTACCTACGCACATTGTCCGATGGTCTAGGGGTATGATACTCGCTTTGGGTTTGAGTGGTCCCGGGTTCAAATCCCGGACGGACCCAAGTTTTTTCAGAAGTAATTTAGTAACTATTTAAACTCAACTAACTACAGGGTAGACCTATGAGTTGGGCATATTTTTCTTGAACACACGGTCCGTTGGTCTAGGGGTATGATACTCGGTTAGGGTGCGAGTGGACCCGGGTTCAAGTCCCGGACGGACCCGAGTTTTTGCAGAAGTAGTTTTGTGACTATTTAATTGCAACTAATTACAGTGTAGTCCTATGAGTTGAGCATATTTTACCTACGCAGATTGTCCGTTGGTCTAGGTGTATGAAACTCGCTTTGGCTGCGAGTGGTCCCGGTTTCAAATCCCGAACAGACCCGAGTTCTTCCAGAAGTAATTTAGTAACTATTTAAATTCAACTAACTAAAGGGTAGACCTACGAGTTGGGCATATTTTACTCGAACACACGGTCCGTTGGTCTAGGGGTAAGATACTCGCTTAGGGTGCGAGTGGTCCCAGGTTCAAATCCCGGACGGACCCGAGCTTTTGCAGAAGTAGTTTTGGGACTGTATAATTTGAACTAATTACAGGTTAGTCCTACGAGTTGAGCATATTTTACTTATGCACATTGTCCGTTGGTCTAGGGGTATGATACTCGCTTTGACTGCGAGTGGTCCCGGGTTCAAATCCCGGAAAGACCCGAGTTCTTTCAGAAGTAATTTAGTAACTATTTAAATTCAACTAACTACAGGGTAGACCTATGAGTTGGGCATATTTTTCTTGAACACATGGTCCGTTGGTCTAGGGGATGATACTCGCTTAGGGTGCGAGTGGTCCCGGGTTCAAATCCCGGAGGGACCCGAGTTTTTGCAGAAGTAATTTAGTGACTATTTAAATGCAACTAATTAATTTGTAGCCCTATGAATTGAGCATATTTCTACATGGTCCGTTGGTCTAGGGGTATGATACTCGCTTTGGGTGCGAGTGGTCCCGGGTTCAAATCCCAGACGGACCCAAGTTTTTGCAGAAGTAGTTTTGTGACTATTTAATTGCAACTAATTACAGGGTAGTCCTATGAGTTGAGCATATTTTACTTACGCAGATTGTCCGTTGGTCTAGGGGTATGATACTCGCTGTGGCTGCGAGTGGTCACGTGTTCAAATCCCGGACAGACCCGAGTTCTTTCAGAAGTAATTTAGCAACTATTTAAATGCAACTAACTACAGGGTAGACCTATGAGGTGGCATATTTTACTCGAACACACGGTCCGTTGGTCTGGGGGTATGATACTCGCTTAGGGTGCGAATGGTCCCGGGTTCAAATCCCGGACGGACACGAGTTTTTGCAGAAGTAATTTAGTGACTATTTAAATGCAACTAATTAATTTGTAGCCCTATGAATTGAGCATATTTCTACATGGTCCGTTGGTCTAGGGGTATGATACTCGCTTTGGGTGCGAGTGGTCCCGGGTTCAAATCCCAGACGGACCCAAGTTTTTGCAGAAGTAGTTTTGTGACTATTTAATTGCAACTAATTACAGGGTAGTCCTATGAGTTGAGCATATTTTACTTACGCAGATTGTCCGTTGGTCTAGGGGTATGATACTCGCTTTGGCTGCGAGTGGTCCCGGGTTCAAATCCCGGACAGACCCGAGTTCTTTCAGAAGTAATTTAGTAACTATTTAAACTCAACTAACTACAAGGTAGACCTATTAGTTGAGCACATTTTTCTTACACATATGGTCCGTTGGTCTAGGGGTATGATACTCGCTTTGGGTGCGAGTGGTCCCGGGTTCAAATCCCGGACGGACCCAAGTTTTTGCAGAAGTAGTTTTGTGACTATTTAATTGCAACTAATTACAGGGTAGTCCTATGAGTTGAGCATATTTTACTTACGCACATTGTCCGTTGGTCTAGGGGTATGATACTCGCTTTGACTGCGAGTGGTCCCGGGTTCAAATCCCGGACAGACCCGAGTTCTTTCAGAAGTAATTTAGTAACTATTTAAATTCAACTAACTACAGGGTAGACCTATGAGTTGGGCATATTTTTCTTGACCACATGGTCCGTTGGTCTAGGGGTATGATACTCGGTTAGGGTGCGAGTGGTCCCGGGTTCAAATCACGGACGAACACGAGTTTTTGCAGAAGTAATTTAGTGACTATTTAAATGCAACTAATTAATTTGTAGCCCTATGAATTGAGCATATTTCTATTCCATACATGGTGCGCTGGTCTAGGGGTATGATACTCGCTTTGGGTGCGAGTGGTCCCGGGTTCAAATCCCGGACGAATCCAAGTTTTTGCAGAAGTAGTTTTGTGACTATTTAATTGCAACTAATTACAGGGTAGTCCTATGAGTTGAGCATATTTTACTTACGCAGATTGTCCGTTGGTCTAGGGGTATGATACTCGCTTAGGGTGCGAGTGGTCCAAGGTTCAAATCCCAGACGGACCCAAGCTTCTGCAGAAGTAGTTTTGGGACTGTATAAATGCAACTAATTACAGGGTAGTCCTATGAGTTGAGCATATTTTACTTACGCACATTGTCCATTGGTCTAGGGGTATGATACTCGCTTTGTCTGCGAGTGGCCCCGGGTTCAAATCCCGGACAGACCCGAGTTCTTTCAGAAGTAATTTAGTAACTATTTAAACTCAACTAACTACATGGTAGACCTATGAGTTGGGCATATTTTTCTTGAACACACGGTCCGTTGGTCTAGGGGAATGATACTCGGTTAGGGTGCGAGTGGACCCGGGTTCAAATCCCGGACGGACCCGAGTTTTTGCAGAAGTAATTTAGTGACTTTTTAAATGCAACTAATTAATTTGTAGCCCTTTGAATTGAGCATATTTCTATTCCATACATGGTGCGCTGGTCTAGGGGTATGATACTCCCTTTGGGTGCGAGTGTTCTACGTTTCAAATCCCGGACGCACCCGAGTTTTTGCAGAAGTAGTTTTGTGACTATTTAATTGCAACAAATTACAGGGTAGTCCTATGAGTTGAGCATATTTTTCTTACGCAGATTGTCCGTTGGTCTAGGGGTATGATACTCGCTTAGGGTGCGAGTGGTCCCGGGTTCAAATCCCGGACGGACCCGAGATTTTGCGGAAGTAGTTTTGGGACTGTATAATTGCAACTAATTACAGGGTAGTCCTATGAGTTGAGCATATTTTACCTACGCACATTGTCCGATGGTCTAGGGGTATGATACTCGCTTTGGGTTTGAGTGGTCCCGGGTTCAAATCCCGGACGGACCCAAGTTTTTTCAGAAGTAATTTAGTAACTATTTAAACTCAACTAACTACAGGGTAGACCTATGAGTTGGGCATATTTTTCTTGAACACACGGTCCGTTGGTCTAGGGGTATGATACTCGGTTAGGGTGCGAGTGGACCCGGGTTCAAGTCCCGGACGGACCCGAGTTTTTGCAGAAGTAGTTTTGTGACTATTTAATTGCAACTAATTACAGTGTAGTCCTATGAGTTGAGCATATTTTACCTACGCAGATTGTCCGTTGGTCTAGGTGTATGAAACTCGCTTTGGCTGCGAGTGGTCCCGGTTTCAAATCCCGAACAGACCCGAGTTCTTCCAGAAGTAATTTAGTAACTATTTAAATTCAACTAACTAAAGGGTAGACCTACGAGTTGGGCATATTTTACTCGAACACACGGTCCGTTGGTCTAGGGGTAAGATACTCGCTTAGGGTGCGAGTGGTCCCAGGTTCAAATCCCGGACGGACCCGAGCTTTTGCAGAAGTAGTTTTGGGACTGTATAATTTGAACTAATTACAGGTTAGTCCTACGAGTTGAGCATATTTTACTTATGCACATTGTCCGTTGGTCTAGGGGTATGATACTCGCTTTGACTGCGAGTGGTCCCGGGTTCAAATCCCGGAAAGACCCGAGTTCTTTCAGAAGTAATTTAGTAACTATTTAAATTCAACTAACTACAGGGTAGACCTATGAGTTGGGCATATTTTTCTTGAACACATGGTCCGTTGGTCTAGGGGATGATACTCGCTTAGGGTGCGAGTGGTCCCGGGTTCAAATCCCGGAGGGACCCGAGTTTTTGCAGAAGTAATTTAGTGACTATTTAAATGCAACTAATTAATTTGTAGCCCTATGAATTGAGCATATTTCTACATGGTCCGTTGGTCTAGGGGTATGATACTCGCTTTGGGTGCGAGTGGTCCCGGGTTCAAATCCCAGACGGACCCAAGTTTTTGCAGAAGTAGTTTTGTGACTATTTAATTGCAACTAATTACAGGGTAGTCCTATGAGTTGAGCATATTTTACTTACGCAGATTGTCCGTTGGTCTAGGGGTATGATACTCGCTGTGGCTGCGAGTGGTCACGTGTTCAAATCCCGGACAGACCCGAGTTCTTTCAGAAGTAATTTAGCAACTATTTAAATGCAACTAACTACAGGGTAGACCTATGAGGTGGCATATTTTACTCGAACACACGGTCCGTTGGTCTGGGGGTATGATACTCGCTTAGGGTGCGAATGGTCCCGGGTTCAAATCCCGGACGGACACGAGTTTTTGCAGAAGTAATTTAGTGACTATTTAAATGCAACTAATTAATTTGTAGCCCTATGAATTGAGCATATTTCTACATGGTCCGTTGGTCTAGGGGTATGATACTCGCTTTGGGTGCGAGTGGTCCCGGGTTCAAATCCCAGACGGACCCAAGTTTTTGCAGAAGTAGTTTTGTGACTATTTAATTGCAACTAATTACAGGGTAGTCCTATGAGTTGAGCATATTTTACTTACGTACATTGTCCGTTGGTCTAGGGGTATGATACTCGCTTTGACTGCGAGTGGTCCCGGGTTCAAATCCCGGACAGACCCGAGTTCTTTCAAAACTAATTTAGCAACTATTTAAATGCAACTAACTACAGGGTAGACCTATGAGTTGGGCATATTTTACTCGAACACACGGTCCGTTGGTCTAGGGGTATGATACTTACTTAGGGTGCGAGTGGTCCCGGGTTCAAATCCCGGACGGACCCGAGCTTTTGCAGAAGTAATTTAGTGACTTTTTAAATGCAACTAATTAATTTGTAGCCCTTTGAATTGAGCATATTTCTATTCCATACATGGTGCGCTGGTCTGGGGGTATGATACTCCCTTTGGGTGCGAGTGTTCTAGGTTTCAAATCCCGGACGCACCCGAGTTTTTGCAGAAGTAGTTTTGTGACTATTTAATTGCAACTAATTACAGGGTAGTCCTATGAGTTGAGCATATTTTACTTACGCAGATTGTCCGTTGGTCTAGGGGTATGATACTCGCTTAGGGTGCGAGTGGTCCCGGGTTCAAATCCCGGACGGACCCGAGATTTTGCGGAAGTAGTTTTGGGACTATATAATTGCAACTAATTACAGAGTAGTCCTATGAGTTGAGCATATTTTACTTACGTACATTGTCCGTTGGTCTAGGGGTATGATACTCGCTTTGACTGCGAGTGGTCCCGGGTTCAAATCCCGGACAGACCCGAGTTCTTTCAAAACTAATTTAGCAACTATTTAAATGCAACTAACTACAAGGTAGACCTATGAGTTGGGTATATTTTACTCGAACACACGGTCCGTTGGTCTAGGGATATGATACTCACTTAGGGTGCGAGTGGTCCCGGGTTCAAATCCTAGACGGACCCGAGCTTTTGCAGAAGTAGTTTTGGGACTGTATAATTGCAAGTAATTACAGGGTAGTCCTATGAGTTGAGCATATTTTACTTACGTACATTGTCCGTTGGTCTAGGGGTATGATACTCGCTTTGACTGCGAGTGGTCCCGGGTTCAAATCCCGGACAGACCCGAGTTCTTTCAAAACTAATTTAGCAACTATTTAAATGCAACTAACTACAGGGTAGACCTATGAGTTGGGCATATTTTACTCGAACACACGGTCCGTTGGTCTAGGGGTATGATACTTACTTAGGGTGCGAGTGGTCCCGGGTTCAAATCCCGGACGGACCCGAGCTTTTGCAGAAGTAATTTAGTGACTTTTTAAATGCAACTAATTAATTTGTAGCCCTTTGAATTGAGCATATTTCTATTCCATACATGGTGCGCTGGTCTGGGGGTATGATACTCCCTTTGGGTGCGAGTGTTCTAGGTTTCAAATCCCGGACGCACCCGAGTTTTTGCAGAAGTAGTTTTGTGACTATTTAATTGCAACTAATTACAGGGTAGTCCTATGAGTTGAGCATATTTTACTTACGCAGATTGTCCGTTGGTCTAGGGGTATGATACTCGCTTAGGGTGCGAGTGGTCCCGGGTTCAAATCCCGGACGGACCCGAGATTTTGCGGAAGTAGTTTTGGGACTATATAATTGCAACTAATTACAGAGTAGTCCTATGAGTTGAGCATATTTTACCTACGCACATTGTCCGATGGTCTAGGGGTATGATACTCGCTTTGGGTTTGAGTGGTCCCGGGTTCAAATCCCGGACGGACCCAAGTTTTTGCAGAAGTAGTTTTGGGACTGTATAATTGCAACTAATTACAGGGTAGTCCTATGAGTTGAGCATATTTTACTTACGCACATTGTCCGTTGGTCTAGGGGTATGATACTCGCTTTGACTGCGAGTGGCCCCGGGTTCAAATCCCGGACAGACCCGAGTTCTTTCAGAAGTAATTTAGTAACTATTTAAACTCAACTAACTACAGGGTAGACCTATGAGTTGGGCATATTTTTCTTGAACACACGGTCCGTTGGTCTAGGGGTATGATACTCGGTTAGGGTGCGAGTGGACCCGGGTTCAAGTCCCGGACGGACCCGAGTTTTTGCAGAAGTAATTTAGCAACTATTTAAATGCAACTAACTACAGGGTAATCCTATGAGTTGGGCATATTTTACTCGAACACACGGTCCGTTGGTCTAGGGGTATGATACTCGGTTAGGGTGCGAGTGGTCCCGGGTTCAAATCCCGGAGGGACCCGAGTTTTTGCAGAAGTAATTTAGTGACTATTTAAATGCAGCTAATTGATTTGTAGCCCTATGAATTGAGCATATTTCTACATGGTCCGTTGGTCTAGGGGTATGATACTCGCTTTGAGTGCGAGTGGTCCCCGGTTCAAATCCCAGACGAACCCAAGTTTTTGCAGAAGTAGTTTTGTGACTATTTAATTGCAACTAATTACAGGGTAGTCCTATGAGTTGAGCATATTTTACTTACGCAGATTGTCCGTTGGTCTAGGGGTATGAAACTCGCTTTGGCTGCGAGTGGTCCCGGGTTCAAATCCCGGACAGACCCGAGTTCTTTCAGAAGTAATTCAGCAACTATTTAAATGCAACTAACTACAAGGTAGACCTATGAGTTGGGTATATTTTACTCGAACAAACGGTCCGTTGGTCTAGGGATATGATACTCACTTAGGGTGCGAGTGGTCCCGGGTTCAAATCCTAGACGGACCCGAGCTTTTGCAGAAGTAGTTTTGGGACTGTATAATTGCAACTAATTACAGGGTAGTCCTATGAGTTGAGCATATTTTCCTTACGTACATTGTCCGTTGGTCTAGGGGTATGATACTCGCTTTGACTGCGAGTGGTCCCGGGTTCAAATCCCGGACAGACCCGAGTTCTTTCAAAACTAATTTAGTAACTATTTAAATGCAACTAACTACAGGGTAGACCTATGAGTTGGGCATATTTTACTCGAACACACGGTCCGTTGGTCTAGGGGTATGATACTTACTTAGGGTGCATGTGGTCCCGGGTTCAAATCCCGGACGGACCCGAGCTTTTGCAGAAGTAATTTAGTGACTATTTAAATGCAACTAATTAATTTGTATCCCTATGAATTGAGCATATTTCTGTTCCATACATGGTGCCCTGGTCTAGGGGTATGATACTCGCTTTGGGTGCGAGTGTTCTACGTTTCAAATCCCGGACGTACCCGAGTTTTTACAAAAGTAGTTTTGTGACTATTTAATTGCAACTAATTACAGGGTAGTCCTATGAGTTGAGCATATTTTACTTACGCAGATTGTCCGTTGGTCTAGGGGTATGATACTCGCTTTGGCGCGAGTGGTCTCGGGTTCAAATCCCGGACAGACCCGAGTTCTTTTAGCTGTAATTTAGAAATTATTTAAATGCCACTAACTACATGGTAGTCCTATGAGTTGAGCACATTTTACTTACGCACATTGTCCGTTTGTCTAGTGGTATGATATTCGCTTTGGCTGCGAGTGGTCCCGGGTTCAAATCCCGTACAGACCCGAGTTCTTTCAGAAGTAATTTAGCAACTATTTAAATGCAACTAACTACAGGGTAGACATATGAGTTGGGCATATTTTACATGAACACACGGTCCGTTGGTCTAGGGGTATGAATCTCGCTTAGGGTGCGAGTGGTCCCGGGTTCAAATCCCGGACGGACCCGAGATTTTGCGGAAGTAGTTTTGGGACTACATAATTGCAACTAATTACAGGGTAGTCTTATGAGTTGAGCATATTTTACTTACGCACATTGTCCGTTGTTCTAGGAGTATGACACTCGCTTAGGTGTGAGTGGTCTCGGGTTCTAATCCCGGACGGACCCGAGTTTTTGCAGAAGTAGTTTTGTGACTATTTAATTGCAACTAATTACAGGGTAGTCCTATGAGTTGAGCATATTTTACTTACGCAGATTGTCCGTTGGTCTAGGGGTATGAAACTCGCTTTGGCTGCGAGTGGTCCCGGGTTCAAATCCCGGACAGACCCGAGTTCTTTCAGAAGTAATTTAGCAACTATTTAAATGCAACTAACTACAAGGTAGACCTATGAGTTGGGTATATTTTACTCGAACAAACGGTCCGTTGGTCTAGGGATATGATACTCACTTAGGGTGCGAGTGGTCCCGGGTTCAAATCCTAGACGGACCCGAGCTTTTGCAGAAGTAGTTTTGGGACTGTATAATTGCAACTAATTACAGGGTAGTCCTATGAGTTGAGCATATTTTACTTACGTACATTGTCCGTTGGTCTAGGGGTATGATACTCGCTTTGACTGCGAGTGGTCCCGGGTTCAAATCCCGGACAGACCCGAGTTCTTTCAAAACTAATTTAGCAACTATTTAAATGCAACTAACTACAGGGTAGACCTATGAGTTGGGCATATTTTACTCGAACACACGGTCCGTTGGTCTAGGGGTATGATACTTACTTAGGGTGCGAGTGGTCCCGGGTTCAAATCCCGGACGGACCCGAGCTTTTGCAGAAGTAATTTAGTGACTATTTAAATGCAACTAATTAATTTGTAGCCCTATGAATTGAGCATATTTCTATTCCATAAATGGTGCCCTGGTCTAGGGGTATGATACTCGCTTTGGGTGCGAGTGTTCTAGGTTTCAAATCCCGGACGTACCCGAGTTTTTACAAAAGTAGTTTTGTGACTATTTAATTGCAACTAATTACAGGGTAGTCCTATGAGTTGAGCATATTTTACTTACGCAGATTGTCCGTTGGTCTAGGGGTATGATACTCGCTTAGGGCGCGAGTGGTCTCGGGTTCAAATCCCGGACAGACCCGAGTTCTTTTAGCTGTAATTTAGAAATTATTTAAATGCAACTAACTACAGGGTAGTCCTATGAGTTGAGCACATTTTACTTACGCACATTGTCCGTTTGTCTAGTGGTATGATATTCGCTTTGGCTGCGAGTGGTCCCGGGTTCAAATCCCGTACAGACCCGAGTTCTTTCAGAAGTAATTTAGCAACTATTTAAATGCAACTAACTACAGGGTAGACCTATGAGTTGGGCATATTTTACATGAACACACGGTCCGTTGGTCTAGGGGTATGAATCTCGCTTAGGGTGCGAGTGGTCCCGGGTTCAAATCCCGGACGGACCCGAGATTTTGCGGAAGTAGTTTTGGGACTACATAATTGCAACTAATTACAGGGTAGTCTTATGAGTTGAGCATATTTTACTTACGCACATTGTCCGTTGTTCTAGGAGTATGACACTCGCTTAGGTGCGAGTGGTCTCGGGTTCTAATCCCGGACGGACCCGAGTTTTTGCAGAAGTAGTTTTGTGACTATTTAATTGCTACTAATTACAGGGTAGTCCTATGAGTTGAGCATATTTTACTTACGCAGATTGTCCGTTGGTCTAGGGGTATGAAACTCGCTTTGGCTGCGAGTGGTCCCGGGTTCAAATCCCGGACAGACCCGAGTTCTTTCAGAAGTAATTTAGCAACTATTTAAATGCAACTAACTACAAGGTAGACCTATGAGTTGGGTATATTTTACTCGAACAAACGGTCCGTTGGTCTAGGGATATGATACTCACTTAGGGTGCGAGTGGTCCCGGGTTCAAATCCTAGACGGACCCGAGCTTTTGCAGAAGTAGTTTTGGGACTGTATAATTGCAACTAATTACAGGGTAGTCCTATGAGTTGAGCATAATTTACTTACGTACATTGTCCGTTGGTCTAGGGGTATGATACTCGCTTTGACTGCGAGTGGTCCCGGGTTCAAATCCCGGACAGACCCGAGTTCTTTCAAAACTAATTTAGTAACTATTTAAATGCAACTAACTACAGGGTAGACCTATGAGTTGGGCATATTTTACTCGAACACACGGTCCGTTGGTCTAGGGGTATGATACTTACTTAGGGTGCATGTGGTCCCGGGTTCAAATCCCGGACGGACCCGAGCTTTTGCAGAAGTAATTTAGTGACTATTTAAATGCAACTAATTAATTTGTAGCCCTATGAATTGAGCATATTTCTATTCCATACATGGTGCCCTGGTCTAGGGGTATGATACTCGCTTTGGGTGCGAGTGTTCTACGTTTCAAATCCCGGACGTACCCGAGTTTTTACAAAAGTAGTTTTGTGACTATTTAATTGCAACAAATTACAGGGTAGTCCTATGAGTTGAGCATATTTTACTTACGCAGATTGTCCGTTGGTCTAGGGGTATGATACTCGCTTTGGCGCGAGTGGTCTCGGGTTCAAATCCCGGACAGACCCGAGTTCTTTTAGCTGTAATTTAGAAATTATTTAAATGCCACTAACTACATGGTAGTCCTATGAGTTGAGCACATTTTACTTACGCACATTGTCCGTTTGTCTAGTGGTATGATATTCGCTTTGGCTGCGAGTGGTCCCGGGTTCAAATCCCGTACAGACCCGAGTTCTTTCAGAAGTAATTTAGCAACTATTTAAATGCAACTAACTACAGGGTAGACATATGAGTTGGGCATATTTTACATGAACACACGGTCCGTTGGTCTAGGGGTATGAATCTCGCTTAGGGTGCGAGTGGTCCCGGGTTTAAATCCCGGACGGACCCGAGATTTTGCGGAAGTAGTTTTGGGACTACATAATTGCAACTAATTACAGGGTAGTCCTATGAGTTGAGCATATTTTACTTACGCACATTGTCCGTTGTTCTAGGAGTATGACACTCGCTTAGGTGCGAGTGGTCTCGGGTTCTAATCCCGGACGGACCCGAGTTTTTGAAGAAGTAATTTAGTGACTATTTAAATGCAACTAACTAATTTGTAGCCCTATGAATTGAGCATATTTCTATTCCATACATGGTGCGCTGGTCTAGGGGTATGATACTCCCTTTGTGTGCGAGTGTTCTAGGTTTCAAATCCCGGACGCACCCGAGTTTTTGCAGAAATAGTTTCGTGACTATTTAATTGCAACTATTTACAGGGTAGGCCTAATAGTTGAGCACATTTTTCTTACACATATGGTCCGTTGGTCTAGGGGTATGAAACTCGCTTTGGGTGCGAGTGGTCCCGGGTTCAAATCCCGGACGGACCCAAGTTTTTGCAGAAGTAGTTTTGTGACTATTTAATTGCAACTAATTACAGGGTAGTCCTATGAGTTGAGCATATTTTACTTTCGCAGATTGTCTGTTGGTCTAGGGGTATGATACTCGCTTTGGGTGCGAGTGGTCCCGGGTTCAAATCCCGGAAAGACCCGAGTTCTTTCAGAATTAATTTAGCAACTATTTAAATGCAACTAACTACAAGGTAGACCTATGAGTTGGGTATATTTTACTCGAACAAACGGTCCGTTGGTCTAGGGATATGATACTCACTTAGGGTGCGAGTGGTCCCGGGTTCAAATCCTAGACGGACCCGAGCTTTTGCAGAAGTAGATTTGGGACTGTATAATTGCAACTAATTACAGGGTAGTCCTATGAGTTGAGCATATTTTACTTACGTACATTGTCCGTTGGTCTAGGGGTATGATACTCGCTTTGACTGCGAGTGGTCCCGGGTTCAAATCCCGGACAGACCCGAGTTCTTTCAAAACTAATTTAGCAACTATTTAAATGCAACTAACTACAGGGTAGACCTATGAGTTGGGCATATTTTACTCGAACACACGGTCCGTTGGTCTAGGGGTATGATACTTACTTAGGGTGCGAGTGGTCCCGGGTTCAAATCCCGAACGGACCCGAGCTTTTGCAGAAGTAATTTAGTGACTATTTAAATGCAACTAATTAATTTGTAGCCCTATGAATTTAGCATATTTCTATTCCATACATGGTGCCCTGGTCTAGGGGTATGATACTCGCTTTGGGTGCGAGTGTTCTAGGTTTCAAATCCCGGACGTACCCGAGTTTTTACAAAAGTAGTTTTGTGACTATTTAATTGCAACTAATTACAGGGTAGTCCTATGAGTTGAGCATATTTTACTTACGCAGATTGTCCGTTGGTCTAGGGGTATGATACTCGCTTAGGGCGCGAGTGGTCTCGGGTTCAAATCCCGGACAGACCCGAGTTCTTTTAGCTGTAATTTAGAAATTATTTAAATGCAACTAACTACAGGGTAGTCCTATGAGTTGAGCACATTTTACTTACGCACATTGTCCGTTGTTCTAGGAGTATGACACTCGCTTAGGTGCGAGTGGTCTCGGGTTCTAATCCCGGACGGACCCGAGTTTTTGCAGAAGTAGTTTTGTGACTATTTAATTGCAACTAATTACAGGGTAGTCCTATGAGTTGAGCATATTTTACTTACGCAGATTGTCCGTTGGTCTAGGGGTATGAAACTCGCTTTGGCTGCGAGTGGTCCCGGGTTCAAATCCCGGACAGACCCGAGTTCTTTCAGAAGTAATTTAGCAACTATTTAAATGCAACTAACTACAAGGTAGACCTATGAGTTGGGTATATTTTACTCGAACAAACGGTCCGTTGGTCTAGGGATATGATACTCACTTAGGGTGCGAGTGGTCCCGGGTTCAAATCCTAGACGGACCCGAGCTTTTGCAGAAGTAGTTTTGGGACTGTATAATTGCAACTAATTACAGGGTAGTCCTATGAGTTGAGCATATTTTACTTACGTACATTGTCCGTTGGTCTAGGGGTATGATACTCGCTTTGACTGCGAGTGGTCCCGGGTTCAAATCCCGGACAGACCCGAGTTCTTTCAAAACTAATTTAGTAACTATTTAAATGCAACTAACTACAGGGTAGACCTATGAGTTGGGCATATTTTACTCGAACACACGGTCCGTTGGTCTAGGGGTATGATACTTACTTAGGGTGCATGTGGTCCCGGGTTCAAATCCCGGACGGACCCGAGCTTTTGCAGAAGTAATTTAGTGACTATTTAAATGCAACTAATTAATTTGTAGCCCTATGAATTGAGCATATTTCTATTCCATACATGGTGCCCTGGTCTAGGGGTATGATACTCGCTTTGGGTGCGAGTGTTCTAGGTTTCAAATCCCGGACGTACCCGAGTTTTTACAAAAGTAGTTTTGTGACTATTTAATTGCAACTAATTACAGGGTAGTCCTATGAGTTGAGCATATTTTACTTACGCAGATTGTCCGTTGGTCTAGGGGTATGATACTCGCTTAGGGCGCGAGTGGTCTCGGGTTCAAATCCCGGACAGACCCGAGTTCTTTTAGCTGTAATTTAGAAATTATTTAAATGCAACTAACTACAGGGTAGTCCTATGAGTTGAGCACATTTTACTTACGCACATTGTCCGTTTGTCTAGTGGTATGATATTCGATTTGGCTGCGAGTGGTCCCGGGTTCAAATCCCGTACAGACCCGAGTTCTTTCAGAAGTAATTTAGCAACTATTTAAATGCAACTAACTACAGGGTAGACCTATGAGTTGGGCATATTTTACATGAACACACGGTCCGTTGGTCTAGGGGTATGAATCTCGCTTAGGGTGCGAGTGGTCCCGGGTTCAAATCCCGGACGGACCCGAGATTTTGCGGAAGTAGTTTTGGGACTACATAATTGCAACTAATTACAGGGTAGTCTTATGAGTTGAGCATATTTTACTTACGCACATTGTCCGTTGTTCTAGGAGTATGACACTCGCTTAGGTGCGAGTGGTCTCGGGTTCTAATCCCGGACGGACCCGAGTTTTTGCAGAAGTAGTTTTGTGACTATTTAATTGCAACTAATTACAGGGTAGTCCTATGAGTTGAGCATATTTTACTTACGTACATTGTCCGTTGGTCTAGGGGTATGATACTCGCTTTGACTGCGAGTGGTCCCGGGTTCAAATCCCGGACAGACCCGAGTTCTTTCAAAACTAATTTAGTAACTATTTAAATGCAACTAACTACAGGGTAGACCTATGAGTTGGGCATATTTTACTCGACCACACGGTCCGTTGGTCTAGGGGTATGATACTTACTTAGGGTGCATGTGGTCCCGGGTTCAAATCCCGGACGGACCCGAGCTTTTGCAGAAGTAATTTAGTGACTATTTAAATGCAACTAATTAATTTGTAGCCCTATGAATTGAGCATATTTCTATTCCATACATGGTGCCCTGGTCTAGGGGTATGATACTCGCTTTGGGTGCGAGTGTTCTAGGTTTCAAATCCCGGACGTACCCGAGTTTTTACAAAAGTAGTTTTGTGACTATTTAATTGCAACTAATTACAGGGTAGTCCTATGAGTTGAGCATTTTTTACTTACGCAGATTGTCCGTTGGTCTAGGGGTATGATACTCGCTTTGGCGCGAGTGGTCTCGGGTTCAAATCCCGGACAGACCCGAGTTCTTTTAGCTGTAATTTAGAAATTATTTAAATGCCACTAACTACATGGTAGTCCTATGAGTTGAGCACATTTTACTTACGCACATTGTCCGTTTGTCTAGTGGTATGATATTCGCTTTGGCTGCGAGTGGTCCCGGGTTCAAATCCCGTACAGACCCGAGTTCTTTCAGAAGTAATTTAGCAACTATTTAAATGCAACTAACTACAGGGTAGACATATGAGTTGGGCATATTTTACATGAACACACGGTCCGTTGGTCTAGGGGTATGAATCTCGCTTAGGGTGCGAGTGGTCCCGGGTTCAAATCCCGGACGGACCCGAGATTTTGCGGAAGTAGTTTTGGGACTACATAATTGCAACTAATTACAGGGTAGTCCTATGAGTTGAGCATATTTTACTTACGCACATTGTCCGTTGTTCTAGGAGTATGACACTCGCTTAGGTGCGAGTGGTCTCGGGTTCTAATCCCGGACGGACCCGAGTTTTTGAAGAAATAATTTAGTGACTATTTAAATGCAACTAACTAATTTGTAGCCCTATGAATTGAGCATATTTCTATTCCATACATGGTGCGCTGGTCTAGGGGTATGATACTCCCTTTGTGTGCGAGTGTTCTAGGTTTCAAATCCCGGACGCACCCGAGTTTTTGCAGAAATAGTTTCGTGACTATTTAATTGCAACTATTTACAGGGTAGGCCTAATAGTTGAGCACATTTTTCTTACACATATGGTCCGTTGGTCTAGGGGTATGATACTCGCTTTGGGTGCGAGTGGTCCCGGGTTCAAATCCCGGACGGACCCAAGTTTTTGCAGAAGTAGTTTTGTGACTATTTAATTGCAACTAATTACAGGGTAGTCCTATGAGTTGAGCATATTTTACTTTCGCAGATTGTCCGTTGGTCTAGGGGTATGATACTCGCTTTGGCGCGAGTGGTCTCGGGTTCAAATCCCGGACAGACCCGAGTTCTTTCAGAAGTAATTTAGCCACTATTTAAATGCAACAAACTACAGGGTAATCCTATGAGTTGGGCATATTTTACTCGAACACACGGTCCGTTGTCTAGGGGTATGATACTCGCTTAGGGTGCGAGTGGTCCCGGGTTCAAATCCCGGATGGACCCGAGTTTTTGCAGAAGTAATTTAGTGACTATTTAAAAGCAGCTAATTAATTTGTAGCCCTATGAATTGAGCATATTTCTACATGGTCCGTTGGTCTAGGGGTATGATACTCGCTTTGGGTGCGAGTGGTCCCGGGTTCAAATCCCGGACAGACCCGAGTTCTTTCAGAAGTAATTTAGCAACTATTTAAATGCAACTAACTACAAGGTAGACCTATGAGTTGGGTATATTTTACTCGAACAAACGGTCCGTTGGTCTAGGGATATGATACTCGCTTAGGGTGCGAGTGGTCCCGGGTTCAAATCCCGGATGGACCCGAGTTTTTGCAGAAGTAATTTAGTGACTATTTAAATGCAGCTAATTAATTTGTAGCCCTATGAATTGAGCATATTTCTACATGGTCCGTTGGTCTAGGGGTATGATACTCGCTTTGGGTGCGAGTGGTCCCGGGTTCAAATCCCAGACGGACCCAAGTTTTTGCAGAAGTAGTTTTGTGACTATTTAATTGCAACTAATTACAGGGTAGTCCTATGAGTTGAGCAGATTTTACTTACGCAGATTGTCCGTTGGTCTAGGTGTATGAAACTCGCTTTGGCTGCGAGTGGTCCCGGGTTCAAAACCCGGACGGACCCAAGTTTTTGCAGAAGTAGTTTTGTGACTATTTAATTGCAACTAATTACAGGGTAGTCCTATGAGTTGAGCATATTTTACTTTCGCAGATTGTCCGTTGGTCTAGGGGTATGATACTCGCTTTGGCGCGAGTGGTCTCGGGTTCAAATCCCGGACAGACCCGAGTTCTTTCAGAAGTAATTTAGCAACTATTTAAATGCAACTAACTACAGGGTAATCCTATGAGTTGGGCATATTTTACTCGAACACACGGTCCGTTGGTCTAGGGGTATGATACTCGCTTAGGGTGCGAGTGGTCCCGGGTTCAAATCCCGGAGGGACCCGAGTTTTTGCAGAAGTAATTTAGTGACTATTTAAATGCAGCTAATTAATTTGTAGCCCTATGAATTGAGCATATTTCTACATGGTCCGTTGGTCTAGGGGTATGATACTCGCTTTGGGTGCGAGTGGTCCCGGGTTCAAATCCCAGACGGACCCAAGTTTTTGCAGAAGTAGCTTTGTGACTATTTAATTGCAACTAATTACAGGGTAGTCCTATGAGTTGAGCATATTTTACTTACGCAGATTGTCCGTTGGTCTAGGGGTATGATACTCGCTTTGGCTGCGAGTGGTCCCGGGTTCAAATCCCGGACAGACCCGAGTTCTTTCAGAAGTAATTTAGTAACTATTTAAATGCAACTAACTACAGGGTAGACCTATGAGTTGGGCATATTTTACTCGAACACACGGTCCGATGGTCTAGGGGGATGATACTCGCTTAGGGTGCGAGTGGTCCCGGGTTCAAATCCCGGACGGACCCGAGCTTTTGCAGAAGTAGTTTTGGGACTGTATAATTTGAACTAATTACAGGTTAGTCCTATGAGTTGAGCATATTTTACTTACGCACATTGTCCGTTGGTCTAGGGGTATGATACTCGCTTTGACTGCGAGTGGTCCCGGGTTCAAATCCCGGACAGACCCGAGTTCTTTCTGAAGTAATTTAGTAACTATTTAAATTCAACTAACTACACGGTAGACCTATGAGTTGGGCATATTTTTCTTGAACACATGGTCCGTTGGTCTAGGGGGATGATACTCGCTTAGGGTGCGAGTGGTCCCGGGTTCAAATCCCGGAGGGACCCGAGTTTTTGCAGAAGTAATTTAGTGACTATTTAAATGCAGCTAATTAATTTGTAGCCCTATGAATTGAGCATAATTCTACATGGTCCGTTGGTCTAGGGGTATGATACTCGCTTTGGGTGCGAGTGGTCCCGGGTTCAAATCCCAGACGGACCCAAGTTTTTGCAGAAGTAGCTTTGTGACTATTTAATTGCAACTAATTACAGGGTAGTCCTATGAGTTGAGCATATTTTACTTACGCAGATTGTCCGTTGGTCTAGGGGTATGATACTCGCTTTGGCGCGAGTGGTCTCGGGTTCAAATCCCGGACAGACCCGAGTTCTTTCAGAAGTAATTTAGCAACTATTTAAATGCAACTAACTACAGGGTAATCCTATGAGTTGGGCATATTTTACTCGAACACACGGTCCGTTGGTCTAGGGGTATGATACTCGCTTAGGGTGCGAGTGGTCCCGGGTTCAAATCCCGGAGGGACCCGAGTTTTTGCAGAAGTAATTTAGTGACTATTTAAATGCAGCTAATTAATTTGTAGCCCTATGAATTGAGCATATTTCTACATGGTCCGTTGGTCTAGGGGTATGATACTCGCTTTGGGTGCGAGTGGTCCCGGGTTCAAATCCCAGACGGACCCAAGTTTTTGCAGAAGTAGCTTTGTGACTATTTAATTGCAACTAATTACAGGGTAGTCCTATGAGTTGAGCATATTTTACTTACGCAGATTGTCCGTTGGTCTAGGGGTATGATACTCGCTTTGGCTGCGAGTGGTCCCGGGTTCAAATCCCGGACAGACCCGAGTTCTTTCAGAAGTAATTTAGTAACTATTTAAATGCAACTAACTACAGGGTAGACCTATGAGTTGGGCATATTTTACTCGAACACACGGTCCGATGGTCTAGAGGGATGATACTCGCTTAGGGTGCGAGTGGTCCCGGGTTCAAATCCCGGACGGACCCGAGCTTTTGCAGAAGTAGTTTTGGGACTGTATAATTTGAACTAATTACAGGTTAGTCCTATGAGTTGAGCATATTTTACTTACGCACATTGTCCGTTGGTCTAGGGGTATGATACTCGCTTTGACTGCGAGTGGTCCCGGGTTCAAATCCCGGACAGACCCGAGTTCTTTCTGAAGTAATTTAGTAACTATTTAAATTCAACTAACTACAGGGTAGACCTATGAGTTGGGCATATTTTTCTTGAACACATGGTCCGTTGGTCTAGGGGGATGATACTCGCTTAGGGTGCGAGTGGTCCCGCGTTCAAATCCCGGAGGGACCCGAGTTTTTGCAGAAGTAATTTAGTGACTATTTAAATGCAGCTAATTAATTTGTAGCCCTATGAATTGAGCATATTTCTACATGGTCCGTTGGTCTAGGGGTATGATACTCGCTTTGGGTGCGAGTGGTCCCGGGTTCAAATCCCAGACGGACCCAAGTTTTTGCAGAAGTAGCTTTGTGACTATTTAATTGCAACTAATTACAGGGTAGTCCTATGAGTTGAGCATATTTTACTTACGCAGATTGTCCGTTGGTCTAGGGGTATGATACTCGCTTTGGCTGCGAGTGGTCCCGGGTTCAAATCCCGGACAGACCCGAGTTCTTTCAGAAGTAATTTAGTAACTATTTAAATGCAACTAACTACAGGGTAGACCTATGAGTTGGGCATATTTTACTCGAACACACGGTCCGATGGTCTAGGGGGATGATACTCGCTTAGGGTGCGAGTGGTCCCGGGTTCAAATCCCGGACGGACCCGAGCTTTTGCAGAAGTAGTTTTGGGACTGTATAATTTGAACTAATTACAGGTTAGTCCTATGAGTTGAGCATATTTTACTTACGCACATTGTCCGTTGGTCTAGGGGTATGATACTCGCTTTGACTGCGAGTGGTCCCGGGTTCAAATCCCGGACAGACCCGAGTTCTTTCTGAAGTAATTTAGTAACTATTTAAATTCAACTAACTACAGGGTAGACCTATGAGTTGGGCATATTTTTCTTGAACACATGGTCTGTTGGTCTAGGGGGATGATACTCGCTTAGGGTGCGAGTGGTCCCGGGTTCAAATCCCGGAGGGACCCGAGTTTTTGCAGAAGTAATTTAGTGACTATTTAAATGCAACTAATTAATTTGTAGCCCTATGAATTGAGCATATTTCTACATGGTCCGTTGGTCTAGGGGTATGATACTCGCTTTGGGTGCGAGTGGTCCCGGGTTCAAATCACAGACGGACCCAAGTTTTTGCAGAAGTAGTTTTGTGACTATTTAATTGCAACTAATTACAGGGTAGTCCTATGAGTTGAGCATATTTTACTTACGCAGATTGTCCGTTGGTCTAGGGGTATGATACTCGCTTTGGCTGCGAGTCGTCCCGGGTTCATATCCTGGACAGACCCGAGTTCTTTCAGCTGTAATTTAGAAACTATTTAAATGCAACTAACTACAGGGTAGTCCTATGAGTTGAGCACATTTTATTTACGCACATTGTCCGTTTGTCTAGTGGTATAATATTCGCTTTGGCTGCGAGTGGTCCCGGGTTCAAATCCCGTACAGACCCGAGTTCTTTCAGAAGTAATTTAGCAACTATTTAAATGCAACTAACTACAAGGTAGACCTATGAGTTGGGTATATTTTACTCGAACACACGGTCCGTTGGTCTAGGGATATGATACTCACTTAGGGTGCGAGTGGTCCCGGGTTCAAATCCCGGACGGACCCGAGCTTTTGCAGAAGTAATTTAGTGACTATTTAAATGCAACTAATTAATTTGTAGCCCTATGAATTGAGCATATTTCTATTCCATACATGGTGCCCTGGTCTAGGGGTATGATACTCGCTTTGGGTGCGAGTGTTCTAGGTTTCAAATCCCGGACGTGCCCGAGTTTTTACAAAAGTAGTTTTGTGACTATTTAATTGCAACTAATTACAGGGTAGTCCTATGAGTTGAGCATATTTTACCTACGCAGATTGTCCGTTGGTCTAGGGGTATGATACTCGCTTTGGCTGCGAGTGGTCCCGGGTTCAAATCCCGGACAGACCCGAGTTCTTTCAGAAGTAATTTAGTAACTATTTAAATGCAACTAACTACAGGGTAGACCTATGAGTTGGGCATATTTTACTCGAACACACGGTCCGATGGTCTAGGGGGATGATACTCGCTTAGGGTGCGAGTGGTCCCGGGTTCAAATCCCGGACGGACCCGAGCTTTTGCAGAAGTAGTTTTGGGACTGTATAATTTGAACTAATTACAGGTTAGTCCTATGAGTTGAGCATATTTTACTTACGCACATTGTCCGTTGGTCTAGGGGTATGATACTCGCTTTGACTGCGAGTGGTCCCGGGTTCAAATCCCGGACAGACCCGAGTTCTTTCTGAAGTAATTTAGTAACTATTTAAATTCAACTAACTACAGGGTAGACCTATGAGTTGGGCATATTTTTCTTGAACACATGGTCCGTTGGTCTAGGGGGATGATACTCGCTTAGGGTGCGAGTGGTCCCGGGTTCAAACCCCGAAGGGACCCGAGTTTTTGCAGAAGTAATTTAGTGACTATTTAAATGCAGCTAATTAATTTGTAGCCCTATGAATTGAGCATATTTCGACATGGTCCGTTGGTCTAGGGGTATGATACTCGCTTTGGGTGCGAGTGGTCCCGGGTTCAAATCCCAGACGGACCCAAGTTTTTGCAGAAGTAGCTTTGTGACTATTTAATTGCAACTAATTACAGGGTAGTCCTATGAGTTGAGCATATTTTACTTACGCAGATTGTCCGTTGGTCTAGGGGTATGATACTCGCTTTGGCTGCGAGTGGTCCCGGGTTCAAATCCCGGACAGACCCGAGTTCTTTCTGAAGTAATTTAGTAACTATTTAAATTCAACTAACTACAGGGTAGACCTATGAGTTGGGCATATTTTTCTTGAACACATGGTCCGTTGGTCTAGGGGGATGATACTCGCTTAGGGTGCGAGTGGTCCCGGGTTCAAATCCCGGAGGGACCCGAGTTTTTGCAGAAGTAATTTAGTGACTATTTAAATGCAACTAATTAATTTGTAGCCCTATGAATTGAGCATATTTCTACATGGTCCGTTGGTCTAGGGGTATGATACTCGCTTTGGGTGCGAGTGGTCCCGGGTTCAAATCACAGACGGACCCAAGTTTTTGCAGAAGTAGTTTTGTGACTATTTAATTGCAACTAATTACAGGGTAGTCCTATGAGTTGAGCATATTTTACTTACGCAGATTGTCCGTTGGTCTAGGGGTATGATACTCGCTTTGGCTGCGAGTCGTCCCGGGTTCATATCCTGGACAGACCCGAGTTCTTTCAGCTGTAATTTAGAAACTATTTAAATGCAACTAACTACAGGGTAGTCCTATGAGTTGAGCACATTTTATTTACGCACATTGTCCGTTTGTCTAGTGGTATAATATTCGCTTTGGCTGCGAGTGGTCCCGGGTTCAAATCCCGTACAGACCCGAGTTCTTTCAGAAGTAATTTAGCAACTATTTAAATGCAACTAACTACAAGGTAGACCTATGAGTTGGGTATATTTTACTCGAACACACGGTCCGTTGGTCTAGGGATATGATACTCACTTAGGGTGCGAGTGGTCCCGGGTTCAAATCCCGGACGGACCCGAGCTTTTGCAGAAGTAATTTAGTGACTATTTAAATGCAACTAATTAATTTGTAGCCCTATGAATTGAGCATATTTCTATTCCATACATGGTGCCCTGGTCTAGGGGTATGATACTCGCTTTGGGTGCGAGTGTTCTAGGTTTCAAATCCCGGACGTGCCCGAGTTTTTACAAAAGTAGTTTTGTGACTATTTAATTGCAACTAATTACAGGGTAGTCCTATGAGTTGAGCATATTTTACCTACGCAGATTGTCCGTTGGTCTAGGGGTATGATACTCGCTTTGGCTGCGAGTGGTCCCGGGTTCAAATCCCGGACAGACCCGAGTTCTTTCAGAAGTAATTTAGTAACTATTTAAATGCAACTAACTACAGGGTAGACCTATGAGTTGGGCATATTTTACTCGAACACACGGTCCGATGGTCTAGGGGGATGATACTCGCTTAGGGTGCGAGTGGTCCCGGGTTCAAATCCCGGACGGACCCGAGCTTTTGCAGAAGTAGTTTTGGGACTGTATAATTTGAACTAATTACAGGTTAGTCCTATGAGTTGAGCATATTTTACTTACGCACATTGTCCGTTGGTCTAGGGGTATGATACTCGCTTTGACTGCGAGTGGTCCCGGGTTCAAATCCCGGACAGACCCGAGTTCTTTCTGAAGTAATTTAGTAACTATTTAAATTCAACTAACTACAGGGTAGACCTATGAGTTGGGCATATTTTTCTTGAACACATGGTCCGTTGGTCTAGGGGGATGATACTCGCTTAGGGTGCGAGTGGTCCCGGGTTCAAACCCCGAAGGGACCCGAGTTTTTGCAGAAGTAATTTAGTGACTATTTAAATGCAGCTAATTAATTTGTAGCCCTATGAATTGAGCATATTTCGACATGGTCCGTTGGTCTAGGGGTATGATACTCGCTTTGGGTGCGAGTGGTCCCGGGTTCAAATCCCAGACGGACCCAAGTTTTTGCAGAAGTAGCTTTGTGACTATTTAATTGCAACTAATTACAGGGTAGTCCTATGAGTTGAGCATATTTTACTTACGCAGATTGTCCGTTGGTCTAGGGGTATGATACTCGCTTTGGCTGCGAGTGGTCCCGGGTTCAAATCCCGGACAGACCCGAGTTCTTTCAGAAGTAATTTAGTAACTATTTAAATGCAACTAACTACAGGGTAGACCTATGAGTTGGGCATATTTTACTCGAACACACGGTCCGATGGTCTAGGGGGATGATACTCGCTTAGGGTGCGAGTGGTCCCGGGTTCAAATCCCGGACGGACCCGAGCTTTTGCAGAAGTAGTTTTGGGACTGTATAATTTGAACTAATTACAGGTTAGTCCTATGAGTTGAGCATATTTTACTTACACACATTGTCCGTTGGTCTAGGGGTATGATACTCGCTTTGACTGCGAGTGGTCCCGGGTTCAAATCCCGGACAGACCCGAGTTCTTTCTGAAGTAATTTAGTAACTATTTAAATTCAACTAACTACAGGGTAGACCTATGAGTTGGGCATATTTTTCTTGAACACATGGTCCGTTGGTCTAGGGGGATGATACTCGCTTAGGGTGCGAGTGGTCCCGGGTTCAAATCCCGGAGGGACCCGAGTTTTTGCAGAAGTAATTTAGTGACTATTTAAATGCAACTAATTAATTTGTAGCCCTATGAATTGAGCATATTTCTACATGGTCCGTTGGTCTAGGGGTATGATACTCGCTTTGGGTGCGAGTGGTCCCGGGTTCAAATCACAGACGGACCCAAGTTTTTGCAGAAGTAGTTTTGTGACTATTTAATTGCAACTAATTACAGGGTAGTCCTATGAGTTGAGCATATTTTAGTTACGCAGATTGTCCGTTGGTCTAGGGGTATGATACTCGCTTTGGCTGCGAGTGGTCCCGGGTTCATATCCTGGACAGACCCGAGTTCTTTCAGCTGTAATTTAGAAACTATTTAAATGCAACTAACTACAGGGTAGTCCTATGAGTTGAGCACATTTTATTTACGCTTATTGTCCGTTTGTCTAGTGGTATAATATTCGCTTTGGCTGCGAGTGGTCCCGGGTTCAAATCCCGTACAGACCCGAGTTCTTTCAGAAGTAATTTAGCAACTATTTAAATGCAACTAACTACAAGGTAGACCTATGAGTTGGGTATATTTTACTCGAACACACGGTCCGTTGGTATAGGGATATGATACTCACTTAGGGGGCGAGTGGTCCCGGGTTCAAATCCCGGACGGACCCGAGCTTTTGCAGAAGTAATTTAGTGACTATTTAAATGCAACTAATTAATTTGTAGCCCTATGAATTGAGCATATTTCTATTCCAAACATGGTGCCCTGGTCTAGGGGTATGATACTCGCTTTGGGTGCGAGTGTTCTAGGTTTCAAATCCCGGACGTACCCGAGTTTTTACAAAAGTAGTTTTGTGACTATTTAATTGCAACTAATTACAGGGTAGTCCTATGAGTTGAGCATATTTTACTTACGCAGATTGTCCGTTGGTCTAGGGGTATGATACTCGCTTTGGCGCGAGTGGTCCCGGGTTCAAATCCCGGACGGACCCAAGTTTTTGCAGAAGTAGTTTTGTGACTATTTAATTGCAACTAATTACAGGGTAGTCCTATGAGTTGAGCATATTTTACTCGAACACACGGTCCGTTGGTCTAGGGGTATGATACTCGCTTAGGGTGCGAGTGGTCCCGGGTTCAAATCCCGGATGGACCCGAGTTTTTGCAGAAGTAATTTAGTGACTATTTAAATGCAGCTAATTAATTTGTAGCCCTATGAATTGAGCATATTTCTACATGGTCCGTTGGTCTAGGGGTATGATACTCGCTTTGGGTGCGAGTGGTCCCGGGTTCAAATCCCAGACGGACCCAAGTTTTTGCAGAAGTAGTTTTGTGACTATTTAATTGCAACTAACTACAGGGTAGTCCTATGAGTTGAGCATATTTTACTTACGCAGATTGTCCGTTGGTCTAGGTGTATGAAACTCGCTTTGGCTGCGAGTGGTCCCGGGTTCAAAACCCGGACGGACCCAAGTTTTTGCAGAAATAGTTTTGTGACTATTTAATTGCAACTAATTACAGGGTAGTCCTATGAGTTGAGCATATTTTACTTTCGCAGATTGTCCGTTGGTCTAGGGGTATGATACTCGCTTTGGCGCGAGTGGTCTCGGGTTCAAATCCCCGACAGACCCGAGTTCTTTTAGAAGTAATTTAGCAACTATTTAAATGCAACTAACTACAGGGTAATCCTATGAGTTGGGCATATTTTACTCGAACACACGGTCCGTTGGTCTAGGGGTATGATACTCGCTTAGGGTGCGAGTGGTCCCGGGTTCAAATCCCGGAGGGACCCGAGTTTTTGCAGAAGTAATTTAGTGACTATTTAAATGCAGCTAATTAATTTGTAGCCCTATGAATTGAGCATATTTCTACATGGTCCGTTGGTCTAGGGGTATGATACTCGCTTTGGGTGCGAGTGGTCCCGGGTTCAAATCCCAGACGGACCCAAGTTTTTGCAGAAGTAGCTTTGTGACTATTTAATTGCAACTAATTACAGGGTAGTCCTATGAGTTGAGCATATTTTACTTACGCAGATTGTCCGTTGGTCTAGGTGTATGAAACTCGCTTTGGCTGCGAGTGGTCCCGGGTTCAAATCCCGGACAGACCCGAGTTCTTCCAGAAGTAATTTAGTAACTATTTAAATTCAACTAACTAAAGGGTAGACCTACGAGTTGGGCATATTTTACTCGAACGCACGGTCCGTTGGTCTAGGGGTATGATACTCGCTTAGGGTGCGAGTGGTCCCGGGTTCAAATCCCGGACGGACCCGAGCTTTTGCAGAAGTAGTTTTGGGACTGTATAATTTGAACTAATTTCAGGTTAGTCCTATGAGTTGAGCATATTTTACTTACGCACATTGTCCGTTGGTCTAGGGGTATGATACTCGCTTTGACTGCGAGTGGTCCCGGGTTCAAATCCCGGACAGACCCGAGTTCTTTCAGCTGTAATTTAGAAACTATTTAAATGCAACTAACTACAGGGTAGTCCTATGAGTTGAGCACATTTTATTTACGCTTATTGTCCGTTTGTCTAGTGGTATAATATTCGCTTTGGCTGCGAGTGGTCCCGGGTTCAAATCCCGTACAGACCCGAGTTCTTTCAGAAGTAATTTAGCAACTATTTAAATGCAACTAACTACAAGGTAGACCTATGAGTTGGGTATATTTTACTCGAACACACGGTCCGTTGGTATAGGGATATGATACTCACTTAGGGTGCGAGTGGTCCAGGGTTCAAATCCCGGACGGACCCGAGCTTTTGCAGAAGTAATTTAGTGACTATTTAAATGCAACTAATTAATTTGTAGCCCTATGAATTGAGCATATTTCTATTCCAAACATGGTGCCCTGGTCTAGGGGTATGATACTCGCTTTGGGTGCGAGTGTTCTAGGTTTCAAATCCCGGACGTACCCGAGTTTTTACAAAAGTAGTTTTGTGACTATTTAATTGCAACTAATTACAGGGTAGTCCTATGAGTTGAGCATATTTTACTTACGCAGATTGTCCGTTGGTCTAGGGGTATGATACTCGCTTTGGCGCGAGTGGTCCCGGGTTCAAATCCCGGACGGACCCAAGTTTTTGCAGAAGTAGTTTTGTGACTATTTAATTGCAACTAATTACAGGGTAGTCCTATGAGTTGAGCATATTTTACTCGAACACACGGTCCGTTGGTCTAGGGGTATGATACTCGCTTAGGGTGCGAGTGGTCCCGGGTTCAAATCCCGGATGGACCCGAGTTTTTGCAGAAGTAATTTAGTGACTATTTAAATGCAGCTAATTAATTTGTAGCCCTATGAATTGAGCATATTTCTACATGGTCCGTTGGTCTAGGGGTATGATACTCGCTTTGGGTGCGAGTGGTCCCGGGTTCAAATCCCAGACGGACCCAAGTTTTTGCAGAAGTAGTTTTGTGACTATTTAATTGCAACTAACTACAGGGTAGTCCTATGAGTTGAGCATATTTTACTTACGCAGATTGTCCGTTGGTCTAGGTGTATGAAACTCGCTTTGGCTGCGAGTGTTCCCGGGTTCAAAACCCGGACGGACCCAAGTTTTTGCAGAAATAGTTTTGTGACTATTTAATTGCAACTAATTACAGGGTAGTCCTATGAGTTGAGCATATTTTACTTTCGCAGATTGTCCGTTGGTCTAGGGGTATGATACTCGCTTTGGCGCGAGTGGTCTCGGGTTCAAATCCCCGACAGACCCGAGTTCTTTTAGAAGTAATTTAGCAACTATTTAAATGCAACTAACTACAGGGTAATCCTATGAGTTGGGCATATTTTACTCGAACACACGGTCCGTTGGTCTAGGGGTATGATACTCGCTTAGGGTGCGAGTGGTCCCGGGTTCAAATCCCGGAGGGACCCGAGTTTTTGCAGAAGTAATTTAGTGACTATTTAAATGCAGCTAATTAATTTGTAGCCCTATGAATTGAGCATATTTCTACATGGTCCGTTGGTCTAGGGGTATGATACTCGCTTTGGGTGCGAGTGGTCCCGGGTTCAAATCCCAGACGGACCCAAGTTTTTGCAGAAGTAGCTTTGTGACTATTTAATTGCAACTAATTACAGGGTAGTCCTATGAGTTGAGCATATTTTACTTACGCAGATTGTCCGTTGGTCTAGGTGTATGAAACTCGCTTTGGCTGCGAGTGGTCCCGGGTTCAAATCCCGGACAGACCCGAGTTCTTCCAGAAGTAATTTAGTAACTATTTAAATTCAACTAACTAAAGGGTAGACCTACGAGTTGGGCATATTTTACTCGAACGCACGGTCCGTTGGTCTAGGGGTATGATACTCGCTTAGGGTGCGAGTGGTCCCGGGTTCAAATCCCGGACGGACCCGAGCTTTTGCAGAAGTAGTTTTGGGACTGTATAATTTGAACTAATTTCAGGTTAGTCCTATGAGTTGAGCATATTTTTCTTACGCACATTGTCCGTTGGTCTAGGGGTATGATACTCGCTTTGACTGCGAGTGGTCCCGGGTTCAAATCCCGGACAGACCCGAGTTCTTTCAGAAGTAATTTAGTAACTATTTAAATTCAACTAACTACTGGGTAGACCTATGAGTTGGGCATATTTTTCTTCAACACATGGTCCGTTGGTCTAGGGGGATGATACTCGCTTAGGTGCGAGTGGTCTCGGGTTCTAATCCTGGACGGACCCGAGTTTTTGCAGAAGTAATTTAGTGACTATTTAAATGCAACTAATTAATTTGTAGCCCTATGAATTGAGCATATTTCTACATGGTCCGTTGGTCTAGGGGTATGATACTCGCTTTGGGTGCGAGTGGTCCCGGGTTCAAATCCCAGACGGACCCAAGTTTTTGCAGAAGTAGTTTTGTGACTATTTAATTGCAACTAATTACAGGGTAGTCCTATGAGTTGAGCATATTTTACTTACGCAGATTGTCCGTTGGTCTAGGGGTATGAAACTCGCTTTGGCTGCGAGTGGTCCCGGGTTCAAATCCCGGACAGACCCGAGTTCTTCCAGAAGTAATTTAGTAACTATTTAAATTCAACTAACTACAGGGTAGACCTATGAGTTGGGCATATTTTACTCGAACACACGGTCCGTTGGTCTAGGGGTATGATACTCGCTTAGGGTGCGAGTGGTCCCGGGTTCAAATCCCGGACGGACCCGAGCTTTTGCAGAAGTAGTTTTGGGACTGTATAATTTGAACTAATTACAGGTTAGTCTATGAGTTGAGCATATTTTACTTACGCACATTGTCCGTTGGTCTAGGGGTATGATACTCGCTTTGACTGCGAGTGGTCCCGGGTTCAAATCCCGGACAGACCCGAGTTCTTTCAGAAGAAATTTAGTAACTATTTAAATTCAACTAACTACAGGGTAGACCTATGAGTTGGGCATATTTTTCTTGAACACATGGTCCGTTGGTCTAGGGGGATGATACTCGCTTAGGGTGCGAGTGGTCCCGGGTTCAAATCCCGGAGGGACCCGAGTTTTTGCAGAAGTAATTTAGTGACTATTTAAATGCAACTAATTAATTTTAGCCCTATGAATTGAGCATATTTCTACATGGTCCGTTGGTCTAGGGGTATGATACTCGCTTTGGGTGCGAGTGGTCCCGGGTTCAAATCCCAGACGGACCCAAGTTTTTGCAGAAGTAGTTTTGTGACTATTTAATTGCAACTAAATACAGGGTAGTCGTATGAGTTGAGCATATTTTACTTACGCAGATTGTCCGTTTTTCTTGGGGTATGAAACTCGCTTTCGCTGCGAGTGGTCCCGGGTTCAAATCCCGGACAGACCCGAATTCTTTCAGAAGTAATTTAGTAACTATTTAAATGCAACTAACTACAGGGTAGTCCTATGAGTTGAGCACATTTTACTTACGCACATTGTCCGTTTGTCTAGGGGTATGATACTCGCTTTGGCTGCGAGTGGTCCCGGGTTCAAATCCCGGACAGACCCGAGTTCTTTCAGAAGTAATTTAGCAACTATTTAAATGCAACTAACTACAGGGTAGACCTATGAGTTGGGCATATTTTACTCGAACACACGGTCCGTTGGTCTAGGGATATGATACTTACTTAGGGTGCGAGTGGTCCCGGGTTCAAATCCCGGACGGACCCGAACTTTTGCAGAAGTAATTTAGTGACTATATAAATGCAACTAATTAATTTGTAGCCCTATGAATTGAGCATATTTCTATTCCATACATGGTGCCCTGGTCTAGGGGTATGATACTCGCTTTGGGTGCGAGTGTTCTAGGTTTCAAATCCCGGACGTACCCGAGTTTTTGCAAAAGTAGTTTTGTGACTATTTAATTGCAACTAATTACAGGGTAGTCCTATGAGTTGAGCATATTTTACTTACGCAGATTGTCCGTTGGTCTAGGGGTATGATACTCGCTTAGGTGCGAGTGGTCTCGGGTTCTAATCCCGGACGGACCCGAGTTTTTGAAGAAGTAATTTAGTGACTATTTAAATGCAACTAACTACAGGGTAATCCTATGAGTTGGGCATATTTTACTCGAACACACGGTCCGTTGGTCTAGGGGTATGATACTCGCTTAGGGTGCGAGTGGTCCCGGGTTCAAATCCCAGATGGACCCGAGTTTTTGCAGAAGTAATTTAGTGACTATTTAAATGCAGCTAATTAATTTGTAGCCCTATGAATTGAGCATATTTGTACATGGTACGTTGGTCTAGGGGTATGATACTCGCTTTGGGTGCGAGTGGTCCCGGGTTCAAATCCCAGACGGACCCAAGTTTTTGCAGAAGTAGTTTTGTGACTATTTAATTGCAACTTATTACAGGGTAGTCCTATGAGTTGAGCATATTTTACTCACGCAGATTGTCCGTTGGTCTAGGTGTATGAAACTCGCTTTGGCTGCGAGTGGTCCCGGGTTCAAAACCCGGACGGACCCAAGTTTTTGCAGAAGTAGTTTTGTGACTATTTAATTGCAACTAATTACAGGGTAGTCCTATGAGTTGAGCATATTTTACTTTCGCAGATTGTCCGTTGGTCTAGGGGTATGATACTCGCTTTGGCGCGAGTGGTCTCGGGTTCAAATCCCGGACAGACCCGAGTTCTTTCAGAAGTAATTTAGTAACTATTTAAATTCAACTAACTACAGGGTAGACCTATGAGTTGGGCATATTTTACTCGAACACACGGTCCGTTGGTCTAGGGGTATGATACTCGCTTAGGGTGCGAGTGGTCCCGACTTCAAATACCGGACGGACCCGAGCTTTTGCAGAAGTAGTTTTGGGACTGTATAATTTGAACTAATTACAGGTTAGTCCTATGAGTTGAGCATATTTTACTTACGCACATTGTCCGTTGGTCTAGGGGGATGATACTCGCTTAGGGTGCGAGTGGTCCCGGGTTCAAATCCCGGAGGGACCCGAGTTTTTGCAGAAGTAATTTAGTGACTATTTAAATGCAACTAATTAATTTGTAGCCCTATGAATTGAGCATATTTCTATTCCATACATGGTGCCCTGGTCTAGGGGTATGATACTCGCTTTGGGTGCGAGTGTTCTAGGTTTCAAATCCCGGACGTACCCGAGTTTTTGCAAAAGTAGTTTTGTGACTATTTAATTGCAACTAATTACAGGGTAGTCCTATGAGTTGAGCATATTTTACTTACGCAGATTGTCCGTTGGTCTAGGGGTATGATACTCGCTTTGGCTGCGAGTGGTCCCGGGTTCATATCCTGGACAGACCCGAGTTCTTTCAGCTGTAATTTAGAAATTATTTAAATGCAACTAACTACAGGGTAGTCCTATGAGTTGAGCACATTTTATTTACGCACATTGTCCGTTTGTCTAGTGGTATAATATTCGCTTTGGCTGCGAGTGGTCCCGGGTTCATATCCTGGACAGACCCGAGTTCTTTCAGCTGTAATTTAGAAATTATTTAAATGCAACTAACTACAGGGTAGTCCTATGAGTTGAGCACATTTTATTTACGCACATTGTCCGTTTGTCTAGTGGTATAATATTCGCTTTGGCTGCGAGTGGTCCCGGGTTCAAATCCCGTACAGACCCGAGTTCCTTCAGAAGTAATTTAGCAACTATTTAAATGCAACTAACTACAGGGTAGACCTATGAGTTGGGCATATTTTACATGAACACACGGTCCTTTGGTCTAGGGGTATGAATCTCGCTTTGGGTGCGAGTGGTCCCGGGTTCAAATCCCAGACGGACCGAAGTTTTTGCAGAAGTAGTTTTGTGACTATTTAATTGCAACTAATTACAGGGTAGTCCTATGAGTTGAGCATATTTTACTTTCGCAGATTGTCCGTTGGTCTAGGGGTATGATACTCGCTTTGGCGCGAGTGGTCTCCGGTTCAAATCCCGGACAGACCCGAGTTCTTTCAGAAGTAATTTAGCAACTATTTAAATGCAACTAACTACAGGGTAGACCTATGAGTTGGGCATATTTTACTCGAACACACGGTCCGTTGGTCTAGGGGTATGAAACTCGCTTAGGGTGCGAGTGGTCCCGGGTTCAAATCCCGGACGGACCCGAGCTTTTGCAGAAGTAGTTTTGGGATTGTATAATTTGAACTAATTACAGGTTAGTCCTATGAGTTGAGCATATTTTACTTACGCACATTGTCCGTTGGTCTAGGGGTATGATACTCGCTTTGACTGCGAGTGGTCCCGGGTTCAAATCCCGGACAGACCCGTGTTCTTTCTGAAGTAATTTAGTAACTATTTAAATTCAACTAACTACAGGGTAGACCTATGAGTTGAGCATATTTTTCTTCAACACATGGTCCGTTGGTCTAGGGGGATGATACTCGCTTAGGGTGCGAGTGGTCCCTTAGTAAAAAAGGGTGGCTAAGATAGTATTACCGCTTTATGTTCGTAGGGAACGGTCGCATTTTTCGGCTCTCCTGAAAAGTGGATGTTAAGCCTCGGCTATCGAACTTTAAAATATATCTCAGTGGCAGTATCTAGTTTTGTTAAGCCTCGGCTATCGATCTTCAAAATTTATCCGTTGCAACGGTAATTAAACACAACTCTACTTGAACCACCGATGGACATGCACGCAAAGAGTAACGTAATAAATTAACTAATCCCTGTTTTTATAAAAAGCATCATTTTGAACTCATAATAAATCGCGATCGGTTTCGTCAGTTAGTGCTTACGTGGCGGTACGGGCGACCACTGATAACGCGGACAATTGTGCCAGTTGCTGGACAACTGAAAAGTCATAATTTATACCAAACAAGTAATTATGAGTAATAGAAACACAAGAGCCAATTCGAAATCCAACGATGAGACAAATACTGATGAGAAAACCTCCCTTGAGAGTATCATAGGTGCACTGGGAGCAATTACAAAGAAGATAGACAATTTAACAACCACCGTCAATGATACTAATAATTCATTGGCAGCCTTGGATGCCAGACAACAAGCTATGGAAAATTCCCTAACCACGATGCAAAAAGCAATTCAGGACATAGGGGCCATGGATGCTAGGCTAACAACGGTTGAGAACGAGATGATACAAATTGAAAAAAGAGCTAAAAGCAATGCAGAGATCAACACAAGACGAATTGAGCAAATGGAAGTGTCCCTAAAACGCAACAATTTGATAATAAGGGGACTAGATGACGCCGACGGGGAGGATAGAAACGCGCTAAACAGAAAAGTTCAAAACTTAATTACCCAGAAACTAAATTCCTCGATCACGATAACCCCGAGTATGACCTATCGCAAAGGCCCATTTGTTAACGGAAAAACGAGAAATGTAATACTTAAAATGGAAACGTACGATCAAAAAATCAGTCTTCTTTCGAAAAGCACCCAACTCAAAGGTACAAATATGTACCTTGAGCAAGATTACACTCAAAACCAACATCTAGCGAGATATAAACTGAGGCAATTTGCAAAAACCCAACCTGATAAATTTAAATGGAAGTCAACGAATTCAATCTTGATTGGAAATGACACTTATAAGTACGATTACGAGACGCAAACAATAACAAAAATCTAAAACAAATAATACTAACTTAAGAAACCTTTAAAAATAATTTATGTTTAATTTAATCTTCAATAATATACGCAGTGCTCACGCTAACTTTTCCAACCTTTTTACTACTTGTCAAACATTGTTAAAAAATGAAATACATATCTTTGCTTTAGCAGAAACCTGGTACAAAAATGACTTTGGGGAGGCGTACCCGAACTTTAAATTTGTGGGACGAGGCAGGGAGAAGAAGAAAGGGGGAGGTGTGGGGTTTTATATCAAGGACCAAATAATCTTTGAAACTGTAAAAAATGCATGCTGTTGTACAGAGATTGGTGAAATATTTACAATCAAGATTGAAGGAATTTACGTATCGGTAATCTATAGAACAGGGGGAGCCGTAGAAGATTTTCTTGAATTACTAGAGAATACCATAGAAAAGATTGGTCCACTATCAAGCCAAAAAATACTACTTGGAGACTTAAATATAAATCTTTTAGATAAGTCAAACGACGCCAATAGACTTTTAGACTTAACGAGATCCTATGGCTTTAATCAATTAATCAATAGTGCAACTAGGACAACCACACTAACAGCCACCTTAATAGACCATTGTTACGCGAACTTTGCACTTGAGACATATGTTGTTCCGGACGTGCAAGTATCAGACCATGGCTTAATTTACGTAAAACTAAAGTTACCAGACTCCGCGAAGCGAATAATAAAAGTCAGAAACCAATCTAGTTCTAATATCTCAAAATTCATTAATGTCTTAAAAAACCAAACCTGGGACCTTCAAAAAACGGCTAACAGTGATATTGCTTTCAAGTGTTTTCACGAAATCTTTACAGAAGCGTACAACAATTGCTTCCCATACTACGAAGTGAAGAAAAGTGACTCCCACAAATGGATAACGGATAATATAAAAAACTTGCTTAAAAATAGAAAACGATTAAGAACTCTTAGCCTCAAACACCCAACAGAAACTAATATTGTAAATTATAAACAAGCCCGAAATTATTGTAACAATGTAATAAGAAATGCCAGAGCTAAATTTTATAAAAATGCACTGGAGGAAGCTAGCGGAAACCCAAAATTATCCTGGAAACTTATCAATGAACTACTTAACAGAGCGAAAATTAGAGAGCCACCATACAGAGGACTACACCCCAATTACTTTAACGAGTTTTTCAACCCTGATAGGGGAACATCAAAGGAACAAGAAAGCATAGACAAAAATTTATCCAATGTAAAAAACCTCCCAAACTCCCTAACATTACTTGATATGGAAGAGACAGAGACCTTAGCAGTAATTAATAATCTGAAAACAGACTCTTCTCCCGGTTTTGATGACATCTCTACAAAGATAGTGAAAAAGGTTGCCCCGGATATAGTTGGACCGCTGACCTTTCTAATTAACTTATCGTTTAGGACTGGAAAATATCCCGAACTATTGAAAAAAGGAATAATATTACCAATCTTTAAGAAAGGGGAAAAAGATCAGCCAACTAATTACAGGCCGATTACGAAACTTTCCGTGTTCGCAAAAATATTTGACAAATGTTTTTTAGCCCGCCTAAATAGCTTTTGTGAAAAATATGAAATCCTCACCCCCAGCCAATATGGCTTTAGAGAAAAATTGAGTGTAGAAATGGCGCAATTAAAAGTAAACAAACAAATAATTGATCAATTTGAAAAAAATAATTACGCCATAGGTATATTTTTCGACCTCAAAAAAGCGTTCGACTCGGTTAATCATGAACGACTACTAGCCAAAATATACCGCATGGGATTTAGGGGACCAAGTTACGATTGGCTCCAGACATACCTTACAGAGAGGAAAAATCAAACTAGTTTAAATGGTAATCTCTCATCGGAAAGAATAACGTATAAAGGAGTCCCACAGGGATCAGTGCTTTCCCCTCTACTATTTAACCTCTACGTAAATGACCTCGTAATGGTGACTGAAGAAGACTCTCTAACATTATACGCGGACGATACTTTCCACTTAAACGGTGATTCAAATCTTAATCAACTTATACAAAAAACTAACACAGTGCTGAATAATATCGATCGCTGGCTAACGGACAACTTTTTAGAACTAAACTTGGAAAAAACAGTCTTTATGATCTTTACAAGCTTAAATAAACCTCGACTATATCAAAACAAAGTCATGATCGGAAATAAACCATTGAAAGAGGTACAAACGTACAAATACTTGGGATTATTGTTTGACCCGCATTTGAAGTGGAACGACCATGTAGATCATATAGCGAAAAAAGTAGCATATGGTGTCTACACTTTAAGTCAGAACAGAAATATCTTTAACAAAAAAACCAGAACTCAATTATACTATTCGTTTATCTACCCCAATCTTACGTACTGCCTTGCGATATGGGGAAACACTTCCAAACACAACTTAAACCGCCTAATGCTACTGCAAAAAAGAGCCGTGCGAATAGTTGACAAGCAAGCCTACCTAGCCCATACCGAACCTATCTTCGAATCCCTTAAAATATTGAATATCTATAAGTTATATGACTATACTTGCTTAATCCTGGTTTTCAAGACATTACAATCAACAACATACAACCCCTTTAACATCAGTAAATTTTCCTTCTACTTCACACGCAAACCCTATGTTTTGGAATTACCATACGCACGCACAGAGATCAAATACAATTCTATCTTCTACAAAACTGTTAAAATATATAATGATATTAACCCTGCGTGTAATCTAAGCTTAACTCAATTTAAAAAAATGGCCAAGATGTATATAAATAAAAGATCATTTGTATAACAAAAATATTATTGTACTTAGCTATTGTCCACTTAGAGAGTTCAATTTATAACGTATTTATAACGAGGCATAAAAGTCGACATGCGACTTAGCCTCTCTAATATTTTGTAACCAATAACTTAGGAGAACTGAATAAACAATTATTATTATTATTATTATTATTAAATCCCGGAGGAACCCGAGTTTTTGCAGAAGTAATTTAGTGACTATTTAAATGCAACTAATTAATTTGTAGCCCTATGAATTGAGCATATTTCTATTCCATACATGGTGCCCTGGTCTAGGGGTATGATACTCGCTTTGGGTGCGAGTGGTCCCGGGTTCAAATCCCGGACGGACCCAAGTTTTTGCAGAAGTAGTTTTGTGACTATTTAATTGCAACTAATTACAGGGTAGTCCTATGAGTTGAGCATATTTTACTTTCGCAGATTGTCCGTTGGTCTAGGGGTATGATACTCGCTTTGGCGCGAGTGGTCTCGGGTTCAAATCCCGGACAGACCCGAGTTCTTTCAGAAGTAATTTAGCAACTATTTAAATGCAACTAACTACAGGGTAATCCTATGAGTTGGGCATATTTTACTCGAACACACGGTCCGTTGGTCTAGGGGTATGATACTCGCTTAGGGTGCGAGTGGTCCCGGGTTCAAATCCCAGATGGACCCGAGTTTTTGCAGAAGTAATTTAGTGACTATTTAAATGCAGCTAATTAATTTGTAGCCCTATGAATTGAGCATATTTCTACATGGTCCGTTGGTCTAGGGGTATGATACTCGCTTTGGGTGCGAGTGGTCCCGGGTTCAAATCCCAGACGGACCCAAGTTTTTGCAGAAGTAGTTTTGTGACTATTTAATTGCAACTAATTACAGGGTAGTCCTATGAGTTGAGCATATTTTACTCACGCAGATTGTCCGTTGGTCTAGGTGTATGAAACTCGCTTTGGCTGCGAGTGGTCCCGGGTTCATATCCTGGACAGACCCGAGTTCTTTCAGCTGTAATTTAGAAATTATTTAAATGCAACTAACTACAGGGTAGTCCTATGAGTTGAGCACATTTTATTTACGCACATTGTCCGTTTGTCTAGTGGTATAATATTCGCTTTGGCTGCGAGTGGTCCCGGGTTCAAATCCCGTACAGACCCGAGTTCCTTCAGAAGTAATTTAGCAACTATTTAAATGCAACTAACTACAGGGTAGACCTATGAGTTGGGCATATTTTACATGAACACACGGTCCTTTGGTCTAGGGGTATGAATCTCGCTTTGGGTGCGAGTGGTCCCGGGTTCAAATCCCAGACGGACCCAAGTTTTTGCAGAAGTAGTTTTGTGACTATTTAATTGCAACTAATTACAGGGTAGTCCTATGAGTTGAGCATATTTTACTTTCGCAGATTGTCCGTTGGTCTAGGGGTATGATACTCGCTTTGGCGCGAGTGGTCTCCGGTTCAAATCCCGGACAGACCCGAGTTCTTTCAGAAGTAATTTAGCAACTATTTAAATGCAACTAACTACAGGGTAGACCTATGAGTTGGGCATATTTTACTCGAACACACGGTCCGTTGGTCTAGGGGTATGATACTCGCTTAGGGTGCGAGTGGTCCCGGGTTCAAATCCCGGACGGACCCGAGCTTTTGCAGAAGTAGTTTTGGGATTGTATAATTTGAACTAATTACTGGTTAGTCCTATGAGTTGAGCATATTTTACTTACGCACATTGTCCGTTGGTCTAGGGGTATGATACTCGCTTTGACTGCGAGTGGTCCCGGGTTCAAATCCCGGACAGACCCGTGTTCTTTCTGAAGTAATTTAGTAACTATTTAAATTCAACTAACTACAGGGTAGACCTATGAGTTGAGCATATTTTTCTTCAACACATGGTCCGTTGGTCTAGGGGGATGATACTCGCTTAGGGTGCGAGTGGTCCCGGGTTCAAATCCCGGAGGAACCCGAGTTTTTGCAGAAGTAATTTAGTGACTATTTAAATGCAACTAATTAATTTGTAGCCCTATGAATTGAGCATATTTCTATTCCATACATGGTGCCCTGGTCTAGGGGTATGATACTCGCTTTGGGTGCGAGTGGTCCCGGGTTCAAATCCCGGACGGACCCAAGTTTTTGCAGAAGTAGTTTTGTGACTATTTAATTGCAACTAATTACAGGGTAGTCCTATGAGTTGAGCATATTTTACTTTCGCAGATTGTCCGTTGGTCTAGGGGTATGATACTCGCTTTGGCGCGAGTGGTCTCGGGTTCAAATCCCGGACAGACCCGAGTTCTTTCAGAAGTAATTTAGCAACTATTTAAATGCAACTAACTACAGGGTAATCCTATGAGTTGGGCATATTTTACTCGAACACACGGTCCGTTGGTCTAGGGGTATGATACTCGCTTAGGGTGCGAGTGGTCCCGGGTTCAAATCCCAGATGGACCCGAGTTTTTGCAGAAGTAATTTAGTGACTATTTAAATGCAGCTAATTAATTTGTAGCCCTATGAATTGAGCATATTTCTACATGGTCCGTTGGTCTAGGGGTATGATACTCGCTTTGGGTGCGAGTGGTCCCGGGTTCAAATCCCAGACGGACCCAAGTTTTTGCAGAAGTAGTTTTGTGACTATTTAATTGCAACTAATTACAGGGTAGTCCTATGAGTTGAGCATATTTTACTCACGCAGATTGTCCGTTGGTCTAGGTGTATGAAACTCGCTTTGGCTGCGAGTGGTCCCGGGTTCATATCCTGGACAGACCCGAGTTCTTTCAGCTGTAATTTAGAAATTATTTAAATGCAACTAACTACAGGGTAGTCCTATGAGTTGAGCACATTTTATTTACGCACATTGTCCGTTTGTCTAGTGGTATAATATTCGCTTTGGCTGCGAGTGGTCCCGGGTTCAAATCCCGTACAGACCCGAGTTCCTTCAGAAGTAATTTAGCAACTATTTAAATGCAACTAACTACAGGGTAGACCTATGAGTTGGGCATATTTTACATGAACACACGGTCCTTTGGTCTAGGGGTATGAATCTCGCTTTGGGTGCGAGTGGTCCCGGGTTCAAATCCCAGACGGACCCAAGTTTTTGCAGAAGTAGTTTTGTGACTATTTAATTGCAACTAATTACAGGGTAGTCCTATGAGTTGAGCATATTTTACTTTCGCAGATTGTCCGTTGGTCTAGGGGTATGATACTCGCTTTGGCGCGAGTGGTCTCCGGTTCAAATCCCGGACAGACCCGAGTTCTTTCAGAAGTAATTTAGCAACTATTTAAATGCAACTAACTACAGGGTAGACCTATGAGTTGGGCATATTTTACTCGAACACACGGTCCGTTGGTCTAGGGGTATGATACTCGCTTAGGGTGCGAGTGGTCCCGGGTTCAAATCCCGGACGGACCCGAGCTTTTGCAGAAGTAGTTTTGGGATTGTATAATTTGAACTAATTACAGGTTAGTCCTATGAGTTGAGCATATTTTACTTACGCACATTGTCCGTTGGTCTAGGGGTATGATACTCGCTTTGACTGCGAGTGGTCCCGGGTTCAAATCCCGGACAGACCCGTGTTCTTTCTGAAGTAATTTAGTAACTATTTAAATTCAACTAACTACAGGGTAGACCTATGAGTTGAGCATATTTTTCTTCAACACATGGTCCGTTGGTCTAGGGGGATGATACTCGCTTAGGGTGCGAGTGGTCCCGGGTTCAAATCCCGGAGGAACCCGAGTTTTTGCAGAAGTAATTTAGTGACTATTTAAATGCAACTAATTAATTTGTAGCCCTATGAATTGAGCATATTTCTATTCCATACATGGTGCCCTGGTCTAGGGGTATGATACTCGCTTTGAGTGCGAGTGGTCCCGGGTTCAAATCCCGGACGGACCCAAGTTTTTGCAGAAGTAGTTTTGTAACTATTTAATTGCAACTAATTACAGGGTAGTCCTATGAGTTGAGCATATTTTACTTTCGCAGATTGTCCGTTGGTCTAGGGGTATGATACTCGCTTTGGCGCGAGTGGTCTCGGGTTCAAATCCCGGACAGACCCGAGTTCTTTCAGAAGTAATTTAGCAACTATTTAAATGCAACTAACTACAGGGTAATCCTATGAGTTGGGCATATTTTACTCGAACACACGGTCCGTTGGTCTAGGGGTATGATACTCGCTTAGGGTGCGAGTGGTCCCGGGTTCAAATCCCAGATGGACCCGAGTTTTTGCAGAAGTAATTTAGTGACTATTTAAATGCAGCTAATTAATTTGTAGCCCTATGAATTGAGCATATTTCTACATGGTCCGTTGGTCTAGGGGTATGATACTCGCTTTGGGTGCGAGTGGTCCCGGGTTCAAATCCCAGACGGACCCAAGTTTTTGCAGAAGTAGTTTTGTGACTATTTAATTGCAACTAATTACAGGGTAGTCCTATGAGTTGAGCATATTTTACTCACGCAGATTGTCCGTTGGTCTAGGTGTATGAAACTCGCTTTGGCTGCGAGTGGTCCCGGGTTCAAAACCCGGACGGACCCAAGTTTTTGCAGAAGTAGTTTTGTGACTATTTAATTGCAACTAATTACAGGGTAGTCCTATGAGTTGAGCATATTTTACTTTCGCAGATTGTCCGTTGGTCTAGGGGTATGATACTCGCTTTGGCGCGAGTGGTCTCGGGTTCAAATCCCGGACAGACCCGAGTTCTTTCAGAAGTAATTTAGCAACTATTTAAATTCAACTAACTACAGGGTAGACCTATGAGTTGGGCATATTTTTCTTGAACACATGGTCCGTTGGTCTAGGGGGATGATACTCGCTTAGGGTGCGAGTGGTCCCGGGTTCAAATCCCGGAGGGACCCGAGTTTTTGCAGAAGTAATTTAGTGACTATTTAAATGCAACTAATTAATTTGTAGCCCTATGAATTGAGCATATTTCTACATGGTCCGTTGGTCTAGGGGTATGATACTCGCTTTGGGTGCGAGTGGTCCCGGGTTCAAATCCCAGACGGACCCAAGTTTTTGCAGAAGTAGTTTTGTGACTATTTAATTGCAACTAATTACAGGGTAGTCCTATGAGTTGAGCATATTTTACTTACGCAGATTGCCCGTTGGTCTAGGAGTATGAAACTCGCTTTGGCTGCGAGTGGTCCCGGGTTCAAATCCCGGACAGACCCGAGTTCTTCCAGAAGTAATTTAGTAACTATTTAAATTCAACTAACTACAGGGTAGACCTATGAGTTGGGCATATTTTACTCGAACACACGGTCCGTTGGTCTAGGGGTATGATGCTCGCTTAGGGTGCGAGTGGTCCCGAGTTCAAATACCGGACGGACCCGAGCTTTTGCAGAAGTAGTTTTGGGACTGTATAATTTGAACTAATTACAGGTTAGTCCTATGAGTTGAGCATATTTTACTTACGCACATTGTCCGTTGGTCTAGGGGGATGATACTCGCTTAGGGTGCGAGTGGTCCCGGGTTCAAATCCCGGAGGGACCCGAGTTTTTGCAGAAGTAATTTAGTGACTATTTAAATGCAACTAATTAATTTGTAGCCCTATGAATTGAGCATATTTCTATTCCATACATGGTGCCCTGGTCTAGGGGTATGATACTCGCATTGGGTGCGAGTGTTCTAGGTTTCAAATCCCGGACGTACCCGAGTTTTTGCAAAAGTAGTTTTGTGACTATTTAATTGCAACTAATTACAGGGTAGTCCTATGAGTTGAGCATATTTTACTTACGCAGATTGTCCGTTGGTCTAGGGGTATGATACTCGCTTTGGCTGCGAGTGGTCCCGGGTTCATATCCTGGACAGACCCGAGTTCTTTCAGCTGTAATTTAGAAATTATTTAAATGCAACTAACTACAGGGTAGTCCTATGAGTTGAGCACATTTTATTTACGCACATTGTCCGTTTGTCTAGTGGTATAATATTCGCTTTGGCTGCGAGTGGTCCCGGGTTCAAATCTCGTACAGACCCGAGTTCCTTCAGAAGTAATTTAGCAACTATTTAAATGCAACTAACTACAGGGTAGACCTATGAGTTGGGCATATTTTACATGAACACACGGTCCTTTGGTCTAGGGGTATGAATCTCGCTTTGGGTGCGAGTGGTCCCGGGTTCAAATCCCGGACGGACCCGAGCTTTTGCAGAAGTAGTTTTGGGACTGTATAATTTGAACTAATTACAGGTTAGTCCTATGAGTTGAGCATATTTTACTTACGCACATTGTCCGTTGGTCTAGGGGTATGATACTCGCTTTGACTGCGAGTGGTCCCGGGTTCAAATCCCGGACAGACCCGAGTTCTTTCTGAAGTAATTTAGTAACTATTTAAATTCAACTAACTACAGGGTAGACCTATGAGTTGAGCATATTTTTCTTCAACACATGGTCCGTTGGTCTAGGGGGATGATACTCGCTTAGGGTGAAAGTGGTCCCGGGTTCAAATCCCGGAGGGACCCGAGTTTTTGCAGAAGTAATTTAGTGACTATTTAAATGCAACTAATTAATTTGTAGCCCTATGAATTGAGCATATTTCTATTCCATACATGGTGCCCTGGTCTAGGGGTATGATACTCGCTTTGGGTGCGAGTGTTCTAGGTTTCAAATCCCGGACGTACCCGAGTTTTTGCAAAAGTAGTTTTGTGACTATTTAATTGCAACTAATTACAGGGTAGTCCTATGAGTTGAGCATATTTTACTTACGCAGATTGTCCGTTGGTCTAGGGGTATGATACTCGCTTAGGTGCGAGTGGTCTCGGGTTCTAATCCCGGACGGACCCGAGTTTTTGAAGAAGTAATTTAGTGACTATTTAAATGCAACTAACTAATTTGTAACCCTATGAATTGAGCATATTTCTATTCCATACATGGTGCGCTGGTCTAGGGGTATGATACTCCCTTTGTGTGCGAGTGTTCTAGGTTTCAAAACCCGGACGCACCCGAGTTTTTGCAGAAATAGTTTCGTGACTATTTAATTGCAACTATTTACAGGGTAGGCCTAATAGTTGAGCACATTTTTCTTACACATATGGTCCGTTGGTCTAGGGGTATGATACTCGCTTTGGGTGCGAGTGGTCCCGGGTTCAAATCCCGGACGGACCCAAGTTTTTGCAGAAGTAGTTTTGTGACTATTTAATTGCAACTAATTACAGGGTAGTCCTATGAGTTGAGCATATTTTACTTTCGCAGATTGTCCGTTGGTCTAGGGGTATGATACTCGCTGTGGCGCGAGTGGTCTCCGGTTCAAATCCCGGACAGACCCGAGTTCTTTCAGAAGTAATTTAGCAACTATTTAAATGCAACTAACTACAGGGTAATCCTATGAGTTGGGCATATTTTACTCGAACACACGGTCCGTTGGTCTAGGGGTATGATACTCGCTTAGGGTGCGAGTGGTCCCGGGTTCAAATCCCGGACGGACCCGAGCTTTTGCAGAAGTAGTTTTGGGACTGTATAATTTGAACTAATTACAGGTTAGTCCTATGAGTTGAGCATATTTTACTTACGCACATTGTCCGTTGGTCTAGGGGTATGATACTCGCTTTGACTGCGAGTGGTCCCGGGTTCATATCCCGGACAGACCCGAGTTTTTTCTGAAGTAATTTAGTAACTATTTAAATTCAACTAACTACAGGGTAGACCTATGAGTTGGGCATATTTTTCTTCAACACATGGTCCGTTGGTCTAGGGGGATGATACTCGCTTAGGGTGCGAGTGGTCCCGGGTTCAAATCCCGGAGGGACCCGAGTTTTTTCAGAAGTAATTTAGTGACTATTTAAATGCAACTAATTAATTTGTAGCCCTATGAATTGAGCATATTTCTACATGGTCCGTTGGTCTAGGGGTATGATACTCGCTTTGGGTGCGAGTGGTCCCGGGTTCAAATCCCAGACGGACCCAAGTTTTTGCAGAAGTAGTTTTGTGACTATTTAATTGCAACTAATTACAGGGTAGTCCTATGAGTTGAGCATATTTTACGTACGCAGATTGTCCGTTGGTCTAGGGGTATGATACTCGCTTTGGCTGCGAGTGGTCCCGGGTTCATATCCTGGACAGACCCGAGTTCTTTCAGCTGTAATTTAGAAATTATTTAAATGCAACTAACTACAGGGTAGTCCTATGAGTTGAGCACATTTTATTTACGCACATTGTCCGTTCGTCTAGTGGTATAATATTCGCTTTGGCTGCGAGTGGTCCCGGGTTCAAATCCCGTACAGACACGAGTTCTTTCAGAAGTAATTTAGCAACTATTTAAATGCAACTAACTACAGGGTAGACCTATGAGTTGGGCATATTTTACATGAACACACGGTCCGTTGGTCTAGGGGTATGATACTCGCTTAGGGTGCGAGTGGTCCCGGGTTCAAATCCCGGACGGACCCGAGCTTTTGCAGAAGTAGTTTTGGGACTGTATAATTTGAACTAATTACAGGTTAGTCCTATGAGTTGAGCATATTTTACTTACGCACATTGTCCGTTGGTCTAGGGGTATGATACTCGCTTTGACTGCGAGTGGTCCCGGGTTCAAATCCCGGACAGACCCGAGTTCTTTCAGAAGAAATTTAGTAACTATTTAAATTCAACTAACTACAGGGTTGACCTATGAGTTGGGCATATTTTTCTTGAACACATGGTCCGTTGGTCTAGGGGGATGATACTCGCTTAGGGTGCGAGTGGTTCCGGGTTCAAATCCCGGAGGGACCCGAGTTTTTGCAGAAGTAATTTAGTGACTATTTAAATGCAACTAATTAATTTGTAGCCCTATGAATTGAGCATATTTCTACATGGTCCGTTGGTCAAGGGGTATGATACTCGCTTTGGGTGCGAGTGGTCCCGGGTTCAAATCCCAGACGGACCCAAGTTTTTGCAGAAGTAGTTTTGTGACTATTTAATTGCAACTAAATACAGGGTAGTCGTATGAGTTGAGCATATTTTACTTACGCAGATTGTCCGTTTTTCTTGGGGTATGAAACTCGCTTTCGCTGCGAGTGGTCCCGGGTTCAAATCCCGGACAGACCCGAATTGTTTCAGAAGTAATTTAGTAACTATTTAAATGCAACTAACTACAGGGTAGTCCTATGAGTTGAGCACATTTTACTTACGCACATTGTCCGTTTGTCTAGGGGTATGATACTCGCTTTGGCTGCGAGTGGTACCGGGTTCAAATCCCGGACAGACCCGAGTTCTTCCAGAAGTAATTTAGCAACTATTTAAATGCAACTAACTACAGGGTAGACCTATGAGTTGGGCATATTTTACTCGAACACACGGTCCGTTGGTCTAGGGGTATGATACTTACTTAGGGTGCGAGTGGTCCCGGGTTCAAATCCCGGACGGACCCGAGCTTTTGCAGAAGTAATTTAGTGACTATATAAATGCAACTAATTAATTTGTAGCCCTATGAATTGAGCATATTTCTATTCCATACATGGTGCCCTGGTCTAGGGGTATGATACTCGCTTTGGGTGCGAGTGTTCTAGGTTTCAAATCCCGGACGTACCCGAGTTTTTGCAAAAGTAGTTTTGTGACTATTTAATTGCAACTAATTACAGGGTAGTCCTATGAGTTGAGCATATTTTACTTACGCAGATTGTCCGTTGGTCTAGGGGTATGATACTCGCTTTGGCTGCGAGTGGTCCCGGGTTCATATCCTGGACAGACCCGAGTTCTTTCAGCGGTAATTTAGAAATTATTTAAATGCAACTAACTACAGGGTAGTCCTATGAGTTGAGCACATTTTATTTACGCACATTGTCCGTTTGTCTAGTGGTATGATATTCGCTTTGGCTGCGAGTGGTCCCGGGTTCAAATCCCGTACAGACCCGAGTTCTTTCAGAAGTAATTTAGAAACTATTTAAATGCAACTAACTACAGGGTAGACCTATGAGTTGGGCATATTTTACATGAACACACGGTCCGTTGGTCTAGGGGTATGAATCTCGCTTTGGGTGCGAGTGGTCCCGGGTTCAAATCCCAGACGGACCCAAGTTTTTGCAGAAGAAGTTTTGTGACTATTTAATTGCAACTAATTACAGAGTAGTCCTATGAGTTGAGCACATTTTATTTACGCACATTGTCCGTTTGTCTAGTGGTATAATATTCGCTTTGGCTGCGAGTGGTCCCGGGTTCAAATCCCGTACAGACCCGAGTTCTTTCAGAAGTAATTTAGCAACTATTTAAATGCAACTAACTACAGGGTAGACCTATGAGTTGGGCATATTTTACATGAACACACGGTCCGTTGGTCTAGGGGTATGAATCTCGCTTTGGGTGCGAGTGGTCCCGGGTTCAAATCCCAGACGAACCCAAGTTTTTGCAGAAGTAGTTTTGTGACTATTTAATTGCAACTAATTACAGGGTAGTCCTATGAGTTGAGCATATTTTACTTACGCACATTGTCCGTTGGTCTAGGGGTATGATACTCGCTTTGACTGCGAGTGGTCCCGGGTTCAAATCCCGGACAGACCCGAGTTCTTTCAGAAGAAATTTAGTAACTATTTAAATTCAACTAACTACAGGGTTGACCTATGAGTTGGGCATATTTTTCTTGAACACATGGTCCGTTGGTCTAGGGGGATGATACTCGCTTAGGGTGCGAGTGGTTCCGGGTTCAAATCCCGGAGGGACCCGAGTTTTTGCAGAAGTAATTTAGTGACTATTTAAATGCAACTAATTAATTTGTAGCCCTATGAATTGAGCATATTTCTACATGGTCCGTTGGTCTAGGGGTGTGATACTCGCTTTGGGTGCGAGTGGTCCCGGGTTCAAATCCCAGACGGACCCAAGTTTTTGCAGAAGTAGTTTTGTGACTATTTAATTGCAACTAATTACAGGGTAGTCGTATGAGTTGAGCATATTTTACTTGCGCAGATTGTCCGTTTTTCTTGGGGTATGAAACTCGCTTTGGCTGCGAGTGGTCCCGGGTTCAAATCCCGGACAGACCCGAATTCTTTCAGAAGTAATTTAGTAACTATTTAAATGCAACTAACTACAGGGTAGTCCTATGAGTTGAGCACATTTTACTTACGCACATTGTCCGTTTGTCTAGGGGTATGATACTCGCTTTGGCTGCGAGTGGTCCCGGGTTCAAATCCCGGACAGACCCGAGTTCTTTCAGAAGTAATTTAGCAACTATTTAAATGCAACTAACTACAGGGTAGACCTATGAGTTGGGCATATTTTACTCGAACACACGGTCCGTTGGTCTAGGGGTATGATACTTACTTAGGGTGCGAGTGGTCCCGGGTTCAAATCCCGGACGGACCCGAGCTTTTGCAGAAGTAATTTAGTGACTATTTAAATGCAAATAATTAATTTGTAGCCCTATGAATTGAGCATATTTCTATTCCATACATGGTGCCCTGGTCTAGGGGTATGATACTCGCTTTGGGTGCGAGTGTTCTAGGTTTCAAATCCCGGACGTACCCCAGTTTTTGCAAAAGTAGTTTTGTGACTATTTAATTGCAACTAATTACAGGGTAGTCCTATGAGTTGAGCATATTTTACTTACGCAGATTGTCCGTTGGTCTAGGGGTATGATACTCGCTTTGGCTGCGAGTGGTCCCGGGTTCGTATCCTGGACAGACCCGAGTTCTTTCAGCTGTAATTTAGAAATTATTTAAATGCAACTAACTACAGGGTAGTCCTATGAGTTGAGCACATTTTACTTGCGCACATTGTCCGTTTGTCTAGGGGTATGATACTCGCTTTGGCTGCGAGTGGTCCCGGGTTCAAATCCCGGACAGACCCGAGTTCTTTCAGAAGTAATTTAGCAACTATTTAAATGCAACTAACTACAGGGTAGACCTATGAGTTGGGCATATTTTACATGAACTCACGGTCCGTTGGTCTAGGGGTATGAATCCCGCTTAGGGTGCGAGTGGTCCCGGGTTCAAATCCCGGACGGACCCGAGATTTTGCGGAAGTAGTTTTGGGACTATATAATTGCAACTAATTACAGGGTAGTCTATGAGTTGAGCATATTTTACTTACACACATTGTCCGTTGGTCTAGGAGTATGACACTCGCTTAGGTGCGAGTGGTCTCGGGTTCTAATCCCGGACGGACCCGAGTTTTTGAAGAAGTAATTTAGTGACTATTTAAATGCAACTAACTAATTTGTAGCCCTATGAATTGAGCATATTTCTATTCCATACATGGTGCGCTGGTCTAGGGGTATGATACTCCCTTTGTGTGCGAGTGTTCTAGGTTTCAAATCCCGGACGCACCCGAGTTTTTGCAGAAGTAGTTTCGTGACTATTTAATTGCAACTATTTACAGGGTAGGCCTATTAGTTGAGCACATTTTTCTTACACATATGGTCCGTTGGTCTAGGGGTATGATACTCGCTTTGGCTGCGAGTGGTCCCGGGTTCAAATCCCGGACAGACCCGAGTTCTTTCAGAAGTAATTTAGCAACTATTTAAATGTAACTAACTACAGGGTAGACCTATGAGTTGGGCATATTTTTCTTGAACACATGGTCCGTTGGTCTAGGGGGATGATACTCGCTTAGGGTGCGAGTGGTCCCGGGTTCAAATCCCGGAGGGACCCGAGTTTTTGCAGAAGTAATTTAGTGACTATTTAAATGCAACTAATTAATTTGTAGCCCTATGAATTGAGCATATTTCTACATGGTCCGTTGGTCTAGGGGTATGATACTCGCTTTGGGTGCGAGTGGTCCCGGGTTCAAATCCCAGACGGACCCAAGTTTTTGCAGAAGTAGTTTTGTGACTATTTAATTGCAACTAATTACAGGGTAGTCCTATGAGTTGAGCATATTTTACTTACGCAGATTGCCCGTTGGTCTAGGGGTATGAAACTCGCTTTGGCTGCGAGTGGTCCCGGGTTCAAATCCCGGACAGACCCGAGTTCTTCCAGAAGTAATTTAGTAACTATTTAAATTCAACTAACTACAGGGTAGACCTATGAGTTGGGCATATTTTACTCGAACACACGGTCCGTTGGTCTAGGGGTATGATGCTCGCTTAGGGTGCGAGTGGTCCCGAGTTCAAATACCGGACGGACCCGAGCTTTTGCAGAAGTAGTTTTGGGACTGTATAATTTGAACTAATTACAGGTTAGTCCTATGAGTTCAGCATATTTTACTTACGCACATTGTCCGTTGGTCTAGGGGGATGATACTCGCTTAGGGTGCGAGTGGTCCCGGGTTCAAATCCCGGAGGGACCCGAGTTTTTGCAGAAGTAATTTAGTGACTATTTAAATGCAACTAATTAATTTGTAGCCCTATGAATTGAGCATATTTCTATTCCATACATGGTGCCCTGGTCTAGGGGTATGATACTCGCTTTGGGTGCGAGTGTTCTAGGTTTCAAATCCCGGACGTACCCGAGTTTTTGCAAAAGTAGTTTTGTGACTATTTAATTGCAACTAATTACAGGGTAGTCCTATGAGTTGAGCATATTTTACTTACGCAGATTGTCCGTTGGTCTAGGGGTATGATACTCGCTTTGGCTGCGAGTGGTCCCGGGTTCATATCCTGGACAGACCCGAGTTCTTTCAGCTGTAATTTAGAAATTATTTAAATGCAACTAACTACAGGGTAGTCCTATGAGTTGAGCACATTTTATTTACGCACATTGTCCGTTTGTCTAGTGGTATAATATTCGCTTTGGCTGCGAGTGGTCCCGGGTTCAAATCCCGTACAGACCCGAGTTCCTTCAGAAGTAATTTAGCAACTATTTAAATGCAACTAACTACAGGGTAGACCTATGAGTTGGGCATATTTTACATGAACACACGGTCCTTTGGTCTAGGGGTATGAATCTCGCTTTGGGTGCGAGTGGTCCCGGGTTCAAATCCCAGACGGACCCAAGTTTTTGCAGAAGTAGTTTTGTGACTATTTAATTGCAACTAATTACAGGGTAGTCCTATGAGTTGAGCATATTTTACTTTCGCAGATTGTCCGTTGGTCTAGGGGTATGATACTCGCTTTGGCGCGAGTGGTCTCGGGTTCAAATCCCGGACAGACCCGAGTTCTTTCAGAAGTAATTTAGCAACTATTTAAATGCAACTAACTACAGGGTAATCCTATGAGTTGGGCATATTTTACTCGAACACACGGTCCGTTGGTCTAGGGGTATGATACTCGCTTAGGGTGCGAGTGGTCCCGGGTTCAAATCCCAGATGGACCCGAGTTTTTGCAGAAGTAATTTAGTGACTATTTAAATGCAGCTAATTAATTTGTAGCCCTATGAATTGAGCATATTTCTGCATGGTCCGTTGGTCTAGGGGTATGATACTCGCTTTGGGTGCGAGTGGTCCCGGGTTCAAATCCCAGACGGACCCAAGTTTTTGCAGAAGTAGTTTTGTGACTATTTAATTGCAACTAATTACCGGGTAGTCCTATGAGTTGAGCATATTTTACTCACGCAGATTGTCCGTTGGTCTAGGTGTATGAAACTCGCTTTGGCTTCGAGTGGTCCCGGGTTCAAAACCCGGACGGACCCGAGTTCTTTCAGAAGTAATTTAGCAACTATTTAAATGCAACTAACTACAGGGTAGACCTATGAGTTGGGCATATTTTACTCGACCACACGGTCCGTTGGTCTAGGGGTATGATACTTACTTAGGGTGCGAGTGGTCCCGGGTTCAAATCCCGGACGGACCCGAGCTTTTGCAGAAGTAATTTAGTGACTATTTAAATGCAACTAATTAATTTGTAGCCCTATGAATTGAGCATATTTCTATTCCATACATGGTGCCCTGGTCTAGGGGTATGATACTCGCTTTGGGTGCGAGTGTTCTAGGTTTCAAATCCCGGACGTACCCCAGTTTTTGCAAAAGTAGTTTTGTGACTATTTAATTGCAACTAATTACAGGGTAGTCCTATGAGTTGAGCATATTTTACTTACGCAGATTGTCCGTTGGTCTAGGGGTATGATACTCGCTTTGGCTGCGAGTGGTCCCGGGTTCGTATCCTGGACAGACCCGAGTTCTTTCAGCTGTAATTTAGAAATTATTTAAATGCATCTAACTACAGGGTAGTCCTATGAGTTGAGCACATTTTACTTGCGCACATTGTCCGTTTGTCTAGGGGTATGATACTCGCTTTGGCTGCGAGTGGTCCCGGGTTCAAATCCCGGACAGACCCGAGTTCTTTCAGAAGTAATTTAGCAACTATTTAAATGCAACTAACTACAGGGTAGACCTATGAGTTGGGCATATTTTACATGAACTCACGGTCCGTTGGTCTAGGGGTATGAATCCCGCTTAGGGTGCGAGTGGTCCCGGGTTCAAATCCCGGACGGACCCGAGATTTTGCGGAAGTAGTTTTGGGACTATATAATTGCAACTAATTACAGGGTAGTCTATGAGTTGAGCATATTTTACTTACACACATTGTCCGTTGGTCTAGGAGTATGACACTCGCTTAGGTGCGAGTGGTCTCGGGTTCAAAACCCGGACGGACCCAAGTTTTTGCAGAAGTAGTTTTGTGACTATTTAATTGCAACTAATTACAGGGTAGTCCTATGAGTTGAGCATATTTTACTCACGCAGATTGTCCGTTGGTCTAGGTGTATGAAACTCGCTTTGGCTTCGAGTGGTCCCGGGTTCAAAACCCGGACGGACCCAAGTTTTTGCAGAAGTAGTTTTGTGACTATTTAATTGCAACTAATTACCGGGTAGTCCTATGAGTTGAGCATATTTTACTCACGCAGATTGTCCGTTGGTCTAGGTGTATGAAACTCGCTTTGGCTTCGAGTGGTCCCGGGTTCAAAACCCGGACGGACCCAAGTTTTTGCAGAAGTAGTTTTGTGACTATTTAATTGCAACTAATTACAGGGTAGTCCTATGAGTTGAGCATATTTTACTTTCGCAGATTGTCCGTTGGTCTAGGGGTATGATACTCGCTTTGGCGCGAGTGGTCTCGGGTTCAAATCCCGGACAGACCCGAGTTCTTTCAGAAGTAATTTAGCAACTATTTAAATGCAACTAACTACAGGGTAATCCTATGAGTTGGGCATATTTTACTCGAACACACGGTCCGTTGGTCTAGGGGTATGATACTCGCTTAGGGTGCGAGTGGTCCCGGGTTCAAATCCCAGATGGACCCGAGTTTTTGCAGAAGTAATTTAGTGACTATTTAAATGCAACTAATTACAGGGTAGTCCTATGAGTTGAGCATATTTTACTTACGCAGATTGCCCGTTGGTCTAGGGGTATGAAACTCGCTTTGGCTGCGAGTGGTCCCGGGTTCAAATCCCGGACAGACCCGAGTTCTTCCAGAAGTAATTTAGTAACTATTTAAATTCAACTAACTACAGGGTAGACCTATGAGTTGGGCATATTTTACTCGAACACACGGTCCGTTCGTCTAGGGGTATGATACTCGCTTAGGGTGCGAGTGGTCCCGAGTTCAAATCCCGGACGGACCCGAGCTTTTGCAGAAGTAGTTTTGGGACTGTATAATTTGAACTAATTACAGGTTAGTCCTATGAGTTGAGCATATTTTACTTACGCACATTGTCCGTTGGTCTAGGGGGATGATACTCGCTTAGGGTGCGAGTGGTCCCGGGTTCAAATCCCGGAGGGACCCGAGTTTTTGCAGAAGTAATTTAGTGACTATTTAAATGCAACTAATTAATTTTTAGCCCTATGAATTGAGCATATTTCTATTCCATACATGGTGCCCTGGTCTAGGGGTATGATACTCGCTTTGGGTGCGAGTGTTCTAGGTTTCAAATCCCGGACGTACCCGAGTTTTTGCAAAAGTAGTTTTGTGACTATTTAATTGCAACTAATTACAGGGTAGTCCTATGAGTTGAGCATATTTTACTTACGCAGATTGTCCGTTGGTCTAGGGGTATGATACTCGCTTTGGCTGCGAGTGGTCCCGGGTTCATATCCTGGACAGACCCGAGTTCTTTCAGCTGTAATTTAGAAATTATTTAAATGCAACTAACTACAGGGTAGTCCTATGAGTTGAGCACATTTTATTTACGCACATTGTCCGTTTGTCTAGTGGTATAATATTCGCTTTGGCTGCGAGTGGTCCCGGGTTCAAATCCCGTACAGACCCGAGTTCCTTCAGAAGTAATTTAGCAACTATTTAAATGCAACTAACTACAGGGTAGACCTATGAGTTGGGCATATTTTACATGAACACACGGTCCTTTGGTCTAGGGGTATGAATCTCGCTTTGGGTGCGAGTGGTCCCGGGTTCAAATCCCAGACGGACCCAAGTTTTTGCAGAAGTAGTTTTGTGACTATTTAATTGCAACTAATTACAGGGTAGTCCTATGAGTTGAGCATATTTTACTTTCGCAGATTGTCCGTTGGTCTAGGGGTATGATACTCGCTTTGGCGCGAGTGGTCTCCGGTTCAAATCCCGGACAGACCCGAGTTCTTTCAGAAGTAATTTAGCAACTATTTAAATGCAACTAACTACAGGGTAGACCTATGAGTTGGGCATATTTTACTCGAACACACGGTCCGTTGGTCTAGGGGTATGATACTCGCTTAGGGTGCGAGTGGTCCCGGGTTCAAATCCCGGACGGACCCGAGCTTTTGCAGAAGTAGTTTTGGGACTGTATAATTTGAACTAATTACAGGTTAGTCCTATGAGTTGAGCATATTTTACTTACGCACATTGTCCGTTGGTCTAGGGGTATGATACTCGCTTTGACTGCGAGTGGTCCCGGGTTCATATCCCGGACAGACCCGAGTTTTTTCTGAAGTAATTTAGTAACTATTTAAATTCAACTAACTACAGGGTAGACCTATGAGTTGGGCATATTTTTCTTCAACACATGGTCCGTTGGTCTAGGGGGATGATACTCGCTTAGGGTGCGAGTGGTCCCGGGTTCACATCCCGGAGGGACCCGAGTTTTTGCAGAAGTAATTTAGTGACTATTTAAATGCAACTAATTAATTTGTAGCCCTATGAATTGAGCAAATTTCTACATGGTCCGTTGGTCTAGGGGTATGATACTCGCTTTGGGTGCGAGTGGTCCCGGGTTCAAATCCCAGACGGACCCAAGTTTTTGCAGACGTAGTTTTGTGACTATTTAATTGCAACTAATTACAGGGTAGTCCTATGAGTTGAGCATATTTTACTTACGCAGATTGTCCGTTGGTCTAGGGGTATGATACTCGCTTTGGCTGCGAGTGGTCCCGGGTTCATATCCTGGACAGACCCGAGTTCTTTCAGCTGTAATTTAGAAATTATTTAAATGCAACTAACTACAGGGTAGTCCTATGAGTTGAGCACATTTTATTTACGCACATTGTCCGTTCGTCTAGTGGTATAATATTCGCTTTGGCTGCGAGTGGTCCCGGGTTCAAATCCCGTACAGACACGAGTTCTTTCAGAAGTAATTTAGCAACTATTTAAATGCAACTAACTACAGGGTAGACCTATGAGTTGGGCAAATTTTACATGAACACACGGTCCGTTGGTCTAGGGGTATGATACTCGCTTAGGGTGCGAGTGGTCCCGGGTTCAAATACCGGACGGACCCGAGCTTTTGCAGAAGTAGTTTTGGGACTGTATAATTTGAACTAATTACAGGTTAGTCCTATGAGTTGAGTATATTTTACTTACGCACATTGTCCGTTGGTCTAGGGGTATGATACTCGCTTTGACTGCGAGTGGTCCCGGGTTCAAATCCCGGACAGACCCGAGTTCTTTCAGAAGAAATTTAGTAACTATTTAAATTCAACTAACTACAGGGTAGACCTATGAGTTGGGCATATTTTTCTTGAACACATGGTCCGTTGGTCTAGGGGGATGATACTCGCTTAGGGTGCGAGTGGTTCCGGGTTCAAATCCCGGAGGGACCCGAGTTTTTGCAGAAGTAATTTAGTGACTATTTAAATGCAACTAATTAATTTGTAGCCCTATGAATTGAGCATATTTCTACATGGTCCGTTGGTCAAGGGGTATGATACTCGCTTTGGGTGCGAGTGGTCCCGGGTTCAAATCCCAGACGGACCCAAGTTTTTGCAGAAGTAGTTTTGTGACTATTTAATTGCAACTAACTACAGGGTAGTCCTATGAGTTGAGCACATTTTACTTACGCACATTGTCCGTTTGTCTAGGGGTATGATACTCGCTTTGGCTGCGAGTGGTACCGGGTTCAAATCCCGGACAGACCCGAGTTCTTTCAGAAGTAATTTAGCAACTATTTAAATGCAACTAACTACAGGGTAGACCTATGAGTTGGGCATATTTTACTCGAACACACGGTCCGTTGGTCTAGGGGTATGATACTTACTTAGGGTGCGAGTGGTCCCGGGTTCAAATCCCGGACGGACCCGAGCTTTTGCAGAAGTAATTTAGTGACTATATAAATGCAACTAATTAATTTGTAGCCCTATGAATTGAGCATATTTCTATTCCATACATGGTGCCCTGGTCTAGGGGTATGATACTCGCTTTGGGTGCGAGTGTTCTAGGTTTCAAATCCCGGACGTACCCGAGTTTTTGCAAAAGTAGTTTTGTGACTATTTAATTGCAACTAATTACAGGGTAGTCCTATGAGTTGAGCATATTTTACTTACGCAGATTGTCCGTTGGTCTAGGGGTATGATACTCGCTTTGGCTGCGAGTGGTCCCGGGTTCATATCCTGGACAGACCCGAGTTCTTTCAGCGGTAATTTAGAAATTATTTAAATGCAACTAACTACAGGGTAGTCCTATGAGTTGAGCACATTTTATTTACGCACATTGTCCGTTTGTCTAGTGGTATGATATTCGCTTTGGCTGCGAGTGGTCCCGGGTTCAAATCCCGTACAGACCCGAGTTCTTTCAGAAGTAATTTAGAAACTATTTAAATGCAACTAACTACAGGGTAGACCTATGAGTTGGGCATATTTTACATGAACACACGGTCCGTTGGTCTAGGGGTATGAGTCTCGCTTTGGGTGCGAGTGGTCCCGGGTTCAAATCCCAGACGGACCCAAGTTTTTGCAGAAGTAGTTTTGTGACTATTTAATTGCAACTAATTACAGAGTAGTCCTATGAGTTGAGCACATTTTATTTACGCACATTGTCCGTTTGTCTAGTGGTATAATATTCGCTTTGGCTGCGAGTGGTCCCGGGTTCAAATCCCGTACAGACCCGAGATCTTTCAGAAGTAATTTAGCAACTATTTAAATGCAACTAACTACAGGGTAGACCTATGAGTTGGGCATATTTTACATGAACACACGGTCCGTTGGTCTAGGGGTATGAATCTCGCTTTGGGTGCGAGTGGTCCCGGGTTCAAATCCCAGACGAACCCAAGTTTTTGCAGAAGTAGTTTTGTGACTATTTAATTGCAACTAATTACAGGGTAGTCCTATGAGTTGAGCATATTTTACTTACGCACATTGTCCGTTGGTCTAGGGGTATGATACTCGCTTTGACTGCGAGTGGTCCCGGGTTCAAATCCCGGACAGACCCGAGTTCTTTCAGAAGAAATTTAGTAACTATTTAAATTCAACTAACTACAGGGTAGACCTATGAGTTGGGCATATTTTTCTTGAACACATGGTCCGTTGGTCTAGGGGGATGATACTCGCTTAGGGTGCGAGTGGTCCCGGGTTCAAATCCCGGAGGGACCCGAGTTTTTGCAGAAGTAATTTAGTGACTATTTAAATGCAACTAATTAATTTGTAACCCTATGAATTGAGCATATTTCTACATGGTCCGTTGGTCTAGGGGTGTGATACTCGCTTTGGGTGCGAGTGGTCCCGGGTTCAAATCCCAGACGGACCCAAGTTTTTGCAGAAGTAGTTTTGTGACTATTTAATTGCAACTAATTACAGGGTAGTCGTATGAGTTGAGCATATTTGCTTGCTCAGATTGTCCGTTTTTCTTGGGGTATGAAACTCGCTTTGGCTGCGAGTGGTCCCGGGTTCAAATCCCGGACAGACCCGAATTCTTTCAGAAGTAATTTAGTAACTATTTAAATGCAACTAACTACAGGGTAGTCCTATGAGTTGAGCACATTTTACTTACGCACATTGTCCGTTTGTCTAGGGGTATGATACTCGCTTTGGCTGCGAGTGGTCCCGGGTTCAAATCCCGGACAGACCCGAGTTCTTTCAGAAGTAATTTAGCAACTATTTAAATGCAACTAACTACAGGGTAGACCTATGAGTTGGGCATATTTTACTCGAACACACGGTCCGTTGGTCTAGGGGTATGATACTTACTTAGGGTGCGAGTGGTCCCGGGTTCAAATCCCGGACGGACCCGAGCTTTTGCAGAAGTAATTTAGTGACTATTTAAATGCAACTAATTAATTTGTAGCCCTATGAATTGAGCATATTTCTATTCCATACATGGTGCCCTGGTCTAGGGGTATGATACTCACTTTGGGTGCGAGTGTTCTAGGTTTTAAATCCCGGACGTACCCCAGTTTTTGCAAAAGTAGTTTTGTGACTATTTAATTGCAACTAATTACAGGGTAGTCCTATGAGTTGAGCATATTTTACTTACGCAGATTGTCCGTTGGTCTAGGGGTATGATACTCGCTTTGGCTGCGAGTGGTCCCGGGTTCATATCCTGGACAGACCCGAGTTCTTTCAGCTGTAATTTAGAAATTATTTAAATGCAACTAACTACAGGGTAGTCCTATGAGTTGAGCACATTTTACTTGCGCACATTGTCCGTTTGTCTAGGGGTATGATACTCGCTTTGACTGCGAGTGGTCCCGGGTTCATATCCCGGACAGACCCGAGTTTTTTCTGAAGTAATTTAGTAACTATTTAAATTCAACTAACTACAGGGTAGACCTATGAGTTGGGCATATTTTTCTTCAACACATGGTCCGTTGGTCTAGGGGGATGATACTCGCTTAGGGTGCGAGTGGTCCCGGGTTCACATCCCGGAGGGACCCGAGTTTTTGCAGAAGTAATTTAGTGACTATTTAAATGCAACTAATTAATTTGTAGCCCTATGAATTGAGCAAATTTCTACATGGTCCGTTGGTCTAGGGGTATGATACTCGCTTTGGGTGCGAGTGGTCCCGGGTTCAAATCCCAGACGGACCCAAGTTTTTGCAGAAGTAGTTTTGTGACTATTTAATTGCAACTAATTACAGGGTAGTCGTATGAGTTGAGCATATTTGCTTGCTCAGATTGTCCGTTTTTCTTGGGGTATGAAACTCGCTTTGGCTGCGAGTGGTCCCGGGTTCAAATCCCGGACAGACCCGAATTCTTTCAGAAGTAATTTAGTAACTATTTAAATGCAACTAACTACAGGGTAGTCCTATGAGTTGAGCACATTTTACTTACGCACATTGTCCGTTTGTCTAGGGGTATGATACTCGCTTTGGCTGCGAGTGGTCCCGGGTTCAAATCCCGGACAGACCCGAGTTCTTTCAGAAGTAATTTAGCAACTATTTAAATGCAACTAACTACAGGGTAGACCTATGAGTTGGGCATATTTTACTCGAACACACGGTCCGTTGGTCTAGGGGTATGATACTTACTTAGGGTGCGAGTGGTCCCGGGTTCAAATCCCGGACGGACCCGAGCTTTTGCAGAAGTAATTTAGTGACTATTTAAATGCAACTAATTAATTTGTAGCCCTATGAATTGAGCATATTTCTATTCCATACATGGTGCCCTGGTCTAGGGGTATGATACTCGCTTTGGGTGCGAGTGTTCTAGGTTTCAAATCCCGGACGTACCCGAGTTTTTGCAAAAGTAGTTTTGTGACTATTTAATTGCAACTAATTACAGGGTAGTCCTATGAGTTGAGCATATTTTACTTACGCAGATTGTCCGTTGGTCTAGGGGTATGATACTCGCTTTGGCTGCGAGTGGTCCCGGGTTCATATCCTGGACAGACCCGAGTTCTTTCAGCTGTAATTTAGAAATTATTTAAATGCAACTAACTACAGGGTAGTCCTATGAGTTGAGCACATTTTATTTACGCACATTGTCCGTTTGTCTAGTGGTATAATATTCGCTTTGGCTGCGAGTGGTCCCGGGTTCAAATCCCGTACAGACCCGAGTTCCTTCAGAAGTAATTTAGCAACTATTTAAATGCAACTAACTACAGGGTAGACCTATGAGTTGGGCATATTTTACATGAACACACGGTCCTTTGGTCTAGGGGTATGAATCTCGCTTTGGGTGCGAGTGGTCCCGGGTTCAAATCCCAGACGGACCCAAGTTTTTGCAGAAGTAGTTTTGTGACTATTTAATTGCAACTAATTACAGGGTAGTCCTATGAGTTGAGCATATTTTACTTTCGCAGATTGTCCGTTGGTCTAGGGGTATGATACTCGCTTTGGCGCGAGTGGTCTCGGGTTCAAATCCCGGACAGACCCGAGTTCTTTCAGAAGTAATTTAGCAACTATTTAAATGCAACTAACTACAGGGTAATCCTATGAGTTGGGCATATTTTACTCGAACACACGGTCCGTTGGTCTAGGGGTATGATACTCGCTTAGGGTGCGAGTGGTCCCGGGTTCAAATCCCAGATGGACCCGAGTTTTTGCAGAAGTAATTTAGTGACTATTTAAATGCAGCTAATTAATTTGTAGCCCTATGAATTGAGCATATTTCTGCATGGTCCGTTGGTCTAGGGGTATGATACTCGCTTTGGGTGCGAGTGGTCCCGGGTTCAAATCCCAGACGGACCCAAGTTTTTGCAGAAGTAGTTTTGTGACTATTTAATTGCAACTAATTACCGGGTAGTCCTATGAGTTGAGCATATTTTACTCACGCAGATTGTCCGTTGGTCTAGGTGTATGAAACTCGCTTTGGCTTCGAGTGGTCCCGGGTTCAAAACCCGGACGGACCCGAGTTCTTTCAGAAGTAATTTAGCAACTATTTAAATGCAACTAACTACAGGGTAGACCTATGAGTTGGGCATATTTTACTCGACCACACGGTCCGTTGGTCTAGGGGTATGATACTTACTTAGGGTGCGAGTGGTCCCGGGTTCAAATCCCGGACGGACCCGAGCTTTTGCAGAAGTAATTTAGTGACTATTTAAATGCAACTAATTAATTTGTAGCCCTATGAATTGAGCATATTTCTATTCCATACATGGTGCCCTGGTCTAGGGGTATGATACTCGCTTTGGGTGCGAGTGTTCTAGGTTTCAAATCCCGGACGTACCCCAGTTTTTGCAAAAGTAGTTTTGTGACTATTTAATTGCAACTAATTACAGGGTAGTCCTATGAGTTGAGCATATTTTACTTACGCAGATTGTCCGTTGGTCTAGGGGTATGATACTCGCTTTGGCTGCGAGTGGTCCCGGGTTCGTATCCTGGACAGACCCGAGTTCTTTCAGCTGTAATTTAGAAATTATTTAAATGCAACTAACTACAGGGTAGTCCTATGAGTTGAGCACATTTTACTTGCGCACATTGTCCGTTTGTCTAGGGGTATGATACTCGCTTTGGCTGCGAGTGGTCCCGGGTTCAAATCCCGGACAGACCCGAGTTCTTTCAGAAGTAATTTAGCAACTATTTAAATGCAACTAACTACAGGGTAGACCTATGAGTTGGGCATATTTTACATGAACTCACGGTCCGTTGGTCTAGGGGTATGAATCCCGCTTAGGGTGCGAGTGGTCCCGGGTTCAAATCCCGGACGGACCCGAGATTTTGCGGAAGTAGTTTTGGGACTATATAATTGCAACTAATTACAGGGTAGTCTATGAGTTGAGCATATTTTACTTACACACATTGTCCGTTGGTCTAGGAGTATGACACTCGCTTAGGTGCGAGTGGTCTCGGGTTCAAAACCCGGACGGACCCAAGTTTTTGCAGAAGTAGTTTTGTGACTATTTAATTGCAACTAATTACAGGGTAGTCCTATGAGTTGAGCATATTTTACTCACGCAGATTGTCCGTTGGTCTAGGTGTATGAAACTCGCTTTGGCTTCGAGTGGTCCCGGGTTCAAAACCCGGACGGACCCAAGTTTTTGCAGAAGTAGTTTTGTGACTATTTAATTGCAACTAATTACCGGGTAGTCCTATGAGTTGAGCATATTTTACTCACGCAGATTGTCCGTTGGTCTAGGTGTATGAAACTCGCTTTGGCTTCGAGTGGTCCCGGGTTCAAAACCCGGACGGACCCAAGTTTTTGCAGAAGTAGTTTTGTGACTATTTAATTGCAACTAATTACAGGGTAGTCCTATGAGTTGAGCATATTTTACTTTCGCAGATTGTCCGTTGGTCTAGGGGTATGATACTCGCTTTGGCGCGAGTGGTCTCGGGTTCAAATCCCGGACAGACCCGAGTTCTTTCAGAAGTAATTTAGCAACTATTTAAATGCAACTAACTACAGGGTAATCCTATGAGTTGGGCATATTTTACTCGAACACACGGTCCGTTGGTCTAGGGGTATGATACTCGCTTAGGGTGCGAGTGGTCCCGGGTTCAAATCCCAGATGGACCCGAGTTTTTGCAGAAGTAATTTAGTGACTATTTAAATGCAACTAATTACAGGGTAGTCCTATGAGTTGAGCATATTTTACTTACGCAGATTGCCCGTTGGTCTAGGGGTATGAAACTCGCTTTGGCTGCGAGTGGTCCCGGGTTCAAATCCCGGACAGACCCGAGTTCTTCCAGAAGTAATTTAGTAACTATTTAAATTCAACTAACTACAGGGTAGACCTATGAGTTGGGCATATTTTACTCGAACACACGGTCCGTTCGTCTAGGGGTATGATACTCGCTTAGGGTGCGAGTGGTCCCGAGTTCAAATCCCGGACGGACCCGAGCTTTTGCAGAAGTAGTTTTGGGACTGTATAATTTGAACTAATTACAGGTTAGTCCTATGAGTTGAGCATATTTTACTTACGCACATTGTCCGTTGGTCTAGGGGGATGATACTCGCTTAGGGTGCGAGTGGTCCCGGGTTCAAATCCCGGAGGGACCCGAGTTTTTGCAGAAGTAATTTAGTGACTATTTAAATGCAACTAATTAATTTTTAGCCCTATGAATTGAGCATATTTCTATTCCATACATGGTGCCCTGGTCTAGGGGTATGATACTCGCTTTGGGTGCGAGTGTTCTAGGTTTCAAATCCCGGACGTACCCGAGTTTTTGCAAAAGTAGTTTTGTGACTATTTAATTGCAACTAATTACAGGGTAGTCCTATGAGTTGAGCATATTTTACTTACGCAGATTGTCCGTTGGTCTAGGGGTATGATACTCGCTTTGGCTGCGAGTGGTCCCGGGTTCATATCCTGGACAGACCCGAGTTCTTTCAGCTGTAATTTAGAAATTATTTAAATGCAACTAACTACAGGGTAGTCCTATGAGTTGAGCACATTTTATTTACGCACATTGTCCGTTTGTCTAGTGGTATAATATTCGCTTTGGCTGCGAGTGGTCCCGGGTTCAAATCCCGTACAGACCCGAGTTCCTTCAGAAGTAATTTAGCAACTATTTAAATGCAACTAACTACAGGGTAGACCTATGAGTTGGGCATATTTTACATGAACACACGGTCCTTTGGTCTAGGGGTATGAATCTCGCTTTGGGTGCGAGTGGTCCCGGGTTCAAATCCCAGACGGACCCAAGTTTTTGCAGAAGTAGTTTTGTGACTATTTAATTGCAACTAATTACAGGGTAGTCCTATGAGTTGAGCATATTTTACTTTCGCAGATTGTCCGTTGGTCTAGGGGTATGATACTCGCTTTGGCGCGAGTGGTCTCCGGTTCAAATCCCGGACAGACCCGAGTTCTTTCAGAAGTAATTTAGCAACTATTTAAATGCAACTAACTACAGGGTAGACCTATGAGTTGGGCATATTTTACTCGAACACACGGTCCGTTGGTCTAGGGGTATGATACTCGCTTAGGGTGCGAGTGGTCCCGGGTTCAAATCCCGGACGGACCCGAGCTTTTGCAGAAGTAGTTTTGGGACTGTATAATTTGAACTAATTACAGGTTAGTCCTATGAGTTGAGCATATTTTACTTACGCACATTGTCCGTTGGTCTAGGGGTATGATACTCGCTTTGACTGCGAGTGGTCCCGGGTTCATATCCCGGACAGACCCGAGTTTTTTCTGAAGTAATTTAGTAACTATTTAAATTCAACTAACTACAGGGTAGACCTATGAGTTGGGCATATTTTTCTTGAACACATGGTCCGTTGGTCTAGGGGGATGATACTCGCTTAGGGTGCGAGTGGTTCCGGGTTCAAATCCCGGAGGGACCCGAGTTTTTGCAGAAGTAATTTAGTGACTATTTAAATGCAACTAATTAATTTGTAGCCCTATGAATTGAGCATATTTCTACATGGTCCGTTGGTCAAGGGGTATGATACTCGCTTTGGGTGCGAGTGGTCCCGGGTTCAAATCCCAGACGGACCCAAGTTTTTGCAGAAGTAGTTTTGTGACTATTTAATTGCAACTAACTACAGGGTAGTCCTATGAGTTGAGCACATTTTACTTACGCACATTGTCCGTTTGTCTAGGGGTATGATACTCGCTTTGGCTGCGAGTGGTACCGGGTTCAAATCCCGGACAGACCCGAGTTCTTTCAGAAGTAATTTAGCAACTATTTAAATGCAACTAACTACAGGGTAGACCTATGAGTTGGGCATATTTTACTCGAACACACGGTCCGTTGGTCTAGGGGTATGATACTTACTTAGGGTGCGAGTGGTCCCGGGTTCAAATCCCGGACGGACCCGAGCTTTTGCAGAAGTAATTTAGTGACTATATAAATGCAACTAATTAATTTGTAGCCCTATGAATTGAGCATATTTCTATTCCATACATGGTGCCCTGGTCTAGGGGTATGATACTCGCTTTGGGTGCGAGTGTTCTAGGTTTCAAATCCCGGACGTACCCGAGTTTTTGCAAAAGTAGTTTTGTGACTATTTAATTGCAACTAATTACAGGGTAGTCCTATGAGTTGAGCATATTTTACTTACGCAGATTGTCCGTTGGTCTAGGGGTATGATACTCGCTTTGGCTGCGAGTGGTCCCGGGTTCATATCCTGGACAGACCCGAGTTCTTTCAGCGGTAATTTAGAAATTATTTAAATGCAACTAACTACAGGGTAGTCCTATGAGTTGAGCACATTTTATTTACGCACATTGTCCGTTTGTCTAGTGGTATGATATTCGCTTTGGCTGCGAGTGGTCCCGGGTTCAAATCCCGTACAGACCCGAGTTCTTTCAGAAGTAATTTAGAAACTATTTAAATGCAACTAACTACAGGGTAGACCTATGAGTTGGGCATATTTTACATGAACACACGGTCCGTTGGTCTAGGGGTATGAGTCTCGCTTTGGGTGCGAGTGGTCCCGGGTTCAAATCTCAGACGGACCCAAGTTTTTGCAGAAGTAGTTTTGTGACTATTTAATTGCAACTAATTACAGAGTAGTCCTATGAGTTGAGCACATTTTATTTACGCACATTGTCCGTTTGTCTAGTGGTATAATATTCGCTTTGGCTGCGAGTGGTCCCGGGTTCAAATCCCGTACAGACCCGAGATCTTTCAGAAGTAATTTAGCAACTATTTAAATGCAACTAACTACAGGGTAGACCTATGAGTTGGGCATATTTTACATGAACACACGGTCCGTTGGTCTAGGGGTATGAATCTCGCTTTGGGTGCGAGTGGTCCCGGGTTCAAATCCCAGACGAACCCAAGTTTTTGCAGAAGTAGTTTTGTGACTATTTAATTGCAACTAATTACAGGGTAGTCCTATGAGTTGAGCATATTTTACTTACGCACATTGTCCGTTGGTCTAGGGGTATGATACTCGCTTTGACTGCGAGTGGTCCCGGGTTCAAATCCCGGACAGACCCGAGTTCTTTCAGAAGAAATTTAGTAACTATTTAAATTCAACTAACTACAGGGTAGACCTATGAGTTGGGCATATTTTTCTTGAACACATGGTCCGTTGGTCTAGGGGGATGATACTCGCTTAGGGTGCGAGTGGTCCCGGGTTCAAATCCCGGAGGGACCCGAGTTTTTGCAGAAGTAATTTAGTGACTATTTAAATGCAACTAATTAATTTGTAACCCTATGAATTGAGCATATTTCTACATGGTCCGTTGGTCTAGGGGTGTGATACTCGCTTTGGGTGCGAGTGGTCCCGGGTTCAAATCCCAGACGGACCCAAGTTTTTGCAGAAGTAGTTTTGTGACTATTTAATTGCAACTAATTACAGGGTAGTCGTATGAGTTGAGCATATTTGCTTGCTCAGATTGTCCGTTTTTCTTGGGGTATGAAACTCGCTTTGGCTGCGAGTGGTCCCGGGTTCAAATCCCGGACAGACCCGAATTCTTTCAGAAGTAATTTAGTAACTATTTAAATGCAACTAACTACAGGGTAGTCCTATGAGTTGAGCACATTTTACTTACGCACATTGTCCGTTTGTCTAGGGGTATGATACTCGCTTTGGCTGCGAGTGGTCCCGGGTTCAAATCCCGGACAGACCCGAGTTCTTTCAGAAGTAATTTAGCAACTATTTAAATGCAACTAACTACAGGGTAGACCTATGAGTTGGGCATATTTTACTCGAACACACGGTCCGTTGGTCTAGGGGTATGATACTTACTTAGGGTGCGAGTGGTCCCGGGTTCAAATCCCGGACGGACCCGAGCTTTTGCAGAAGTAATTTAGTGACTATTTAAATGCAACTAATTAATTTGTAGCCCTATGAATTGAGCATATTTCTATTCCATACATGGTGCCCTGGTCTAGGGGTATGATACTCACTTTGGGTGCGAGTGTTCTAGGTTTTAAATCCCGGACGTACCCCAGTTTTTGCAAAAGTAGTTTTGTGACTATTTAATTGCAACTAATTACAGGGTAGTCCTATGAGTTGAGCATATTTTACTTACGCAGATTGTCCGTTGGTCTAGGGGTATGATACTCGCTTTGGCTGCGAGTGGTCCCGGGTTCATATCCTGGACAGACCCGAGTTCTTTCAGCTGTAATTTAGAAATTATTTAAATGCAACTAACTACAGGGTAGTCCTATGAGTTGAGCACATTTTACTTGCGCACATTGTCCGTTTGTCTAGGGGTATGATACTCGCTTTGACTGCGAGTGGTCCCGGGTTCATATCCCGGACAGACCCGAGTTTTTTCTGAAGTAATTTAGTAACTATTTAAATTCAACTAACTACAGGGTAGACCTATGAGTTGGGCATATTTTTCTTCAACACATGGTCCGTTGGTCTAGGGGGATGATACTCGCTTAGGGTGCGAGTGGTCCCGGGTTCACATCCCGGAGGGACCCGAGTTTTTGCAGAAGTAATTTAGTGACTATTTAAATGCAACTAATTAATTTGTAGCCCTATGAATTGAGCAAATTTCTACATGGTCCGTTGGTCTAGGGGTATGATACTCGCTTTGGGTGCGAGTGGTCCCGGGTTCAAATCCCAGACGGACCCAAGTTTTTGCAGACGTAGTTTTGTGACTATTTAATTGCAACTAATTACAGGGTAGTCCTATGAGTTGAGCATATTTTACTTACGCAGATTGTCCGTTGGTCTAGGGGTATGATACTCGCTTTGGCTGCGAGTGGTCCCGGGTTCATATCCTGGACAGACCCGAGTTCTTTCAGCTGTAATTTAGAAATTATTTAAATGCAACTAACTACAGGGTAGTCCTATGAGTTGAGCACATTTTATTTACGCACATTGTCCGTTCGTCTAGTGGTATAATATTCGCTTTGGCTGCGAGTGGTCCCGGGTTCAAATCCCGTACAGACACGAGTTCTTTCAGAAGTAATTTAGCAACTATTTAAATGCAACTAACTACAGGGTAGACCTATGAGTTGGGCAAATTTTACATGAACACACGGTCCGTTGGTCTAGGGGTATGATACTCGCTTAGGGTGCGAGTGGTCCCGGGTTCAAATCCCGGACAGACCCGAGTTCTTTCAGAAGAAATTTAGTAACTATTTAAATTCAACTAACTACAGGGTAGACCTATGAGTTGGGCATATTTTTCTTGAACACATGGTCCGTTGGTCTAGGGGGATGATACTCGCTTAGGGTGCGAGTGGTTCCGGGTTCAAATCCCGGAGGGACCCGAGTTTTTGCAGAAGTAATTTAGTGACTATTTAAATGCAACTAATTAATTTGTAGCCCTATGAATTGAGCATATTTCTACATGGTCCGTTGGTCAAGGGGTATGATACTCGCTTTGGGTGCGAGTGGTCCCGGGTTCAAATCCCAGACGGACCCAAGTTTTTGCAGAAGTAGTTTTGTGACTATTTAATTGCAACTAACTACAGGGTAGTCCTATGAGTTGAGCACATTTTACTTACGCACATTGTCCGTTTGTCTAGGGGTATGATACTCGCTTTGGCTGCGAGTGGTACCGGGTTCAAATCCCGGACAGACCCGAGTTCTTTCAGAAGTAATTTAGCAACTATTTAAATGCAACTAACTACAGGGTAGACCTATGAGTTGGGCATATTTTACTCGAACACACGGTCCGTTGGTCTAGGGGTATGATACTTACTTAGGGTGCGAGTGGTCCCGGGTTCAAATCCCGGACGGACCCGAGCTTTTGCAGAAGTAATTTAGTGACTATATAAATGCAACTAATTAATTTGTAGCCCTATGAATTGAGCATATTTCTATTCCATACATGGTGCCCTGGTCTAGGGGTATGATACTCGCTTTGGGTGCGAGTGTTCTAGGTTTCAAATCCCGGACGTACCCGAGTTTTTGCAAAAGTAGTTTTGTGACTATTTAATTGCAACTAATTACAGGGTAGTCCTATGAGTTGAGCATATTTTACTTACGCAGATTGTCCGTTGGTCTAGGGGTATGATACTCGCTTTGGCTGCGAGTGGTCCCGGGTTCATATCCTGGACAGACCCGAGTTCTTTCAGCGGTAATTTAGAAATTATTTAAATGCAACTAACTACAGGGTAGTCCTATGAGTTGAGCACATTTTATTTACGCACATTGTCCGTTTGTCTAGTGGTATGATATTCGCTTTGGCTGCGAGTGGTCCCGGGTTCAAATCCCGTACAGACCCGAGTTCTTTCAGAAGTAATTTAGAAACTATTTAAATGCAACTAACTACAGGGTAGACCTATGAGTTGGGCATATTTTACATGAACACACGGTCCGTTGGTCTAGGGGTATGAGTCTCGCTTTGGGTGCGAGTGGTCCCGGGTTCAAATCCCAGACGGACCCAAGTTTTTGCAGAAGTAGTTTTGTGACTATTTAATTGCAACTAATTACAGAGTAGTCCTATGAGTTGAGCACATTTTATTTACGCACATTGTCCGTTTGTCTAGTGGTATAATATTCGCTTTGGCTGCGAGTGGTCCCGGGTTCAAATCCCGTACAGACCCGAGATCTTTCAGAAGTAATTTAGCAACTATTTAAATGCAACTAACTACAGGGTAGACCTATGAGTTGGGCATATTTTACATGAACACACGGTCCGTTGGTCTAGGGGTATGAATCTCGCTTTGGGTGCGAGTGGTCCCGGGTTCAAATCCCAGACGAGCCCAAGTTTTTGCAGAAGTAGTTTTGTGACTATTTAATTGCAACTAATTACAGGGTAGTCCTATGAGTTGAGCATATTTTACTTACGCACATTGTCCGTTGGTCTAGGGGTATGATACTCGCTTTGACTGCGAGTGGTCCCGGGTTCAAATCCCGGACAGACCCGAGTTCTTTCAGAAGAAATTTAGTAACTATTTAAATTCAACTAACTACAGGGTAGACCTATGAGTTGGGCATATTTTTCTTGAACACATGGTCCGTTGGTCTAGGGGGATGATACTCGCTTAGGGTGCGAGTGGTCCCGGGTTCAAATCCCGGAGGGACCCGAGTTTTTGCAGAAGTAATTTAGTGACTATTTAAATGCAACTAATTAATTTGTAACCCTATGAATTGAGCATATTTCTACATGGTCCGTTGGTCTAGGGGTGTGATACTCGCTTTGGGTGCGAGTGGTCCCGGGTTCAAATCCCAGACGGACCCAAGTTTTTGCAGAAGTAGTTTTGTGACTATTTAATTGCAACTAATTACAGGGTAGTCGTATGAGTTGAGCATATTTGCTTGCGCAGATTGTCCGTTTTTCTTGGGGTATGAAACTCGCTTTGGCTGCGAGTGGTCCCGGGTTCAAATCCCGGACAGACCCGAATTCTTTCAGAAGTAATTTAGTAACTATTTAAATGCAACTAACTACAGGGTAGTCCTATGAGTTGAGCACATTTTACTTACGCACATTGTCCGTTTGTCTAGGGGTATGATACTCGCTTTGGCTGCGAGTGGTCCCGGGTTCAAATCCCGGACAGACCCGAGTTCTTTCAGAAGTAATTTAGCAACTATTTAAATGCAACTAACTACAGGGTAGACCTATGAGTTGGGCATATTTTACTCGAACACACGGTCCGTTGGTCTAGGGGTATGATACTTACTTAGGGTGCGAGTGGTCCCGGGTTCAAATCCCGGACGGACCCGAGCTTTTGCAGAAGTAATTTAGTGACTATTTAAATGCAACTAATTAATTTGTAGCCCTATGAATTGAGCATATTTCTATTCCATACATGGTGCCCTGGTCTAGGGGTATGATACTCACTTTGGGTGCGAGTGTTCTAGGTTTTAAATCCCGGACGTACCCCAGTTTTTGCAAAAGTAGTTTTGTGACTATTTAATTGCAACTAATTACAGGGTAGTCCTATGAGTTGAGCATATTTTACTTACGCAGATTGTCCGTTGGTCTAGGGGTATGATACTCGCTTTGGCTGCGAGTGGTCCCGGGTTCATATCCTGGACAGACCCGAGTTCTTTCAGCTGTAATTTAGAAATTATTTAAATGCAACTAACTACAGGGTAGTCCTATGAGTTGAGCACATTTTACTTGCGCACATTGTCCGTTTGTCTAGGGGTATGATACTCGCTTTGGCTGCGAGTGGTCCCGGGTTCAAATCCCGGACAGACCCGAGTTCTTTCAGAAGTAATTTAGCAACTATTTAAATGCAACTAACTACAGGGTAGACCTATGAGTTGGGCATATTTTACATGAACTCACGGTCCGTTGGTCTAGGGGTATGAATCCCGCTTAGGGTGCGAGTGGTCCCGGGTTCAAATCCCGGACGGACCCGAGATTTTGCGGAAGTAGTTTTGGGACTATATAATTGCAACTAATTACAGGGTAGTCTATGAGTTGAGCATATTTTACTTACACACATTGTCCGTTGGTCTAGGAGTATGACACTCGCTTAGGTGCGAGTGGTCTCGGGTTCTAATCCCGGACGGACCCGAGTTTTTTAAGAAGTAATTTAGTGACTATTTAAATGCAACTAACTAATTTGTAGCCCTATGAATTGAGCATATTTCTATTCCATACATGGTGCGCTGGTCTAGGGGTATGATACTCCCTTTGTGTGCGAGTGTTCTAGGTTTCAAATCCCGGACGCACCCGAGTTTTTGCAGAAGTAGTTTTGTGACTATTTAATTGCAACTAATTACAGGGTAGTCCTATAAGTTGAGCATATTTTACTTCCGCAGATTGTCCGTTGGTCTAGGGGTATGATACTCGCTTTGGCTGCGAGTGGTCCCGGGTTCAAATCCCGGACAGACCCGAGTTCTTTCAGAAGTAATTTAGCAACTATTTAAATGCAACTAACTACAGGGTAGACCTATGAGTTGGGCATATTTTACTCGACCACACGGTCCGTTGGTCTAGGGGTATAATACTTACTTAGGGTGCGAGTGGTCTCGGGTTCAAATCCCGGACAGACCCGAGTTCTTTCAGAAGTAATTTAGCAACTATTTAAATGCAACTAACTACAGGGTAGACCTATGAGTTGGGCATATTTTACTCGAACACACGGTCCGTTGGTCTAGGGGTATGATACTCGCTTAGGGTGCGAGTGGTCCCGGGTTCAATTCCCGGAGGGACCCGAGTTTTTGCAGAAGTAATTTAGTGACTATTTAAATGCAACTAATTAATTTGTAGCCCTATGAATTGAGCATATTTCTACATGGTCCGTTGGTCTAGGGGTATGATACTCGCTTTGGGTGCGAGTGGTCCCGGGTTCAAATCCCTGACGGACCCAAGTTTTTGCAGAAGTAGTTTTGTGACTATTTAATTGCAACTAATTACAGGGTAGTCCTATGAGTTGAGCACATTTTACTTACGCACATTGTCCGTTTGTCTAGGGGTATGATACTCGCTTTGGCTGCGAGTGGTCCCGGGTTCAAATCCCGGACAGACCCGAGTTCTTTCAGAAGTAATTTAGCAACTATTTAAATGCAACTAACTACAGGGTAGACCTATGAGTTGGGCATATTTTACACGAACACACGGTCCGTTGGTCTAGGGGTATGAATCTCGCTTAGGGTGCGAGTGGTCCCGGGTTCAAATCCCGGACGGACCCGAGATTTTGCGTAAGTAGTTTTGGGACTATGTAATTGCAACTAATTACAGGGTAGTCCTATGAGTTGAGCATATTTTACTTACTTACATTGTCCGTTGGTCTAGGAGTATGACACTCGCTTAGGTGCGAGTGGTCTCGGGTTCTAATCCCGGACGGACCCGAGTTTTTGAAGAAGTAATTTAGTGACTATTTAAATGCAACTAACTAATTTGTAGCCCTATGAATTGAGCATATTTCTATTCCATACATGGTGCGCTGGTCTAGGGGTATGATACTCCCTTTGTGTGCGAGTGTTCTAGGTTTCAAATCCCGGACGCACCCGAGTTTTTGCAGAAGTAGTTTCGTGACTATTTAATTGCAACTATTTACAGGGTAGGCCTATTAGTTGAGCACATTTTTCTTACACATATGGTCCGTTGGTCTAGGGGTATGATACTCGCTTTGGGTGCGAGTGGTCCCGGGTTCAAATCCCGGACGGACCCAAGTTTTTGCAGAAGTAGTTTTGTGACTATTTAATTGCAACTAATTACAGGGTAGTCCTATGAGTTGAGCATATTTTACTTTCGCAGATTGTCCGTTGGTCTAGGGGTATGATACTCGCTTAGGGTGCGAGTGGTCCCGGGTTCAAATCCCGGAGGAACCCGAGTTTTTGCAGAAGTAATTTAGTGACTATTTAAATGCAACTAATTAATTTGTAGCCCTATGAATTGAGCATATTTCTACATGGTCCGTTGGTCTAGGGGTATGATACTCGCTTTGGGTGCGAGTGGTCCCGGGTTCAAATCCCAGACGGACCCAAGTTTTTGCAGAAGTAGTTTTGTGACTATTTAATTGCAACTAATTACAGGGTAGTCCTATGAGTTGAGCATATTTTACTTACGCAGATTGTCCGTTGGCCTAGGGGTATGAAACTCGCTTTGGCTGCCAGTGGTCCCGGGTTCAAATCCCGGACAGACCCGAGTTCTTTCAGAAGTAATTTAGCAACTATTTAAATGCAACTAACTACAGGGTAGACCTATGAGTTGGGCATATTTTACATGAACACACGGTCCGTTGGTCTAGGGGTATGAATCTCGCTTAGGGTGCGAGTGGTCCCGGGTTCAAATCCCGGACGGACCCGAGATTTTGCGGAAGTAGTTTTGGGACTATATAATTGCAACTAATTACAGGGTAGTCCTATGAGTTGAGCATATTTTACTTACGCATATTGTCCGTTGGTCTAGGAGTATGACACTCGCTTAGGTGCGAGTTGTCTCGGGTTCTAATCCCGGACGGACCCGAGTTTTTGAAGAAGTAATTTAGTGACTATTTAAATGCAACTAACTAATTTGTAGCCCTATGAATTGAGCATATTTCTATTCCATACATGGTGCGCTGGTCTAGGGGTATGATACTCCCTTTGTGTGCGAGTGTTCTAGGTTTCAAATCCCGGACGCACCCGAGTTTTTGCAGAAGTAGTTTCGTGACTATTTAATTGCAACTATTTACAGGGTAGGCCTATTAGTTGAGCACATTTTTCTTACACATATGGTCCGTTGGTCTAGGGGTATGATACTCGCTTTGGGTGCGAGTGGTCCCGGGTTCAAATCCCGGACGGACCCAAGTTTTTGCAGAAGTAGTTTTGTGACTATTTAATTGCAACTAATTACAGGGTAGTCCTATGAGTTGAGCATATTTTACTTCCGCAGATTGTCCGTTGGTCTAGGGGTATGATACTCGCTTTGGCTGCGAGTGGTCCCGGGTTCAAATCCCGGACAGACCCGAGTTCTTTCAGAAGTAATTTAGCAACTATTTAAATGCAACTAACTACAGGGTAGACCTATGAGTTGGGCATATTTTACTCGACCACACGGTCCGTTGGTCTAGGGGTATAATACTTACTTAGGGTGCGAGTGGTCTCGGGTTCAAATCCCGGACAGACCCGAGTTCTTTCAGAAGTAATTTAGCAACTATTTAAATGCAACTAACTACAGGGTAGACCTATGAGTTGGGCATATTTTACTCGAACACACGGTCCGTTGGTCTAGGGGTATGATACTCGCTTAGGGTGCGAGTGGTCCCGGGTTCAATTCCCGGAGGGACCCGAGTTTTTGCAGAAGTAATTTAGTGACTATTTAAATGCAACTAATTAATTTGTAGCCCTATGAATTGAGCATATTTCTACATGGTCCGTTGGTCTAGGGGTATGATACTCGCTTTGGGTGCGAGTGATCCCGGGTTCAAATCCCTGACGGACCCAAGTTTTTGCAGAAGTAGTTTTGTGACTATTTAATTGCAACTAATTACAGGGTAGTCCTATGAGTTGAGCACATTTTACTTACGCACATTGTCCGTTTGTCTAGGGGTATGATACTCGCTTTGGCTGCGAGTGGTCCCGGGTTCAAATCCCGGACAGACCCGAGTTCTTTCAGAAGTAATTTAGCAACTATTTAAATGCAACTAACTACAGGGTAGACCTATGAGTTGGGCATATTTTACACGAACACACGGTCCGTTGGTCTAGGGGTATGAATCTCGCTTAGGGTGCGAGTGGTCCCGGGTTCAAATCCCGGACGGACCCGAGATTTTGCGTAAGTAGTTTTGGGACTATGTAATTGCAACTAATTACAGGGTAGTCCTATGAGTTGAGCATATTTTACTTACTTACATTGTCCGTTGGTCTAGGAGTATGACACTCGCTTAGGTGCGAGTGGTCTCGGGTTCTAATCCCGGACGGACCCGAGTTTTTGAAGAAGTAATTTAGTGACTATTTAAATGCAACTAACTAATTTGTAGCCCTATGAATTGAGCATATTTCTATTCCATACATGGTGCGCTGGTCTAGGGGTATGATACTCCCTTTGTGTGCGAGTGTTCTAGGTTTCAAATCCCGGACGCACCCGAGTTTTTGCAGAAGTAGTTTCGTGACTATTTAATTGCAACTATTTACAGGGTAGGCCTATTAGTTGAGCACATTTTTCTTACACATATGGTCCGTTGGTCTAGGGGTATGATACTCGCTTTGGGTGCGAGTGGTCCCGGGTTCAAATCCCGGACGGACCCAAGTTTTTGCAGAAGTAGTTTTGTGACTATTTAATTGCAACTAATTACAGGGTAGTCCTATGAGTTGAGCATATTTTACTTTCGCAGATTGTCCGTTGGTCTAGGGGTATGATACTCGCTTAGGGTGCGAGTGGTCCCGGGTTCAAATCCCGGAGGAACCCGAGTTTTTGCAGAAGTAATTTAGTGACTATTTAAATGCAACTAATTAATTTGTAGCCCTATGAATTGAGCATATTTCTACATGGTCCGTTGGTCTAGGGGTATGATACTCGCTTTGGGTGCGAGTGGTCCCGGGTTCAAATCCCAGACGGACCCAAGTTTTTGCAGAAGTAGTTTTGTGACTATTTAATTGCAACTAATTACAGGGTAGTCCTATGAGTTGAGCATATTTTACTTACGCAGATTGTCCGTTGGCCTAGGGGTATGAAACTCGCTTTGGCTGCCAGTGGTCCCGGGTTCAAATCCCGGACAGACCCGAGTTCTTTCAGAAGTAATTTAGCAACTATTTAAATGCAACTAACTACAGGGTAGACCTATGAGTTGGGCATATTTTACATGAACACACGGTCCGTTGGTCTAGGGGTATGAATCTCGCTTAGGGTGCGAGTGGTCCCGGGTTCAAATCCCGGACGGACCCGAGATTTTGCGGAAGTAGTTTTGGGACTATATAATTGCAACTAATTACAGGGTAGTCCTATGAGTTGAGCATATTTTACTTACGCATATTGTCCGTTGGTCTAGGAGTATGACACTCGCTTAGGTGCGAGTTGTCTCGGGTTCTAATCCCGGACGGACCCGAGTTTTTGAAGAAGTAATTTAGTGACTATTTAAATGCAACTAACTAATTTGTAGCCCTATGAATTGAGCATATTTCTATTCCATACATGGTGCGCTGGTCTAGGGGTATGATACTCCCTTTGTGTGCGAGTGTTCTAGGTTTCAAATCCCGGACGCACCCGAGTTTTTGCAGAAGTAGTTTCGTGACTATTTAATTGCAACTATTTACAGGGTAGGCCTATTAGTTGAGCACATTTTTCTTACACATATGGTCCGTTGGTCTAGGGGTATGATACTCGCTTTGGGTGCGAGTGGTCCCGGGTTCAAATCCCGGACGGACCCAAGTTTTTGCAGAAGTAGTTTTGTGACTATTTAATTGCAACTAATTACAGGGTAGTCCTATGAGTTGAGCATATTTTACTTACGCAGATTGTCCGTTTTTCTTGGGGTATGAAACTCGCTTTGGCTGCGAGTGGTCCCGGGTTCAAATCCCGGACAGACCCGAATTCTTTCAGAAGTAATTTAGTAACTATTTAAATGCAACTAACTACAGGGTAGACCTATGAGTTGGGCATATTTTACTCGAACACACGGTCCGTTGGTCTAGGGGTATGATACTTACTTAGGGTGCGAGTGGTCCCGGGTTCAAATCCCGGACGGACCCGAGCTTTTGCAGAAGTAATTTAGTGACTATTTAAATGCAACTAATTAATTTGTAGCCCTATGAATTGAGCATATTTCTATTCCATACATGGTGCCCTGGTCTAGGGGTATGATACTCGCTTTGGGTGCGAGTGGTCCCGGGTTCAAATCCCAGACGGACCCAAGTTTTTGCAGAAGTAGTTTTGTGACTATTTAATTGCAACTAATTACAGGGTAGTCCTATGAGTTGAGCATATTTTACTTACGCAGATTGTCCGTTGGCCTAGGGGTATGAAACTCGCTTTGGCTGCCAGTGGTCCCGGGTTCAAATCCCGGACAGACCCGAGTTCTTTCAGAAGTAATTTAGCAACTATTTAAATGCAACTAACTACAGGGTAGACCTATGAGTTGGGCATATTTTACATGAACACACGGTCCGTTGGTCTAGGGGTATGAATCTCGCTTAGGGTGCGAGTGGTCCCGGGTTCAAATCCCGGACGGACCCGAGATTTTGCGGAAGTAGTTTTGGGACTATATAATTGCAACTAATTACAGGGTAGTCCTATGAGTTGAGCATATTTTACTTACGCATATTGTCCGTTGGTCTAGGAGTATGACACTCGCTTAGGTGCGAGTTGTCTCGGGTTCTAATCCCGGACGGACCCGAGTTTTTGAAGAAGTAATTTAGTGACTATTTAAATGCAACTAACTAATTTGTAGCCCTATGAATTGAGCATATTTCTATTCCATACATGGTGCGCTGGTCTAGGGGTATGATACTCCCTTTGTGTGCGAGTGTTCTAGGTTTCAAATCCCGGACGCACCCGAGTTTTTGCAGAAGTAGTTTCGTGACTATTTAATTGCAACTATTTACAGGGTAGGCCTATTAGTTGAGCACATTTTTCTTACACATATGGTCCGTTGGTCTAGGGGTATGATACTCGCTTTGGGTGCGAGTGGTCCCGGGTTCAAATCCCGGACGGACCCAAGTTTTTGCAGAAGTAGTTTTGTGACTATTTAATTGCAACTAATTACAGGGTAGTCCTATGAGTTGAGCATATTTTACTTACGCAGATTGTCCGTTTTTCTTGGGGTATGAAACTCGCTTTGGCTGCGAGTGGTCCCGGGTTCAAATCCCGGACAGACCCGAATTCTTTCAGAAGTAATTTAGTAACTATTTAAATGCAACTAACTACAGGGTAGACCTATGAGTTGGGCATATTTTACTCGAACACACGGTCCGTTGGTCTAGGGGTATGATACTTACTTAGGGTGCGAGTGGTCCCGGGTTCAAATCCCGGACGGACCCGAGCTTTTGCAGAAGTAATTTAGTGACTATTTAAATGCAACTAATTAATTTGTAGCCCTATGAATTGAGCATATTTCTATTCCATACATGGTGCCCTGGTCTAGGGGTATGATACTCGCTTTGGGTGCGAGTGTTCTAGGTTTCAAATCCCGGACGTACCCGAGTTTTTGCAAAAGTAGTTTTGTGACTATTTAATTGCAACTAATTACAGGGTAGTCCTATGAGTTGAGCATATTTTACTTACGCAGATTGTCCGTTGGTCTAGGGGTATGATACTCGCTTTGGCTGCGAGTGGTCCCGGGTTCAAATCCCGTACAGACCCGAGTTCTTTCAGAAGTAATTTAGCAACTATTTAAATGCAACTAACTACAGGGTAGACCTATGAGTTGGGCATATTTTACATGAACACACGGTCCGTTGGTCTAGGGGTATGAATCTCGCTTTGGGTGCGAGTGGTCCCGGGTTCAAATCCCAGACGGACCCAAGTTTTTGCAGAAGTAGTTTTGTGACTGTTTAATTGCAACTAATTACAGGGTAGTCCTATGAGTTGAGCATATTTTACTTACGCAGATTGTCCGTTGGTCTAGGGGTATGAAACTCGCTTTGGCTGCGAGTGGTCTTGGGTTCAAATCCCGGACAGACCCGAGTTCTTCCAGAAGTAATTTAGCAACTATTTAAATGCAACTAACTACAGGGTAGACCTATGAGTTGGGCATATTTTACATGAACACACGGTCCGTTGGTCTAGGGGTATGAATCTCGCTTTGGGTGCGAGTGGTCCCGGGTTCAAATCCCAGACGGACCCAAGTTTTTGCAGAAGTAGTTTTGTGACTATTTAATTGCAACTAATTACAGGGTAGTCCTATGAGTTGAGCATATTTTACTTACGCAGATTGTCCGTTGGTCTAGGGGTATGAAACTCGCTTTGGCTGCGAGTGGTCCCGGGTTCAAATCCCGGACAGACCCGAGTTCTTCCAGAAGTAATTTAGTAACTATTTAAATTCAACTAACTACAGGGTAGACCTATGAGTTGGGCATATTTTACTCGAACACACGGTCCGTTGGTCTAGGGGTATGATACTCGCTTAGGGTGCGAGTGGTCCCGGGTTCAAATCCCGGAGGGACCCGAGTTTTTGCAGAAGTAATTTAGTGACTATTTAAATGCAACTAATTAATTTGTAGCCCTATGAATTGAGCATATTTCTACATGGTCTGTTGGTCTAGGGGTATGATACTCGCTTTGGGTGCGAGTGGTCCCGGGTTCAAATCCCAGACGGACCCAAGTTTTTGCAGAAGTAGTTTTGTGACTATTTAATTGCAACTAATTACAGGGTAGTCGTATGAGTTGAGCATATTTTACTTACGCAGATTGTCCGTTTTTCTTGGGGTATGAAACTCGCTTTGGCTGCGAGTGGTCCCGGGTTCAAATCCCGGACAGACCCGAGTTCTTTCAGAAGTAATTTAGCAACTATTTAAATGCAACTAACTACAGGGTAGACCTATGAGTTGGGCATATTTTACTCGAACACACGGTCCGTTGGTCTAGGGGTATGATACTCGCTTAGGGTGCGAGTGTTCTAGGTTTCAAATCCCGGACGCACCCGAGTTTTTGCAGAAGTAGTTTCGTGACTATTTAATTGCAACTATTTACAGGGTAGGCCTATTAGTTGAGCACATTTTTCTTACACATATGGTCCGTTGGTCTAGGGGTATGATACTCGCTTTGGGTGCGAGTGGTCCCGGGTTCAAATCCCGGACGGACCCAAGTTTTTGCAGAAGTAGTTTTGTGACTATTTAATTGCAACTAATTACAGGGTAGTCCTATGAGTTGAGCATATTTTACTTACGCAGATTGTCCGTTTTTCTTGGGGTATGAAACTCGCTTTGGCTGCGAGTGGTCCCGGGTTCAAATCCCGGACAGACCCGAATTCTTTCAGAAGTAATTTAGTAACTATTTAAATGCAACTAACTACAGGGTAGACCTATGAGTTGGGCATATTTTACTCGAACACACGGTCCGTTGGTCTAGGGGTATGATACTTACTTAGGGTGCGAGTGGTCCCGGGTTCAAATCCCGGACGGACCCGAGCTTTTGCAGAAGTAATTTAGTGACTATTTAAATGCAACTAATTAATTTGTAGCCCTATGAATTGAGCATATTTCTATTCCATACATGGTGCCCTGGTCTAGGGGTATGATACTCGCTTTGGGTGCGAGTGTTCTAGGTTTCAAATCCCGGACGTACCCGAGTTTTTGCAAAAGTAGTTTTGTGACTATTTAATTGCAACTAATTACAGGGTAGTCCTATGAGTTGAGCATATTTTACTTACGCAGATTGTCCGTTGGTCTAGGGGTATGATACTCGCTTTGGCTGCGAGTGGTCCCGGGTTCAAATCCCGTACAGACCCGAGTTCTTTCAGAAGTAATTTAGCAACTATTTAAATGCAACTAACTACAGGGTAGACCTATGAGTTGGGCATATTTTACATGAACACACGGTCCGTTGGTCTAGGGGTATGAATCTCGCTTTGGGTGCGAGTGGTCCCGGGTTCAAATCCCAGACGGACCCAAGTTTTTGCAGAAGTAGTTTTGTGACTGTTTAATTGCAACTAATTACAGGGTAGTCCTATGAGTTGAGCATATTTTACTTACGCAGATTGTCCGTTGGTCTAGGGGTATGAAACTCGCTTTGGCTGCGAGTGGTCTTGGGTTCAAATCCCGGACAGACCCGAGTTCTTCCAGAAGTAATTTAGCAACTATTTAAATGCAACTAACTACAGGGTAGACCTATGAGTTGGGCATATTTTACATGAACACACGGTCCGTTGGTCTAGGGGTATGAATCTCGCTTTGGGTGCGAGTGGTCCCGGGTTCAAATCCCAGACGGACCCAAGTTTTTGCAGAAGTAGTTTTGTGACTATTTAATTGCAACTAATTACAGGGTAGTCCTATGAGTTGAGCATATTTTACTTACGCAGATTGTCCGTTGGTCTAGGGGTATGAAACTCGCTTTGGCTGCGAGTGGTCCCGGGTTCAAATCCCGGACAGACCCGAGTTCTTCCAGAAGTAATTTAGTAACTATTTAAATTCAACTAACTACAGGGTAGACCTATGAGTTGGGCATATTTTACTCGAACACACGGTCCGTTGGTCTAGGGGTATGATACTCGCTTAGGGTGCGAGTGGTCCCGGGTTCAAATCCCGGAGGGACCCGAGTTTTTGCAGAAGTAATTTAGTGACTATTTAAATGCAACTAATTAATTTGTAGCCCTATGAATTGAGCATATTTCTACATGGTCCGTTGGTCTAGGGGTATGATACTCGCTTTGGGTGCGAGTGGTCCCGGGTTCAAATCCCAGACGGACCCAAGTTTTTGCAGAAGTAGTTTTGTGACTATTTAATTGCAACTAATTACAGGGTAGTCGTATGAGTTGAGCATATTTTACTTACGCAGATTGTCCGTTTTTCTTGGGGTATGAAACTCGCTTTGGCTGCGAGTGGTCCCGGGTTCAAATCCCGGACAGACCCGAGTTCTTTCAGAAGTAATTTAGCAACTATTTAAATGCAACTAACTACAGGGTAGACCTATGAGTTGGGCATATTTTACTCGAACACACGGTCCGTTGGTCTAGGGGTATGATACTCGCTTAGGGTGCGAGTGGTCCCGGGTTCAATTCCCGGAGGGACCCGAGTTTTTGCAGAAGTAATTTAGTGACTATTTAAATGCAACTAATTAATTTGTAGCCCTATGAATTGAGCATATTTCTACATGGTCCGTTGGTCTAGGGGTATGATACTCGCTTTGGGTGCGAGTGGTCCCGGGTTCAAATCCCAGACGGACCCAAGTTTTTGCAGAAGTAGTTTTGTGACTATTTAATTGCAACTAATTACAGGGTAGTCCTATGAGTTGAGCACATTTTACTTACGCACATTGTCCGTTTGTCTAGGGGTATGATACTCGCTTTGGCTGCGAGTGGTCCCGGGTTCAAATCCCGGACAGACCCGAGTTCTTTCAGAAGTAATTTAGCAACTATTTAAATGCAACTAACTACAGGGTAGACCTATGAGTTGGGCATATTTTACACGAACACACGGTCCGTTGGTCTAGGGGTATGAATCTCGCTTAGGGTGCGAGTGGTCCCGGGTTCAAATCCCGGACGGACCCGAGATTTTGCGTAAGTAGTTTTGGGACTATGTAATTGCAACTAATTACAGGGTAGTCCTATGAGTTGAGCATATTTTACTTACTTACATTGTCCGTTGGTCTAGGAGTATGACACTCGCTTAGGTGCGAGTGGTCTCGGGTTCTAATCCCGGACGGACCCGAGTTTTTGAAGAAGTAATTTAGTGACTATTTAAATGCAACTAACTAATTTGTAGCCCTATGAATTGAGCATATTTCTATTCCATACATGGTGCGCTGGTCTAGGGGTATGATACTCCCTTTGTGTGCGAGTGTTCTAGGTTTCAAATCCCGGACGCACCCGAGTTTTTGCAGAAGTAGTTTCGTGACTATTTAATTGCAACTATTTACAGGGTAGGCCTATTAGTTGAGCACATTTTTCTTACACATATGGTCCGTTGGTCTAGGGGTATGATACTCGCTTTGGGTGCGAGTGGTCCCGGGTTCAAATCCCAGACGGACCCCTGTTTTTGCAGAAGTAGTTTTGTGACTATTTAATTGCAACTAATTACAGGGAAGTCCTATGAGTTGAGCATATTTTACTTTCGCAGATTGTCCGTTGGTCTAGGGGTATGATACTCGCTTAGGGTGCGAGTGGTCCCGGGTTCAAATCCCGGAGGGACCCGAGTTTTTGCAGAAGTAATTTAGTGACTATTTAAATGCAACTAATTAATTTGTAGCCCTATGAATTGAGCATATTTCTACATGGTCCGTTGGTCTCGGGGTATGATACTCGCTTTGGGTGCGAGTGGTCCCGGGTTCAAATTCCAGACGGACCCAAGTTTTTGCAGAAGTAGTTTTGTGACTATTTAATTGCAACTAATTACAGGGTAGTCCTATGAGTTGAGCATATTTTACTTACGCAGATTGTCCGTTGGCCTAGGGGTATGAAACTCGCTTTGGCTGCCAGTGGTCCCGGGTTCAAATCCCGGACAGACCCGAGTTCTTTCAGAAGTAATTTAGCAACTATTTAAATGCAACTAACTACAGGGTAGACCTATGAGTTGGGCATGTTTTACATGAACACACGGTCCGTTGGTCTAGGGGTATGAATCTCGCTTAGGGTGCGAGTGGTCCCGGGTTCAAATCCCGGACGGACCCGAGCTTTTGCAGAAGTAATTTAGTGACTATTTAAATGCAACTAATTAATTTGTAGCCCTATGAATTGAGCATATTTCTATTCCATACATGGTGCCCTGGTCTAGGGGTATGATACTCGCTTTGGGTGCGAATGTTCTAGGTTTCAAATCCCGGACGTACCCGAGTTTTTGCAAAAGTAGTTTTGTGACTATTTAATTGCAACTAATTACAGGGTAGTCCTATGAGTAGAGCATATTTTACTTACGCAGATTGTCCGTTGGTCTAGGGGTATGATACTCGCTTTGGCTGCGAGTGGTCCCGGGTTCAAATCCCGTACAGACCCGAGTTCTTTCAGAAGTAATTTAGCAACTATTTAAATGCAACTAACTACAGGGTAGACCTATAAGTTGGGCATATTTTACATGAACACACGGTCCGTTGGTCTAGGGGTATGAATCTCGCTTTGGGTGCGAGTGGTCCCGGGTTTAAATCCCAGACGGACCCAAGTTTTTGCAGAAGAAGTTTTGTGACTATTTAATTGCAACTAATTACAGGGTAGTCCTATGAGTTGAGCATATTTTACTTACGCAGATTGTCCGTTGGTCTAGGGGTATGAAACTCGCTTTGGCTGCGAGTGGTCTTGGGTTCAAATCCCGCACAGACCCGAGTTCTTCCAGAAGTAATTTAGTAACTATTTAAATTCAACTAACTACAGGGTAGACCTATGAGTTGGGCATATTTTACTCGAACACACGGTCCGTTGGTCTAGGGGTATGATACTCCCTTAGGGTGCGAGTGGTCCCGGGTTCAAATCCCGGACGGACCCGAGCTTTTGCAGAAGTAGTTTTGGGACTGTATAATTTGAACTAATTACAGGTTAGTCCTATGAGTTGAGCACATTTTACTTACGCACATTGTCCGTTTGTCTAGGGGTATGATACTCGCTTTGGCTGCGAGTGGTCCCGGGATCAAATCCCGGACAGACCCGAGTTCTTTCAGAAGTAATTTAGCAACTATTTAAATGCAACTAACTACAGGGTAGACCTAGGAGTTGGGCATATTTTACTCGAACACACGGTCCGTTGGTCTAGGGGTATGATACTTACTTAGGGTGCGAGTGGTCCCGGGTTCAAATCCCGGACTGACCCGAGCTTTTGCAGAAGTAATTTAGTGACTATTTAAATGCAACTAATTAATTTGTAGCCCTATGAATTGAGCATATTTCTATTCCATACATGGTGCCCTGGTCTAGGGGTATGATACTCGCTTTGGGTGCGAGTGTTCTAGGTTTCAAATCCCGGACGTACCCGAGTTTTTGCAAAAGTAGTTTTGTGACTATTTAATTGCAACTAATTACAGGGTAGTCCTATGAGTTGAGCATATTTTACTTACGCAGATTGTCCGTTGGTCTAGGGGTATGATACTCGCTTTGGCTGCGAGTGGTCCCGGGTTCATATCCTGGACAGACCCGAGTTCTTTCAGCTGTAATTTAGAAATTATTTAAATGCAACTAACTACAGGGTAGTCCTATGAGTTGAGCACATTTTACTTACGCACATTATCCGTTTGTCTAGGGGTATGATACTCGCTTTGGCTGCGAGTGGTCCCGGGTTTAAATCCCGGACAGACCCGAGTTCTTTCAGAAGTAATTTAGCAACTATTTAAATGCAACTAACTACAGGGTAGACCTATGAGTTGGGCATATTTTACATGAACACACGGTCCGTTGGTCTGGGGGTATGAATCTCGCTTAGGGTGCGAGTGGTCCCGGGTTCAAATCCCGGACGGACCCGAGATTTTGCGGAAGTAGTTTTGGTACTATATAATTGCAACTAATTACAGGGTAGTCCTATGAGTTGAGCATATTTTACTTACGCACATTGTCCGTTGGTCTAGGAGTATGACACTCGCTTAGGTGCGAGTGGTCTCGGGTTCTAATCCCGGACGGACCCGAGTTTTTGAAGAAGTAATTTAGTGACTATTTAAATGCAACTAACTAATTTGTAGCCCTATGAATTGAGCATATTTCTATTCCATACATGGTGCGCTGGTCTAGGGGTATGATACTCCCTTTGTGTGCGAGTGTTCTAGGTTTCAAATCCCGGACGCACCCGAGTTTTTGCAGAAGTAGTTTCGTGACTATTTAATTGCAACTATTTACAGGGTAGGCCTATTAGTTGAGCACATTTTTCTTACACATATGGTCCGTTGGTCTAGGGGTATGATACTCGCTTTGGGTGCGAGTGGTCCCGGGTTCAAATCCCGGACGGACCCAAGTTTTTGCAGAAGTAGTTTTGTGACTATTTAATTGCAACTAATTACAGGGTAGTCCTATGAGTTGAGCATATTTTACTTTCGCAGATTGTCCGTTGGTCTAGGGGTATGATACTCGCTTTGGCGCGAGTGGTCTCGGGTTCAAATCCCGGACAGACCCGAGTTCTTTCAGAAGTAATTAAGCAACTATTTAAATGCAACTAACTACAGGGTAGACCTATGAGTTGGGCATATTTTACTCGAACACACGGTCCGTTGGTCTAGGGGTATGATACTCGCTTAGGGTGCGAGTCGTCCCGGGTTCAAATCCCGGAGGGACCCGAGTTTTTGCAGAAGTAATTTAGTGACTATTTAAATGCAACTAATTAATTTGTAGCCCTATGAATTGAGCATATTTCTACATGGTCCGTTGGTCTAAGGGTATGAGGGCTTTGGGTGCGAGTGGTCCCGGGTACAAATCCCAGACGGACCCAAGTTTTTGCAGAAGTAGTTTTGTGACTATTTAATTGCAACTAATTACAGGGTAGTCCTATGAGTTGAGCATATTTTACTTACGCAGATTGTCCGTTGGTCTAGGGGTATGATACTCGCTTTGACTGCGAGTGGTCCCGGGTTCAAATCCCGGACAGACCCGAGTTCTTTCAGAAGTAATTTAGTAACTATTTAAATTCAACTAACTACAGGGTAGGCCTATGAGTTGGGCATATTTTTCTTGAACACATGGTCCGTTGGTCTAGGGGGATGATACTCGCTTAGGGTGCGAGTGGTCCCGGGTTCAAATCCCGGAGGGACCCGAGTTTTTGCAGAAGTAATTTAGTGACTATTTAAATGCAACTAATTAATTTGTAGCCCTATGAATTGAGCATATTTCTGCATGGTCCGTTGGTCTAGGGGTATGATACTCGCTTTGGGTGCGAGTGGTCCCGGGTTCAAATCCCAGACGGACCCAAGTTTTTGCAGAAGTAGTTTTGTGACTATTTAATTGCAACTAATTACAGGGTAGTCCTATGAGTTGAGCATATTTTACTTACGCAGATTGTCCGTTGGTCTAGGGGTATGAAACTCGCTTTGGCTGCGAGTGGTCCCGGGTTCAAATCCCGGACAGACCCGAGTTCTTCCAGAAGTAATTTAGTAACTATTTAAATTCAACTAACTACAGGGTAGACCTATGAGATGGGCATATTTTACTCGAACACACGGTCCGTTGGTCTAGGGGTACGATACTCGCTTAGGGTGCGAGTGGTCCCGGGTTCAAATCCCGGACGGACCCGAGCTTTTGCAGAAGTAGTTTTGGGACTGTATAATTTGAACTAATTACAGGTTAGTCCTATGAGTTGAGCATATTTTACTTACGCACATTGTCCGTTGGTCTAGGGGTATGATACTCGCTTTGACTGCGAGTTGTCCCGGGTTCAAATCCCGGACAGACCCGAGTTCTTTCAGAAGTAATTTAGTAACTATTTAAATTCAACTAACTACAGGGTAGACCTATGAGTTGGGCATATTTTTCTTGAACACACGGTCCGTTGGTCTAGGGGTATGATACTCGCTTAGGGTGCGAGTGTTCTAGGTTTCAAATCCCGGACGTACCCGAGTTTTTGCAGAAGTAGTTTTGTGACTATTTAATCCTATGAAAAACATTAACATGTACAAAAATGGGCCAAGCCTCGCTTCGTGCCCGCTCCGCCGTAAAACGTTCTGAGATCCCATGTAGAGCCAAGTCTGCCTTTTGTTCTCATTCAATCGCCAATTGAACAATTATGTTATAAATTAAGTCCTTTTCCTAATTAATAACCAATATTCTTTGACTCTATCATTATTATACATCTTTGTTCGTATCAAAAATATCGTGACTTGGCAATCGCAGGTAAGTAATATTAAAAGGAAGTCACTAAATCGTTGCCGATTTTAAAATAATCGAAGGGATGTTCACTAAATCGTTTATGGTATAGGGGATATGTACAAGTTTATAAGATGAGTCATGCTCAACCCTATGTACAAATTATATGGTGAGTTATGCATAACCCTATTTACATGTTTATTAGGTGAGTTATACATAACCTTATGTACACATTTATAAGGTAATTACCTGCGCTTGCCAAGTCACGATATTTTTGATACGAACAAAGATGTATAATAATGATAGAGTCAAAGAATATTGGTTATTAATTAGGAAAAGGACTTAATTTATAACATAATTGTTCAATTGGCGATTGAATGAGAACAAAAGGCAGACTTGGCTCTACATGGGATCTCAGAACGTTTTACGGCGGAGCGGGCACGAAGCGAGGCTTGGCCCATTTTTGTACATGTTAATGTTTTTCATAGGATCTCACTTCTTTTTGTAGACCCTCTCGTTATACTTCGGTAGTTATATTAAAAGAAGACCCTCTCATGGTACTTCGTTTACCAATATAATCGCTAACGTTTCTCCATATTTACGCTGAATTACCCCTTTCGACCCGCAGAGAATATGCAATAAAGGTTGTATACGCGATATCCTAATATAAGAATGTAGCATCAGTTACGACACATTTCTTTTAAATTACTACACCTATTAGCTTTAATATATATTTAACTTTCGGTTAACTTTGGCCCATTACGTCCTTTCATCAAGAACACACACTATTACTGTTAAAAAGACGGCAGCGCCATCTAGTTTTAAAATAAAGAACTAAAGAACAATTTTATAAAAATTTCGGGATGTTTTAATTTTTCTGTGCTTTATAAAATAAATGAAAACTAAATCCTGAATTTTAAGTTTCTATCTACCCTAGAAGTACCTTAGAATTTTGATGATCGGTGAGTGAGTGAGTGAGTGACAAAATAAGGGAAATTTCACCTGCGATATTTCGAAAAGTATATTGGGTAGGATCTTGAAATTTGGAAACTATAGCTAGAATTGACAGTCCTCGCGGCAAGCAAAATTTCAGACTTTTACCTATACCCATAGCGAAGTTACAGTGGGCTTAAAAGAGCCACGAGTTGCTTCGAGAAAAGGATGTCAGTGCTCGACTTGGCTGGGAGCACTGCCGTGCTCCCAGATTGCAACTAACTACAGGGTAGTCCTATGAGATGGGCATATTTTACTCGAACACACGGTCCGTTGGTCTAGGGGGATGATACTCGCTTAGGGTGCGAGTGGTCCAGGGTTCAAATCCCGGAGGGACCCGAGTTTTTGCAGAAGTAATTTAGTGACTATTTAAATGCAACTAATTAATTTGTAGCCCTATGAATTGAGCATATTTCTACATGGTCCGTTGGTCTAGGGGTATGATACTCGCTTTGGGTGCGAGTGGTCCCGGCTTCAAATCCCAGACGGACCCAAGTTTTTGCAGAAGTAGTTTTGTGACTATTTAATTGCAACTAATTACAGGGTAGTCGTATGAGTTGAGCATATTTTACTTACGCAGATTGTCCGTTTTTCTTGGGGTATGAAACTCGCTTTGGCTGCGAGTGGTCCCGGGTTCAAATCCCGGACAGACCCGAATTCTTTCAGAAGTAATTTAGTAACTATTTAAATTCAACTAACTACAGGGTAGACCTATGAGTTGGGCATATTTTACTCGAACACACGGTCCGTTGGTCTAGGGGTATGATACTCGCTTAGGGTGCGAGTGTTCTAGGTTTCAAATCCCGGACGTACCCGAGTTTTTGCAGAAGTAGTTTTGTGACTATTTAATTGCAACTAACTACAGGGTAGTCCTATGAGATGGGCATATTTTACTCGAACACACGGTCCGTTGGTCTAGGGGTATGATACTCGCTTTGACTGCGAGTGGTCCCGGGTTCAAATCCCGGACGGACCCGAGCTTTTGCAGAAGTAATTTAGTGACTATTTAAATGCAACTAATTAATTTGTAGCCCTATGAATTGAGCATATTTCTACATGGTCCGTTGGTCTAGGGGTATGATACTCGCTTTGGGTGCGAGTGGTCCCGGCTTCAAATCCCAGACGGACCCAAGTTTTTGCAGAAGTAGTTTTGTGACTATTTAATTGCAACTAATTACAGGGTAGTCGTATGAGTTGAGCATATTTTACTTACGCAGATTGTCCGTTTTTCTTGGGGTATGAAACTCGCTTTGGCTGCGAGTGGTCCCGGGTTCAAATCCCGGACAGACCCGAATTCTTTCAGAAGTAATTTAGTAACTATTTAAATTCAACTAACTACAGGGTAGACCTATGAGTTGGGCATATTTTACTCGAACACACGGTCCGTTGGTCTAGGGGTATGATACTCGCTTAGGGTGCGAGTGTTCTAGGTTTCAAATCCCGGACGTACCCGAGTTTTTGCAGAAGTAGTTTTGTGACTATTTAATTGCAACTAACTACAGGGTAGTCCTATGAGATGGGCATATTTTACTCGAACACACGGTCCGTTGGTCTAGGGGTATGATACTCGCTTTGACTGCGAGTGGTCCCGGGTTCAAATCCCGGACGGACCCGAGCTTTTGCAGAAGTAGTTTTGGGACTGTATAATTTGAACTAATTACAGGTTAGTCCTATGAGTTGAGCATATTTTACTTACGCACATTGTCCGTTGGTCTAGGGGTATGATACTCGCTTTGACTGCGAGAGGTCCCGGGTTCAAATCCCGGACAGACCCGAGTTCTTTCAGAAGTAATTTAGTAACTATTTAAATTCAACTAACTACAGGGTAGGCCTATGAGTTGGGCATATTTTTCTTGAACACATGGTCCGTTGGTCTAGGGGGATGATACTCGCTTAGGGTGCGAGTGGTCCCGGGTTCAAATCCCGGAGGGACCCGAGTTTTTGCAGAAGTAATTTAGTGACTACTTAAATGCAACTAATTAATTTGTAGCCCTATGAATTGAGCATATTTCTGCATGGTCCGTTGGTCTAGGGGTATGATACTCGCTTTGGGTGCGAGTGGTCCCGGCTTCAAATCACAGACGGACCCAAGTTTTTGCAGAAGTAGTTTTGTGACTATTTAATTGCAACTAATTACAGGGTAGTCGTATGAGTTGAGCATATTTTACTTACGCAGATCGTCCGTTTTTCTGGGGGTATGAAACTCGCTTTGAATGCGAGTGGTCCCGGGTTCAAATCCCGGACAGACCCGAATTCTTTCAGAAGTAATTTAGTAACTATTTAAATTCAACTAACTACAGGGTAGACCTTGAGTTGGGCATATTTTACTCGAACACACGGTCCGTTGGTCTAGGGGTATGATACTCGCTTAGGGTGCGAGTGTTCTAGGTTTCAAATCCCGGACGTACCCGAGTTTTTGCAGAAGTAGTTTTGTGACTATTTAATTGCAACTAACTACAGGGTAGTCCTATGAGATGGGCATATTTTACTTACGCAGATTGTCCGTTGGTCTAGGGGTATGAAACTCGCTTTGGCTGCGAGTGGTCCCGGGTTCAAATCCCGGACAGACCCGAGTTCTTCCAGAAGTAATTTAGTAACTATTTAAATTCAACTAACTACAGGGTAGACCTATGAGATGGGCATATTTTACTCGAACACACGGTCCGTTGGTCTAGGGGTACGATACTCGCTTAGGGTGCGAGTGGTCCCGGGTTCAAATCCCGGACGGACCCGAGCTTTTGCAGAAGTAGTTTTGGGACTGTATAATTTGAACTAATTACAGGTTAGTCCTATGAGTTGAGCATATTTTACTTACGCACATTGTCCGTTGGTCTAGGGGTATGATACTCGCTTTGACTGCGAGTTGTCCCGGGTTCAAATCCCGGACAGACCCGAGTTCTTTCAGAAGTAATTTAGTAACTATTTAAATTCAACTAACTACAGGGTAGACCTATGAGTTGGGCATATTTTTCTTGAACACACGGTCCGTTGGTCTAGGGGTATGATACTCGCTTAGGGTGCGAGTGTTCTAGGTTTCAAATCCCGGACGTACCCGAGTTTTTGCAGAAGTAGTTTTGTGACTATTTAATTGCAACTAACTACAGGGTAGTCCTATGAGATGGGCATATTTTACTCGAACACACGGTCCGTTGGTCTAGGGGGATGATACTCGCTTAGGGTGCGAGTGGTCCAGGGTTCAAATCCCGGAGGGACCCGAGTTTTTGCAGAAGTAATTTAGTGACTATTTAAATGCAACTAATTAATTTGTAGCCCTATGAATTGAGCATATTTCTACATGGTCCGTTGGTCTAGGGGTATGATACTCGCTTTGGGTGCGAGTGGTCCCGGCTTCAAATCCCAGACGGACCCAAGTTTTTGCAGAAGTAGTTTTGTGACTATTTAATTGCAACTAATTACAGGGTAGTCGTATGAGTTGAGCATATTTTACTTACGCAGATTGTCCGTTTTTCTTGGGGTATGAAACTCGCTTTGGCTGCGAGTGGTCCCGGGTTCAAATCCCGGACAGACCCGAATTCTTTCAGAAGTAATTTAGTAACTATTTAAATTCAACTAACTACAGGGTAGACCTATGAGTTGGGCATATTTTACTCGAACACACGGTCCGTTGGTCTAGGGGTATGATACTCGCTTAGGGTGCGAGTGTTCTAGGTTTCAAATCCCGGACGTACCCGAGTTTTTGCAGAAGTAGTTTTGTGACTATTTAATTGCAACTAACTACAGGGTAGTCCTATGAGATGGGCATATTTTACTCGAACACACGGTCCGTTGGTCTAGGGGTATGATACTCGCTTTGACTGCGAGTGGTCCCGGGTTCAAATCCCGGACGGACCCGAGCTTTTGCAGAAGTAATTTAGTGACTATTTAAATGCAACTAATTAATTTGTAGCCCTATGAATTGAGCATATTTCTACATGGTCCGTTGGTCTAGGGGTATGATACTCGCTTTGGGTGCGAGTGGTCCCGGCTTCAAATCCCAGACGGACCCAAGTTTTTGCAGAAGTAGTTTTGTGACTATTTAATTGCAACTAATTACAGGGTAGTCGTATGAGTTGAGCATATTTTACTTACGCAGATTGTCCGTTTTTCTTGGGGTATGAAACTCGCTTTGGCTGCGAGTGGTCCCGGGTTCAAATCCCGGACAGACCCGAATTCTTTCAGAAGTAATTTAGTAACTATTTAAATTCAACTAACTACAGGGTAGACCTATGAGTTGGGCATATTTTACTCGAACACACGGTCCGTTGGTCTAGGGGTATGATACTCGCTTAGGGTGCGAGTGTTCTAGGTTTCAAATCCCGGACGTACCCGAGTTTTTGCAGAAGTAGTTTTGTGACTATTTAATTGCAACTAACTACAGGGTAGTCCTATGAGATGGGCATATTTTACTCGAACACACGGTCCGTTGGTCTAGGGGTATGATACTCGCTTTGACTGCGAGTGGTCCCGGGTTCAAATCCCGGACGGACCCGAGCTTTTGCAGAAGTAGTTTTGGGACTGTATAATTTGAACTAATTACAGGTTAGTCCTATGAGTTGAGCATATTTTACTTACGCACATTGTCCGTTGGTCTAGGGGTATGATACTCGCTTTGACTGCGAGAGGTCCCGGGTTCAAATCCCGGACAGACCCGAGTTCTTTCAGAAGTAATTTAGTAACTATTTAAATTCAACTAACTACAGGGTAGGCCTATGAGTTGGGCATATTTTTCTTGAACACATGGTCCGTTGGTCTAGGGGGATGATACTCGCTTAGGGTGCGAGTGGTCCCGGGTTCAAATCCCGGAGGGACCCGAGTTTTTGCAGAAGTAATTTAGTGACTACTTAAATGCAACTAATTAATTTGTAGCCCTATGAATTGAGCATATTTCTGCATGGTCCGTTGGTCTAGGGGTATGATACTCGCTTTGGGTGCGAGTGGTCCCGGCTTCAAATCACAGACGGACCCAAGTTTTTGCAGAAGTAGTTTTGTGACTATTTAATTGCAACTAATTACAGGGTAGTCGTATGAGTTGAGCATATTTTACTTACGCAGATCGTCCGTTTTTCTGGGGGTATGAAACTCGCTTTGAATGCGAGTGGTCCCGGGTTCAAATCCCGGACAGACCCGAATTCTTTCAGAAGTAATTTAGTAACTATTTAAATTCAACTAACTACAGGGTAGACCTTGAGTTGGGCATATTTTACTCGAACACACGGTCCGTTGGTCTAGGGGTATGATACTCGCTTAGGGTGCGAGTGTTCTAGGTTTCAAATCCCGGACGTACCCGAGTTTTTGCAGAAGTAGTTTTGTGACTATTTAATTGCAACTAACTACAGGGTAGTCCTATGAGATGGCATATTTTACTCGAACACACGGTCCGTTGGTCTAGGGGTATGATACTCGCTTTGACTGCGAGTGGTCCCGGGTTCAAATCCCGGACGGACCCGAGCTTTTGCAGAAGTAGTTTTGGGACTGTATAATTTGAACTAATTACAGGTTAGTCCTATGAGTTGAGCATATTTTACTTACGCACATTGTCCGTTGGTCTAGGGGTATGATACTCGCTTTGACTGCGAGTGGTCCCGGGTTCAAATCCCGGACGGACCCGAGCTTTTGCAGAAGTAGTTTTGGGACTGTATAATTTGAACTAATTACAGGTTAGTCCTATGAGTTGAGCATATTTTACTTACGCACATTGTCCGTTGGTCTAGGGGTATGATACTCGCTTTGACTGCGAGTGGTCCCGGGTTCAAATCCCGGACGGACCCGAGCTTTTGCAGAAGTAGTTTTGGGACTGTATAATTTGAACTAATTACAGGTTAGTCCTATGAGTTGAGCATATTTTACTTACGCACATTGTCCGTTGGTCTAGGGGTATGATACTCGCTTTGACTGCGAGTGGTCCCGGGTTCAAATCCCGGACAGACCCGAGTTCTTTCAGAAGTAATTTAGTAACTATTTAAATTCAACTAACTACAGGGTAGACCTAGGAGTTGGGCATATTTTACTCGAACACACGGTCCGTTGGTCTAGGGGTATGATACTTACTTAGGGTGCGAGTGGTCCCGGGTTCAAATCCCGGACGGACCCGAGCTTTTGCAGAAGTAATTTAGTGACTATTTAAATGCAACTAATTAATTTTTAGCCCTATGAATTGAGCATATTTCTATTCCATACATGGTGCCCTGGTCTAGGGGTATGATACTCGCTTTGGGTGCGAGTGTTCTAGGTTTCAAATCCCGGACGTACCCGAGTTTTTGCAAAAGTAGTTTTGTGACTATTTAATTGCAACTAATTACAGGGTAGTCCTATGAGTTGAGCATATTTTACTTACGCAGATTGTCCGTTGGTCTAGGGGTATGATACTCGCTTTGGCTGCGAGAGGTCCCGGGTTCATATCCTGGACAGACCCGAGTTCTTTCAGCTGTAATTTAGAAATTATTTAAATGCAACTAACTACAGGGTAGTCCTATGAGTTGAGCACATTTTACTTACGCACATTATCCGTTTGTCTAGGGGTATGATACTCGCTTTGGCTGCGAGTGGTCCCGGGTTTAAATCCCGGACAGACCCGAGTTCTTTCAGAAGTAATTTAGCAACTATTTAAATGCAACTAACTACAGGGTAGACCTATGAGTTGGGCATATTTTACATGAACACACGGTCCGTTGGTCTAGGGGTATGAATCTCGCTTAGGGTGCGAGTGGTCCCGGGTTCAAATCCCGGACGGACCCGAGATTTTGCGGAAGTAGTTTTGGTACTATATAATTGCAACTAATTACAGGGTAGTCCTATGAGTTGAGCATATTTTACTTACGCACATTGTCCGTTGGTCTAGGAGTATGACACTCGCTTAGGTGCGAGTGGTCTCGGGTTCTAATCCCGGACGGACCCGAGTTTTTGAAGAAGTAATTTAGTGACTATTTAAATGCAACTAACTAATTTGTAGCCCTATGAATTGAGCATAATTCTATTCCATACATGGTGCGCTGGTCTAGGGGTATGATACTCCCTTTGTGTGCGAGTGTTCTAGGTTTCAAATCCCGGACGCACCCGAGTTTTTGCAGAAGTAGTTTCGTGACTATTTAATTGCAACTATTTACAGGGTAGGCCTATTAGTTGAGCACATTTTTCTTACACATATGGTCCGTTGGTCTAGGGGTATGATACTCGCTTTGGGTGCGAGTGGTCCCGGGTTCAAATCCCGGACGGACCCAAGTTTTTGCAGAAGTAGTTTTGTGACTATTTAATTGCAACTAATTACAGGGTAGTCCTATGAGTTGAGCATATTTTACTTTCGCAGATTGTCCGTTGGTCTAGGGGTATGATACTCGCTTTGGCGCGAGTGGTCTCGGGTTCAAATCCCGGACAGACCCGAGTTCTTTCAGAAGTAATTAAGCAACTATTTAAATGCAACTAACTACAGGGTAGACCTATGAGTTGGGCATATTTTACTCGAACACACGGTCCGTTGGTCTAGGGGTATGATACTCGCTTAGGGTGCGAGTCGTCCCGGGTTCAAATCCCGGAGGGACCCGAGTTTTTGCAGAAGTAATTTAGTGACTATTTAAATGCAACTAATTAATTTGTAGCCCTATGAATTGAGCATATTTCTACATAGTCCGTTGGTCTAGGGGTATGATACTCGCTTAGGGTGCGAGTGTTCTAGGTTTCAAATCCCGGACGTACCCGAGTTTTTGCAGAAGTAGTTTTGTGACTATTTAATTGCAACTAACTACAGGGTAGTCCTATGAGATGGGCATATTTTACTCGAACACACGGTCCGTTGGTCTAGGGGTATGATACTCGCTTTGACTGCGAGTGGTCCCGGGTTCAAATCCCGGACGGACCCGAGCTTTTGCAGAAGTAGTTTTGGGACTGTATAATTTGAACTAATTACAGGTTAGTCCTATGAGTTGAGCATATTTTACTTACGCACATTGTCCGTTGGTCTAGGGGTATGATACTCGCTTTGACTGCGAGTGGTCCCGGGTTCAAATCCCGGACAGACCCGAGTTCTTTCAGAAGTAATTTAGTAACTATTTAAATTCAACTAACTACAGGGTAGGCCTATGAGTTGGGCATATTTTTCTTGAACACATGGTCCGTTGGTCTAGGGGGATGATACTCGCTTAGGGTGCGAGTGGTCCCGGGTTCAAATCCCGGAGGGACCCGAGTTTTTGCAGAAGTAATTTAGTGACTATTTAAATGCAACTAATTAATTTGTAGCCCTATGAATTGAGCATATTTCTGCATGGTCCGTTGGTCTAGGGGTATGATACTCGCTTTGGGTGCGAGTGGTCCCGGCTTCAAATCACAGACGGACCCAAGTTTTTGCAGAAGTAGTTTTGTGACTATTTAATTGCAACTAATTACAGGGTAGTCGTATGAGTTGAGCATATTTTACTTACGCAGATCGTCCGTTTTTCTGGGGGTATGAAACTCGCTTTGAATGCGAGTGGTCCCGGGTTCAAATCCCGGACAGACCCGAATTCTTTCAGAAGTAATTTAGTAACTATTTAAATTCAACTAACTACAGGGTAGACCTTGAGTTGGGCATATTTTACTCGAACACACGGTCCGTTGGTCTAGGGGTATGATACTCGCTTAGGGTGCGAGTGTTCTAGGTTTCAAATCCCGGACGTACCCGAGTTTTTGCAGAAGTAGTTTTGTGACTATTTAATTGCAACTAACTACAGGGTAGTCCTATGAGTTGAGCATATTTCACTTACGCAGGTTGTCTGTTGGTCTAGGGGTATGATACTCGCTTTGGCTGCGAGTGGTCCCGGGATCAAATCCCGGACAGACCCGAGTTCTTTCAGAAGTAATTTAGCAACTATTTAAATGCAACTAACTACAGGGTAGACCTAGGAGTTGGGCATATTTTACTCGAACACACGGTCCGTTGGTCTAGGGGTATGATACTTACTTAGGGTGCGAGTGGTCCCGGGTTCAAATCCCGGACGGACCCGAGCTTTTGCAGAAGTAATTTAGTGACTATTTAAATGCAACTAATTAATTTTTAGCCCTATGAATTGAGCATATTTCTATTCCATACATGGTGCCCTGGTCTAGGGGTATGATACTCGCTTTGGGTGCGAGTGTTCTAGGTTTCAAATCCCGGACGTACCCGAGTTTTTGCAAAAGTAGTTTTGTGACTATTTAATTGCAACTAATTACAGGGTAGTCCTATGAGTTGAGCATATTTTACTTACGCAGATTGTCCGTTGGTCTAGGGGTATGATACTCGCTTTGGCTGCGAGAGGTCCCGGGTTCATATCCTGGACAGACCCGAGTTCTTTCGGCTGTAATTTAGAAATTATTTAAATGCAACTAACTACAGGGTAGTCCTATGAGTTGAGCACATTTTACTTACGCACATTATCCGTTTGTCTAGGGGTATGATACTCGCTTTGGCTGCGAGTGGTCCCGGGTTTAAATCCCGGACAGACCCGAGTTCTTTCAGAAGTAATTTAGCAACTATTTAAATGCAACTAACTACAGGGTAGACCTATGAGTTGGGCATATTTTACATGAACACACGGTCCGTTGGTCTAGGGGTATGAATCTCGCTTAGGGTGCGAGTGGTCCCGGGTTCAAATCCCGGACGGACCCGAGATTTTGCGGAAGTAGTTTTGGTACTATATAATTGCAACTAATTACAGGGTAGTCCTATGAGTTGAGCATATTTTACTTACGCACATTGTCCGTTGGTCTAGGAGTATGACACTCGCTTAGGTGCGAGTGGTCTCGGGTTCTAATCCCGGACGGACCCGAGTTTTTGAAGAAGTAATTTAGTGACTATTTAAATGCAACTAACTAATTTGTAGCCCTATGAATTGAGCATAATTCTATTCCATACATGGTGCGCTGGTCTAGGGGTATGATACTCCCTTTGTGTGCGAGTGTTCTAGGTTTCAAATCCCGGACGCACCCGAGTTTTTGCAGAAGTAGTTTCGTGACTATTTAATTGCAACTATTTACAGGGTAGGCCTATTAGTTGAGCACATTTTTCTTACACATATGGTCCGTTGGTCTAGGGGTATGATACTCGCTTTGGGTGCGAGTGGTCCCGGGTTCAAATCCCGGACGGACCCAAGTTTTTGCAGAAGTAGTTTTGTGACTATTTAATTGCAACTAATTACAGGGTAGTCCTATGAGTTGAGCATATTTTACTTTCGCAGATTGTCCGTTGGTCTAGGGGTATGATACTCGCTTTGGCGCGAGTGGTCTCGGGTTCAAATCCCGGACAGACCCGAGTTCTTTCAGAAGTAATTAAGCAACTATTTAAATGCAACTAACTACAGGGTAGACCTATGAGTTGGGCATATTTTACTCGAACACACGGTCCGTTGGTCTAGGGGTATGATACTCGCTTAGGGTGCGAGTCGTCCCGGGTTCAAATCCCGGAGGGACCCGAGTTTTTGCAGAAGTAATTTAGTGACTATTTAAATGCAACTAATTAATTTGTAGCCCTATGAATTGAGCATATTTCTACATGGTCCGTTGGTCTAGGGGTATGATACTCGCTTTGGGTGCGAGTGGTCCCGGGTACAAATCCCGGACGCACCCGAGTTTTTGCAGAAGTAGTTTCGTGACTATTTAATTGCAACTATTTACAGGGTAGGCCTATTAGTTGAGCACATTTTTCTTACACATATGGTCCGTTGGTCTAGGGGTATGATACTCGCTTTGGGTGCGAGTGGTCCCGGGTTCAAATCCCGGACGGACCCAAGTTTTTGCAGAAGTAGTTTTGTGACTATTTAATTGCAACTAATTACAGGGTAGTCCTATGAGTTGAGCATATTTTACTTTCGCAGATTGTCCGTTGGTCTAGGGGTATGATACTCGCTTTGACGCGAGTGGTCTCGGGTTCAAATCCCGGACAGACCCGAGTTCTTTCAGAAGTAATTAAGCAACTATTTAAATGCAACTAACTACAGGGTAGACCTATGAGTTGGGCATATTTTACTCGAACACACGGTCCGTTGGTCTAGGGGTATGATACTCGCTTAGGGTGCGAGTCGTCCCGGGTTCAAATCCCGGAGGGACCCGAGTTTTTGCAGAAGTAATTTAGTGACTATTTAAATGCAACTAATTAATTTGTAGCCCTATGAATTGAGCATATTTCTACATGGTCCGTTGGTCTAGGGGTATGATACTCGCTTTGGGTGCGAGTGGTCCCGGGTACAAATCCCAGACGGACCCAAGTTTTTGCAGAAGTAGTTTTGTGACTATTTAATTGCAACTAATTACAGGGTAGTCCTATGAGTTGAGCATATTTTACTTACGCAGATTGTCCGTTGGTCTAGGGGTATGAAACTCGCTTTGGCTGCGAGTGGTCCCGGGTTCAAATCCCGGACAGACCCGAGTTCTTCCAGAAGTAATTTAGTAACTATTTAAATTCAACTAACTACAGGGTAGACCTATGAGATGGGCATATTTTACTCGAACACACGGTCCGTTGGTCTAGGGGTATGATACTCGCTTATGGTGCGAGTCGTCCCGGGTTCAAATCCCGGAGGGACCCGAGTTTTTGCAGAAGTAATTTAGTGACTATTTAAATGCAACTAATTAATTTGTAGCCCTATGAATTGAGCATATTTCTACATGGTCCGTTGGTCTAGGGGTATGATACTCGCTTTGGGTGCGAGTGGTCCCGGGTACAAATCCCAGACGGACCCGAGTTTTTGCAGAAGTAGTTTTGTGACTATTTAATTGCAACTAACTACAGGGTAGTCCTATGAGATGGGCATATTTTACTCGAACACACGGTCCGTTGGACTAGGGGTATGATACTCGCTTTGACTGCGAGTGGTCCCGGGTTCAATTCCCGGACGGACCCGAGCTTTTGCAGAAGTAGTTTTGGGACTGTATAATTTGAACTAATTACAGGTTAGTCCTATGAGTTGAGCATATTTTACTTACGCACATTGTCCGTTGGTCTAGGGGTATGATACTCGCTTTGACTGCGAGTGGTCCCGGGTTCAAATCCCGGACAGACCCGAGTTCTTTCAGAAGTAATTTAGTAACTATTTAAATTCAACTAACTACAGGGTAGGCCTATGAGTTGGGCATATTTTACTCGAACACACGGTCCGTTGGTCTAGGGGTATGATACTCGCTTAGGGTGCGAGTGTTCTAGGTTTCAAATCCCGGACGTACCCGAGTTTTTGCAGAAGTAGTTTTGTGACTATTTAATTGCAACTAACTACAGGGTAGTCCTATGAGTTGAGCATATTTCACTTACGCAGGTTGTCTGTTGGTCTAGGGGTATGATACTCGCTTTGGCTGCGAGTGTTCCCGGGTTCAAATCCCGGACGGACCCGAGTTCTTTCAGGAGTAATTTAGTAACTGTTTAAATGCAACTAACTACAGGGTAGACCTATGAGTTGAGCATATTTTATTTGAACACACGGTCCGTTGGTGTAGGGGTATGATACTCGCTTAGGGTGCGAGTGGTCCCGGGTTCAAATCCCGGACGGACCCGAGTTTTTGCAGAAGTAATTTAGTGACTATTTAAATGCAGCTAATTAATTTGTAGACCCATGAATTGAGCATATTTCTATTCCATACATGGTGTAGCTTTTACTAATGTGATTCAGCATTTGAAACGAACAATCAAAAAGTAAATACAGGAGATTTTCCTCTAAATTTTACGTAAGTTAACCTGCTGTTTTGACAAGGAATCCTTTTACGACTACGTGAAATATAGCTGTAGCTTTGACTAAAGTGTTCATGTACTTGCAACGAACTACTTTATCGTAAACACACGAGTTTTTTTCTGTAAATTTTACGGAAAATATAAGACTATTCTATGAAAAACCTTGTAGGAATTACGTGAAATATTACTGCAGTTTCACTACAGTTATTAAGTACTTACAGCCTTTTAAAAAGTAGGATAAATATTCCTGTAATTTTTATATATGTCTTAAGACCGTTTAAACAGGGAATTTTGTAGGAAGCACCTGAAATGTACCAGCAACTTTTAATAATGTGGGAAAATGCTAAGCCATTTATTAAATACTATATATATTTCGGTAGTAGTTACTGGAGAAGAACGATATGCCTGAAGTTTTTACTTCAGTGATTACAGACTAAACGGAAATTTTCCAGTAAATGTAAACATAGCTTTGCGTGAATTAATTAAATCATAGGTAAATTTAACAGAATGAAGTTTATTGTGGTATTTATTATCACATAATTTAGACTATTGAATAAATATAGCGTTGATCAATCTTGACCTGTAACAACAAATGTCATTTTAAAAGTTGAGAATTTACAAAACACCAAGAATAAGATAGCAGAATATGATGTTAGAATTTCATTGCCAAGGAAAGTCATAAAGGAAAATTAAGTGATTTTTATTTCGTTCTTTTACTAAATGTGGTTCCTGTTTTCTTAGATATGAATTCCACATAAGAACTGAACTAATTTAAAACCAATTAGGGGGTGTTTCCTCGTGAAGAAAAAAGGCCTTTAATCTTAACTTATTTTATTCCATCTCCAGAAAACGATCCATTATTGGTTTTACATGGTTTTATATTTAAGTGGAATTCATGTGATATCATTCCAAAAATGATTCTTAATTTTTGAATGCGTTTTAACATGGTAGAATGAAGCAATAATATTTTAATCGTCTATTCCTTTCTCCATTTTAATAAAATAATACTTACTCTCGATCCATTCAAGTTCTGAAACTTTGATAACTAATCCTATAACTTTTGGATCAACCACATCTTTTCCTGTGTTTTTGTTTATTTTAGCGATATATCTGTGTTTAATACATTGAAAACAATAGGCTATATTAACTCTGAATTGACTAAAGTTTTCTAGAATTACAAATTCTACCTTTGAAAGAATTCCATGGTTGAACGAAATGAATGTGGATATTGTGTATGTAGAAAGTCCCAAAGAGCATCGCCAAGGCTACAGCAAGTTTATCCACTTGTATATGATTGTTCATAATTTTATCATCAGTTGCTAGCTTGAGAGCTACGGCTTCAGGCAAGCTTTCTCCTGGAAAATTACAAAGATTACATGGACATCCTAAATTTAAGTCCTAGCTGTTTCTACCATAAACAATCAAACATGGGTGTAATGGAACACTTTTCAGCACAGTTTCATCGGTAGTGCCTGGCTGTAGACGTAAAATATTATATTATTATCATTTTTATTTTATATTATGGCTATTTAAATAATAATATTCTGATTAGTTTCACCTCAAAAAGTGGGAAAATACTTTTCAAACACTCTTTAAAATGGTTCATTGTGAGCAATATGACGGACCCAATGACTGCTTTCTCATCTCTCACGTATTTCTCTTAAGGCTTTTAAGTTTTGCCGAAGTGGTCTTACAAAACTCTTTATTACTCTTAGCGAAAAATGAGCAAAACGTATTGCTTCTTTTTAGAAAAAAGTTTTCAAACAATTTAAAAACATCTTTTCCCATCAATTCCGTAAGGTGGACTTTCATTCCTGACGGCTCAAATAAAAATGGCCATTGATTTTTCAAAATTTCAACTGTGCTTCCCTGGTTAATATACTGCCTCTGAAGAGTAAATGTTTGAAGCATCTTTGCTTCAATAACATTTGGATTTGGCTCCATTTCTAAAGCCATGTTCATCAAACTTTCGCGAACATCCTCGTAGGTTTTTTTTCTCCTTCACTGATTTCAGGGCTGAATTTAAGCTTCGTTGTGGTCAAGTCAACTAACCGACCATTTTTGTTTTCTCTAGGCATCACTTGGTCAACTTGTCGAGAAAGGTTTTCCAGCCTTGTGTACAATTGAACCACAAAGCTATAATAGCCTGTTCCTAAGACCTTGCCGTCAATTTCATCTTTAATTGCATAAGGAAAGCAACGCGTAAATTTTTCAGCAATTTTCCTCATATCACTACGACTAGGTCGATTGCATAGTTTTATAGCGTCATCAACGAGGTTTCTAACAATTATATTTCTGAATTTCGGTGTCAATTTGCCACCCGTTGAGAGATTCGCTTGAGTCTGCTTGTTAAATATTTCTTTATTCAAAACACAGTTGTCAGCCCATGTGTCATGGTTAATGACTGTGGTCCTCGACTCCTATAAAAATAAAATAATATCAGCGATACACCATCCACTGTTTTTTAAAAAATTAAATTTAGTAAATTACCAATAATGAATTGAAATTTGAAGCTGTATTGTTTTTAGACTGTTCATTCTGAGAGAACTATCTCCGTCTTGTTCAATAATAACAGTTGATCCGTTCGGTGATTGTCCTGAAATGTAAATTATCCATATACTATAAGCATTGAACTAAAGCTCAACATTAAAAGCTTATTTCAAAATGTTTTGATACGTATAATTTGCATAGCGTTTTCGTTGTTTCGTCAATTGCCACTTTGCAATACAGAAATGATAGGAAGAAAATGTAACTCAGGCTTGCTTATGTCTCACGAGTCTGTCTTGTGTTAAAGCAACAGATCCCGGTTCTACACAATATACCTTAAAAGAACGGCTAAACTAAATATAAAATGGGAAAATATTAAAAGAATAAATGGCATTTAATATGTCTTAAAAATGTTGACTACTGCCTTGCCATTGGTTTAGTGGCGTCTTCTAGTTTGAGCTCCTAACCCTCTCGGGATTGGTTGAAACAATCCCTTGCGGGTTCAGGCTAGCAGACTCTTCTAAAAATGGCGACTAATTAAATGCTAATCATTTTGTAATAAGAGATATTTTTTTTATATTTTTCCTTCTATTATTAGAAAAAAGCCGTTCTTTTAAGGTATAATGTTATTACCAGCTGTAGAAGCTCGTATACTGGTCGACATTCTCTACTAGTAATTTTCCATATTTAAATAGCTTAATAAGTACATCTTACCAACCTGTTTCCAATGATGTCCCGGTAAAAAGTGAGCTTATGGATCCCAAAAGTTTCCTTGATTGAATTGGTTTGAGAGAAGTTTTACTTAGATCCGCCAGAGTGATAAACTTCATATCTTCTATCTTTTCCACACCTATTTCGTCCCTGGTTAGATATTGAACTATAGCTTCGATGTCGCTTTCTATCAAACTTGGCAACGCATCCAATAACAAAGTTTTAATTTTCTGCTTTTCAGAGGTTTCAAAAATATTTGTGGCCATCTTAAGACAAAAAAAATGCAATTTATGTTTTTAAATTCAGTATTTAATCTTTTGGTTATACGAGTTCTATATTCTATGAGCGTTACAATTATTTGGAATGGTGAAAAACTGGAACAGTATTGTTGAATATCAAATTAAATCATTATTTTAATAAAAAAAATTTAGATGCTATTTTAAATTATGCTACAATGTATTATTTAAAATTTTTACTTCCAAAGTTTAAGGGTGGAAAACACTGTGTTTTAGAGTAACAGTTTTTTCCCGAAAATGTAATAACAGGGAAGAGGGTAGTAATCCGATAGATCCGTAATCTTTACGATACGTTTTTCAGTAACTTCAGTTAATTCAAAGGCATGCAATTCCAAGTTGTGCGTGGAATGGAATAGAGAAACACAAATATAAACTTCATCAGATTCATTTTTATGAATAATCAGAATTTCGATACGTCCAAACCCAGCAAACGCAAATACGTCTGTGGGCTTAACCATGGATATATCGTAGGAACATAGGCTATGTCCCTAGGATGTTCCTATAACCCAGATATTCAAACATGGGATGGTCCTGGGACAGTAAGATGTCCTCATTCCCTATGTCCACCGTAGCTCCCGTGTATATATTTTCGAATATTTTTAGGCCATCCAAGAAATGTGTACTGTTTATCCCCAATATATCCAAGCGACATCCATAAGATGTTCCAGGGACAGCCATATCTCTTTAATGCCTATGCCCCATGTCGCTCCCGTGGATATCTCTGCAGATATTTGTAGGCCGTCCTAGAGATGTGTATTGTCTATCCCCAGTATATCCCTGAAGCATCCACACGATATTCCTAGGACAGTCATATGTTCTGAATTCCTATGTCCTACGTAGCTCCCGTGTATATATTTTCCGATATTTGTAGGATATCCCCAATATATCCCTGCAACATGTATAAGATGTTCCTGCTCTCATCCCAAGGATATTAAGTGGGAATTTGGTTGGACATTCAATGATATCCTTTTGCGCTTAAAAAGACTTGAAATAAATGGAATAGCAAGGTTTTTTTTTATTTCAATGGCAGGTCTTATATACAAAAATATTCAAACTTATGCAAAGAAATGAATAATTTGACTTGAAATGGAGTTTTAGTTGTGATTATTTTGTTTCAATGAAGTGAGGCCTTTTTCATATCCAAACTTCCTTGAGCATGACGAAGTCTTCATTTGATACTGTCTTCCACGTCTTTCTTTGTGCATTGAAAATTTTCGGCTGACATAATTGCCGCTATATTATTGAAAATAATACATATTAAACATAAATTTGGTCTGGTCGAGCCTATAATTATTTTAGCCATGTGCATAACTTCCGGCATGGCTCAAATAAAAAAGAAGACAATCAAGGCTTGCACATCAGATCGAATGGCGACAGCATTTCTTATTTAAACTCACCAATAATTTGTGTTGTAAGCATGAAATTTTTGAACATTTGTTTCGATTTTCGACCCTCCCAATTAAATAATACCAGGACTTCATCGCTCAAAATTTGTAAAAATATTCGCTTCACAAAACTCTGCACATTTGATCCGCCGATGTTTTTTAAATATTGAAGCTAAAATACGGATATTAAATGATTATAAATGTTATGACAACAAGAATCATGTTTCATCGCAGTAAAATGAAACTCAATAGGCCTTTCTATAAATTATTTCGCGGGAGGGTACGAACGTCCTTCATCTCTGCTTTTTCCCCCGGCAACATTTTCTTTTCGCGGGAGGGAAGAATAGCCTTCGTCTCTGCTTTTTCCCCCGGCAACATACGGATTTTATGTAAAGGCCTATTGCGATAGTTCAGGTTAAAAGGGTCAATTTGTTTTTTATTATGCTTACAAATTGTGCGTTTGGAAAAGCAAAATCAAACTCGACAGATGCTGATGCAATTGCAGTTTTGGGCGAGTTTCCCTCAATCCGCTTGATAATGGTTTCCAACAATGACATCATGTCATTTCCATTAATTTTTATGATTTCTAGGTTTCTGTTAACGTTACGATACCAATCTGTGATTACAAAATTAGTTAATGTTTCATCTTATACGCAAATAAAATCCATAACTCGAAGCAGATTTTAGTATGAACACCTTGAATTCAGTTGTAGGTTTTATATAAAATGGTTACATACAATAACTGCTTAGTGTTGTTTTTTTTTGTTAATTAATACATTACCTTCTTTCACCAAAATCATGCCTTCCGGAACTGTGAAATCTATAGTAGAAAAGATGGAATTTGATCAAAGATTTTATTTATAACAGAAAGTCAATCCAAAAATACCCTTATTTTTCATTCCAGTTGTATAGTTGTCATTTGCTCGTTTCGACTTCTTTTGGTCAGAATAAGAACCGTCTAGTTAAATATGAATGCATGATATTAGAATTTTTGTATGTATAGAAACATATTGCCAATAATTTTTTTCCTAAGCTAAGCGCAGTACCTTTTTCAGTCAGATTCATGGTGTTTTGACTACCATCACCGACATAACCATTCACAGCTATGACTAAATCTTTAGCAAAGGAGATATAAGTAAGGTTTCATGTATAATTAAAGGAGGGAATTCTATATCAAAAATACCTTCTTTATTGAAACTCTTGGCACGATGTTCTTTGCTGCTTAATTCTGGTTCCTGTATTTCTTCTTCAAAGTCTAGTTTTAATTATAAGATTGTTATTGTGGAGAAGGAATGTCAAACACCTGTTTCATAATCACAATAAAACGTACCATTAGTTGCATTCTTGACGAAAGCGGAATGTTTTTCATTTTTTTTTATTTTAGTGCTAATTTCCTCATCTTCAGAATCCTGACCATCTATAATGTGTATGTTTAGTAGTTAAGTAATAGAATAGGTGAATGTCACAATTATTTTTATTATTTAGAAATATCTTTATTACCTAGTGCATACAAGACTTTGGGTGTCCCACCGTTCCTTTTACTTCCTGTAAAACACGAGAATAAAAAAAATTCAGTGACATATAGTTCAACACATTCAGAACCTAAATATAGATTAATTTTCTTATTTCATAATAATTAGTACAACTCTTCCAGAGTTATACTAATATATATACTATATTAAACTCTTTGAACTATCTCAAATTCTTACAATGACACGTAATTATCTACACCCTGTAAACGAGATCGACACTGTAGTATATTGACGTCATCCGACCGCAGCATTGGGGGCCGTCCACAAAGATAGGTGTTGATATTATATTTATTACACTGCATACACTAAAAGGGATAGAGAAAGTAGAAACATTTTGCGACCCGAGCACCGTGACCTTAGTGGAACACATCTCATTCACATTCCTCCCCCGTGCCCCTGCCACATACCGTGCTAGGAACTGTCGAGTGACCTTGACATACCACAAGGAATACAGATTCTAATTGCCGTTTCTTCCCGCGCCCGGTTTTAGACAGTGCTGTGAAATGTCGACTGACCTAAACATGATAGAAACCTAATCTCCCTTTGCTCATGTCGCGGTTTTTGGTTTGACATTGCGCCCAGTTTGTTTTTATAGGAAGTTTTACTGGCATAACTGATTATTTTACTTCATTTAAAGGAAATTCATTATAGTTACCCTACCTCTCTTAAAGTGAATCACTGGCGCTGGTTGGGGGGACCAGGGGGCCAAATTGTTGATAAGCTGCGAAGATAGCGCCATAAGTTATGGCCGGAACTAAGGGCAATGTCCATCCTAACAGCGCCGGTGACACCTTTAAATTCTATAATTTGAACATTGCCATAAACGTAACATAACACTGTGATACCCTAAAATAGCAAATGCAATGCAAGCGCTGAACCCAAGGCTAACAGAAAGCGTAAGTTTCACCAATATCAGACGGATTTTAAGTTCCCTAAAACAAATCTTGCTTACCTTTGGGTGTCTTTAAAAGTTGTTTGGGTTATTGCCATGAAATATAGAATTGCAAATCACACAAACAAGTACAACAGATTTTGATGCCAGGCCGTTTTCTTGTGGTAGACTTCCACGGTAAGAAAAATGGTCCTGCAAATTACGTTTCCCATACTCGCCAGAATGGAATTTGCGTGGGAAATCGGTATCGAATACGGTTGGCGTCGTTTCCGTTACTTTTTCTTTCTTTGCTGAACCCGTAGAACCTTTGGTCGAGGCCATTTCGTTCCGAATGAGAGCGATGTTTTCGTCCGAACAATTGTTTTCACGTTTTATTAATATTTGACGCATGCCCTGAATACGTTCTTCGCGAAATGGCTTATCAAACAACCTAACCCCACCCTATTTTAGGTCAAAACCCCAGGATCTGACGTCACAATATGAATTTATGCTAATCTTGAAAATACAAACAAGCTATTCGATTAAAGGTAAGGTGAAGTGGAAAATCAAGTTTTTTATCAATTCAGGAGAAAATTATAAGATCTACCAGCATAGTGCTAAATGCTTAGTGAACCATTCAGGAAACGTCTGCCAGTGATTTTTAAAATGAGAATAGGTTCAGATTTTACTGATATAGTAAAGGTTCTACCCCAACTTTCAGGTAACAAAATATCCATTTGAGCGTGCAAGGTTTATGAGATCTCGCGCTAAATCATGAGTGTTGCGGATAATACTTAGCTGGTAGACCGTGTGTTATGCGATTGGTCGGATGTGTATTAGCATTTAATATATCAATGAAATGTGAATATACTAGGGTTTTTTAAAATCATTCGAAGATAGGTGTTCAGATTGATTTTATAAATAGCGGCCGAATCGATATAAAAGCCGATCGCATAACTCTTCACTTTCCCTTTAAACTTTAGTGGTAGGGAGGGTGATGGGCAAAATCAAGTGAACTTTGTACCGTATAAGACCAGGAATGCATACGGCTACCAGCCTACGAAGAATGATGGTGTAGTGTTTTTCTCTAAGTGTTCGCTAGATTCCTGAGGTAGAGAGCTTGAGGAATCATTATGAATGAGCCACGATAAACGTCACAGCACGTATAACTTATCTCGCTGATCGTTGAAGCGCTTGACCTCATATTTTTCTCTCCCCACTTCCTATTGGCAATAACGCAATCCGTTCTTTTTTGAATATATTAATTCGAAGATCAGAGTGTCATAATATTATGATATGCCAATCCCCTTTTCTTCATTCTGAAGAAACTTCATATAGGTATTGCGGTATGAACCTTCATTTTGAAGAAACTCCATATGAATATCGCGGAATAAATCTTCATTTTGAAGAAACTTCATAAAGTTCTAGCGGCATGAATCTTCACTTGGAAGAAACGTCATATGGATCTCGCGGCATGGATCGTCCCTTCGAGTATATAGAATGTTTTAACAATCCTTATAAACTTTGAGCAGTGATCCTGATGGTTTCTCGCTTAACATGATTCATTCCTTCATAAAAGGAAGAGTTAAATGGTAAATACAGACGTCTTTATCTTTGAGTGTGAATGTTCTAACAATGAAGTATTAGAAAATGCCCACCTTTGCCGTTCAATTAAAATAAGGCCCCATCAACATTCTCCTGTTTGATGAAGAAGGTTTTAAAATATGCGAGACGTTTCGGGGTCGGTGTATACCTGGATGACATTGTCATCGCTAATGCTAGCTGGGAGGAACACCTAGAAGCTCTTCGGTATGTGTTTTCACAGCTGAAACACGCCGGTTTAACGCTTAATTTGAGAAAATCGAGTTTTGGAGTTTCTAAGGTTGCCGTCCTTGGCTAGGTTGTAAGCGCGCAAGGTGTAGAAATTGACCCGGAGAAAGTAGAATCAATTAGGAACTTTCCCAGACCATGAACCATAAAACAGGTTTCATCCTTCTTAGGAATGTGTGGATTTCACTCCTGGTTTATCCCTCACTTCGCGGATCTGACGGCCCCACTTAATCGACTAAAACATAAACACCAGAGATGGCAATGGGGGGACGATGAGGAGGCATCTTATAAGGGTTGAAAACAGGCTATAGCGGAAGCTGCTATGTTAGAGGCCCCAACCCTGGCTGGGAAATTTATCGTTACCACGGATGCTAGTGGCATCGGTATTGGAGGCATGTTAACCCAGATTCAAGGGGAGGTGGAAGTACCGCTGGCATATACCAGTCGCGTGTTAAGACCTTTAGAATTAAAATATAGTACTCCGGAGCAGGAAGCATTGGCGGTCGTAGAAGCCGTCCGTAAATTTCGCCGCTATATAGAGGGCCGGAAATTTGCGGTCTTATGGGATCACAAGGCTTTATGCTGGTTACTACGCTTGAAGGATAAGAAAAGTCGGCTCATGCGGTGGGCATTGGAGCTACAGGAATTTATCTCGTTCGAAATCCTGCATAAATCCGGAAGGGAAAATGTGGTTGCCGATGCCTTGTCTCGATGCCCGGTATCAGATTTGGACACATTCAGTCCAAAGGTCTTAAAAATGAACGACATAGATCAGTCGCCAGATTCTGAAGGCCAGGAAGTCCGGATTAATATGGTATCGTGTAATCCGGTGGCATTAGGGCTCCCGTTAGATGTAGCAACTAAGGCCGACATTAAGTTAGCGCAGGCTGGTGACCCGTACTGGCAGGCTATTCGACAGGACTTGGAAAAGGGAAAGGCATCCAACTTATATATAATAAAAGATTATATATTATAGCAGAAAGCCCAGGGTTTTCAGCCGGAAAAGGTAGTTATACCAACCGCGATAGTGCCACGGATATGTCAAGCCTATCATGACTACCCACTATCGAGTCATAGAGGTCGCACCGCTACTTATAAACGGGTGCAAGCTAAATACTATCATCCTAAGTTGTATTCCCTGGTTCAAGACTACGTCCGGGGATGCGAAATTTGTCAAAGACATAAGAGCAGGAATACTAAGAAACCAGGTTTAATGATTCCTTCTCATAAAATCCATCCCGGGGATTTGGTAGGGATTGATATTATGGGTCCATTACCAGTAACGAAATCCCAGAATAGGTTCCTAGTGGTAATGGTAGACTATTTTACCGGCACGAAGTGTTACCGCCCTATACTGTGTAAGATCTTACTACAGTATGTTTCACGTCATGGTACGATGACAGTCTTGTTATCGGACAATGGGCCTCAGTTCATATCTGTCTTATGGAAGCGCTTATGCCGAATGTTAAACATTCAATTGAAATTCACGTCTCCATAACATCCAAAGGCAAATATGACCGAACGGGCAAACAGGGTTATAGGCGAAATAATGGGTATTTATACCGGGAATGTCCATACGAAGTGGGACGAAAGCTTGCCCCTTATTCAATTGGCCATTAACAGTGTCATCCATACTTCCACAGGATCATCCCCCTTTTATTTACATCATGGTTATGAGCCTACGTTACCCTGGGGTGAGCGTATATTTGCCGGTGTCCCCGAGGACATAGAAGGAGAAATAACGGGTTATGAGGATGGGCCGCTCCGGGAATGGCAGTTGGCCATTGATTTTGCTCAGGAAATGAATGAACAGGCCAGTGCTAAACAAAAACGCTTTTATGACCGGAACTATTCCGATGGGGAACTAAAAGTAGAGCAATTAGTGTGGAAATTAGGACACAGCTTATCGAACGCTGCAGGTAAGTTCTCGGCTAAATTAGCTCCCGCTTGGGAGGGTCCCTATCGAGTTGTAGAAAAGATATCACCGGTTTCCTATGTTATTATGGATTTGGAGTCTGGGGCTTTGGCCGGTACTTGGCATATATATCAGTTGAAACTACTGATGAACTCTGTGGTCCTCGAAACTCAGGAAACCACTGAACTTGAAATCCCGCCGGTAATGCAGGAGCTGGAGAACGTTGCGGACCCGGATGATGGGCAGGGACATAAGATGGTTGTAACACAGGACGAAAGGTCGTTTACTGAGGCAGATTCCCGGGACGGTCAGGAGAATGTCTGGGATGCGGTGCCCTTTAGAGTGTATGACTTCCGGCCTCGTCAAAGCCAGGCAGACGGGGTCGCTGATTGGCCGTCGACCTTGATAGATATAGAACCGGATATACCCGATCCGACTCCTAGCATTCCGGTAGAAAACGACTCAGTTCCCACCCCGATACCACGGCGGGAATATAATATCCGACGCCGGGTTCGAGTTGAGGAACAGGAAGAGCAAGGGGTAGACCTAGCGGTAGCAGGTCGTTCCGGGGAAGGAAGGGAGAATCGGGGTGTTTAGAAGGACCCGGTGTTGGGCACAGCTAAAATCGGGAATCCCACGGGGATAAGTCAAAGTCAGAATACTCAGGACTATTTGTTAATGGCGCCTTTTCAGTATGGGTGGAAAAGTGAACTAGTTTTGAGAAAGGATACCAGAGGTCGTATTGGGGACGTGTACTATTACACCCCGGAACCTATTAAGGAAAAGCTGCGATCCTACAAACAGATTTCAGCCTTACTAGGAACGCATCGCGACCAAGTCCGCCGGTTGGGAATGCAGAATTTTAGTATGAAGTCCCACCCGATTGCGTATCCCCCGTTTGAGATTGTTCGCCATGCTCTATGGTGAAGCACGACCAGTCGTATCACGCTTGAATTTGAATTTTTTTTGGGGCTTGTTTTTCACGAATGTGGCGTGGACCTTGCGATCACAACGTGACGAGGCTCGTATCGGCTACAGTTCTCCTTTACCTTACAGGCTATGGCAGACACAACCCCAACGTTTTGGGAGCAATTCCGGATAATCGAGCTATCTTCTAGTGAAGATGAGGACGGGGAACATACAGACGGAAGACCCTTGGTGGTCGAAGTAACGGGGGACACAAGCATCTCTCCACCATCGCTCACGCATATTGAGGAGGCAGTCGCTGTCGCGGACAATCCTCCGGTAGGCCAGACAGCCGCCGGCTTAGATTCATCATCACCAATCGATTCCGCAATACTGGTAGTACGTAACAGTTGCACATCCGTCACGAGGTCAAGATGCACCTCCCCGCCTCCGCGTTACGTAGACGTTTTTTGCTCCCTCCCTTGCTATGTTTCACGCACGGACATTGCGGGAATTTCCCTTCATGTAAAAAACTTACCAGAACGCTTTCCTGCGGGCTTTACGGGATGTGTTTCCCACTTCGGGGCCATACCCGACGAATTAGAGGTACAGTTTATGCGTACCGCCTTTTTGAACCCCGGTGTCTTTAGCACGGTCGGAAAAGGAGTGTTTTACGCGTTGAAAACTAACCACTAGCATTCTTTTTTAAACATCTTATCTATTACCACTCCAAAATGAACCTTTATTTTAATCAATTTTGAATAAATGCCTTGCGCTAATGAAACGTAAAGGCATGATCGTTTTGGCGTTCTAATTGGATTGTATTAGTATTCAAACTAGAGCTTTTTAGGCGTTCAAATAAGAACATTTTTTCGTTCAAATAAGATTCATTTTGGAGTTCAAACAAGAGCGTTTTGGCTTTTAAACAAGAAAATTTTGGGCGTTTAAACGTGACTGTTTTTGTTATTGAAATGAGAGCGTTTTTGGCTTTTACAAAAGCGTTATGAGTGCTCACAATGGAGCTTTTTTTCTGTTCAAAGGAGAGCTTTTTGGGCGTTTACGGGAAAGGTTCTTGGCGAGTTAAATGGGTGTATTATTTACAATGGTATCAGTCCACGTTTATTTAATCAAAATTTTAATATAATAATTCAAGAAGTTACTTTTATTATATTCTGATGTTCAAGAACATTATCATTTGACAATTTTTCTTAACCATTTTCCAATTGATTTTCTGTTTGCGATCCGGTGGCAGGCGAAATGGATGCTGGCGATCCGGTGGAAGGCGAAATGGGTGCTGGCGGTCCGGTGGCAGGTGAAATTGATGCTAGCGATCCGGTGGCTGGCGAAATGGTTGCTGGCTATCCGGTGGCAGGCGAAATGGTTGCTGGCTATCCGGTGGCAGGCGAAATGGGTGCTGGCGATCCGGTGGCTGGCGAAATGGTTGCTGGCGAAATGGTTGCTGGCTATCCGGTGGCAGGCGAAATGGGTGCTGGCGATCCGGTGCCAGCCGAAGAGGGTGCTGGCGATCCGGTGGCAGGCGTAATGGGTGCTCGCGATACGGTGGCAGGCGTAATGGGTGCTCGCGATACGGTGGCAGGCGAAATGGGTGCTAACGATCCGGTGGCCGGCGAAATGGGTGCTAACGATCCGGTGGCAGGCAAAGAGGGTGCTGATGATCCGGTGGCAGGCGAAATGGGTGCTGATGATCCGGTGGCAGGCGAAATGGATGCTGACGATCCGCTGGCAGGCGAAATGGATGCTGACGATCCGGTGGCAGGCGAAATGGATGCTGGCGATCCGGTGGCAGGCGAAATGGATGCTGGGGATCCGGTGGCAGGTGAAATGGAAGCTTGCGATCCTGTGGCAGGAGAAAGGGATTTGACGATCCAGTGGCAGGCGAAATGGGTGCTGGCGATCCGGTGGCAGGCGAAATGGATAATGACGATGCGGTGGCAGGCGTAGAGGGTCCTGGCGATCCGATGGCAGGCGAAATGGCTGCTGATGATCCGGAGGCAGGCGAAATGGGTGCTGATGATCCGGTGGCAGGCGAAATGGGTGCTGATGATCCGGTGGCAGGCGAAATGGGTGCTGGCGATGCGGTGGAAGGCGATGTGGGTGCTGGCGATGCGATGGCAGGCGAAATGTATGCTGGCGATGCGGTGGAAGGCGATGTGGGTGCTGGCGATCCGGTGGCAGGGGATGTTGGTACTGGCGATCCGGTGGCAGGCGATGTAGGTGCTGCGATCCGGTGGCAGGCGATGTGGGTGCTGGCGATCCGGTGGCAGGCGGTGTAGGTGCTGCGATCCGGTGGCAGGCAATGTGGGTGCTTGCGATCCGGTGGCAGGCGATGTGGGTGCGGCCGATCCGGTGGCAGGCGAAATGGATGCTGACGATGCGGTGGCAGGCGTAGAGGGTCCTGGCGATCCGATGGCAGGCGAAATGTGTGCTGGCGATCCTGTAGCAGACGAAATGGCTGCTGGCGATCCGGTGGCTGGCGAAATGGTTGCTGGCTATCCGGTGGCAGGCGAAATGGGTGCTGGCGATCCGGTGCCAGCCGAAGAGGGTGCTGGCGATCCGGTGGCAGGCGTAATGGGTGCTCGCGATACGGTCGCAGGCGTAATGGGTGCTGGCGATACGGTGGCAGGCGAAATGGGTGCTAACGATCCGGTGGCCGGCGAAATGGGTGCTAACGATCCGGTGGCAGGCAAAGAGGGTGCTGATGATCCGGTGGCAGGCGAAATGGGTGATGATGATCCGGTGGCAGGCGAAATGGATGCTGACGATCCGGTGGCAGGCGAAATGGATGCTGACGATCCGGTGGCAGGCGAAATGGGTGCTGGCGATCCGGTGGCAGGCGAAATGGATGCTGACGATCCAGTGGCAGGCAATGTGGGTGCTGGAGATCCGGTGGCAGGCGAAATGGATGCTGGGGATCCGGTGGCAGGTGAAATGGAAGCTTGCGATCCTGTGGCAGGAGAAAGGGATTTTGACGATCCAGTGGCAGGCGAAATGGGTGCTGGCGATCCGGTGGCAGGCGAAATGGATGCTGACGATGCGGTGGTAGGCGTAGAGGGTCCTGGCGATCCGATGGCAGGCGAAATGTGTGCTGGCGATCCTGTAGCAGACGAAATGGCTGCTGGCGATCCGGTGGCTGGCGAAATGGGTGCTGGCGATCCGGTGCCAGCCGAAGAGGGTGCTGATGATCTGGTGGCAGGCGAAATGGGTGCTGATGATCCGGTGGCAGGCGAAATGGGTGCTGATGATCTGGTGGCAGGCGAAATGGGTGCTGGCGATCCGGTGGCAGGCGTTGTGGGTGCTGGCGATGCGATGGCAGGCGAAATGTATGCTGGCGATGCGGTGGAAGGCGATGTGGGTGCTGGCGATCCGGTGGCAGGGGATGTTGGTACTGGCGATCCGGTGGCAGGCGATGTGGGTGCTGGCGATCCGGTGGCAGGCGGTGTAGTTGCTGCGATCCGGTGGCAGGCAATGTGGGTGCTTGCGATCCGGTGGCAGGCGATGTGGGTGCGGCCGATCCGGTGGCAGGCGAAATGGATGCTGACGATCCTGTAGCAGACGAAATGGCTGCGGGCGATCCGGTGGCTGGCGAAATGGGTGCTGGCTATCCGGTGGCAGGCGAAATGGGTGCTGACGATCCGGTGGCAGGCGAAATGGGTGCTGGCGATCCGGTGGCAGGCGAAATGGATGCTGACGATCCAGTGGCAGGCAATGTGGGTGCTGGAGATCCGGTGGCAGGCGAAATGGATGCTGGGGATCCGGTGGCAGGTGAAATGGAAGCTTGCGATCCTGTGGCAGGAGAAAGGGATTTTGACGATCCAGTGGCAGGCGAAATGGGTGCTGGCGATCCGGTGGCAGGCGAAATGGATGCTGACGATGCGGTGGTAGGCGTAGAGGGTCCTGGCGATCCGATGGCAGGCGAAATGTGTGCTGGCGATCCTGTAGCAGACGAAATGGCTGCTGGCGATCCGGTGGCTGGCGAAATGGGTGCTGGCGATCCGGTGCCAGCCGAAGAGGGTGCTGATGATCTGGTGGCAGGCGAAATGGGTGCTGATGATCCGGTGGCAGGCGAAATGGGTGCTGATGATCTGGTGGCAGGCGAAATGGGTGCTGGCAATCCGGTGGCAGGCGTTGTGGGTGCTGGCGATGCGATGGCAGGCGAAATGTATGCTGGCGATGCGGTGGAAGGCGATGTGGGTGCTGGCGATCCGGTGGCAGGGGATGTTGGTACTGGCGATCCGGTGGCAGGCGATGTGGGTGCTGGCGATCCGGTGGCAGGCGGTGTAGTTGCTGCGATCCGGTGGCAGGCAATGTGGGTGCTTGCGATCCGGTGGCAGGCGATGTGGGTGCGGCCGATCCGGTGGCAGGCGAAATGGATGCTGACGATCCTGTAGCAGACGAAATGGCTGCGGGCGATCCGGTGGCTGGCGAAATGGGTGCTGGCTATCCGGTGGCAGGCGAAATGGGTGCTGGCGATACGGTGGCAGGCGTAATGGGTGCTCGCGATACGGTGGCAGGCGTAATGGGTGCTCGCGATACGGTGGCAGGCGTAATGGGTGCTCGCGATACGGTGGCAGGCGAAATGGGTGATAACGATCCGGTGGCCGGCGAAATGGGTGCTAACGATCCAGTGGCAGGCGAAATGGGTGCTAACGATCCGGTGGCCGGCGAAATGGGTGCTAACGATCCGGTGGCAGGCGAAGAGGGTGCTGATGATCCGGTGGCAGGCGAAATGGGTGCTGATGATCCGGTGGCAGGCGAAATGGATGCTGACGATCCAGTGGCAGGCGAAATGGGTGCTGGCGATCCGGTGGCAGGCGAAATGGGTGCTGGCGATCCGGTGGCAGGCGAAATGGGTGCTAACGATCCGGTGGCAGGCGAAGAGGGTGCTGATGATCCGGTGGCAAGCGAAATGGGTGCTGATGATCCGGTGGCAGGCGAAATGGATGCTGACGATCCGGTGGCAGGTGAAATGGGTGCTGGCGATCCGGTGGTAGGCGAAATGGATGCTGACGATCCAGTGGCAGGTGAAATGGATGCTGGCGATGCGGTGGAAGGCGATGTGGGTGCTGGCGATCCGGTGGCAGGGGATGTTGGTACTGGCGATCCGGTGGCAGGCGATGTAGGTGCTGCGATCCGGTGGCAGGCGATGTGGGTGCTGGCGATCCGGTGGCAGGCGGTGTATTTGCTGCGATCCGGTGGAAGGCAATGTGGGTGCTTGCGATCCGGTGGCAGGCGATGTGGGTGCGGCCGATCCGGTGGCAGGCGAAATGGATGCTGACGATCCTGTAGCAGACGAAATGGCTGCGGGCGATCCGGTGGCTGGCGAAATGGGTGCTGGCTATCCGGTGGCAGGCGAAATGGGTGCTGGCGATCCGGTGCCAGCCGAAGAGGGTGCTGGCGATACGGTGGCAGGCGTAATGGGTGCTCGCGATACGGTGGCAGGCGAAATGGGTGATAACGATCCGGTGGCCGGCGAAATGGGTGCTAACGATCCGGTGGCAGGCGAAATGGGTGCTAACGATCCGGTGGCCGGCGAAATGGGTGCTAACGATCCGGTGGCAGGCGAAGAGGGTGCTGATGATCCGGTGGCAGGCGAAATGGATGCTGACGATCAAGTGGCAGGCGAAATGGGTGCTGGCGATCCGGTGGCAGGCGAAATGGGTGCTGGCGATCCGGTGGCAGGCGAAATGGGTGCTGGCGATCCGGTGGCAGGCGAAATGGGTGCTGGCGATCCGGTGGCAGGCGAAATGGGTGCTAACGATCCGGTGGCAGGCGAAGAGGGTGCTGATGATCCGGTGGCAAGCGAAATGGGTGCTGATGATCCGGTGGCAGGCGAAATGGATGCTGACGATCCGGTGACAGGTGAAATGGGTGCTGGCGATCCGGTGGCTGGCAAAATGGTTGCTGGCTATCCGGTGGCAGGCGAAATGGGTGCTGGCGATCCGGTGCCAGCCGAAGAGGGTGCTGGCGATCCGGTGGCAGGCGTAATGGGTGCTCGCGATACGGTGGCAGGCGTAGAGGGTCCTGGCGATCCGATGGCAGGCGAAATGTGTGCTGGCGATCCTGTAGCAGACGAAATGGCTGCTGGCGATCCGGTGGCTGGCGAAATGGTTGCTGGCTATCCGGTGGCAGGCGAAATGGGTGCTGGCGATCCGGTGCCAGCCGAAGAGGGTGCTGGCGATCCGGTGGCAGGCGTAATGGGTAATCGCGATACGGTGGCAGGCGAAATGGGTGCTAACGATCCGGTGGCCGGCGAAATGGGTGCTAACGATCCGGTGGCAGGCAAAGAGGGTGCTGATGATCCGGTGGCAGGCGATATGGGTGATGATGATCCGGTGGCAGGCGAAATGGATGCTGACGATCCGGTGGCAGGCGAAATGGATGCTGACGATCCGGTGGCAGGCGAAATGGGTGCTGGCGATCCGGTGGCAGGCGAAATGGATGCTGACGATCCAGTGGCAGGCAATGTGGGTGCTGGAGATCCGGTGGCAGGCGAAATGGATGCTGGGGATCCGGTGGCAGGTGAAATGGAAGCTTGCGATCCTGTGGCAGGAGAAAGGGATTTTGACGATCCAGTGGCAGGCGAAATGGGTGCTGGCGATCCGGTGGCAGGCGAAATGGATGCGGACGATGCGGTGGCAGGCGTAGAGGGTCCTGGCGATCCGATGGCAGGCGAAATGTGTGCTGGCGATCCTGTAGCAGACGAAATGGCTGCTGGCGATCCGGTGGCTGGCGAAATGGGTGCTGGCGATCCGGTGCCAGCCGAAGAGGGTGCTGATGATCTGGTGGCAGGCGAAATGGGTGCTGATGATCCGGTGGCAGGCGAAATGGGTGCTGATGATCTGGTGGCAGGCGAAATGGGTGCTGGCGATCCGGTGGCAGGCGATGTGGGTGCTGGCGATGCGATGGCAGGCGAAATGTATGCTGGCGATGCGGTGGAAGGCGATGTGGGTGCTGGCGATCCGGTGGCAGGGGATGTTGGTACTGGCGATCCGGTGGCAGGCGATGTAGGTGCTGCGATCCGGTGGCAGGCGATGTGGGTGCTGGCGATCCGGTGGCAGGCGGTGTAGTTGCTGCGATCCGGTGGCAGGCAATGTGGGTGCTTGCGATCCGGTGGCAGGCGATGTGGGTGCGGCCGATCCGGTGGCAGGCGAAATGGATGCTGACGATCCTGTAGCAGACGAAATGGCTGCGGGCGATCCGGTGGCTGGCGAAATGGGTGCTGGCTATCCGGTGGCAGGCGAAATGGGTGCTGGCGATCCGGTGCCAGCCGAAGAGGGTGCTGGCGATACGGTGGCAGGCGTAATGGGTGCTCGCGATACGGTGGCAGGCGTAATGGGTGCTCGCGATACGGTGGCAGGCGAAATGGGTGATAACGATCCGGTGGCAGGCGAAATGGATGCTGATGATCCAGTGGCAGGCGAAATGGGTGCTGGCGATCCGGTGGCAGGCGAAATGGGTGCTGGCGATCCGGTGGCAGGCGAAATGGGTGCTAACGATCCGGTGGCAGGCGAAGAGGGTGCTGATGATCCGGTGGCAAGCGAAATGGGTGCTGATGATCCGGTGGCAGGCGAAATGGATGCTGACGATCCGGTGGCAGGTGAAATGGGTGCTGGCGATCCGGTGGTAGGCGAAATGGATGCTGACGATCCAGTGGCAGGCGAAATGGGTGCAGGCGATCCGGTAGCATGCGAAATGGATGCTGGCGATCCGGTAGCAGGTGAAATGGATGCTGGCGATGCGGTGGAAGGCGATGTGGGTGCTGGCGATCCGGTGGCAGGGGATGTTGGTACTGGCGATCCGGTGGCAGGCGATGTGGGTGCTGGCGATCCGGTGGCAGGCGGTGTAGTTGCTGCGATCCGGTGGAAGGCAATGTGGGTGCTTGCGATCCGGTGGCAGGCGATGTGGGGGCGGCCGATCCGGTGGCAGGCGAAATGGATGCTGACGATCCTGTAGCAGACGAAATGGCTGCGGGCGATCCGGTGGCTGGCGAAATGGGTGCTGGCTATCCGGTGGCAGGCGAAATGGGTGCTGGCGATCCGGTGCCAGCCGAAGAGGGTGCTGGCGATACGGTGGCAGGCGTAATGGGTGCTCGCGATACGGTGGCAGGCGAAATGGGTGATAACGATCCGGTGGCCGGCGAAATGGGTGCTAACGATCCGGTGGCAGGCGAAATGGGTGCTAACGATCCGGTGGCCGGCGAAATGGGTGCTAACGATCCGGTGGCCGGCGAAATGGGTGCTAACGATCCAATGGCAGGCGAAGAGGGTGCTGATGATCCGGTGGCAGGCGAAATGGGTGCTGATGATCCGGTGGCAGGCGAAATGGATGCTGACGATCAAGTGGCAGGCGAAATGGGTGCTGGCGATCCGGTGGCAGGCGAAATGGGTGCTGGCGATCCGGTGGCAGGCGAAATGGGTGCTAACGATCCGGTGGCAGGCGAAATGGGTGCTAACGATCCGGTGGCAGGCGAAGAGGGTGCTGATGATCCGGTGGCAAGCGAAATGGGTGCTGATGATCCGGTGGCAGGCGAAATGGATGCTGACGATCCGGTGGCAGGTGAAATGGGTGCTGGCGATCCGGTGGTAGGCGAAATGGATGCTGACGATCCAGTGGCAGGCGAAATGGGTGCAGGCGATCCGGTAGCATGCGAAATGGATGCTGGCGATCCGGTAGCAGGCGAAATGGGTGCTGGCGATCCGGTGGCAGGCGAAATGGTAGCTCGCGATACGGTGGCAGGCGAAATGGGTGCTAACGATCCAGTGGCAGGCGAAGAGGGTGCTGAAGATCCGGTGACAGGCGAAATGGGTGCTGGCGATCCGGTGGCAGGCGATGTGGGTGCTGGCGATGCGATGGCAGGCGAAATGTATGCTGGCGATGCGGTGGAAGGCGAAATGGGTGTTGGCGATGCGGTGGCATGCGAAATGGGACTGACGATCCGGGAGTTGGCGATGCGGTGCCAGACGAAGATGCGGTGGCAGGCGAAATGGGTGTTGGCGATGCGTTGGGAGGCGAAATGGGTGTCGGCGATCCGTTGGGAGGCGAAATGGGTGTCGGCGATCCGTTGGGAGGCGAAATGGGTGTCGGCGATCCGTTGTCAGGCGAAATGGGTACTGGCGATCCGGTACAGGCGAAGAAGATGCTGGCGAGAAGGTGGCAGGCGAAATGGGTGCTGGCGATCCAATGGCAGGCGAAAAAGATGTTGGCGATGCGATGGCAGGCAAAGGTGTTGGCGGTCCGGTGGCAGGCAAAATGGGTGCTGGCGATACGGTGGCAGGCGAAGAAGATGTTGACGATCCGGTGGCAGGTAAAATGGGTGGTGGCGATGCGGTGGCAGGCAAAATGGATGCTGACGATGCGGTGGCAGGCGTAGAGGGTCCTGGCGATCCGATGGCAGGCGAAATGTGTGCTGGCGATCCTGTAGCAGACGAAATGGCTGCTGGCGATCCGGTGGCTGGCGAAATGGGTGCTGGCTATCCAGTGGCAGGCGAAATGGGTGCTGGCGATCCGGTGCCAGCCGAAGAGGGTGCTGGCGATCCGGTGGCAGGCGTAATGGGTGCTCGCGATACGGTGGCAGGCCTAATGGGTGCTGGCGATCCGGTGGCAGGCGAAATGGGTGCTAACGATCCGGTGGCCGGCGAAATGGGTGCTAACGATCCGGTGGCCGGCGAAATGGGTGCTAACGATCCGGTGGCAGGCGCAGAGGGTGCTGATGATCCGGTGGCAGGCGAAATGGGTGCTGATGATCCGGTGGCAGGCGAAATGGATGCTGACGATCCGGTGGCAGGTGAAATGGGTGCTCGCGATACGGTGGCAGGCGTAATGGGTGCTCGCGATACGGTGGCAGGCGAAATGGGTGCTAACGATCCAGTGGCAGGCGAAATGGATGCTGACGATGCTTTAGCAGACGAAATGGGTGCTGGCGATTAGGTAGCAGGCGAAATTGATGCTGACGATCCGGTGGCAGGCGAAATGCGTGCTGGCGATCCGGTGGCAGGCGAAATGGATGCTGGCGATCCGGTGGCAGGCGAAATGGATGCTGACGATGCTTTAGCAGGCGAAATGGATGCTGGCGATTAGGTAGCAGTCGAAATGGATGCTGACGATCCGGTGGCAGGCGAAATGGATGCTGACGATGCTTAAGCAGGCGAAATGGATGCTCACGATCCGGTGGCAGGCGAAATGGATGCTGACGATGCGGTGGCAGGCGTAGAGGGTCCTGGCGATCCGATGGCAGGCGAAATGTGTGCTGGCGATCCTGTAGCAGACGAAATGGGTGCTGGCGATCCGGTGGCTGGCGAAATGGGTGCTGGCTATCCGGTGGCAGGCGAAATGGGTGCTGGCGATCCGGTGCCAGCCGAAGAGGATGCCGGCGATCCGGTGGCAGGCGTAATGGGTGCTCGAGATACGGTGGCAGGCGAAATGGGTGCTAACGATCCTGTGGCAGGCGAAGAGGGTGCTGAAGATCCGGTGACAGGCGAAATGGGTGCTGGCGATGCGGTAGCAGGCGAAATGTATGCTGGCGATGCGGTGGAAGGCGAAATGGGTGTTGGCGATGCGGTGGCATGCGAAATGGGACTGACGATCCGGGAGTTGGCGATGCGGTGCCAGACGAAGATGCGGTGGCAGGCGAAATGGGTGTCGGCGATCCGTTGGGAGGCGAAATGGGTGTCGGCGATCCGTTGTCAGGCGAAATGGGTACTGGCGATCCGGTACAGGCGAAGAAGATGCTGGCGAGAAGGTGGCAGGCGAAATGGGTGCTGGCGATCCAATGGCAGGCGAAAAAGATGTTGGCGATGCGATGGCAGGCAAAGGTGTTGGCGGTCCGGTGGCAGGCAAAATGGGTGTTGGCGATACGGTGGCAGGCGAAGAAGATGTTGACGATCCGGTGGCAGGTAAAATGGGTGGTGGCGATGCGGTGGCAGGCAAAATGGATGCTGACGATGCGGTGGCAGGCGTAGAGGGTTCTGGCGATCCGATGGCAGGCGAAATGTGTGCTGGCGATCCTGTAGCAGACGAAATGGCTGCTGGCGATCCGGTGGCTGGCGAAATGGGTGCTGGCTATCCAGTGGCAGGCGAAATGGGTGCTGGCGATCCGGTGCCAGCCGAAGAGGGTGCTGGCGATCCGGTGGCAGGCGTACTGGGTGCTCGCGATACGGTGGCAGGCCTAATGGGTGCTGGCGATCCGGTGGCAGGCGAAAAGGGTGCTAACGATCCGGTGGCCGGCGAAATGGGTGCTAACGATCCGGTGGCCGGCGAAATGGGTGCTAACGATCCGGTGGACGGCGAAATGGGTGCTAACGATCCGGTGGCAGGCGCAGAGGGTGCTGATGATCCGGTGGCAGGCGAAATGGGTGCTGATGATCCGGTGGCAGGCGAAATGGATGCTGACGATCCGGTGGCAGGTGAAATGGGTGCTGGCGATCCGGTGGCAGGCGAAATGGATGCTGACGATCCAGTGGCAGGCGAAATGGGTGCTGGCGATCCGGTGGCAGGCGAAATGGATGCTGACGATCCAGTGGCAGGCGAAATGGGTGCAGGCGATCCGGTAGCATGCGAAATGGATGCTGACGATCCGGTGGCAGGCGAAATGGATGCTGACGATGCTGTAGTAGGCGAAATGGATGCTGACGATCTTGTGGCAGGCGAAATGGATGCTGGCGATCCGGTGGCTGGCGAAATGGGTGCTGGCGATCCTGTAGCAGACGAAATGGCTGCTGGCGATCCGGTGGCTGGCGAAATGGGTGCTGGCTATCCAGTTTCAGGCGAAATGGGTGCTGGCGATCCGGTGCCAGCCGAAGAGGGTGCTGGCGATCCGGTGGCAGGCGTAATGGGTGCTCGCGATACGGTGGAAGCGTAATGGGTGCTGACGATCCGGTGGCAGGCAAAATGGGTGCTAACGATCCGGTGGCCGGCGAAATGGGTGCTAACGATCCGGTGGCCGGCGAAATGGGTGCTAACGATCCGGTGGCCGGCGAAATGGGTGCTAACGATACGGTGGCAGGCGAAATGGGTGCTAACGATCCGGTGGCAGGCGAAATGGGTGCTAACGATCCGGTGGCAGGCGAAGAGGGTGCTGATGATCCGGTGGCAGGCGAAATGGGTGCTGATGATCCGGTGGCAGGCGAAATGGATGCTGACGATCCGGTGGCAGGTGAAATGGGTGCTGGCGATCCGGTGGCAGGCGAAATGGATGCTGACGATCCAGTGGCAGGCGAAATGGGTGCTGGCGATCCGGTGGCAGGCGAAATGGATGCTGACGATCCAGTCAGGCGAAATGGGTGCAGGCGATCCGGTAGCATGCGAAATGGATGCTGGCGATCCGGTAGCAGGTGAAATGGATGCTGACGATGCTGTAGCAGGCGAAATGGATGCTGACGATCCGGTGGCAGTCGAAATGGATGCTGACGATGCGGTGGCAGGCGTAGAGGGTCCTGGCGATCCGATGGCAGGCGAAATGTGTGCTGGCGATCCTGTAGCAGACGAAATGGCTGCTGGCGATCCGGTGGCTGGCGAAATGGGTGCTGGCGATCCGGTGCCAGCCGAAGAGGGTGCTGATGATCCGGTGGCAGGCGAAATGGGTGCTGATGATCCGGTGGCAGGCGAAATGGGTGCTGATGATCTGGTGGCAGGCGAAATGGGTGCTGGCGATCCGGTGGCAGGCGATGTGGGTGCTGGCGATGCGATGGCAGGCGAAATGTATGCTGGCGATGCGGTGGAAGGCGATGTGGGTGCTGGCGATGCGGTGGAAGGCGATGTGGGTGCTGGCGATCCGGTGGCAGGCGATGTGGGTGCTGGCGATCCGGTGGCAGGCGGTGTAGGTGCTGCGATCCGGTGGCAGGCGGTGTAGGTGCTGCGATCCGGTGGCAGGCGATGTGGTTGCTTGCGATCCAGTGGCAGGCGATGTGGGTGCTGGCGATCCGGTGGCAGGCGAAATGGATGCTGACGATCCGGTGGCAGGCGAAATGGATGCTGACGATGCGGTGGCAGGCGTAGAGGGTCCTGGCGATCCGATGGCAGGCGAAATGTGTGCTGGCGATCCTGTAGCAGACGAAATGGCTGCTGGCGATCCGGTGGCTGGCGAAATGGGTGCTGGCTATCCGGTGGCAGGCGAAGAAGATGCTGGCGAGAAGGTGGCAGGCGAAGAAGATGCTGGCGAGAAGGTGGCAGGCGAAATGGGTGCTGGCGATCCAATGGCAGGCGAAAAAGATGTTGGCGATGCGGTGGCAGGCAAAGGTGTTGGCGGTCCGGTGGCAGGCAAAGAAGATGTTGACGATCCGGTGGCAGGTAAAATGGGTGGTGGCGATGCGGTGGCAGGCAAAATGGGTACTGGCGGTCCGGTGGAGGGCGAAGAAGATGTTGTTGATGCAGTGGCAGGCGAAATGGATGCTGGCTATCCGGTGGCAGGCGATGAAGATGTTGGTGATGCGGTGGCAGGCGAAGAAGATGTTGGCGATGCGGTGGCAGGCGAAGAAGATGTTGGCGATGCGGTGGCAGGCAAAATGGGTACTGGCGGTCCGTTGGCAGGCGAAGAAGATGTTGGTGATGCGGTGGCAGGCGAAATGGATGCTCGCTATCCGGTGGAAGGCGAAATGGATGCTCGCGATCCGGTGGCAGTTGTAATGGGTGTCGTCGATGCTGTGGCAGGCGAAGAAGATGTTGGCGATGCGTTGGCAGGCGAAGATGTTGGCGATGCGGTGGCAGGCGAAGATGTTGGCGATGGGTTGGCAGGAGAAATGGGTGTTGGCGATGCGGTGGCAGGCGAAATGGATGTTGGCGATGCGGTGGCAGGCGAAATGGGTGTTGGCGATGCGGTGGCAGGCGAAATGGGTGTTGGCGATGCGGTGGCAGGCTAAATGGGTGTTGGCGATGCGGTGGCAGGCGAAATGGGTGTTGGCGATGCGGTGGCATTCGGAATGGGTGCTGGCGATGCGGTAGCAGGCGAAATGGGTTCTACTTTACCATAGAAACCAAACCTCTTGCCAGAACCCTGAAGCTAGCGCCATCTAGTGCCGCGGTTTGGAGTTATAATGACAAAATAGAAAAAAGGCTTAGTTTTGGCGGTTTTGGGTTTGCAAGGTCGTCATCTGTCAAATTTTTAAAGTGTAAATGTGAAAATATTGTGTGTACAAAAGTTGTAAAAACTACAACACGTCGAATGAGTCCCGTAGTCAAGGCTTAAAATATTATCCAGTTCCAAAACGAAGGTAAAACTATTCCAAATGTATGCGGTGGCTTACGGCAATAAACCATGAGAATATAAGAACTCAAAATGATGTTAAGTCCCATCATTATGTCTGCTCTATGCATTTTATTGGTGGGAATGGGCCCACAGATATAATCCTGATCCCTACAATACTAACCTGCAGGTAGGGAATTGTTTTAGTCTAAAATTGTAGTACTAAAATTACAATCATAACCATTCATGATAGGCGAACATTACTTTGGAAAGCAGGTGTTATTCAAATTCTCAGCAAGCCCAAGGAATAGGTAAGTTTCTAGGGGCGTGCGAATACCACTTTTTGGGTATCGAACCGGTTATCGAATACCCAAACATTTTCCTTATCAAATACCGAATCGAATAGTTTATTCCGAATCGAATACCGAATAGTTGAACCTTGGTATTTTTTTTTCCTTCCCGATTAATCGCGAATAGTTAAGCCTTGTAACCGCGAATATTTAACCCTTATATTCGCGAATATTAGGCGGTTAATCGGGTAGTAACCATAATTTTCGCCAATAGTCAGTACAAAGCAAGGAGAAGAACATTTAGAAGCTCCTAAATATCAAAATACCTTTCCTCATTGGTGGTCAAGTATTCCTTAAAATTTTCCTATGCACTTGCTGGTAGTTTTTGATGGGATACAAAAAAAATTGGGATGATATTTTTTAAATAAGGTGGGTCGCTCTAGTGCCAAGGACCTAAATTTATGGTAGTCGAACTTTAACCGAATATTCAGTTCGGTATTCGATATTCGAATCGAATAGTGATAATGGGCTTATCGAATACCGAATCGAATTATTAGGTTCGGTATTCGATCGAGTTATTCGATTGAAACGGTTAACCGCACACCTCTAGAGGTTTCCTAATAGTTAATTTAGGTTGTGCCTATTTTAACAGGGTTCAAATTTTTCAAGTTGTTCGAAATTCAGCTTCATGTGACCATATCTATGGCGTAGGCCTGCTATCTGTGAAGAATATTGGAACAACGTTAAATATAGCTGAGCCAATGGTAGAAAATGAAGAATCTTCTGAAAATAGTACAGTTTGGACTACAACTGCTACATTACCGCTAAGTGGAACAACGACAATTTTAGATCAACCTTCAAATTTCACAAATACAGAAATTGCATCATTTTTGATAAATGAGCGCATCTCGGAATCAGAGTGCCTTACACTTGAAATGGAAGTTTATTCTCAGAAAAAAACTAGCCAGAGAATTTTAAAGTTATCAGATGGAAAACTTAGATACAAGCAGGAGTTCATAATAACCCCCCTTTGGGGGAGGAAGTATGAAAGCAGCTATATTTATAATGTTAAATTTCGCGTCCAACAATATTCTTCTGCTGACTATATAAGGGTGTGGAACTTGTAGACTGTTGTACTTTAATCGTTAGTTCGTGTTTTAATAAACCGAAAGTTTTCTCCCACGTCAACGACGTCATGTTTTTTGGCGCCACTCTCACGAGAATAAAATCGCGACGATGAGGCATGTACAAACTCAGTGTGACTATACTATTAAAGATACGGCAAATACATTTGTTCAGACAGTCTTATAATTAAAAAAAGAGGAAAGAGAAGTCACGGATGTTTAGACCACAGTCTTCAAGGTTCTAGTTTAACGGTTAAAAAGCCCAAAGTGGAAGAAAACGAAGCGGTAATTAAGCCTTTGCCTACTGCTTAACTGTGTGAATACGAATTTTCAATTTCGGTCTGCCGAAGAAAGTGAATTATTTCTTGACTTTATGTAAATAAAGGTGGTAAATTTCCAAATAGCTTGCACCTGAGTATTTTAGATCCCTCAATGGAAAGAGTAGAGGTGTGCGGTTAACCGTTTGAATCGAATAACTCGATCGAATACCGAACCGAATAATTCGATTCGGTATTCGATAAGCCCATTATCACTATTCGATTCGAATATCGAATACCGAACTGAATATTCGGTTAAAGTTCGACTACCATAAATTTAGGTCCTTGGCACTAGAGCGACCCACCTTATTTAAAAAATATCATCCCAATTTTTTTTGTCTCCCATCAAAAACTACCAGCAAGTGCATAGGAAAATTTTAAGGAATACTTGACCACCAATGAGGAAAGGTATTTTGAAATTTAGGAGCTTCTAAATGTTCAACTCCTTGCTTTGTATTGACTATTGGCGAATATTATGGTTACTACCTGATTAACCGCGAATAGTTGGCCTAATATTCGCGGTTACAAGGCTTAACTATTCGCGATTAATCGGGAAGGGAAAAAAATACCAAGGCCCAACTATTCGGTATTCGATTCGGAATAAACTATTCGATTCGGTATTTGATAAGGAAAATTTTTGGGTATTCGATAACCGGTTCGATACCCAAAAAGTGGTATTCGCACACCCCTAGGAAAGAGTATATTTCAGTCCGTGAAATCGTGGTTGTTTTCTGAAGATATGAACAGAAATCTAATTAACTGTTTGGAAATAGTTGAATATCGTTCGTCAAAGGTATGGAATGTTTTTAGAATTGGAGAATAGCGTTAGAACGATTTTATTTATTACGCTATTTGTAGGTTTATTTGGAAGTTACTAGGAAAGATCACTTTATGCCTGAATGTAGGATGCAGCCGATTAAAGTGGTTATTGATGAAGATGGTTTTGCGTCTACTTTCTTAATCTTTAAGAGCCTTGTTTCAAAGCAACAGCGATTTCAAGAAGGTCGTTTTATGGAAGAAATTTCGTCCACAGTTTTCCAGGGAATTTTCAAAGATGTTACATGCTTTGTCCCGGTTTATCAGGAGAAGCGGTTTTGAACGTCAAATAGCTTCCGTTTACACCGGTAAATGTTGTTATCGTTCATAATCCTATAGAAAGATACGCTTCTGTAGCAGAAATAGAAACTGCGAAAATCCGTGCACAAAATGTAGATATGTTTCCCGATATACCAATGGGCTAATTACCAGGCGTGAAAAAAATTCAGAAATACGTTTAAACTCACGAACATTAACTACAAAATACAAAACTTCACCATCATCAACTCACAAGTTGAAGTATCTATCACCAAGATCCCTTAGAGTGCGACAGCAGAAGTTAAGAGTTAGAAGAACTCGATTATATAAAGTTAATGAAAAACTTAAGAATAAATGTGCGAAACTTCAGCTATATCTCAGTGATAAAAAGAATGAGCAAATGATCTCAATACAAGGAATTATAAATAAAGACTTTAAGGATGAAGTAGATAAGGTGCTATCTGAACTCCCTTCGGCAAATCAGAATGATGCTGAAATTATAAGTTCTCTTAAGGAAGCATGGATTAATGACAGCAGACAGCAAGAACAAAAGGATAAGTTGAATTTTCAAAAGGACCAAGACTGTAATTTTAAGTCCTATTGCTAATATTTTGAAATTAAAAAGTTTTATTACATAAAGCGTTTTACTAGCACCCGGAAGGAAAGCAAATCGTTCGAGCGCAATAACTTCAGAATGGCACAAGTAATTGCGTGTAGAAGCAAGGCTGCATATTTAGCACTACAAAACTTTAAGATTTTGATTCTTCCGAGCTGGAGAAGTGTACAGTCAAAAATGGAGCACAACTATGAAGAACCGGGAGTGAATTTAGAAAGGTTAAAGCGTCAAAAAAAGTGTATGACGATTATGTGAAAGAGCAAGTGGCGAAGGGATTGAAAAAACCGTTAGCAGACGGTGTACTGATTTTTGATGAAGTCAATGTAGCACCGAAAGTCACCTGGAACAGCAAAAGCCACAAATTAATTGGTTTAGCCATGTCACCTCATCAACTGGGGACGTTAGATGCTATTTTCGAGCGAACGAGTAGTGAGGAAACAATTCCCAAGGCTGGCTACATGTTGCAGTTCTAGTGGCGTGATCTAACATCAGATTTTGATATCATCGGCCCGTATTTTGCGTCTGAAGGTTCTACCAATAGCCAATTTATTTCAGCCTGCCTCTTTTATGTTCTGAGGGCGTTTCACAATGTTGGATTTAAAGTTTCTGTCATATTGTGCGACGGTGCAAGCTCCAACTTAAGCCTCATGAAACTAACACAAAATTATTCTGGAGCATATGGCGTCAAAATAAACCCCGTGTCTGAGAATATAGATGTTGAAATAAAGCCTTGGTTCAAGAACCCATTTTGCCTGAATTACAATATCTTTTGGATGATGTGTCCGTCACATGAGGTGAGTTTTGTTTTTCAACATGTTACACCGAATATGCTACATGAATTGTCTGAAATTTCCATTTTATTTCCAGCTTAAAAATTTGATTAACGCCCTTTTTGCGTCTAAGGAAAATGGTAGTCGGTGTTTCAAAAACAATAGTGTAACATTTGGTTGGAAATCTATTATCAAAATGAAGAGAAGACATTCCCCGTTATATTCCCAAGTTGCTTGAATCGTATATTACTAGAGACGCATGGACGAAATTGAATGTTAAACCGGCAAAAATCATGCAGTTAGAGTTTTAAAACTGTAATGAAGTTTAAATATGTAATAATAAGACATTTGTACTTAAAACAGCAAGATGATGTGTTAGCTGAATTAAATGAACATGCAAATCCTGACCATGAGGAACTACCAGGCGATGCCTTAGAAACTATGGAAACGCACAATTACTTAAAGGCTTGCAACTTGTTCGAAAATGGCATGTTGTCGAAATCAAAAGTATATTCCTCAAGTGACCCTATCATGAAAAACATTGATGATGGCTTGGAGTATTTCAAGATGTGGCTAGTAGATCTCAGAGTGAGTAAACATCTAATTATTTTTACGCTTCAATTAAAGTAAAATGTCACTCATTTCTAGGCAGAGATGCAAAGTTCCATTGCATGTACCCTGGTAAGGAATTTCTGTCGTGGCAAGTATGTTGAAAAACTTGAAATATCTGAATCTGATTGTTTCAATAACTAAATTTGTTGCCGTTAATTAATTTAAGACATGGTGTCTTTTGAGAGTGATAGTGTTTGGATTCAAAGGTCTTGTAAACTACTACACAAAGGAATATCCAGGATATTATCTCATGCCAATTAGGCTGAATGGCAGCGCTGTAGAAAGCCTTTTTTCACAGTATAAATTCAACGCAAATGGAAAAATTACAAGTATCAGTTTCGCTTATGCAAGAAAAGCCTTATTACCTTAGGAAGACGTACATGGGCATCATCATTCGGGAAAAGGGTATAGAGATGCGGCGCTGTATGTGAAGCAAAACTTTGCTAAAGACTTGTAAATTTCACTTAATGATTCATACTCCTGATAATTTTACTGAAAAAGAGATTATTAAACTATATGGACAAAATGTTCACTATTTAAAAATTAAACCTACCATGTGGTCTTAAATTTTAATTTTTGAAACATAACAATTTATTGACAGATCAGGTACAATAACTAAATTTGTTATCGCGAATATCACAAACATATTTGGTATTTGGCCACTGTGCATTAAGGAACATTTACGTTGGGAGTAAAATAATAAATTTGAGAAAAATATTTGAATGGTTTCCATTTCACTTTAAGGAATATTAATACTGAAACTAGGTTATTTTTAATGTGTACTTCCTTTGCATTACATTTTCAATTATATTGTTACTGATTGACTAATATTTGGGTTGAGGTATTTGGTTTAGGCGTACAATGTGCGAATTTAAACTTCGCGTAAGTGCCTTGGCATGACTCGCCTTCTTTTGTTGGACTTAATTTCAGTTTCTGGGTTATAAGTTGAGATACTATAAACCACTGATTTCACTTTCTTATCTACGGTTGCAGCTGTAGTTTCCTGTTTGGGTGAAACTGTCTTGTTGTCCATTTCGTCACAGTTCTTTTTATCACAGCTCATTCTGTTGTGATCAAAACGATGATGTTTATTATTTGGTTTTTTCAAAATCTTGAAATTGATTGCTTTCTCATCCTTATTGAGATGCTTTAATTTTTTGGATTTTCCTTTGTTTTTCACGACTTCTGGGCTTTCTCTTTTCTTGTTTTTGTTTTTAGCGTTATCATTTCGTTTCAGTCTTTCCGTAGTCTCTTTTGAGTTTTTGTTTTTGAAATTTTCCGCATCGGGTTTTTGGCACAGTTTTCATTTCTCCTTTGCATTTGGTTGACTCAACTCCCAAAATCCCACGTCAAAATCTAAAAATTTCAAACTCTCACGTCAAAATATAAAAATCCCAAAATCCCACGTCAAAATCTAAAAATCCAAAAATCCCAGCCTTAAAATCTGAAAATCCCAAAACCTTCACCCAAAATCCCGAAATCTTCACCTAAAATCCCGAAATCTCACATTAAAATCTAGAAATCCCGAAAGCTAAACGTAAAATCCCGAAATCTCACCCTAAAAAATCTGAAAATCTCCTTTAAAATCTTTAAATCCCGAAAGCTTAACGTAAAATCCCGAAATCTCACCCTAAAAAAATCTGAAAATCTCCTTTAAAATCTGTAAATCTTGTTCCAAATCCATAAATTTCCTTCAAAATCTGAAAATCTCCATGAAAATCCCGAAATCTTAAAATCTTGGACTAAATTTCAAGATTGTCAGAATCTCAAAATCTTGTAATCCCGTACACTAAAATGCTGACCTTATCGATATGGATAATGACGAAAAGTTTCTAGAACGCAAACTACCACGAAAGAACGCATTCTTCAATGTTCTTACCAATACTCATATTAGGGCGTCGGACTATGAACTAGCTGGATAAGTTTGGGAAACTTTCAATATCAAAAATATGGGCGAGTGTTTATAAATCCTTATTGTTTTTTTTTCATCCCAGTACTAATAGCTTTTATATTAGGCGAATACCACGATCTATATGTAACAGCCGACATACTACAACTCGCAGATGTATTAGAATCATTTCGAGACATATGTATGAGTTATTATAAATTGGATAGTGCATACGCATAATCCGGTCCAGGTTTTGCGTGGGAAAGCGCGCTGAACACGACGAAAGTTGAGTTAGACTTACTATTAGACCCCGATATGCATCTCACGATAGAACGCGCAATTCGTGGAGGTGTTTCGGTTATTAGCCACCGCTAATAACAATTACATTCATGAAACGTATAACAAGGAGAAACCGGATTCATTCATCACAAATCTAGGTAATATTTTCATAATTTAAATGGGTTGGTGCTTTTATTTAAATGGGTTGGTTGGTTTTTTATTTATTTTAAGATTGCAACAACTTATATGTTACAGTGAGTGATGAAAGGACGCAATGCCGATGAAAACGTTTCTGTGGAATAACACTGTCACTATTAACGAAATCCTCCAACACCCCGAAAACGATAGGACGGGGATTATTCTCGAGATCGACTTAGTTTATCCACCAGAACTTCATCACAGTCACAATGACTTACCATTAGCCCCCGTTAAGCGATCAATTGTAAATTCTGAGTTGTCGGAATACTCCAAGTAAAGTGCACCGCGTTATTCCAACAGGGAATGTGGCTTTCGGATTACATAAACTTTAACCCAGAAAAACGGAAACTAGATGTGAATGAATTTGAACGTGACTTCTTTTAATTAATGAATAACGCTGTATACGGTAAGAAAATATATTTATTATTATTATTATTTATTTATTTATTTATTTAATTAATAATGCTTCTCTCTCTCTCGCTTAAGGTAAAACCATGGAAAATCTCCGCAAACGAATCGAATTTCACCTCGTACAAACTCCAGAGAAGGCGGTGAAAAAAGCAAATTCACCAGCTTTTGAGAAATGCACGATATTCTAGAATGATTTGGTTGGAATTCATATGATGAAGAAAAGTTTAACTTTGGACCGCCCCATTTAATTATTAGACTTTTCAAAGGTTTTAATGTATAAATTCCAGTATGGGGTTATAAGACATCAGTATGGTGACAAGGCTCGTCTTTTGTTCGCAGATACCGGTAAGAAAACCAAACCCAACCTCACCTTACTAATGGAATGTATTCTCATCAGATTTTTTTTCTCTCATTACAGACAGCCTTACATATTAGACCCAGACCAAGGACCTTTACGCCGATTTCGCCCATCAAAGCGACAAGTACGATTTCTCAGGATATCCGACCAATCATCCACTGTACAGCGTTACCAACAAGAAAGTATAGGGTAAGTTCAAAGATGAACTGGATGGAGTGCCAGTCAAAGAATTCTGTGGACTGCAATCCAAAATGTATTCAATCCTGTCGTTGAATGGTGAAAAAAGACTGCAAAGGGTATTTCTCGACGTGTGGTCAAGAAAAACCGGGACTGTCTCCTCAATAAGCGAATCACCACAGGAACGATGAAAAGAATAGTCAGTAGACGTCGTGCACTTTCCACTATTCAACAAAACAAGATTTTCCTAAATTCGTTTGACGACAAGCGTTTTATTTTGGGAGATGGAATTTCTACTCTGGCTTATGGACATGCTGGCATATTAAACAAGAAGGAAGATTAATTCTCGCGAACCGCGCGCGAATACATTAACTTTAATTTCCTCGAGCCGCGAAGCGCGCCTCTTGAGCCCCGCATCTATGTATATTCATTAAATGTAATTTTCAATAATATTATATATAAATAAAAAACACACAACTTATTATGAAAACTGTATTAAAAATTTCATTCGCATAAACTCAATAATCATACAATCATTTAAATTCTTATCTTTAGAAAATTTACAAATAATATCATATAGTTTAATACCTCTAAATCTATTTAAAGCAAAATATGCACAAAATCCCCCACAGGTTTTACTGTTATTACTCTGCAATTGTATTCTAGAGGGCCGGTAGGCCCTTCTAGATAAGAACCCACACCCTCCCGTAATGTTAAATGAAAATTCACAGAATTTAGCTTATTTTCCCATAGGAATAACATGGGGTTTTTGGTGCTCCAGCACATCGAATCATTTAAAACCTAAAGCGAAGTTACGTTTCGGAATACCTTTAAATTAACACGTAACTATTCAAGGTGTGCCTTTTTCAAGTTTCATCAAAATTTATTAAAAATGCAAGTACCTGAAAATATTACTCTACAGCTGACGACGCTAATTGCTCTACAGTAGACGACGCTAAATTGCCATTTCACCGCCTTGAAACTTTAACTCTATATTTTTCAATAACTATAACTATAAAATTTTTAAAAACTTCATTGGTGGGTCTAATTTTTTGTTCAATTGTGTGTCTCGGTTGAAATTCTTTACTTAAGATACCTTTTTTTATTTATATTTTAGATAATAGTTTCGACCAAGGCTTAAGTTGTCTTTCTTAGGCAGATTAGTGAGTCCATGGATTAACTAACGCAATCCCTTAGTTAATCCATGGTGAGTATAATGCAATGGGTGATTGTCAAAGCTTACAGGATAGATGGATCAGTGTGGGAAATAAGGATTTTTTAAAACTGGACCAGTGGCCTAGGTATTTTAATTAAAATAACTGGCCACGGTGCCACCCTGCGTGGGCAATATGGCGGTAGCACTGGGCAAATACCAGTTTAAAAACCAAATGGGAGGGGGAGTCAGTGTTCCTCGGAATACTTTGAATTTAATAAGTTACTATTCAAGGTGTGCCTTTTTCAGGTTTCATCAAAGTTAAGTATGTTAATTTAATTAAAATTTAATTACCTCAAAAGATAACTCTACAGCAGACAACGCTAAATGCTCACTACTCAACAGTAGACGATGCTAAATTGCCATTTCACCGCCTTGAAACTTTAACTTGATATTTTTTAATAACTATAACACTATATTTATTAAAAACTTCACTGGCAGGTCTAATTTTCGTTTTATTATGTATCTCGGTTGAAATTCTTTACTTAAGATACCTTTTTAATTTATAATTTAGATGTTTGTTTCGACTAGGGCTAAAGTTGCTTAACTTAGGCAGACTAATGAGTGAGTCCATGGATTAACTAACGCTATCCGTTAGTTAATCCATGGTGAGTCAATGCAATGGCTGATTGTAAAAGCTTTGAAGGACAGATTTAAGGGTAACCAGAGACCAGACATTAATTCAAATATTTTAATTATCCACTTCTTTAGTTTAGCAGACGCCTACCAATGGTGCGTTAATTGTGTTCTAGCCTTTGAACGGAGTAGTCGCAAGTTTATAGCTCTCCGCGGAAGAGAACCGTGTTAGTGATATTTTTATTTATTATTATTATTTTTTTTTACACTCTTAAAAATGGTGAAAAAATCGCGAAACCCGTCGCGAAGATTCCCGAAAAGTGTCGTCTTTGTGATAAAATAATTGCAGCAAAACAAAACTCGATACCGTGCAAAACTTGTCAATTTAAAACGCATATTAAGTGCCTAAAATTGACGGTAGAAGAAGCGAAAAATATCTGCGGCCGTATTCTGCAGGCTTAGCCTTCCGCGCCCACTTCAATTCTCCTCGCTCATTGGTCCGGAGCGAAATTGGATTCTCTCTTCTGAGTGGCGGAAACACTTTCTTCACTATTTTGGATTCTGTGCCGTGATTGGATGTTCCTACAATCTAGGAAAGATTGCGGTTCAGTTCAGTTTTGTTTTAGTTGACACTGAACCGTGGGTGTGAACAGTGTAAATTATCGTTAAAGCTCGGTGCAATTTAGGTATATAGCGCCATCTAACTTACTAACCGCACAAGCCTGTTCTATTTCGTCTGCTACATTTATTTGAAATAAGAAGTTAGTACACGTGTCTTTTGAAAGTAAGTAAAGGGTTATTTGTGTTCGTCAAATGTGTTTGCCTTAAGGTGGGTAAGACTCTATGAAACAACTAATACTTATGTATATGTTTAATTTCCTGAACCTTTAACTGAATTAAATGAATGATAATACATTTAAGTGACAATAATGTATAGAATAAAAATAAATAATGAAAAAAAATTGAAAACTAAATTCATTGCGACAAGAATGTCTCAAATCATTGAGCTTGATATATGAAAAGAGATACAGTGGCTAAACGTGCGCCGCTTTTTAGGGTAGATATGACGTAAAATAATAATACTGTAGAAAAAGGTGACAATAAACAAGCTAATTGGCAAACACTAACATTTTGAGGTAAAAACACACAACATTTACTATTATTTTGGAAAAGGGGAGGGGGAATTTATTCAGTTGATAAACCTTCATAATAACAAAAACGGGCTCACATTTAGCCGCTCGTAACGAAATGAACACCTACTAAGCCTAAAACAGAAATATCAGCGATTTGGTGATGTTTAATTAAATACGCACTTCTAATGATCTTAAAGTTTTCTATTCACCCCATGTATGTTCTTAACCCATTTTACTGAGCTCTACAAGTAAGCGACTCGTTTACCATAATGCGAATATCTTCAGCAATTATTTGTGGCAGGCCTGTGAACGTATTGCAGTCTTAACCTTAACAGGTAAAAGTAGTAGTACAATTCATTTGAAATATAACCATATATTATAGTGGACTATCTGCTTTCAATATGTGTTTTTAATCGCTAATGAATTGTTTGGGTTTGCTGATTTGCTCTATGTTTGCAATACGTTTTATTGTTATCTTGCAACAATGTTTCGCCCCTTAGGTCGCTTCTCTTCCTGTAATCTGTTAACTATACTATTGTTTGCAGGAACATGTGTTAGTCCTCTAAAACAAAGCGGTAGTAATATATACCTTTACTACATTTCCACTGAGATTTTCTGCTAGAAATGTATACTTGAGTATGTTGTATTCTAACCCTTTATTCATGATTTACACTGAAATTTCAAGAAAAGTCAAGTTCTTCGAAGAAGGTGCCATTTTCCCAAGACGAAATTGAAACTTTGGTGACCCAGCTCGAGGCCGTTCCTTCACTCGTCTTGAATGAGTATGGCTGTACCCCTGAGCAACGCAGATAGATGTGGGGTCGCATCGCTGAACGCGTCAATGCTGTCAAACAACAGCAGCACACGGATGCGGAGATCAAGAAGAAGTGGGCCAACCTGAAAGGAGTTGTACATAAGAAGGCGGCAACCATTGCTCAGGAGAGACGTAAAACTGGTGGTGGTACCAATGCATCAGAACCGCTTACACCAATTGAGGCGAGGATTGCCGCATTGATTCCTAAAGTTTCAATGCAAGGGAACTCTCGAGCCTGTGATTTTGGTCGTAACTGGATTGCACAGTCTGATGCAGGTCCATCGTCAGCTCCTCAATATGACCCGTACGTGCTTTTTCTCAGAACATTGTTTATATTATCTAGAGCGAAACAGTTAAAACATTGTTTTCACAGGTCTTCTTGCATTGCACCATCAACTCCGGACCCATTGGCTGAAAGGTTTGTGGAACTAAACTTACGTTTTGCTTGTATTGTTGTTAACCATATTAAAATGGCGGGATTCCTATTCAATTAGGAATGAGGATTTGGATGTGGAGATAAATGCCATTTTGCAGCCATTTTATTTATAGACGACTCCACAACTTTATCATCCTTTTCGTCCGTCTTTGGTACGATGAAATATTATCTTTCTATTCCGTTAATGAATGGTTATTAATAGTATGCATGTATGTTCCTAGATGCTAGCGTTAGTGATCCCGAGGCTAGCTGCTCCGGTAGAGGCCCTCCAAATTCCTCTACTGCTCCTGTAGTTCCTGCACCAGAGGCAGAAGCAAGCTGCTCCAACAGTGAAGCACCAGGAACTTGTAAGTTTGATTTTAGCCTGTTCTGTTCATTGGTGTTATTATCCCCAAACACAATGAAAGCAGTTACAGACATTGGAAATATTCCTTCTCTTTTGTGACACATATCCAATGCCAATGGCTTCTTTTGTTGAAACACTGGTTGTAATGGTTATTGTGCACTACGACCTGTTAATAAAATGGGCGCGACAAAGACAAACCCCAGTTAATTAGTATTGCTTACATGTCACAAGACAGATCGCTATTACCCTATGACTTCATGATTGGTTTGTTTATAAACTGACTGTACGTGTCTTATAGCTCAATCGCGAGCCAGAAAAAGGCCTCTGACGCACAAGGAGGAGATGGCAGCTGCAGCCAAAGGGTGCGCCGAGGCGGCCAAAGGTCAGAGGTTGGCAGCGGAACATTTGACCGAAGAGGCCAAACGTCAGAGGGTTGCGATGGAAGCGTCGAATGAGATCCAGCGCCAAATTCTTCATGTACTTGAAGGTATAAATGAAAATTTAGCCTTTAGGCGTGAAACAGATAGGATGAATGCTGAGGCTAGGCTCATAGAAGCCGAAAATATAAGAACATTGCTAAGCCGACATCCAAATCCATCCAACCCTAATAACGAGTCGTAGTTATTTCCCAAGTTTTATTTTTAATAATTTGCATGTTAATGACACATGCGTACCTTATTATTTTCCTGTATATAGTTTTCCCACTGCCTTTCTTTGCTTCATTTAAGTTATTTATTGCCTTTATTTAATTTCTTTTTTAACTGCATGGTAAGTTCCCGTGCACTTTGGCCTTTAAATTGCTTAATGTGTTTATTTGCTTTATTTCTTGCATTCTAAATTCCCCGCTCACTTTGGCCTATAAATTGTTTAATGTGTTTATTAGCTTTATTTATTGCATTCTAAATTCCCCGTGCACTTTGGCCTATAAATCGTTTAATGTGTTTTTTGAATTAATTTGCTTTATTTATTGCATGCTGAATTAGGCATGTGAATTAAGTTTCTTGCCTTACTGTAAATAGCTTCAGTTTTCTTGGTACGATATATCCAGCTAAGATGCTAGTGATTGGCTTCTTCAGAATATACATTATTGAATATTATTGGTTGCATAATTATTGTCCTGGCTTTTCACAGCGTTTGCCCTTTTTGCGACTAATTCATTATTTAATTAAACCGTCATTTATTACTTGCTCTATTTGGTATGAATTTATTAAGTATTCTTATTTTATTTTAAGTCGTGCATAACATGCGTGGCATTTAACGTTTATTAATATTTAATTTATTAAGCTTCTGTCCTTTGCGCTATTTAAGGTCATTGTTCACACTTAATGTGCACGGTAATATACTGTTTATTTGCTTTAAATTTTTGGGTTGTTGGCAAAGCTTGCTTTATATTTGTTGGCGTGCGTCCTATATTTTCATTGCATTTAATGCTGATTGTTATTTACTTTATCGCATACACTATCTGCATTACCTTTACCAGTAAGAACCCGGCGACAGATAATATATTGCATGCACTCTGTACACGCTCACCACCGTTTACACATCACTAACTGTTAATTTATTGATGGCTCTTATTCTCCAATACATGGAGCAAGTTATTAATAATGTCTTATCTAAGCGTGTACTTTAAAGATGAGCTGCCTCCACTGCAGTCTAATCGGTACAAACTCGTCAATCCTTTCCTAAGTACCTTTGTCGACCCGTATAGTTCTGTGAGACTACATCGGTTAAATGTACCCATTGTGGAATGAAGGTGTAACACGTTGCGGGTGAACTGCAACGCAACGGGCACTTAAAGACAGCAAGGGGAGTTTCACGTACGTGCGATATTACTTCTTATGTAGGTCGAAATTGAGAATAAAACAGATTTGTGCATGTTACAGGACCAGACAGACAAGACTGTAAACCATGGAAACTGTGCCTGGGCAGATTCTTTTTTCATGGAGATCGACTCAAATCTTGTCATGGGTTGAAGGATGCAATGGTTAATCTAGTAGTTGGTTCCCATCGTCAGTGGTCTTCGAATGACGTAGTTGTATAGCTGTGGTGTCTGGTTGACCCTGCAGCCGCGGTACCCAATAGGCATGAGTGAAATGTAGTGTCCAATTAGATAAGACGCATTCTAGATGAGCGCAAGTTGTGGGCTGTGCTAAGGTCCTAACTCGACCGACTGTTATACGTGCTGATTGTTGAACACGAAAGTCTAATGACCTTGTTTTTCTATGGCTCAGCCTCTTTTCAGCAGTCTTGTCATAAGCGGAGGTGTTATGCCATGATACAAGACAAAGAGTGCTAGTTGTGTGCTGTGATAAGGTCCTAGCTCGAACGACTGTTATACGTGCTGATTGTTGAAGACTAAGGTCTAATGACCTTGTTTTTCTATGGCTCAGCCTCTTTTCAGCACAGACTTGTCTGGTTTGTCAATCCTACACAAAATCAGAAAGTTACACTTTTTTACATCCCAATATTATGTACATGTGTCACATGTGCATGGTTATCGGTTACAATATGTCGTTATTTCGATGATCATCAAGAGAACCCCAATATATCATTACTTTGTATGTTTCACATTTATCAGTATCTTTATAATCTAGGCTATAGGTTCTACGCTGTTATTTATCCACCTTTAGGGACACGTCTGAGCAGGGAAATTCACCACGGGAGTCAAAGGGGTTTCATTAAATGTAACGTGCTTTTGGATAGGATTAGGTACTTGACTCGAGACTCGATCGGGTACTCGCCTTCATTCGAGTACTCGCACAGGCCTAGTTGTACCGTTGCTCATTCGGCGTTCTAGCTTGAAGAAGGGGAGTCATTAAAAATGGCTGAAGAGGATAGCCACTGTCTCCAAGAAGATATCCTTCAGGCATTTCATGATTCTTAAATCTCTCCAGCACGCCACAGAATCGCCAAATGAAAGCATCATGAGTGCTACCACCCCATTGAGCCACAACAGCCGTGATACGGGTTTCGTTGTCACATATCTATAGCATGATAAAGGACTGTTAGTTGTCAGTTTGTCTATTGTTAGATAGAATATCATTTACCAATTGCAAATTAATGGAATAATTTCCATGCCTATCAAGATAGACATTAGGTTTCTCAGCTGGTTTTTTAATTAGGATGTGGGTGCAGTCAATAGCTCCAAGAACATCAGGAAAAACGCACCTGGCTCTGAATGACGCCTGCAACAGTCGTATTAAATTTTAGAATTCTATTACACAATCTATCGTCTCAAAATAAATACCAACCTTGATAGCTTCCACTTCGGCATTTCCAGTGGGAAAGCATATATAATGCCTCATCGTGGCATTGATTGCATCAGTCACTCGACCAATAGATCTACTCACTGATGGTTGGCTCATTCCATGTTCGTAATTGATTGCAAGGCTGTGTTGGAAAGAGCCAGAGCCATAAAAAAGCAAGGTAACTAAGACTTCGTCTTGAACATTAAGCATGTATAAGCCTTGGGGGCGCTCTTTCAGTAGTTCCGGCGTTAAAATTTTGACATGTGCCTCTACTTTAACTTTTGTCATTCGATACTGGCGCAAAAATTCAGCATCTGGCAAAACAAATCCATCTCCTCTAATCCTTCGATAAATTACACGTTCCTCTTCTTCTAAAGCAGCATCAGCCATCAATACACCACCGATCGCGGCCATTGTAGGAAAGAGAATAAATGCTGTCGTCTGCTTTCGGTGCGTTCAGCAATGAAATGTAACCGAAATCCCAAACTGGTTAACCGGGTTTTAAGGTTGAACGACATCTCTTTCCATGTACAATTGTTTAAAATTCCCACCCAGCATCTGCCTGTTTTTTCGGTCTATCACGTCACAGAATCCAAAATAGTGATGAAAGCGTTTCCGCCACTCAGAAGAGAGAATCCAATTTCGCTCCGGACCAATGAGCGAGGAGAATCCAAGTGGGCGCGGAAGGCTATGCCTGCAGAATACGGCGGCTGCTCTCAATTGAAAAAACAAGCATCTGAAATATTGAAAAAATATGTTTGTCTAGTCATACTTTTTAATTCTTTTAAATGCTTTTTTATCAACCACAATCATTAGTCCTTACACTTGCTTTTACACTAAAGTTATGGAAGTGATTGAAGGGTTGAGGAAAAACTCTCAAATTTACATTCACAATAATTTTCAATATCGCAAAAACAATCAAAAAAACGGTAAAGTTTATCTCGTGTGCTCAAATAGTCCGCAGTGTGGGGCAAGGACCATACAAGGTGATGGTAACTTCCAAGTTACAAAAGGTCATAATCATTTAGAAGACGACGGCTCGATTCAAATCAATAGATTCAAATCTGATCTTAAAAACGAAGCGACGCAATCTCCAACCGCCGTGAGGTCACTTTTTGACAGCGTTAGTGAGAGGTTAGTAATAGTTTTATTTATTAAACACATTACGCTTTAAGATGTTTGTGATCAACTTTGAAAATAAGTAAAGAATAATTATACATATATATAATTTTGTATAATTATAGATATCCAAATGTAGATACTGTCGGTTTTGCATCAGTTGAAAGCGAAATGCACAAAAGAAGACGGAAATTAGTGCCAAATGGTATAAGAACACCCAATCAGTTGGCCGGGGCGGTGGAAAACTCTCCATTTTATTCCATGTCAAAGAGTGGAGAACTGTTTTACGATTCGTTTTTAAACCCCGGTGGTGATGCGGGAGGAACGCTTTGGTTTCTATCTCCGGTATTTACGAACGATATACTGAGAAGAATTACTGTAATACACGCTGATGGAACTTTTAAAGTCGTCCCGAGAATGTTCGACAAGTTGTTCACTATCCATGTTGTTGCGTTTGATTCCGTACGTCATTTAATCATTTACATCCTTACAGAGAACCGTTCTTTTGTAAGAATGCTTATAGGCCGAGCTTTATAATGTGTTCTAAATGTATAAAAAATTTAAACTATTTCAGACCTTTCCTATGGCGTATGCTTTGATGACTAGACGAACGATTACATCGTATGAAACCATCTTAAGGAGGTTAAGGCAGAAATTTCCCAATTTTTTACCAACACTCGTTTTATGCGACTTTGAGCGAGCCACGATGACGGCATTCAGAAACGTATTCCCACCGGCTATGGAAATTTCTGGTTGTTTTTTTCATTTTACCCAGGTATATCAATGTCACAATATATATATCAAATGTGTACAAGCGGATTTTCAAAGGCGCCGTTTGGCGTGTGGAGTATCTTTTTTAGGCGATATTTATTTTTCTGGCACCCGCACGCTTTTTACCCTCAACCTGCAGCGCCTTAGAAAAAACCAGGCTCTAAAAGAAGCTTGTGATCCCTTGGTGATAAAATTTTGCATATTGATTTTTAAGAGTGTGATATTGTTATTTAGGCTATTTGGAAAAAAACGTTGTTAGTCTGGGATTGCGAGACTTGTACACACCCAATGACGTTGCGAAAAAAAAATTGTACGAATGATGATGGCGGTGGCTTTGCTGCCATCAAACCGAATTTGGGAAGGCGAACGCACTCTAAGGTACGAGATACACCAGGCAGAACAAGAAGACAGGGAAATAGCTCGTTTGAACCCGTTAATGGCATACTTCACGACGACATGGCTTATTGGTTTTGGACCCAACGTCATATCTGTTCATGGTCAACACCGAGGAACGAATAATAACGTTGAGAGTTTTGATAACCAATTAAACAGGAGAGTAGGCGCTATTCACCCAAATGTTTTCTTCTTTTTGGGTGAGTCAAAATTCCGCTACTCTATTCCATCAAATAATTTTAAGACTATTTCTAAATTGCAAAGGGGTGGTAGGTCAGAAAATAGGTTCAGCTGGGAAATAAAAAAAATTTGTTCTTAAATCTGATATCTTAATTGTCACCTCTTGGACAGCTTCTATGGAAATTTTGCATGGTATCACCCATTTTCCTTGCCCATAAAGGAAGCTGTTAAATTGGGATTTAGAAATCGTCCTAATTCCATGGCCCAAACGAACTTTCGTGTACTTTTTTATTGGTCACTTTAGATCGATTTAAAGATGTTGAAAGTATTTACAAAAAGGAGTACGCAAGATTGAACAACGGAGCCCAGATTGCGAGGCCACGGGAAAAAACATTTGTCCAATGACAAAAGAATTGTTAGCTGAAACGAAAAATTGGAGCAAAATCGGTACAACGTCAGGGAATATCTACGCGTGGCAAGTCACGTAGTTGCAGAGTTGGACCGTCCCACTGTGCCGATTCCAGGTGTTATACATACGCAGCCAGCGACGGCAGCAGTTGGTCCAGCCCCGGCTACACATCGGTCTAGTCCATCCAGCTGCAGCCAACCCTATTCGTCCAGTTCTTGCCCCACCCCCCGGTCCAGCGCCGGTACTTGATGTCGACTCAGCCCCGGCCATCGTTCCAGTTCTAGACCTGGCACCCGGAGTTGACCCAGATCCGGCCCCAGCCATTGGTCGAATCCAGGTCCCAGAAATAGGCAATTTGTGCACGGTATGCATGGTAAATAGAAGAAATACTGTGTTTGTTCCATGTGGCCATACTTGCGCCTGCAAAAGATGTATAGACAGGATCATGAATAATGATGTGCAAAATAGGAAGTGCCCATATTGCAGGACCCTCGCCTCAGCAGCTTACAGGACTTTCAACCCATAACTGCAGTTGTTTTTATACTTTACCATTGTTTTTAATTTGGTATTATGCTTTTTCAATTAAAATTTTATACAGAGTCTACGATAGGTATACGTTATTCCAGTTGTGACACTTCGCGTTATACTTACGTCCATTATATATTAGTCCGGTATACGCTATTCCAGTTGTCAAACTTGGCGTTATTACGTCCATTATACATTAATCCGGTTATACCTTTTTCCGGTATAGAATTTCGCGGTTATAGGCTAGTCCAGTTATACATTATTCCAGTATTGGACAGTTATACCTTATTCCAGTTTTCAAATACCACGTTATACACTATTCCAGTTTTATTTTATTCCAGTTCGTTGTTATACCTTATACCCGTTATACTTTATTCCATTAATACTTTATTCCGCCCCCGCCCCCCGATTATTTGGGGCAACTTAAAAATGAGTTAGAACCTTATGGGCAAGACGCTTATATTTGTGAATGGGGGAGTACTGGACCCAAGAACTATTCTATGGACATTCTCGACCCTAAAACGGGCAAAAAAGTAACATTATTTAAGTTAAAGGATTTTATTTAAACGCCTCTACTGAAAACTATATAAATTTTGAAACAATGAAGAATCTACTGGGGGTAAACAATGAAGGTGAACCCTTAATGAACTCGGTTCAAGTTCCTATTGGCCCACAAATCAGACGTCTTCCCGATCACACTCTGATCACTATCCCTCAGACTAAAACATATCAGGTCGTAGTGGATAAAGTTAGAATTCTACTTGAATATAAAACTACCCTCTACGGTTATATTAACTAGAATCATTGATTTTTTTCCACATGAGCTACTTGTAAATATTTCGATAGCTGAATGAGTCTTTTAATTAGTATCACGAGTATTATTTTTAGTATTATTAACTTATTTTAACTATAATCGTGTATGACTTATAAAAATTATATTTTTAGTCATCCCATAGGGAAGCTCCATTTAAATAACAAACTAGATAATCTTACCAAAACGCATCGTAACCATTATACTTCTTTATGAGTACTAAAGATACATGTTTATGCAATGTGCTTAATCGTCTTGTAATTAGTAATATACGCCTAGAAGTAAGCTTTTTTTCAATTTGTATGTATTTTGCATTTTAGTCAATTAGTGTTGTATCCGTTGTTTTATTATCAAATCGTATCAAAACCATTATAATACTTTATGAGTATTGTAGGTACATGCTTATTTAAATATATTTGATCGATCATCTTGTAATATAATATTGCTATAATTTCAATGATGGTATAAGAATATATATGCGCTTAATAATCTCGCATGCAGTAATATTGCTATAATTTCTATGCTTATGCAACTATATGTGCTTAATCGTCTCGTTATATACGTATAAAAGTACGATTTTTTGAATTTGTATATATTTTGCATTTTAGTCCACTAGTATTGTATTTGCTATCAAAATCAGTATAATTCTTGCTTTTTGATGATGTTTTTCAGTAATGATATGCGCATTTTAACTGTAATCGTATTTTAGCGCGTATGAAAAAATATAATTTTTAGTCAATCCTATATGTTTGTTTAGTTTAATATTTACCTAATTGTGCTTATTCGCCATGTATTCTATGTAATTTGTATTTTCTGATGTTTTATTAGTAATATTTTGCATTTTAGTAAATTTGTTTGTTATCAAAACTAGCGTAAATCGCAGTTTCTGACCTTTAGCAGTACTTCTTCATTTTAACTACTTATCGGTAGTTATACTTATTAATCTACTACCAAATTGTGTGAAAACTGTCGTAATTAATTAAAATAATTAAAATGCACTATTGTTTTAACATAGTAACTCAATAACCAATTCAAAACAGGAGAACACCCTACTGTAAAACCGCATCGTATTTGTACCCTTTTCAATAAACTAAGTAAACCATTAAAACTAGTTCTTTAGTACAACATAAGCATACAGGGTTGAGACCTCAAAATCATACAAAGAATAACATTACTAGAAGGGTGGGTGTAGAAAGAGCCTACTGAACCCATAGAATTACCACTAAATCATACCATAAATGTACACACTATCCTAAAGATACACCAAATAATAACAATACATACACCCTTACTGTAAACCTTAGTCACTGCTTAATTTTCAATAAACTACGTAAACCTAATCTAGTTCTTTAGTATGACATAAACATACATGGAGAAACCTCTAAATCATATACAGTATAGCAATATTAGAAGGGTAGTTGCAGAAAGCGCCCACAGAACCTAGAGAATTACCACTAAATCATACCCTAAACGTACACATTATCCTAAAGCTACACCTCATAATAACACTATGGACACTGAATGCCTTCACCAAGTCACATGACGTCATACCTATACACTAAAAATTAATTCAAATTTCCCGCCAACAACATCACGTGACACGTGACGTTATCAATTCCTCCCAACCCCACCCCCTCAGGCATGATACACACTTGGCAAATAGTAATAATCAACCAGATCTCCCGCCACCACCAGTGGGGCATGACAATGGTTATGCCTCCCTCCCCACCCTCAAGCACGGCACAACCTAGAGGAAAGAGATAGATAGAAAAGAGGGGCAACAAATGGGGTGGGTGTAAACGCCTAATGAGGGCTCCATATAGGCCGACGTTACGCGTCAGGAGAGTACCATTCACAAGTTTTTTGGAACTCTTTGGAACGTCGCTTCCCTCATCTTACGTCAAGGTGGAGTGGTGAAGTGGTTAGCAACAACCTTGAAGAATGTAGTTCTTGAGCTAAGCAAGTTGCACGACGAAACCTAAAGTAATTTCCCGGAAGGTTGCAGCTTGGTTCGTCTGGTTTCTCATTGTGCCTGCCACTTCCGCTTCAGCAGAAAGAAGTTTCTCCATGTTGAAGCTTTTAAAAACCTACTTACTGGCAACAATAACTCAAAAACACTAAATCATATTCTACTCATATCCAGAAAGGATTGATAAGATGGACAAACAATTGTTGTGCAGAGAATTTTCCACAACCAACACCCATCGTTCAACGGTTTTTGGAAAATCGTGATTATTCACCATTTATATTTCAATGTAATTAATATACGTTTCAACCTTGTTCAATGGTTTTTTTGAAACTTTCCTTACCTTCGGGGAGGGGGCGCCAAAATCCATATTTAGACTGTACCCCTCTAAATTCAAAACGTTCCTACGTGCCTGGCATTGTGGGGTAATCGTCCATCTTATTGAAGGCGATCTTATGATGGCTGATATGGGCTTTGATATAAAACAGATTTAGAACCTCGGAAAATCGGTATCCAGTCCCAATGGACCGAATTCCCAATGAACCGAAATCCTATTCAACCGAAATACGCCAAACTAGATAAGAAACTAGCGAAACGGCGGGTTTTTGAACCACTGAGATTTGCGTAAGATAGGGAGATCCCATCGATTCGAATGCAACGGGGTGACGTTGATTTAGGACAGGTTAGGTTAGTAATATTTTATAAATAATTTAACAATGCTACGCCTTTTCCAAAATTATATAAAATAGGACTTGGTTTGCCCAAGCCTAAAAAACAAAACGATAAGTGTTTTTTCCAGTTGACTGAAGCTCGGATATTTTATTTTTCTATATAATTTTAAAGACAATCCGTATTTTACTACTCTTTAGAATTTAATTCAATCTCCTGATTTTACTGGTAATGGATTTATTTCCCATAAATTAATTGAAATAAAAAATTACTTTTCTCCGATTTTTCATGATAAAATTTTACGAAAATGGAATTGTTGTTGAAAAATCTGAGATAAGTAATTAAACGAAATGATTCGATGTGCAGGAGCACCAAAAACCCCGTGTTATTCCTATGGGAAAATCGGCGAAAATCTGTGAATTTTCATTTAACATTACGGGAGGGTGTGGGATCTTATCTAGAAGGGCCTACCGGCCCTCTATAATATTGATGTTTAGCTTCATTGACTTCTCAAATAATATGCCTTTTCCAAAACATTAATGTTATGTTAGGTTAGGTTTGGTTAAGTTAGTTTAGTAATATTTTCTAAATCATTTAACAATGTTACGCCTTTTCCAAAATATTGATGTTTCGCTTCATTGACTTCTCAAATAATATGCCTCTTCAAAAACATTACTGTTGTATTAGGTTTGGTTTGGTTAGGAGGACGTCTCTTCCTCGATTCTGTCGCTGTAAACTTGTATTACAAGCAAAAAATAAAATAAAAAAAATTTTAGAATCAACAATATAGCATAATATGTATATTCACCTTGATTTAAATATAAATCTCTCGTTTTAAAAATCATTTTAAAGTAACATTAAAGAAAATGTTACGGTTTACGGCTTATTTTAGCTTTCCCTTTAATTTACATAGGCCTTTAAAACCGTTTCCACGGTTAACTCATTGCTACTTCGTTTTATCGGAGATAACTAGGCAGTGTACACTAACGTTAAGTGCAGCCATTCATGGCTATCTCCACTTTGCGTAAACCGGCCAAGGTGCGGGATTTCGGTCCAATGGGACCTCACTTCTTTGCTTTCGGTTGAATGGGATTTCGGTCCAATGGGAGGGAATCGGAAAATAAATTTCGTAATATCAGATTATTTAGGACATCAAGACCAGTTCACAGAGAACGAAGTAGATACAAGTAGAAGTTACTGGAAAAAAAATTCACACTAAACGAGTCATTCGAAAAGTGAAGGAGTTTAAATTTTGCAAAATGTTGTTACAATCACGTTGTCACCTGTTTTGGATAAAATATTTACAATTTGCTGTCATTTGTCAAATATCTGTAGTCCCCTAATCCGAGAATAAAATAAAATCACATATCAAAATTGAGAAATAGTTCTTTTATATTAAGTTGTCGAAACTGTTTTACTTTGCAATCTTTTGTTTCCGGAAGCTAATTCTTAAGCAAAATATGGCAACAGAAAGTCATAATATGTAGTGTATTGATAGTAAAAAATCAGTTCTAGTATTTTTATTCAAAAACTATGCTAAAAAAAACACCGTCAAGATCAATCTTATATACGTGCACTTTGACCTATCGTATAATCTATACGAGGTTTCTTCTCGACTAAATTAATACACATCTATAAGAGTTGATTGTATTATGAATTAATAAACATGAATTTTATTTAACTACAACCTGAGTCTTTACTAGGTCAGAACTAGCTTCTCAGTAGCCTAGGGAAACAGAACATGTAGTGCAAAATTTTGGGTACATAATCGAATTAATGAAGTTATCATTTCGCTTTACAATTGATAATTCTAAATCCGACGGTGGGACAAGTACAACAAAAACACTCGTCAACATTGGATACTAGCAGTTGTCGTTGAGTTTGATAAAAAAATCGTGATTTTATTTCAACTCCTGCTTGTTACTTGACTCATCGAAAGTCAGGTAAAAATCCTTTTCTTGGGCTCTCTTAGCAATCGTTTTCTTTTTTGGTACAATGAAAAGGAACATTTATTTCAACAAGGTGGATTTTTTCGTCTATTAGTATGACACTGTCTGGGCTAGCCCCAAGAAAGGGAATTTTTGGATTTAATAGCAGCATGACCATTTCCTTTATTTGAGAAACAAGCAAATGCTGCATCTTCATGGTTGATACCATGGCAGACTGGGGGAGTAGTGAAAAACTTCCTCTTTTGCACTAATGTATTTACACGATCAGTTTCTTTTTACAGTTTACAAAATGTTCCAAAATTTGAAGATGTTAGCCCGATTGCTCTTTGTTTAAACCAGAAGGAGTTTTTGATCCGAAGTCTTGTTTTTTGCTCTGTTATTTTGGATTCAGCTATATTTACGCTCATAATTTTCAGAACATTAATTTCTTCAGGAGTGAAATTTAAATATTCCAAATGCAAGCAATATTCCAATGTATTTTCAATACCGTTCCAGAGTCCCAAGTATAATTTGGTACTAAACTGGCAAGTAGTTCTTGGTAAAACTGGTATGCAACGATTGCTTTCTATTGTATCGATAACAGGCAAGTTATAAATTTAAAAAAAAACAGAATAGCTGCTAAAATTGTTCTTTGGACACTGCTTTTGCCCAATCAGGCATTGGATCAAAGTTTTTAACTGTACAACCAAGCTCCGTGCTTAACGAATTTTACGTCATTAGACAGTAACGGTTCATCGGATTGGGGTCGCTTGGCATGCCACATTTGCAACCTGAATTTTCAAGAGCATTTCAATACGGTCTCAGCTCCGAAACATGCCAGGTCAGTCAGCTATGAAAAGCATTTTAGGTTATTTCTAATATGTTAAAATGCCCAGTCTTCTCGGTATTTTGTAATCTGTTCTCATTAGCTCATTTCAATTTGGCCAAACTGCTAAGAGCAAAGAAGGAGAGTGGAAATCGCAAGTTCTGTAGAACAACTGGACAGGGAATAAATTAAAATGACAGCAATTTGATTGTTGGATAGTTTTTGTTCTAAAGGTTTAATTTTTAAGAAGATTGTACCTTTTTGCAGCGCTTTTATTCTTCACATAAGATGCTAGTGACACTTGCTACATTCATGACCATTACAGAAAGTTCTTGATGTAAAACCAACTTATAGAGGCTAGAATATATATTTTTTAAGAGAGCCATGAAGATAAGGTTTTTTTTCAACTAGTCCCCGGGACCAGTGACCGCGACATCAACAATATTCAAACTGGCCAAGATCAGTTACCCCTGTGCAATTTATCTTACTACTGGTTCCAATTTAAAATTATTTAAAAATATAAAATTGCATGATCCCAAATTATTTTTAACAATTTTATTTAGCCATCTTTGACGACATTAAGAAAAAAGTTAACAATATAGTTATAATATCACAAATTTCTTTAGCAGTTGAGCTTTTTTTTTTCAGTACGTTTTTTAAAAAAAATATTACACTAGGTGAAAGTTAGGAATATAAGGATTCTCAATTAAGTTATACAGAATATTTACTAAATTGAGTTGCGCTCGACGTTTATGAATTCCACCATAAATCTTTTTTTCGCAGAAAAAACCTCCGATTGATCAGTACTAGTAGCACTTACTTTGTACATCTCGAAAAAATTGTTTTTTGTTTCCACCTTCGTTAGGAGCTTGCGTATTAATATCAATAACAGAGAGGGGACCGTTTTCTTGCCCCAAGGGTGGATCCACTGCTGTGGCAAGCCTGTATATGAGAGCTTGTTTGGTGGAATACTGAAAACTTTGATTCTCAAAACACATAACAGCTTTAGAAGAGAGATTGATTAGTTACAAGTTCCTTTAATCCGCAAAGCGCATCCACAATTAGCACCCAGTATTGTGGGACTTGATATTTTGAGAACGGTAAAAACCGTGGGGTTATCATTTTTCCTATCATTCACACATAATTTAGGCCATATGCAAAAAGATTTTACTTAAATAGTACAATTTACAAACACATTTTACTTTAAAATCCGCTTTACTAATTAAGGCTGATGAATTTATATTGCCTTCAATTAAAAACTTGTAGCTTCTCTCCTGTTATGTTTCCAAGTGTTACACAGAGATTTCTAAAACACTTATATTTCATCACTGGTAATTTTTGAGACATACTTTACATTCTTTTCATACCCCACAATTTCAAATACCAATCCATCGTCAAGTATGGCTTTTATATTCATTTTAAAAGCCTACATTAATGATGTGCCAACTTGGGGACAGTTTTGAACTAACAACACTTAGGTTCCTCCATCGTTCTCCGTCAACATCAAAACCAGCCATGGAAATATGACAGGTTTACAAGACCAAAACCACTTCATTAATTACTCGGACTAGTTTTTACATTCAAAAACGGAGGATCACAAGCCCCAAGGACTTGTTTACTATTTCTAAACTTTGATAAATATTGAAAGGGGACCAGTTTATTAATTGAAGGTTTTCGTCTCATTGCAAGGAGTCTTAATCTTAATTTCTAATTATCTCTACTCCTAGTCGTAGTGTCAGGTATTAGTACTAGTCAGTAGCCAGTGCAGTGTTGCCGTGCACCAAGAGTGATCGAGTCGGCTGTGGTCTGACAGTACACACATCTGCCACTTATTATGTACTCATCGACCTGGCTTGTTTAGGAGCTGAGACCGTATTGAAAGGCTCTTGCACATCCAGGCTGCAAATGTGGCATGCCAAGCGACCTCAATCCGATGAACTGTTACTGTTTAATGACATAAAATTTGTTAAGCACGACTTCAAAAAGCCAGAAAAAGCGGAGCTTAATTGTATAGTTAAAAACTTTGATCCAATGCCTGATTGGGCAAAAGCAGTGTCCAAAGAACCAATTTAGAAGCTACTCTATTTATTTTTAAAAAAATTATTACTTGCCAGTTATCAATACAATAGAAAGCATTGGTTTCATACCAGTTTTATCGAGAACCTCATGCCAGTTTAGTACCAAATTATACTTCGAACTCTGGAAATAATACATTGGATTTATGTTTGCCTTTGGAAAATTTAAATTTAACTTCTGAAGAAGTTAATGTTTTGAAAATAATTAGCCCAAATTTAGCTGAATCAAAAATAATAGAGCGAAAAGAACAAGACTTCAGGGTAAAAACTCCTTCTGGTTTAAACAAAAAGTAATAAGGGTAACAACTTCACGTTTTGGAACATTTTGTAACCTGAAAAAGAAACTGATCGTGTAAATACATTAGTGCAAAAAAGTTTTTCACTTCTCCCCTAGTCCGCCATGGTATCAACCATGAAGATGCAGCATTTGCTCTGTTTGTTTCTAGAATGAAAGTAGATGATCATGCTGCAGTTGGGTTGCTAGTAAATCCAAAATTTCCCTTTCTTGGGGCTAGCCCAGAAAGTGTCATACTAATAGACGAAAAAATCCACCTGGTTGAAATTAAATGTTGCTTTTCATTGTATGAAAAAAGAAAAAGATTGCTCAGAGAGCGCAAAAAAAAGATTTTCATGTAATCTTGGTAGAAATTTCTGGAAATTCTATCAAATCTTGGTTGAAATTTCTGGAAATTTTAGAAACCTGTTGAAGTCATAAAACTTTAATGGAAATTTTGAAATTTCTATTGAAATCATGAAATTTTTCCAACTTTGTTTGAAATCTTACAAAATTTTGGTAAAATTTTTGAAAATTGTTAAAATTTCTGAAATTTTTCAAATCTTTCTAAATCATTAGGAAGCTTCAGACAATAAAAATTGGGGGTTGATTGCTAAGGATTATCTACCCAATAGTCCTGGAATTCACACCACGGTGCCATGCCTAACTGAACGATCCGCGACTTGGTCACGCCGTTTTAGTCTCGCCGATTTGTTCTTGGGACAATTGGGTCTCGAGAAAATTTGGGTCTCGGGAAAACTTGGTCTCTGGACACGAAAGTCTCGTTTTAACAAATTATCACCCCTTCATCATTTACTTAACCCAGCCAAATTTAAACCCAACCAAACCTTACCAAACCTAATCTAACCTAACCAAACCAAACACTACACAACCAACCTAACCTAACAAAACCAAACCAAACCAAACCTAACACAACACAAGCAACCAAACCTAACAAAACCAAACCAAACCTAACCTAACACAACCAAACCTAACCTAACACATACAAAACAAACTTAACCTAACACATACAAACCAAACGTAAACTAAACTAACCAAACCAAACTTAATCTAACCAAACCTAACTTAACCAAAGGTAAGAAGATTATTTATACAATAAGTATGAAAAGCCCGCCTCTTAACACGAACAGTATACTTACTATAATAGAAATATTTTGGAAAACGTGGCAGCTAATTAATAGGCCAATATTTTGGAAATTGTGGCAACTATGTTTTTCCAGACATAATATGGAAATTTTATAAAACGTGAGGGTCGAGTCAGCAGGGATACAACGAAAACTATTCATTCGATAGGTTTGGGAACCATCTTAAATGAAAGAGAACAGTTTAACGTACTGCCTTTCGTTAGTTTCATTAAGATCAATTAAGTTTTATTATTGATTTTTCTCGTTATAAACACATACATCTAGTAAGTTTGTTTTGGGTCTTCGAGATAAGGCAGTTTATCACACGAATTATAATTAGGGGTGTGCGAGCCTTGAATTTTTAGTTTCGAGTCGAGTCTCGAGTATTGAAAGTTTCCCTTATCGAGTATCGAGCCGAGTCTCGAGTACTCGAATCGAGTATCGAGTAGTTGGAAAATTTGTTTCGAGTATTTATCGAGTAATTGGGAATTGGTTTTGCAGTATTTCCGCACTTTCGTTTAATTTATCGCTCTAATAATAGACATTTAGTGTAATTTTGATCATCGACAACTACTTCCCAGACAGTATTAGTCTTCTTCCCTTTAAATTTAACAAACTAATTCCTCATCATATCTTCTTCGGAATCTCATTCCTCACCTTAGCCACTAGCCTTTATTATCCTTAGCGCAAAGTCCCAAACGAAAATTACTAAGCTGAACTTTAAAAAAAAGAAGAAATAAATTAATAAAATAAAAATATTAAAAACGCTATTATTAACTGTGTTTTATTACTTTTACTTCCACTGTTGAACCAGCTAGGAGCTACCACCCTACTACATTACACTGGCATTATGATCTAAACTACCCAATAAGCACTAACATGCGTCTGTTAACCAATAAACGTGACTTTCTAGTGGATTTTATAGCTACTACATCCAATTTTCAAAGTTAAAGGCCTTCCAAAAGCGGGTTCGAGTATTTATCGAGCCTTGGTTTGATACTCGAAACGTTTTCGAGTCTCAGAAAATCTCTTATCGAGTATCGAGTCGAGTACTCGAGTCTTATCGAGTACTCGCACAGCACTAATGTTTAATCGAATTTAAATAAATAATAAAATTTGGATGCTTATACTCAAATTTAAAAAAATAATAAAATTTGGATGCTTATAATCAAATTTAAATCAATGAAATTGGGATGTTAATTCAAATTTAAATGAATAAAATTGGCATGCTTCTTAGAATAATAAAATTGGCATGCTTCATAGAATAATAAAATTGGCATGCTTCATAGAATAATAAAATTGGCATGCTTCATAGAATAATAAAATTGGCATGCTTCATAGAATAATAAAATTGGCATGCTTCATAGAATAATAAAATTGGCATGCTTCATAGAATAATAAAATTGGCATGCTTCATAGAATAATAAAATTGGCATGCTTCATAGAATAATAAAATTGGCATGCTTCATAGAATAATAAAATTGGCATGCTTCATAGAATAATAAAATTGGCATGCTTCATGACGTTGCATTGAATCCATGCTTAGTGAAATTTAAATGTACAATAAAATTGTCAAGATAGATAAAATTTAAATGATTAAATAAAATAGGAATGAATAATAAAAAATAATTATCTATGAATCATTTTAATGACATTGAAGATATGTGACTTACATAAATAAATAATAATTTCAATTTAAAAAGAAAAGAGATGAATGATGATGCTACATAAAACAAGAAATTATATTCTAAGAAGAATGTTATTGGAACACAGGAAAATAGTAGAAAAACTTCTTACATCTAAATTATTAGACTAGTTTAAAATTTGAATTTTCGCGTGCATTGAAGCAACAGGTCCCTTTATTGGCACCCAAACCATGCTGGCTAATCCCCACCAATTTGTTTTTGCAAAGAGAGGAACCAATGAGACTTAACACATAATAATACATTTTAACCCTAACCAAACCTTGCCTATTCTGGAGGAATATTATGGTCATATATATAGCGCGCCAATGTACCTTCCTTATGCTTAAGCAACTATATTTCGAAATTATATTTGTTCCTAAATTTTAGAATGCTTTTATGAAATTCAAGTCTAACGTTAAAAATTTTGCATTTTTACTGTGCCCCGGTTTAACATAATTGATCACTTCATTTCTAACGAGGTTAATTATTTATAATACTTACAAAAAAAATTAAACCGTCACCTGAGTGGCCGGCCCTTCATCCATTTGGGGCGCTTGCGATGGCGCCGCCTCACCCTTCTCTTCACCTTGGGACGCTTGCTATGGCGCCCCCTCACCCTTCTCTTCACCTCGGGGCGCTTCCTTGCCCTTCTTTTCTCCTTTTCCAAGAATAGAGGTAATAACTATTGAGGCTATTAACTATCTTTATTGAAATTAGACTATCTATCTGCCTGTTACTTGGTAAGCCATACATTTGCTCTAACAATTATCTAAATTTATAACTCAAATCTTTTTGCACATTAATGAGAAAGGCAGAAGTATAAAAAAGAAACCCCTTTTAGGAAAGCTGACCACTTACAAACATTGTCGTACAAACATTCCCTAACAGCCTCGTTGTATTGTAAGAACTTTTCCGATATAAAAAAAATAAATAGAAAACTTCTTTTAAGAGTTTATCACTTCTTGACAATACCATACAACTGACTATTTAATAAACATTTTTATTACAATAGAAATAGTATTTATAATGTAATAAAAATATAAATGCAATACCACTTATAGATAATACTGTACAACTGACTTGTTAACTGCTTTTCAAAATTTATCCCATACCTTTGAGGAGAGGGCAATTACGTTTCATATGCCCTTCCTATCTACAATTGTAGCAAATTCGGGGCCGCCTTGAGCCCCGTTTTCCTACCCTGCCCCCACGACCACCACGACCGCCACGGGCACCGCGACGGTTTGACTCTGCATGAATGTGGAACGTGCCACCGCGGATTGTACATCTATCGAAAGCCTTTGGTCGTTTACAAGGAATTTAAAAAAAATTACAATTTCACGTCAATAAGTGTTCAAAAAATCTATTTTTAAAATAGGCCTATGCCTTGTTCATATAAATAATTCTTCAAGTCGTTAAATATATACCTTAGTTTAAAGAAACATTTATATATAAATATCCTTAGTATATTTTAGCAAAGAACTCACTCTTTTTCCTCCTTGACCGCTTCCTTGAAGAGTCGAAAGAAAAAGAAATGGCATTCGTGAGCATCGTGCCAGATGGAAATTTCTAACGGCTAAAAACTATGCGTATCAGGGCCGGTAATAAGCACAGGAGTGGACACGGGACATGGTTCAATTTTTTGCATTATTTTTTAAATAACTGAGGGGGTCACTGGACATTGTGACTGTTCAATTTTCCGAAACTTGACTAGGAAAATACGACACTATCTTTGCCCATTCTAGTGGACAATGTCTTATGAATTTTGGAGTCAAACGGAGGGGGAAGGGGGTCACTGGACACATCATTTCCCTATTTCCAACCCTGCTATTAAAAAAATTCAGTGGCTCCATCCGTTGACCTATTCCTACAGCCAGCCAGAGTGCGCCTAAAATTAATTTTTCGGGAAATTAGGGTGATTCTTGGGTTTTGGTACCAATTATTTCGGCTGCTACTAATTATTATTTCTAAATAATATTTTGAGGGTTAATAAGTTTAATTCGTTTGATTTCTTTACAGGGTATTTATTGAATTATTTCTCTGTTTTTCACCTTTCCAATTTTCTAATTTTTCTTTTTTCCATTCACGTTAAGCCTAATACTTTCTACTTCATTTTACTGTATGCTTTTTTTATTTAGGAGTGTATATAATTGTAATTCTTTGTGGGTCCAAAGTGTTCTTTGTGCAGCACTCGATTGGACATCTTTGTGGGTCCAAAGTGTTCTTTGCGCAACACTCGATTGGACATCTTTGTGGGTCCAAAGTGTTCTTTGCGCAACACTCGATTGGACATCTTTGTGGGTCCAAAGTGTTCTTTGTGCAACACTCGATTGGACATCTTTGTGGGTTCAAAGTGTCCTTTGAGCAACACTTTATTGGATTTCTTTGGGGTCCAACGACTTCTTTGTGCAACGCTTTATTGCACTTCTCTTCCAACTTCAGAGTAAAACTTCGGTGAGGAGTCACGCTAACAAGATATACTGCAAAAAATACTATTTGATAAACAACGCGTACTTTCAAAGAAAGAATGCGAAAAACTATGCGTTGCGTAAATCTCTGCTTGAGAAAGTGAAAGTACATACGAAAACTATGCCGCCAGGTGGTAGCATTAATGTGCGTACAAAAAAAATAAAAAACTAATAAGAAACGAATTCAGAAGGGTAAAATGGGTTTTGCGAAAAAGCTCTTGAATCCAGGGATTTTCGAAACGAAAAACAAGAAATTCATGGGTGAAAGCTACAAACGTTTTCTGGTCACACGTTTAACTGAAAGATTAGCAGTATCGAAGTCTGTTGACGCTGAGACTAGAAACAGATCCACCAAATCTGTCTCTCACAAGCTAAAATGCCAATTGTTAGCTGGTAGAATATTACATTTGAAAAGACAAATGTATTCGGCATACCACGCCCACCTATCAAGGGTGCTTAGTGAATTTAAAGATATTGCTGAGCAAATGAAAAAAAATTGGTCTGTTAATCAAGACAATTTGGAGAAAGTAGTGGGTGCGAAAAGCCTTCACAATAGCCTGAAAGAAGCTTATTTCCACGAAATCACCTATTATGTAATTGGAAATAATGGAAAAATATTGAAAAATGACGACGAGTCACGTTACAGCAAAATTTTCCAATTGGATTCTGATGGTCTTGTACGAAAGGTTCTGAGAGACCGTGCTACTAGTTCATCTAAAGAATTGTTTGTTGACGAAATGGGAAATTTTGTTGACATAAAAAACAATAGCACAGCTGATGACATTGAACGAGTCTTCCAAGTTAATGAGTTTGGAGCTGTTACGAGTCTTTTCAACATTAGTAGTAAGTTACCACACTTTTAGGCATGCAAATTAGCCAACAATGATCCAAATTTGCATAATTCAGAAATCCCACTTTTGACTATGCAAATGAGGTAAAAATTATCAAAATTTGCATAATTCAGAAATTCCACTTTTGCCTATGCAAATTAGGATCTAAATTTGTAAAATTCCGAAATCCATACCTTAAACCATGCAAATGAAGCGAAAATGATTATAATTTACATAAAACAAAAAAAATCATACCTGTCAATCAAAAACTGTTAATAAAAGCAATTAGTAAATTGATGAATAAGTCATTAGCAATAAATAACTCGACAAGTAAACATGGCAATGTTAGCACCCGCTTACGATTCCTTTTACATTACTTTACCTAGTAATGCCTCCATGCAATTATATCCTGAAAATACTAAAACAAGTTATAGAACTGAACTACCTACAACGTATAATTTATCGGAGGGAAATTGGGAGGTTGGGTTGTCGGAAATAAATATGCCTTCAAAGTGGGATAACATAACTGATTGTTTTGATGAATTTGTCGTTAGATCGGTGGATCTTGATTATGAGTACGAAATTGGTGAAGGGGGTTGTGGTAAATTGGGTGATATAGTTAGGGGACCGAACGACGAACCTACTAGTATATACCAAAAATTATTCGAAACGTTTAAACAGTCAATAACAACAAAAGCTGGGGATGATATAAATTTTGAAATAATGACGAAAGAGGGAATGACATTTATTCAAATTAAAATTAGCGGAGACAAACAAACGGTTATTAAGTTTCCTAAAGAATATGGAAAAGTACTTGGAATAGCGGAATTAGATTGGGATCGATGGATTTTTCGGGAAACATATATAGCTAGTAATCCTTTAGACACTGCACGGGATCAATTAGATACCAGAAATTTGGGTAAATTCCAAGTCAAACAATTTGTTCCAAGGGATCGAAATAGACCCGTTGACGTTAATAAAGATCAATCGAAACGAAAGCTTATAAGATACCTCACGGAACGTATGAAAGTATAGATACCGTACTCGAAGCAATGAAAATGGTTTTACCCGAATCGAAACGAAAATATTTCGATTTTGTGTATAATAAAACAGGAACAGTAACAATCAAATGCGGGGTTGGAATTGTTAAAGAGAATACCCCATGGCATAAAATTACCAAAAATGAGGCTAAATATATTGATTATTTTTCAATTACATTTCCAAAAGATAATCCCGGATTAGGTTACATGTTAGGGTTTGATAAGAGTCAAGTAGACACTCCGTTGAGGAACAATACGGAAAGTAAACATCTCGGAGATATAAATAGAGGTGTACAAACCTTATTCATTTATACGAGTCTCATATACCCCCAGGTAATAGGTGACTCTTGGGGTGGGCTTTTACGTACAATTCCAAGACCTGAAAACAGTCGAGATAATAAACCTCACGTGTTAACATTCAATCCAATTAATTATTATCCAGTACGTACACCCAATTTTAATTTAGTTGAGATAGATATAACAACAGATTCGGGAACGAAAATCCCATTCAAACTCGGAAAAACCGTTACGACTTTACATTTTAGAAGGATCCGTAATCACTAATAATGTCTGTTCGGAATAGATATTATAATTATTATTTACAACAATCGGGCGAAGCGTTTGTAGGGCCAGTATTTCAAAGAGGAAACGGGTTAGGATCTATATTTAAGAGTTTAGTTCGCTTCATAACCCCCATACTCAAACCAGCAGCAAAAGCTGTTGGACGAGAAGCGATAGGTGTCGGAAGTAGATGGTTCGGCGACATATCAACGGGAGCAGATCCTAAAAGCTCTTTCAAAAAGAATATTAAAATTGCGGGGTCTAATTTATTACATAAAGCGGGTGATAAAATAGGAGAAGCGCAATTTGGGAGTGGAAGACGTAAAAGAAGAAAAAGAGCCAGTAAATTAGGAAAGAGAAAGGTGAAAAGAATAAGGAAGAAGTCTGATTTTTTAGCTTAAAGAAGAACCCTAAATAACAAAGGGGGGTATAAAAGTAGGGAATTTACAGTTACAGTAGGGAATAAAAATTATCCAGATCAACCTTTCACACCGGATTTTCCTCAGGATCATTACTGTAGGGAATACGCTACCTTATTTACGGCTCTAGATATGTATGGGAAAAATAAAGGAAACTACATTAGTCTTTTTGATTATCCTAGAGGTAACACTCTATACGCTGTTGACTTTACACCGGAAGAGCAGGCTAGTGCCGAGCATTGTTCTTTAAAAAAACACGGTAGTTTAAGGTTAACTATACGTTTTAAAAGGCCACTCACTTTTGCGGTAACAGCCATAGTATACGCCGAGTTTGAAAACGAGTTATTAATAACGAGGGATCGTAACGTTTTGTACAAACTAGAGTGAGAGTATGGACGAGTACGTTTATTTTCCAACTCGAAAAGATAATAATCTTCTCGTAACAGTTAGAAATAACAAAAGACACGTAACTATCGTCGGTAATTGTTGGGATTTTAAGGAAATTAAAAAGGTGTTGAAAGAAATATAAAATTAAACGTCTCCAACGAATTAGCGTCAAATGATCGCGTGAAAATCATGAAACAACAACAGTACAATCTCTCCGATAAACAAACTATCGAGATAGCCGAAGCTGGCGATGATCTAATTATTTCCATTTCCGATAATGCGAGAACGGAGTATATGGTTACTATTAGTAACAAAGTATATCAAAACTTATGGTTGCTGGTGGATTATATAAACTTGTTTTTCCAAGACGTCTTACCTCGCTTCCACAGTACCCTACCGGAAAATTTTCAAGTTGAAGGTTACGTATCTCGAACCGGAACAAAGTATATCGACATTCGACAATACGTATGCGAAAATTCGAATATTCATCGTTACGATTTACTGTGGATGGCTACGTGTAAAGGATTTTGTTTAAATAAAACCACGTGGAGTCGATTGAAACAAATAAAACCGGAATTGGATCGGCAATTGGAAATAAAAGCCAATACCAAGGAATTATTCAGAACAATGATTTTGCGAGGCATTACCGAAAATTTACTGGAAAACACCAACTGCTGCGGTAATCTTAATTGCCAAGGCGAAATCGAGCACCACGTATCCTGCACCTCAAATTCGAATACTGACTTGAATATCCTACAAGCGATATCGATGTTAAATAAGACGAACCTGAAGAATGAGTTTGAAAAATGATTTGGAGAGAAGAACGAAAATTTGGATCAATTATTTCTTATTATTACCGACAATGTAACGGAATTGAAAAGAGATGTTTTTTACAATTACGTTTGATAAATAAAAAGCTTATTCACAGATGGTTTTTTTCTTTATTAACCAAATACCTTCAAAGATGGTTAGTAAACGAATAGCGCGTAAAATCGAAAATATATATTACGATCCGCAACATCGAAGAGTTAAGACTAATGGTTCGACTCTCTTTACCTTGACCAAAAAGATTTTGAGTTAAAAGAGCGACGGATAAATTTTTATGATGAGAGCCGACGCAAAATATATTAGCGATATGGGAACTATTATAACAAGAGAATGCCAGATCATCTATTATTAGAAAATTATTAATACTTTCATCCCAAAATGAAGAATCATCTGGGGGGAGTCCTTCCATAAATTCAATGTTTTTAATTTCTTTTTTCGCAATGTCAAGTTTCGGTTGATATTCTTTATAACAGTACACTATCCTGTCCGGAGGTGGTTCGATCAAACAATGGGCGTGTTTCAAAAGGTTAAATATCCACGTCGTTTTACCAGCCCTAGTACTACCGGCCAGTAAAATTTGCATGGGGGCTTGGAATTTTATTCTACAAGCGCACGAATCAAACATTTCTCAAAAAGTTTGTTAAAATCGTCAATCCGTTTTTGAAATTGGAGTTTGTTTAATTCTCTCCAATTAACGCGATCTTCGTACGGAATAATAAAAACCACGGGGATATCGTCGAAAGTCACTTTTTTTCTTTTAGAGTTGAAATTCCGTGTTGAAAGCATCTATCGACGATTCAAGAATTAAATCGACGAAACTAGACGTAAACGTTTTGATGGATTCGTCAAAATATTCCACGATTTCTTCCTTTAATCTTCTCTTTTCCCCTTCTTCATCAGCCAGACTCACGTTAGTAATATCGAGTCCGAGAATATAATTACAAAATGGAGCTTGTTTTTGATGCACTTCGTGAGGATTAGTCTCATTCGATCCTCCCCAATCGAATAAGTTATGACAGCTGAAACACATGGTTTTTAAACCGTCGTTCAAGTAAAAGAGACCCGACGCTGCTAGTTCCGCGGGGATAACTTCCAACTCCGACGAATTGGAAGTCCAATGACGATTGAATGATTTTAAACGTAGACTTTCACGTTGCATCTTGCTTTAACGAGTATCCAAACGGATATGTTAAAAAATTGTCCGCGATTATTCTCTTATTAAAAGTCACGCCGAAACTTTTTTCAGATTTCCTAAAAGTAGTTTCGCGCGAGCTTTGTCACGCACAACGTTAAAGGGGATTTCCAAAGTGTAACTAGTTCCCGGAGTGTCTAAAGCCGATTTGATCGAATCAAAGTTAATTATCTGTTCGTTTTTCCTGTTTAACGAAATTCCTTTCATTTTCGTAACGCAATGCCCGGTATTTGTTTTGTAACTGTACGATTTCGGACCCGAAGTAACGAATTCCGATATATACCCATTTGGAACTTCGTCGGTCCAATCACCCATAAATTGTCCGACGGGTGGAAGAAATTCGTCACTTTCTTTGTGAATAAATATAATACTATCCGTATCGCAGTACAAAACCCTTTCTTTTAATTTATTCAGAGTTCGAAATAATTCGATCCGACCGTACGAACTAACGAAACTCCCCAACACTGCCGATCCTTTGTAATATGTCGGGCAAAAATCTTTTTTGAATTTATAGGTCATTAAACAAACGTCATCGTCGTTAATTGGCCGCATATCCGTTAATTCCAATGTCGGATCCATTATAATTTTAATGAAATCTTGATAATCCTTGACGAAAACCGATTTTGGTTTATCGTTGTTTAAGCAATGTCGACCCCATAACGAGTTTAAAGCTAATTTCGCCAACGCGCGTAGAGCTGAATTGTTTGTTACATCTTCGGGTCTAATCTCGATATCTTCTCGTTCTTTAATTAGTCTTAAATATTCCGTTTTTTCCTCGTCGGTGGTAACGTTGCGAGGCCAGCCAGAGTTTTGGATTTTTAGTTTCAAAAATGTATTAATGTAACTGCCGAAAAAACCAGGATCTTTATCCTTGATATAGGTGTACCTTTCGGGGTAATGGTGAACCTCGAAGATTTCCAATATAACGTAACCGGTTTCGACCGCCATGTATATTTCTGGGGTGGGCCAAATCCCTTCGAAAGCTCGCTCGGAGTCGTTATGCGCGCAGGTTGTTTGTATATCGTTTTCCACGCAAGTACGACACAAAGCGAAAAATAGTTTTTTTCTGGTTCGAATTGGTAATGCCGGTATGTAAGCGTCTTTCGGAGCTAATATTATACAAGACATTACCCCAAAGTAATGATTCAAATCGAATGAAAAATCTCTCGTAATAATCTCCGGGTGATTTTTAGGATAGTCTCTGTTTTTACATACAAAGGGGTACAAACTACAAACATCGTAATATAGAATTTTTTCGTTTGGTTTGGTTTTATGATACAGCCTGAAGCATTCAGTACGACCACCGTATAATGCCGATCTTGGTCCTATCGGATCTCGAAAGTGTAACGAATCACAAAACTTTCTTACCTCGATTCTGTTTTTCAACATTTCGTCAAACTCGCAACTCCATATTCTAACATATTCAGCGTTCGGTGCATTACACATGATATCATCATCTCGATCCAGAGTTCTCTCGTATAAATTTTTAAACGTATCTTGCAATAACGGATTCCATTCGCCTCCTTTCGTATGTTTCGGACATCCGTGAATAAAATCTCCGTCAAATTGAAATATTATTTCGGGTTGAGAAGAATAACTATCTACCGGGTATCGTCCAATCTTTTTTTCCCCTTCCAACGAGAGAACCGATTGAATTTTTATTCCGCGTTCTTTTTCTTCCCACGCCAACCATTTTAAAGCAGATTTGCTTTGATTGTAGTTATTCCTGTAGCCGTTACACGGTACTACTCCGAGTGTAAATTCTTCCAAGTATTTATGAAGGAAAATATTCGTGCAGGCCCCCGCTATGGTTAAAGCGTTCATATTTAAAACATCGAAACCAGTTTCCTTCTCGAACAATTGTCTAAATTTATCCATACCCTGTTGTAAAACCTTAACATCCATGATAGTATAATATTCCAGTTCTTCGCGTAAATTATAGACCGATTGTCTCGATTTCGTCGCGTACCATTCGAGAAAATCTTTATAATCTTTTTCTTTCATATGTTCCGGTTGAAAATACTCTTTCGGCGGTAGTGGACCGACATAATCCAAAGTTTCTTCGGTGTGGAATATGTAAGGGAAAAATTCTTTTCTATTTTCGCCCAAAGAAAACGTCACGGGGAACGATCTTAATGGTTGCGAGACGAAATTGAAAGAGTCGATAAATTTCATTTTTTGATTTTTCAAAAAAATGGCCAACATTTTGCTTCCGTCAAAAACAATATCCGGTATGATGTTCAATTTTAATAACCCACGAAGAATAAAGAACGAATCGAAACCTTTACTGTTATGGGCTAACAACGTAATATTTTCAAAAACCGGTTTAGTTGCTTTAAGCCGTTTTGTCGCGTGTTGGAAAACCATTTCTTTCGTCCGGAATCAGTGGTGGGAATTTGGCGATTTCTTCCCTAAACCCACCTTCCCCTTCTTTCCGCAGAATGCGACACCGGCAAATCCCGCTTCACCTTCTCAGAAGCTTTTTGAAAAATTCCCTCCTCTCCCTTCTCCGTTCAAGAGTAGAGGTGTTGGAGAGAAGAAAGGGGTGAGTAACTCAGACAGGCTGAAGGTCTAGGGTTCGAAGTGGTATTCTCCCTTCTCAACTGTAGGTTTCCCCCATTAGAAGAAAATTTTTCCTTCTTTGTAAAAGAAGGCGCTTGCCTCGGAAGGAAAGTTTACCTTCTTTAGAAGGAAACATACTATGGTTGGACGAAAGATTCCTAGAGAGGGGACAGCGCCTTCTTTTTCGAGAAGATCTCCTCTCTCGGAACCCAATCTTCCTTCTTTGGAAGGGAAGGCCAATGTTTAAGAAGGTAAAGGAAAGAAGAATATTTTAGATATGAAAGATTTATTAATCTCAGAAAATTAACATTAATTTTTAAGGCAAAATAAATTAATTAAACTACGGTAAAAATTAAAAATATATAAATATATTACAATTATAAACAATATTTAATAACACATTGCACTTCAAAAAATTTGTTTCACGGGATGCACGATGGTGGCACTGGTAAGGCGACCATGAGATATAGGATAGATAGGGTCATTCAATCATAGAAATATTTAAGTGTAAATGCTCCAATAGAGCTGTGGTACTACGAAATGTCTCTTGACGTCTCACCCTCATATCTCTTACCTCAGTTTTTGACTTTTGTAAGAAAAAATAATATTTTCCCCGGAAGGGGGATATCAATAAAGAATGCGCGTGCGTAAATTGTTTTCACTCTACAGGATAGGCAAATCCCTATCTCGAACGACAGCTTATTCTGGATATACTCTGTTACAACATCGATTGTCAGCACGAGCAAACCTAGGTCTCTACGTAACCTAGCTTTGTGCGTGCTGACAAGAGACGAAAAACTTCAGGATCTTCAGGATTTAAAATATCCGCGAGTTTTTTTAGTTCGTGGGCACGGACCTCTATGCCTAATTTTCAAATACCTATGAAATTACTCTCTGATGAAAACATGTGTACTTGTCTTTGTCACGCACTTGAAGTTTGGATACAAATTTGTCCATACTGGTTGTGTATAAGAACCTTAAGATTTGAAATATTAGTATAAACATGACTTATATCCATGTCGTAAATTTATTTTATTAATGTTAATTATGAACATGGAATTGTATTATTGTTGTGTCTATAATCAAAGTGAATCAAATTGATAATTATTTTTAGCAAAATTTAATTCTTCAAAGTTGGAAAAGCAACAAATCAAAATTGTACCATAATAAGAACTGATCTCTGCCTAATGATGTTCGATATTCATAATAAACATGTTCATAAGTAATGATACTTACTCTCAAAAAGTATGTTTTTTGGGTTGGATCGAGGAGAGAGGCCATAATGTAATATGGGTCCTTCAACATTGATGAAATCCGTTTTTGGAGGTTTTCCAGTACTCCGATCGTGGAATTTTTTGTTTCCATAAACCATTGCTTCCAACATTATCCTGGAATATATTTGTTTGTTGTACAAAATATTCTCTATTAGAACTTGCTTGTCTAACTTTTCAAATTGAAGTTAGACAAAAAACATTCAGAGGTTCTTTCTAGAAAAGATGGACCCTTAAAATAAACTGACCTTCGTAAATCGTTCCAATCCAAGAAAAACAGCGCTCCAGCGAACACCCCCTATCATTTTCAAATCAACGCTGCAACTTCTTGATTTTAATTCTTCCGTCCATTTAGGCGATTTTCGAAAAAGGCTTATCCAGTTTTGGACATTTTCGAGTAACTGTTTCGATCTCTCATTGGCCTTAATGGCATCATTCACAACTAATTGTAGGGAATGCGCTATGCAACTTTTTCTCTCCCAACCGTCGTCATCTAACGTTGCCTTTAGTGTTTAGTTTAGAATCCGAATCCGAGTCTTGTGCTCCGAAAATTGTCGCCAACGGATTCCAGGTTGGATAAAATAAAATGTGCACAAGGTGAAATATCTATCAGCTGTGCAAAATTACTATGATTAAAGGGCGCCACAAAAGACTTGCTGGGTGAAAATATTCACCGACCCGCGGCGGAGCAAGCATCTAACAAAGAGAATACCGCAAGTCTCGGTGGCTCCCGTTTAGGTTACATATAAACCAATTGAATAAAAAAGCGAGTTTTTGTTTACCTTCGTCGAGTTTGATATCAAAATCGGTTTTGGAATCGCTGCTTTGATTTGATCGTCACAGATTAATAAGTTGAGGCTTAATATTAAAATTTGTAATTTTACGCTTAATACTTATATCCGTAATTTTATGCTTAATATTGAAATTGTCCGTAATTTTATGCTTCATAATAAAATCCATAGTTTTATGCTTGATACTAAAATCATTAACATAATTCACATATAGGCCTAGGTTTAATATTTCATTAGGGCAGAAAGTTAGTATTTGAACTCAATAGAAAAAACCATAATTGTAATTACTACATACTAGTGACTTAATAAATTGAGAATGTTCAGTGATCTTCATCGATTCAATCAAATTCATATTTTCAAACACATAAATTTTTATTTGGTGGAATAACATCATCTACCGATAGTTTCTCGTATTTTATTTCATAATAGAGCTGTACTACCTTACCTATCAGAACTTCTTTCCCATTGAAAGAAGCCTTAAAACCTTCCGCGGGCTGATTACATCACGGAAAAAAAATAAATTCGCTTCTTGGGCAATGCCTATTCCCTCCCTCCCCCAAAACGTCCCATCTTTGCCACTATCCCTTCCCATAAAAAGAAGGTAAACATCCTTCTCCAGCCAGTTGCCTTCTTTAATTCTAAAGAGATATTTCTTCCCAAAAAAGAAGGCTCACCTCCCTTCTCGAGGGAGTACCTTCCGAATCTTAGAAGGGACGCTCGCGATAGCTAAAGCTCCATTCCATGCATTTTTCGGTCTGGGGAAGGAAGGTAGGGTAGTAGGAAGGAAGTTGTGCCTTCTTTTACCCAATCTTCTTTTCAAAGAAGTCGCACTTCAGCTTCTATAGTGTTGCCCTCTCTTCTACGGAAAAGAAGGGTTAGAAGGCGTGATAGCGCCCTTCTTAAGAAGATTCTTCTGAAGATTCCCACAACTGTCCGGAATAAATAATTTAGAAATTTATCGACGCAGTCGAACCCCCGAAATATCTCGTACTCGTAATTGTTCCCTTCATTTTCTTGCATAGCACTTACGAGTAAGACAGGGACGTGTTCGTTATTTTTAACGATTGATTCGGTATCGAAATAACAATATCTGGTTTTTTCGTACGTTCTCGAAAGAGGCATAACGTAACAACGGTTCCTCTCGTGTACGCGTAAACAGTTTTTACATGGTTTCGAGCAAGAGTGTTTTTCTTTCAGTTCTAGTCCACATTTTAAACACCTTTTAAAGTTATCGCACGTTCCGTTAGATATATGAAAATTCAAACATTCTTCTCCTTTAAAATAACGATGGCATTTTCGACATTTAACAGGTTTAATTAGTTTATCTTCGTGGAATACATTTAAAGTTCTACATCTACTACATTTAACTCGAGTTTCGCAAAAGTGATTATTCTTTTGATTAGTTCCGTGAAATACTTTTAAACATTTAGAACATTAAGATATACCGCCAAACATTGTATGCAATTCCTTAACTACATGCACGTGATCATTAACTAACAATAGAAAAATTTGTTTTTCCTTGAAAGGTCCGACAAAATATTTTTCTAAATTATCAGCTCTGAATATAATAATTTGATATTCGTTTAAGTAAGTTTGAAAATTTTGAATATCTAATAAATTAACGGTATCCGGAGAAATATTAGCGTTTTTATATAATTGCTCCGCTTTTTCTTTTTGGAGGGGGTGATTACATTTTTTTATCTTTCTAAAATAATTAATTGACTCGTTCGTTGTTTGATACTTTTCATTCGTATTCTTTTCGAATCTCTTATCAGCCAAATAAATTCCTATCACCAAAGCTCTTCCAAAACATAAGTTATCGGTATTGTCAATGTAAATATAATTTGGACTCGTTTTTATAAACGTATCCAAAATTACTATATTTCTATTTTTTAATTATTTTGATCGACGTCCAACGGGTACGTCGCAATGTAAAAAAATAACGTCAAAAACTAAAGAGCTTTGTAAATGGAAATTTCGATTTGATTGCGCAACTTGACTTATAGCTCCTATTACTCTTTCAGCCGTTAATTCATTAATATTCATAAACCTTAAATTTATCGGACTATCCAACTCATCCGAACGAATACAAAATCTAACTCTATTATATCCTTGATGATTGCGTAATAATTCAAAGAGTATGGAATTAATTATACTAACAAACGTTTCGTTTACTTCGGTTAATTTAATACGTTCTAAATTTTTAAATTTAATTTTACATTCTATTTGATTACATTTGTATTTTCGAGATTTTTTATCTAATATTTTTTCGCAAGTATAAAATTGTTTAGGATTAGCTTTAACACTTAAATTTAGCGGTTCTTCATTTTCGGAATCGCTCGAACTACTCATCTTAAAATGAGTAAGTTTATCAAATTGTTTAGAGTTTTATATATTTTTTTTTTCGTTTTTCTTCTTTTTCTTTTAAATAGATTTCGACTCTGTGTTGTAACATGGATGCGTAAGGTGATAGTTTACAAACTCTGCTGCGATCATTTTCCGGTCCCGAGTATTTCCTTTCCATTTCCTCGAAAAAATTACGTCCAATGATAGGGACGTTTCCACAACTCTTTCCGTCCGCACGAATAAATCTGCATAACGGTTGTTCGAGCCAATGAACACCCAATGGATGATTGTCGGCTCTCCATCCAGTCAAGGCGGTAAGGCACGAAAAACAACGAACGGTTTTAGGACTTTCGCAATAAAAACCGCTGGCTGCCATGTCATCCACGCTAATACCTTCGACAGACCATATCTTGAACGTTGATAATCTGTTAACTTCGAGTCTCATATCCATCCCATCAGCCACGTAATAGTTGTCTTCTTTTTTTATATTAAATAGTAGTGATAATTGATATATTGGTTATATAGTATATATAAATACGTTAATAGATATACGAGTAATAGATATTGGGATTCCATATTGATTAATTATTCGTTTTTGTTAAAAAACGAATAATTTTTCGTGATCTTGTCGGGATTATCGATGATATGCTTGGCGATCTTGTTCACGATAGATCGAATTTGTTTACATTCGACGCTATCTTTAGACGCGACAAATCTTAATCTTCTTCCATCGCATTGCCAAATATCTTTATTATCTCTATCTTTTATATCCTCGTACTTGTATATTTGAATATCGAAATAAAAATCGTCACGCGACGCTGGTAATGAAGTCACGTAACTAGCTAAACCTCGTTTAATATCGTATCGAGGGATAATGCCGGTTTTTTCGATAGTAGTTTCCTCTTTAACGTTTTTAATTTGCTCAAAAATATCTATTTCCTCCTCATCATCAGATATATTAATTTTTCGCTTACCGAGTGAAGATGAAGATGCCATAACGAACGTCGAGTGAAGAACGAATGAAATATCCGAAAATCCCGAGAGTTTATATACACCGTCCCCGCCGCCCCCGGGGGAGGGGGGGGTGACACACGGCGTCCCCGCGCGCCGGCGCGCGGGTAACGCCTAATTATACGGTTAAAAATATTTTTTTCCCAGTAATAATTACGATAGGAATTCTCGTAGATAATTATAGCCTCTATAAAATTTTTAAAAGTTAGAATTCTCATGGATAATTATACGATACCTCTTGGTTATAAAAATATATTTTGAATTCTCGTCGTTAATGATACTTAATGATACCTCTTGGTTATAAAATATATTTTGAATTCTCGTCGTTAATGATACTTAATGATACCCTAGGTATATACAATGTAACAAAAATAATTGCTTTTTTAGCTGGCTGCGGGTATACTTTTTAATGATGGGTAGATATACGATTTTAAACACCTGGATACCCCTAGGTTATTAAATATATTTTTTAAAAAAGTAATTTACCGAGAATTCTCGTCGTTAATTATACTTAATGATACTTTTAGGTTGTAAAATATATTTTTTGTATTACAATGTATCAAAAATAATTGCTTTTTTATCTGGCTGCGGGTATACTTTTTAATGATATTAGATATACGATTGGAACACCTGAATTCCCCTAGGTTACAAAATATATTTTTTAAATTACATTGTATCAAAAAATAATTGCTTTTTTATACGATGCACCTGGGTGTAATTACCGAGAAGTATTTTTTGCTTCGATCAAATTGGTCTGGGTGGAGTTTATGTAGAAGGCTAAAGACGCTTTCCAATACACGTCCTACACAGATGGAAAGCTTTAATTGGTATTTAATGGTTTATAAAAAACGAAAAAGTGTGGGAATTTAAACAGGGATTTTTCGGGGGAAAGGTGCTCCGATCTTAAAATGGATGATATTTTTGCAAAAAGGTCGAAGGGTCAAAAACTTAAAAAAAAAAAAAAATCTCTCTCGTAGTTAATTATACTTTCAAAAATCACGTGTGAATTCTCCCAAGGTTTTTATTTTCTCGTAATTATCAGGTATAAGACTTTTCTATCGCTTAAGGGTAATATTATGGAATTTTTAAGTGGAGATATTTTGGTATAAAAAGACCCCGAGTTTTTGTTAGGAAAGTCAATCGAAAGTACATGTTTGAAACTGCACTGCTCGTTCCTGAATAAAAATACCCGTGATGTGTTGTGAGTAATACTTTTTTATAAAAATATGGCTATGTTTCGCGATTTGAACTTACACTTAACAAAAAGCGGTGTAACGGTAACTGTTTGTCCGCGGGGAAGAGACGTAGAACCAACAGTTATTGTTGAAAGTGAAAACTTTATTTTAATACCGTATAAAATATGGTACATCTTGAACAAACGTAAATCTGAATTCGCGGCCTGTATGCAGAAATCGTCAATTAAATTTTATCGTTGTCAGAACATCTATATATCTATTACGAGTTACGGTCTTGTCTTTACGTATGACGAAAGCGTTCCAGTGACAATTAAACCCGAAGTATTTACGCTTATTATGCAAGACCCCGTAAACGGGTTTATTACTACACATATTAACTTTATTATTAATCAAAGAATTTTCTTAAAAAATATGTTACTCACCTTTCGAATTCTTTTGGGTGATTTTGAAAAAAGACTATTGGATGTTAAACGCGAGAGTAAAACTACCTTACACGCATTTTGCAGCACGTTAAATTTAACCGATCTGTTAAAATCATTCGAAAATAATTTACGTAATCCTCAAAATATTCAATGTGTTTTAAGCATTCAACAAATGATTTCGTACTGTTTAATTGAATTTTAAAAATCTTTTTTAATCACTTGTAAATTACAATAATAAAAATATATGTTTTTTGAAAAAATGGTAAAAATATATTTAAACATTATAAAAATAGTGGTAAGCCCAATTCTTGGGCAAATCGCGTACTCCAATCGTCGTAATACCCGCGACAAGGAATAAAACAAATGGAGTGTGTACAATAGCAAAATAATTTTAAATAATAAACACAATTAACATTAGTACAATAGTAAGCGTCAACAATTCCATTAATAGCTAATACAGTATAGGATACAATATGATATTGCGACGAAAAACAGTTAGAGCAAGGCATGATTTCAGAAAAAGAACAGTTAAATCTACAAAATGTATATAACTATTTATTTTTTAAATTTATAGTAAAAATAGATTTTTTCGCTTACCGATAGATACTAGCCAATTCCATTTCATTTTGACGCGGAAAATCCAAAGTAGCCGGAGTTTGAGAACTATAGTATAAAAGACAAATCTTTAAAATCTATAAGAAACTACCAAGATAGAATAACGTACTAGTTTTCGTAAGCTTCTTCGTTATTGCTAGGGAGACCCATGTTTTTTAAAAGACTTTCTCGGATGAAGCGTTAAAAGAAAATGATAAAGTTTTCCCCGAGATATCTACTATTTCAAAAGAATTATTATTGGGCGTTGTCAAGGTTAACTACTTTTTTAAGAAATGTTTGGCACTACGGTTGTTTTAAGAGAGGGGATTCTTATAGAGTGTTTAAGCTTAATATAAAAAGATAAGAGACAAGTTTCGTTATAATATATATATTTTTATTGTGAATTAATTTGAGATAATAATTTAGGTAAGTGTCTACGATCAATAAGAAAACAGAAATGAGGATTATTTAAAATATGAACAGGATAATATTTTTGATGATAGGAGAAGCAGATGAGATGTTGGTATAAAGGACAGTCTCGAATAGGACAGAAGTAGAGCTTGTAGACAGTTGTATGTCGTTCCGGAACGCAGACAGTTTCCCTGATAGTGTAGTGGCTTGGAGTACGACAATAACAATTAGGGCAGCGAGTAGGAATATCGTAGGTAGAACTATAAAAATAGGTTAAAATTAGTTTTTATATACAATAAGACTCATTTACAACTTACTTTAAGTCAATTTGTAGATCTTTTTCGTATAGGGGAAGTCGGTATGCTTTATATTTAGAAAGGAAATAGGTGTCTAGGAAAATGTTAATTGGATAGAAATTAGACTGATCCCAGGTAAGGCAGATGATAGTTCGGAAAAGAGGGCAATTAGGAGTAGCGCAAAAGTATAGAATATAGCGGGATTCAATAGTACGAAAAATGACATGAGAATTAAATTCGGTGGAAAAACAACAAGAACACAATGTAGGATAGGGATATTTAAGACTGTAAAAACATGTATTAGTTTATTAATTTTTAGATAATAATTTATTTTGCTTTACTTTAAATCAATTTGCATGCATGGGTATTCTTGAATCATTGCGTTGTAAAGTTCTTCGCTTTCGCTGTTTTAAAAATTTCTTGTTAGGTATCTTACAATTCCTCAAACTTATTTAAAACCTTACGTTTCTTCATCCGAGGATGATTCCGTCGATACAACATCCGGGTCGTCGGCTTCGGCGAACATATCAATACTCGCGATTAATTCGTTTATTTCCTCCTCCACCCCATCTGGGATATCATACTCCTCGTGGATGATGATTGGTTCTACTTCCAATTCATCATCGATATCCCAGAGTTGGGGTAAAGCGCTATATAAAATAGATCCGGTATTAAAAAATAATTTTAACTTGCTAGCTAAAATAACTTACAATTCCTCAACCGGTTGAGCAGCGTTTGAGTCAAAAGATTTTGCTGGACACATTTTTCTAGTAGTAATCTAGACTTTATCTATGAAGATATTTTCAAACTTAAAGTTTTTTGCGTTATGATGTGAAACTTTGAAATCCGTTCAGTTTATATAAGAAATTTTCAAGGTTGTTAGCTTAAGAAGTCTAGTTAGGAATTTGTAATGAGCGTCGAGGTCATCCCTAGTTTTCTTTGAAAAAATATTTAACTGTTGGTTTTTTATGTATTAACGATTTTAAAGAAGGGTCCATATTAATGAGCGTCCCTATCGAAAAATATTTATCAGTCGTTTTAAGAAGGGTGCATATTATAAATGTATAATTTTAAAAGAGGCCCTCACAACGTGCGTGTTTCTTATAAGATATTATTACTTTTCACAGACTTGAATGAAAAACAATTTTCGGAATTAAATACCACAGGCCAAACTGAGTTACAGAGTGGTCAGGATCTAAACTGTCTTTTTTGTGAAAAAGACGATATTGCTAGTTTCTCATCTATTGGTGGTGAAATTCATTACTGCGTTAACAATAATTGTGAAAAATTTAAAAAAGCCATTAATAAACAATACGGTAAAGTTTTAATCACCAATATTGAAAACGCTTACGCGATTCTGGACAATAGTTTTTTTTGTATCAATTGTAACCAGTTTTGTTACAAAGCTCAACGCCAAGAAAAAGAGTGTTCATACTGGGACAGTGAAGAGGAACCAAACTATTATTTGTGTAGCCTCCCCAAAAAATGAGAGAAATTTATTCGTACAATTTTAATGAAAAAAATATTATTGAACATGATTGTAAAAATAACGTACCTCGGTTAGGGACGTTATGTCTAATCGAAATTGAAGACAATCGTCAGAAATTTGCGCGAAAGTATAAAATAACTCACACAGTGATTAGAAAACTCGTTTGCGAAGAAATTTTGAAAAACAAGCGGGAGAGTTATGTTGTAGAACTATCTTGGGTCACTTTCTGTACAGTTGACTCATTATGTCAAATCGATACGGTTGATTGTGGTATTTACATCCCTACAACGGAGTGTAAACTAGGTCGGATTCATAAGTACTATAACAAACAAAACTGGCGTTGTCAACATCGAAAAGAGGCGGCCTACGTTCTGGGATACGTTTGTCACGACAGTGAGGCTGTTCAAGCAGTAATTAACACGGTGATTGTTAAAATCATTTACGAATGCAACTCTACGCTGACGTATAAAAACCCATTTCGCAAGAATTACGCAACATCTAACAGCTTCAGCTCAAATTTCTTGAAGCTGTTATATATTAGTGTTGTAATCGATTCTTTACGGTTCGGCAATTACTCTAAATCATCCTTATCAAATACACTGTCTAGATTTAGGGATACATTTTTTAAGGTTCGATTCTCTTTTTGTAAAACCGGTCACTTTCGTGACAATGTATCCATTGATAACGTGTATGAAGTGATTTTTTCAAAGAATGCCACTAACAAATCTTACGAAGATTTTCAAAATGCCAATCCATCTTTCGTAGAACTTGAAGGTCAAGATTGGGATTGGTAAGGATTTGCAAGATAGTGAACCATCATTTACCTTTTAGTGAAATAAAAATTCAAAAAATGGATTCCGGGTTTGGAGAATGCATGCATCACATGGTTTTTGGTTCAAGTAACAATATAAATTATCGATTTTCGAGTTACGCGTGTGGCGAAGCTTTTTGTATTAAATCACAAGCTGCGAACGCGATACCTCGGTTAGGTACGTTATGCCTGATCGAAATTGAGGACAATCGTAAAAAGTTTGAAGGAAAAAATCTAATATCGAAGTATGCTATTGCTCAACTTGTACACAGTGAAATGTTAAAAAACTTGTGCACCAACAACATTGTTAAAGTATCTCGTAACCGATATGATTATTGGAGAGATGTAGTCTCGATCGATACCATAGATTGCGGACGTTACATCTTGACTACGGAGTGTAAACTAGGACGTTTACATAAATACTACCCTCATGAACTTGATCAATGTCAACATTCGAGTCAAGCAGCATACGTTTTAGGGTATGTGCGTCACGATCAAGCGAGTGTTGAATCGGTATTAAACACAGCAATTATAAAACTTTTGTATGAATTTAACACTCGTTTGATCATAAAGAAAAAAATTGACAATGATGATTACTACTATTATATTAATGGTGATCCCCGTATTAGTTATACTGTTAATGTGATAAAGTTATTATATATTAACGTAGTTATTGAAGAATTGCATAAATTTAATCATTCGTTAATGGAATTAACTTTCACTTTCGAAAAAATGAAAATAAAATTTAATCTCTTTTCAAAATCTAAAAATATTCCAAGAGTTTTGAGAGATAAAATCGGTTTAATATATGACCCCACTTTTAAAGTATTTTCAAAAGACGCTGTTAATTATGCACGCCTAGAGTTGCAAAAAATAGAACAAAAAATGTTATATTCATTTCCAAGTTTTTGGAATTATTTTCGCAGAATTTAACCCAAGAAAGAAGTTATTTTTAAAGAACGCTGTCAATTATAATTCACGAGATAGTGAACCATCACCTTTTGGTGAAATAAAAATTCTCAAAAATGGAGAACGTTTTTGGTATTGAATCGCGTAAAAATATAAATCATCGGTTTTCGAGTTATGTGTGTTGCAAACCTTTTAGTATTAAATCAGAAGGTGCAAACGCGATACCTCGATTAGGTACATTATGTTTGATCGAAATTGAGAACAATCGTAAAAAGTTTGAAGGAAACAATCTAATATCGAAGCGTGTCATTAATCAACTTGTACGTCGCGAAATGTTTAAAAACTTGTGCGCTAACAACATCGTTAAAATATCTTACTACCGACATGATGGATGGAAAGATTGGACCTCTATCAATACCCGAGATTGTGGACGCTACGTTTGTAGTTCGGCATGTAAACTAGGAAGTTTACATAAATACAACCCTAATGAACTTGATCAATGTTATCGAGCAGCGTACGTTTTAGGGTATGTGTGTCACGATCAAGCGAGTGTTGAATCGGTATTAAATACTGCAATTATAAAACTTTTGTATGAATTCAACACTCGTTTGACTATAAAGAACAGACAATGCAATGACAACCCCCATATTAAATATATTATTACACCTGTTAGTTATACTGTTAATTTGTTTAAGTTATTATATATTAACGTAGTTATTGAAGAATTGCATAAATATAATCATTCTTTAATGGATTTAACTTTCACTTTCGAAAAATTTAAAAATAAATTTAGTCTCATTACAAGATCTCCATATCTTCCAAGTATTTTGGAAGATAGAAACTTGAGATTAGCGTATGACCCCACTTTTAAAGTATTTTCAAAAGACGCTATTGATTATTATTATCATCAAGACTTGGAGCGGATGGAAAGACACTTTTTAAATTTATTTCCAAATTTTTGGAATATTTATCGCAGAATTTAATCGTGATGTAATCAATACAAATAAACATTGTTTTTTAAAAAATTTATTTCATCCTTTGATTTGTTTTTTACACCATTGACACAATCCTGTTTTAAAAAAATTCTGATCTAAAATCGGTAAGAGTAGAGGATAGAAACCAAGAAGCGCTACTGCTGGGTTCATAGATAACATTCCACAAATAATTCCTACAGGTACAGTTATGGGAAGGATAAGTAATAACCCACCTAAACAGACATATTCTTTTGTAACCTCAAAAACACGCTGCGTACAACATCTATTATTACAATATTCTTTAGTCTTGGGTTTGCTTGTAGTTGAAACGTATTTCTCCGTTGGTGGTACATCTCTCCCTGACTCGTCGTTAGAACAATGTATGGGTATGTTGCATGTTGAAAACCCTTTAACAATTGGGCATTCCGGGGAATATTTTCGATGCTCCTCATTTACTTTATCATTAACTTTCCAACTATGTAATGTTATATCGCAATAAAAACATTTAACGGCGTCGCCCTTCTTTAAATAATAAAAACCATGTTTCGCAAACTCTGATGGATTTATATTACTAACGGGATAATCTTTAAAAGTTTCGAGCCGTAGTTTTTCCCAGTTCATTATAGCTTTAAGTTTTGTCCCGAACTAATATCATTTCAAACCCTGTTGCTGATATATCTTACAAATTTTACATACGTCACAACACTGCACGTGACTCACACGTGACTCGCATTTGATTGACAGGTGTGATTCTGAATTATGCAAATTATAATCATTTTCGGTTCATTTACATGTTTAAGGTCGGATCTCTGAATTATACAAATTTAGATCCTAATTTGCATAGTCAAAAGTGGGATTTCTGAATTATGCAAATTTGGATCATTGTTGGCTAATTTGCATGCCTAAAATGTGGTAACTTACTACTAACATTGTGGAAACTGTGGAGAAGAATCCGAAAGCTAATTTCGTGATTAATGAAGGTGGTCTTATGGAAACTAAACCGAAAACCGTTTATTGGGAATGCAGCGACATTTGTAATGTGCGAAATCAAGCCATTTCGAAAGTACTAGCTTTCGTAAACACGGTTGCGAATGCGAATGAAAAATCTTTGACTAAAATTTTTGGCTCAGATTTTGCTCTAAATGCAACGTATCTATGACACCAGACGGTACGGAAATCGTCGCAAGAATAGTTCCATTCTTAGGCCACACCGCGTACTGCGCTGACAGCGCAGGCTGTCAAAGTCATTTGCGTTCTTTTGCTGAACTGGCTCCTCATTATTCTGGAATTAGAAGTATTCTGAATAATATTTATCACGTAAAGGCGTTGCTCAACGCTTTGACAAAAATATCAACGAAATTGAAACTGGTGATTACGATTCACTCACGGATGTCATGGCGGAATCGAGAAAAATCCTTGCCGCACGGGGGAAAAATTTTAACAAAGAACAAAACAATGCTCCCACAGGAAGCGTGAACGCTCCAAGACCGACTCTCGATGAAAGTGAAATCTTGAGTCGTTACGAAAGTCAATTCGCTCGGGCGGCGCTAAATACCCACGAGTTTCACGATACTCCTTGCGACTGCTGCTTTAGATTGTTGAAAAAATCTGACTTAAGAGCGGTTGAAAAACTGGTAAACAGTGCTGTTTTTGATAACGAGGCCTATCTGATTTTAAGAGCTGGCTGGATAATTAATAATTCGGACGCAAGAGAAGCAGACATGCATCTATGTCGATACTGCGCTACGGATTTAGGAAAGGGAAAAGTTCCCGTTAGATGTTTTCTCAACAACTTGGCGGTTGACAATCCTCCGCCAGATGTCACCAATTTAAACATGTTCGAGAATGTTTTAATTCAGCTTGTGAAGCCATTCCACACTGTGGTGCGATTAGGCACTAAAACCAATTCCAATATGCAATTCGGAACGGTTAAAGCGTTGAAGGGCAGAGTAATTTATCTGCCAATACCGGTGGAGAAAAATTTGATGATGATTCCCAAGAAGTTGCCGAAAAATCACGAACTTCATATTTTGGTAAATGGCGTTCCCACTGCGGACAAAAAGGTTTGGCAACAGGTTGTTTGCCTCGAAAAAGTGTTGAAAGCTTTCAGCGTTCTAAAAAAATTAATCTTTTGTACAAAGACATTGATATTTCGACAATGAATGATGATTATATTTGTGGGACGCAAGATAGTGAAGGAAATGAAAATTCAGCTACTCCCGATGAATTATTGAGCGTCACAGATCCACTAGCGTTCTTAAACGATGCCTCTGATGTAATGACACGTGCTTCTCCCGCGGTTCCAACGGAAGGACCAGCAGATAGTAGTCACGACGTGCAAGCTGACCAGAACGCTTCAAACATGGGCGTTTAGGGTGAAAATCAGGCACCAGGCGACGCCTACAAAATTTTAACACAGCCCGAGGCTTTGTTGCGAAAACTTTCTGAGGGTGAAGCCAAAGATCTGTATGATCACTACTCTATTCATCCGGTGAACGTCCAACCACCGAAGGATTTATTGATTGCTTACCAAATGAAGCGCGTCGAAGCCGCGCCGATTAGTACTTGGACAAAAACTTGGAATAATTGAGCTTCGTTCATTTGTTTCCCAAGGGTCGGTACGGTAAGAACGATGATAGACCATTTGGAAAAGTAACTGAAACAGATTATCGATTATATCGTCTTTAAACAAAAGTCCAACTTTTAGACGAGATTACGCCTATATGTTTCATTCTTATCAAGAATGCGAAATGAAGGCGATCTCTAGCAGTTTGAACTACGTTCTTCGTGTTAAGAAACCCATGGCAATTGGGGTTCGAAATTTGCTCAATCGCGTTGAATCTGGCGATAAAGAACTTGAGAGTAACTTAGCTATTTCTTGGGTCATATTCGGGGAACTAAGGACTACTGGTACAAGGTCCTAAAATGCGTTTTGGCTATGATACGGGAATTTGGTCCTCCCACGTGGCTCTTGACTTTTAATCCGGCCGAATACGATGATATGGAAATGCACGATCACTTGAGAAAAGTGAATTCGGACGTTCCACGAGTAGAGTCAATGACGGTCCGAATTTATTCGGAAGAGGCATGGCGTACGTCGCTTTATCGAGAATGACGTCTTTAGCCGGACTCCATCTATTACAGTTCGATCCGACTAAAATTAAGGCGGATGGACGAGCCATTATGGAGTATAACAGGCTTCGCAAAAAATATAGGCCAGATTTGCCTCTTTTGGAAATAACGGAGTCGAAAGAAAGACGAGGTGGGAAAAGAAGTGCACCTACTCTATCTATAAGCCTTTTAGAAGGCGAGGAAGAGAGATGTGATGAAACGCCGAAGAAGAAAAGGAAAGGCCAACAGAGTTTGAATAGTTTTCCCTTGAAAGGTTTAGCTAACGATGATCAAGTAACGTGCTATTCTAATAGCGTTTTGCAACTACTCTTATTAGTGCCGGAATTAAGAGAATTGGTTAAATCTTACAATGGATCATTCGTTGGAAAACCAGTTTTACGTTGCCTCCATAACATGATAAACGACATCGAGAGTTCTCATGGAAATTTCAGTCGTAAAGGCTTGGAACTCAGAAGGGCTGTTGGAAATCATTTTACGCAAAACGATCAACAAGACGCCAGTGATTTTTGATGGTCCTCTTGACGCCACTAAGCCAAGAAATGGAAGACGATTACTCTAAGGTTCTAAAAGATATTTTTTGGTCAAAGTCGCGAAACGTTACCAAATGCCCCCAATGTCAAGTTGAACAAAATTCGGAGAATATTGTTGAAAGCAACATTTTCAATCTTCCACTAGAAAACCGAGATAAAATTGATTGGAAATCTCTAGAAAAAAGGATGAGATTATCAGAAGTGCCATGCGTATTTTGTAATAATCCAACAATTCAAGAGCGTGATGTATTGATGTTCAGCGGAAAGTACGTATTTCTGTGTCTTCTACGTGGCGATTACAAAGATGGTCGACCAATTAAGATTTCGACCAAAATATCAAGTTTCGAAAATCAAAAACTCACAATGAACAAGATGCTATTTAAAACTAAAGGGGTAATTATTCATAAAGGTGAATCGTTAGCCGAGGGACATTATGTGAACTTTGTGAGGAAAGACAACGGCTGGTACTAGGTCAGTGATGCAATGATTAGAAAAAGGGAGAGATTCGTCAGTAACTTGACTGATGTCACTGTACTGCTTTTGGAAAGAGTAAGAACATTTTAAAGGAAAGTGAAGTACCCGGGGTCTTTAAAAAATTAAACCGGAGTAAACCCTAAAATTAATGCTTCGTAAGGGAGGGTGACATGTCCTGCCAGAGACGTACGAATAGTTTCATATCACCTTTAGAGTAATTCACGACTAGGCTAAATTATCAGCCCTGGAGCAAGTTTAAGGTTTACAATGGTTCAAGGTTCATTTCAGAGTTGTCTTGGCAATAGATGTGAAAAGGGAGGGGAGAAAAGGTTGTAGCGCCATGCCATTTCTACGAGAAAAAAATGAGTCAACCACATGTCACTTTGAACGAGATGCTTCTTAAAAGTAAATGGCCAATTATTCATAAGGATGAATCGTTGGTTGAGGGACATTATGTGAAATTTGTAAAAAAAGACAACGGCTGGTACAAGGTCAGACATGCAATGATTAGAAAAAGAGAGCGATTCATCTGTATTCTGCACTTGGAAATAGTAAAAGCATTTTAAAGGGAATGTAAAGAGCATGGAGTCTATATAAAATTTAACCAGGAGGAAACCCTAAAATTAATGTTACCTGCCAAAGATGTACGAATAGTTTCATATTCCCTTTAAGGTAATTCATGACTGGGTAAAACTATTGGCTCTCGAGTAAGTTTAAGGTTTACGATAGTTCAAGGTTAACTTTGGAGTTGTCCTGGCAATAGCTGTGTAAAGGGAGAGAAGGGAGGGTTGTAGGGCCTAGCTATGGCTACGAGAGAAAACCCCACGAATTTTTCGTTAATTATAGAATTTCCAAGAGGTAAAAAGAAACTAAAAGCGTAACCCCTGTTGGAAAAGCGTTGCAATTAAATACAATTCCTTAATAAGCTCGTAAAATAGGCTACTTAACACTGAACAGGCTTGTTGAACTGAAATTTAGACACTAGTATCCATATTTTAAAGCAATATCAATTCCAATTAATTTTTTCAAGGAGTGCACTAAATATCAGTTTCACAACTTCATTACTAAGGCTCTAAATTTTTAACGTTAAGACACCCTTTAAATTTTTACAATACTAACTTTAAAAAGTTTCAAAAAGTCCACAAGGTTTTATAAAACAATAGAATTAATAATCTAATTTTAAGCAATTACAACTTGAACACCCTAATAGCAGAGATTTTATATTTAAATAATATCTATAAGTATATGCTTTTATTTGTATAATTTTTGAATAATATACCCGGCCCAAATTGATAACACTTACATTACTTAAATTTTAAACTATTTAGTAGTTTTTCTAAGAAAGCAATATGAACTAAATTATTTTTCTGGTTAACTAATACCCTAATATTGGTGTAGAAATTTATTTTTTATGTGTAAAAGAACTTTTCACTATGTGGTTACCAAAAAAAATATAGAAATAGCCCCCATAAATAGAACAATTACTAAACAATTTTTCTCAAACAAAATATTCCAGGAAGTTTTGCATTTTCTCTTTGTGTAGCTAAACAGCTGGGGTAACCTATCTGCGTGACAGGTGGCGTTGGTTAAAATTCAACAGTTGCCAAAAGTTTCTGGAATATATTTAAAATACATTTAAAATTTAATAACCATTTCATTGTCCCTTTGGTAACCCATGCACAAAATAATGATTATATAAAACAGCATTGTTCCTTAAGTTTAAGCTAAGGCTGCGTTCAGTAACACTAATCAGGAAAAACATCGATGTTTGGGAAAATGAAATCGGTGCTCTTTTGACGTCATGATGACGTTGCAGTTGTTGAACGGCACAATTTTGTGTAATCGATGCTTTTCTTAATGGCAACGATATTATGATAATGTTAAGGCAGAGGCTTAAATAATAAATCTGAACTATTTACAAAGATATTATACTTCAATTTATCAATTAAATCAAAATTCTGTCAGAATCCATTTTTTACCGAAATAATATATTGTTATTTAGTATTACAAGATCTCATTCACTTGAATGAGATCTTGGTATTATTATCCGCAAGGATAATATTTGTATATTCTTCATTATTTTAAATTGGTGGAGATTGGGATGTAGTTCTCCCCATTTTTTGTCGTGGCGCAAAATGACGAAATTTACGTCATGAATCCGATGATCATCAAAAAACCTCCTCTCACAGCTGATTTTTCTGATGGGCATCCGATGAGCATCATGACGTCACGCCCAAAGACGCGAAAAACCGTTCAGTAAGACATCGATGCCATCTTTAGTCATCGATGTTTTTGATGCCGGTTACTGAACGCAGCCTAAGAGTTGCGTGACAAAATTTTTAAAACATAGCCTAAAATTTTATATCTAAATGAACATATAATAGCCAGTAAATGGTAAAGTTTTACTTCACCCCCCCTCATTTACACAACTAATTTAACCTTTCGACCTACATACTACAAACAGTGAATATTCTCAACTTTCAAACATGCAATTTTATCAGTAATTTCCTACAACTACATGCATATCGTATCGATAAGTGCCAACAGTAAGATATTTCATCATCGCCATCACAAGTGAAATAAAATAATAAAACTGAACAGTTAAAAAATACGATACCCTATAAAACTTCCCCGAGCTATCATTATGAAAAAAAACCACAGCAAGACCTACGACAGACACGACATATCAAAAAATTATCATATTCAATTTCTCTACTGAAATAACAGACACTTTGTATTGGCACGTTCAAAGAGTGAAAGTGACTTTGGATTAAGAACAACAAAGATATACAAAGAAGTAACCTTTGTCTTGGCTTCAGTTATACCAATTCCAAATAATACATCTCAATTCTTCAACTTTGCTACATAAATCCTTTACGACTTGTCAAGCTGTGCCTTAAAGCTCGTAATTGCCAAGGAATCGCAAAATAACTTCTTCAAACAAAGGTTGCCCAAGAATAGTAGTATATGTGCTGTCGGGAGTTTAGCTCATTTCTGTAAGCCTATAGCTTCTGGGCGACAAAGTTTTGAGGGATTAAGGGACTTGTCAGCATGCTTACTCTACAGGAACTGACTATCCCGTGTCCGAGGGTGGTGAAACACCCCAAATCCCCCGTCCTTCACCACCCGATTAAACCTATATTACTTCAATCGTTACTCTAGTTCATCACCGTGGACTTTCAATTTGCATTGAAACTTCGTAACTAAAACCATCGCAATGAAAACAACAAACAAAACAAGCTCGACGAAATCGGTAATTAAAACTACCAATTAATGACATTTACTCATCAACGACTAACGCCATCGTGTAGAAATAATGAATTCGAAAACTGTTTATGAAATGAATTGATATTGTCACTAACAATTAAAGGGCATCTGAATAACTCTCAAATACTACATGAACGAATCAGTACCCTTTTAAAAAGTATCTTTAAATATGTTAATGGTGATTTAATTAAAAAGTTGTGTTGAACTTTCTAAGTCCAATCTTCACGTATGATTGTCTATGAACATTTTAATAATCTCTACATTGTATCCATAGCGAAACTTACATTTAACGCTGAATTGAAAATTTTGCGGGAACAAATTACTAATTATTTTTAAAAGCCATTCTGGTGCCAAAAATAAATTTTCCTTCTGAAGTTATGAATAAACCCTTTAAAAACGCAACTATTAGCTTAAACATGGAAAACAAAAAATATCACTGGCAAAAATTTTAATAATAGAATTTATAATTACATATCAACCATGGAAATTTAAGCCCATGTAGCATGCTACAAATGAACGTAGCAAATACCAAGCCAATCGTGTATATAAAATAAATCTTTCGTGCATTAACAGAACATCATCATGCGCGCTTAAAACTTTTAAAACACTCCAAAAAAACCAAATATTCATAATGTTATTTAATTCTTTAATGAATCATAAGGAATTATAAAAAAATTAAAATTCCAGATAATGTTATAATTATTATATAAAGAACTACTTTTTTTGGATGAAAATATTAACCCTAATTTTTGTAATCATTAAATTACTGTACTCTCATTTAACTGCATTTACCAAAGCTAAAATAGCTGACAGCACGTAATTTCGCCATTCATTTCATAAGTACAAATAAATAGTTATTTCCAATACTTAATGCTAAAGCCAAACACGCTTCCATTGCCTGCCCTAACACACTGCCTAATAATCTACACTACAACGTTTCCATACCAAAGGCAGGAAGCAATTACAAGTGTACACAAGGGCCGACCTTAAAAAAGCGTATGCCAAATTTTAGCAACTTACACAGAATTGAAAATATCTAGCAGCCCAAAGGAGCGCCGTTTCACTAAATATGCGCCTGTTATTGCTTTCAAATTATTGTCAAATTGCACACCTTTGAGTGATAATACTAACTTGGATATCGTTTTACCCAAAAATATTGCTACCTTTTCCAAATTATTCCTAGTTTGTTTATTTATATTAACTTGTAGCGCAATTTTGGTATTTCACTTTCATTAAACCATAATAAAAGGCGCTCCTTTAGCCACAAAAGATTTATCTGTTCTTCCTCGATTAGTTGCGACTATGGGAGTTAAACGTGAATGTTAATAGAAATATCCGTATTTAAATCAGTTGTTGAAACAATGACAGTTGAAACAAAATTGATTGGAATCAAGACCTAAAAAGTGTCGATAAGACTGAGGTTATCACTTGACTAAAGGTTCAGATATTAATTTTGATTTTAAATTGAAACTTAAAGGCGTGCTTAAGAAAAAACAACGTTCCATTACCGTATTCCGTTGAAATAACTTATTTTACTGGTAATCAATTTCAAAAATTTACTTATCTCGGCTTTTCGACCACAATTCCATTCCCCGAAAACATTTTATCATTACATTAATTACTTTTGAGAGATAACGTGTGAGCTTTATCACAAATTACACAATAAAAATTTGTAATGGCGGTTTGTTTAGCTGCTATGACAAAAAACTTAAAAAAGTTACAAGCACCATATAACCCTTTCGAAACCAACAAACCATCAACAAAGTAGAGCTTAACCCGCTACTACTACGACCAGGGAGAAATGAGGAAATATGGAGTGGAAATATTATCATGTATAACCTGCGGCACTGAAACTCTCCCAGTGTACTTTGTGACGCCTCTACCGAAAACTATTGTTAAGTGCTGCCACCTAGCGCCATTGGATTTCTATGAGAAGTACCTCCTATTTTTTAAGACAGAGGGAGCTTCCTTTTCGATCCCGTACAGTAAGACCCTATCTAAACGCTGAGGATGCTGGGAGGACTTCGGTTCCAGTCGTAGCCCACTCGATCACGCGCTAAAGAGCGAGCAGCTATCGTCCGTGAGCGTGGATCGAGTGAGTTATGGTCCAGCAGGGGATAATAATATGCGTTTTTCGCTGTTATATGTTATTTACCACTCGTTCACGCCAAATCAATCTTTGAATTTTTCATGAAAAATTAAGATTTGAACAAGGAAAATTGCAGATTACTACTTTCACTACCCTCCCCCTCTGCTAGCTTGCAGCAACTTTTCTTCTCATTTTGCTACTCTTTACCCGGGTCATTCCCTTGAATTTTCGTTCGTTTAACTACTATCATGAGTCTTTTAATTTCAAACCTAAATATCAAAAAAATGAATTGTTTTTTTTTTCATTTTGTGGTACTAAGAATTTACAAATATATATAAGGTAGTATCGTGCCAAATCGTATAATCTCTAACCATTGATTGAAACTAGAAAGAAATAGAGGAGTAACCCTAATCATGCAATGACCTATGAGAAAGAACAGTATGACGAATGCCTAAAGTACACTAGATATTACATCATTGTGCATAACCACGAGTAAAACTCTTTACTGTCCCTATTCCATTTGTCGCGATCGTTTTTAGAATAATTAAAAAATTCCACTGCGAACCGAGCCAGGCACGAATGGGGATGCAACGTCTTTAGAGATCTTTTTAAACGCGATGTCAAACACGTTATCTCTCAAAAGTAATTAATGTAATGATAAAATGTTTTCGGGGAATGGAATTGTGGTCGAAAAGCCGAGATAAGTAAATTTTTGAAATTGATTACCAGTAAAATAAGTTATTTCAACGGAAACGTAATGGAACGTTGTTTTTTCTTAAGCATGCATTTAAGTTTCAATTTATAATCAAAATTAATATCTGAACCTTTAGTCAAGTGATAACCTCAGTCTTATCGACACTTTTTAGGTCTTGATTCTAATCAAGGCATGTTTTTATTAATCGTATGAGGATGTGTTTCCCATCTAAGTGAGAGACACTCGTATACCGCCAACTAAGCCCAAACCATGCCGCACCTAAATAAAAGGTGACTACGCCGATTAAGCGGGTATATTCGGGGTCAAAGGTCACAAACGGAAAACGACACCATGTGGCGGCGTTCGTTACTTGTTCCCCAAACACATTAACATGTGATAATTATACAGAAATATAAAATGTTACAATCGATAATCGTATTAGGGATAACCAATATATAATTATTAAACAAAATAGTAGTAGGTAAAAATTAGGAAGTAAAATTTTGTATATAATTTAAATTTAAAAATTGGTTGATATCCATGTTCTGATGGACTAATAATAATAATCTAGGCTTTGTCTATGAAGGGTTTTCTACACTAAGCCTGTGGCTTATTTACAGGTGGGTCCCTTTATATTGCATAGAGGGGTGGTGGCTAGCCCGTATGCCACAGCATACTAACTAGTACCGTTAACCACTACAAGTTTTTATGGAAAGGAGAAACCGGGTTAGACCGCGGAGGAAAACTCCTTTACAGCGTCTCTTCTCGAGCCTGTATCGCTGAAGATACAATACGACTCTGGTTCTTTCTTGGTTCCTTATGGCACAGGAACTTAGGCTTCTCGTTCGACACTGGCGCATCATGTTTCCTTCGTTGACTCCGCTTCCAGGGCGTTCGGTACATTCCTCATCATTGGTACGCAAGTCCTTCCGCGCTGATACCTCCGATGTGGGTAACTCCTCAGGCGCTTCCAATTGCGGGAAGGTATCCGGCCCCTTCATGGTGGTGATACTGAGGAACCTCTCCTCCGATATCATAAAGTATGAGGGTTATAAAAGAAGAAATATGAACTGATGTATTAAGACCAAGTTTAGAGTCTAATAAGTAATAATACGTTACGTGCTTTGGTTCTCTTTTATTTCAACGGTTAAAGTCCGTTATCGTATGGGATGTGTTATCCATCTAAGTGACCAAGGAGACACCGGTATACCGCCAAGTCAGCCCAAACCATGCCGCCCCTAACTGATACCGACTAAGTGGGTATATGCGGGTATAATGTCAAATGACGCCATCTCGCTGCATCCATTACAAGGTCCCTAGCTCAAGACCTGCAAGGACCATCAACAAACTGTTTCGTCAGTCTCAGGACATCGATATCAAGCCAAAGCTGATACTTAAATAGCAGTGATTCTGTCATGTAGGCACCATCTTACGTACCCGTTGGTGATGGATTTGTCAGGTGTCTTATGTCTAGGATCCCAAGCCTTTGTTGGGTCTCTTATGTCTAGGATCCCAAGCCTAATAACTGTCGATTCCTCAGCATTCCAACTGTCGAAACCTCTGATTTCGTGGATTGCTGAAGTTTATTTTTTACATTAGTAAAGTGATTTCATTTCCGTTCAAGGACTGACAGTGCACAATGACCGCAAATTTCCCTTCCTATGACTTACAAGTTATTAGGGTGGTGGGGGGTCGCTTTGCAGTCATTTCCCAAGAAATTTTGTTATTACTTATTATTTAAAATCGAGATTTCTGTTTCTCTCGTAATTCCTCCTTTGAAGGGGCTTCTACCATTCCTCTGGTTTTGGAAAGCCTTAACGAGTGATCAGCATCCAGTGGTACTTTTTCTTTCAATGCCCCCTAGAAATCGTCATAAATTTATAGCTGAAAAAGAACGGATATTATTTTTACCTTGAAGTTTTTCCTCTGTTCAAAAATGATCCGCATTAATTCCGGAATATAAGAATATTTTTTCTTCTCATATATTGGCACAATGTACCACGCCTTCGTTCATTTACTGTAGGCACGTGTATCTCTGGAATCCACACATTTATGACCGTTATGCTTATTTCACAAACACATAGGCTATAATAAGTATATTAATGAAATTTTACTTTGGCTGTCCATCTTGTCTATATGCCCGAGGCCTTCCACAGTGCTTGTTGTGGTCTATGGCGGCTAATTTAATCCTTATTTGGTAGCCCCAGTAGCTAAATCACAGACAAAAATTACTATGTCAACATGGTAAACGATGGAAACCAAGTTAGACATACCCAAAAGCGATTCTTTTTGGGGCATACATTAGAATTAGACTGTGGTAACTTTCGAGAAAGCCTGTGTGCCTGTAACAAACAAGATTTGCGCGTGATGCATGGTGGTACAGTTCATCTCTAGTACTCACGCATACCTAAAGCAGGGTGACCACAACAAAGCCTTGAAAAAAATATAGGAAAATAGGAAATTTACAATTGATTTATAGGAAAATATAGGAAAAGTTTTATTAAAAAAATAGGAAAATATGAGATTTTCCATTGAAAAAATAGAAAAATGTAGGCTTCACATAATTTGGAAGTAATAAGACATGATTTACAAAGGAACTTTGGTTTAATTATAATCTTAAAATATCACAGACTTTTGTGACTACAAAAAATTTAACGACTTGCTTATTTTTTTATCTTCTTTGAGGTAAAGATTGTAGATTTTGATACGCGCCCACGCTTTGATGTTCCTGGTTGAGATGCTGGAGTGGTAGGTTTTTTGATTGGCCTTCGAAACTGCTGCTGGACCAACCGTAGTAAAAGAAACAATATTCTTCGATTTTTCTTTTTTGTCGCAGCTCTTTGCGTCACCCAGAGACTTAGATGAGGTAGAAGCTTCATTTGGTATATCAAGATGCTCACTCTCCTCTGAGCTTAATCGAACTTCACTCGGTTTTGAAATGGTCTTATCACATGTTTTGCTTAAGCTAAGAAGCATGCTATGCTTTTTATTTTCAATTTGTTGAAGTTTTTTCTGAAGAGCATCAAGTTTAGTTTGCGCGTTGACGTTTTCTTCTTGTCCTGTGCTACCGAAATGCCTTGCATGCTCTTACATTTCAAAGCTTTCTCTAGCTTTTCATTACCATCTTTCAAAATTAATTGCGAAGACTTCATTTTTTCATTAAGAAACTTCTGTTCTTTTCGTAATTCCTCTTTTTTTTCTCGCAACTCTTTAGTATCATTTTGAACCTTCTCAATTATTCGCAGTTTCTCGCAAGTTTCCGCATTTTTTACAGATTCCTTTTCGTATTTTTGTTTCTTTTCTTCCTTCTCTCTGGCAATTCGTATATCGTAATTTTTGCGCGATAAGGAAACGGCCTTAAGCAATGATTTTGTGATAGGAACCTGAGAGGGCGAGCCATAAATTTTAACTGCGTCCTTCACTGAACGTAGCGACGAAATCGTATATTCCGACAATGCTATACGGGTGTCTGTAACAATGTACGCGTTTTCGGAGAAACCTCTCTCGGCATCAGCGTTACCATGTGGTAAAACTAACATCGTTTTCACAAATTCTTCCAAAGCTCCATATTTCTTTCTGCCTAAACTAATTTCTTGGAAAACGACTTTCCAAAATGAATCTGGTCGACTTGAAGGGGAAAACTCATCCCTGAGTTTCCTAATATTTTCGTCCATTTCGTAGAGCTTCCATTCATCTCTCACTTGGTCAGGAAGGTTTAATCTTGCTTCAGTCAAAATAGCTAGCATTTTCTGAACATTGCCCTCTTGAGATTTAGGATCAGTCAGTGGATTTAGCAACACCGCACATTTAAGAACTTTATTGGGAAGTGGAAGAGTTTTTAGGAGATGTTCTGTGACGTGAATGAAGAAATCTCGCATTTTAAAAAGGTGCGTCTTTTGATTATCCTTGGGAAAATGCTCCATTATATATTTACGTGTTTTAGTTCCAATATCCATCTTTTCTATTTCAATTGAATGGAGTGAATCGCGCAATCGAACTTCTGTTATATCATTTATTCCATCAAACACTGATGACTTTGAGATTCTTAGTATGAAAACGGTTACCAATTCTACTAGCCCTTTATGAAGTAAATGAATCATAGGGGTCTGTGCTTGAAACATTACCAAAAAGCCTTGGAACAGGGGAATGACATCTTCTAGGAACAACAGTTCTAACTTCACATCAGTGAGTTTCCGAACGAGCAATGCTAAAATTCTTGAGTAGGCTTTACTCTTTGGCTGTTCTTTTTCAGTTTTCTTGCTTAAGTCTTTAAAATATTTTAAATATGCGTCGAACTGTTCTAGAAAGGAGGAAACAGCGGGTCCCATACTTAACCATCTTGCCGAACAATGCTTCTGCGGAAGTCTATTAGGCAAATTAAGTTGGTTCTGGACTTCAAATAAATCTTCTCGTCGAGATGATGAGTCGTGGAAAAAGGTGTATATGTCAATTATCAACTGGTCGCTTTTAGCCAAGAGACCATTTTGAAGACCTTTACGAAATGCGTTGTGTATGATGTGAATGTTACAGGTTCCAACGTCCAGTAAACCAGGATATCCACTATCTTTTAGTTTGGCATGCATTGCTCGAAAAATCGTTTTGTTGACATTTGGACCATCGCTTCCCAAGGCAATAAGCTGATTTAGACTGAATCCATCAGATTCCAGAGCAGATATAATTGAATTGCTACATCAACGCCTTTTGCATGACCAAACATAATGGCCTTGTAAAACTGGCAGACAACTTCATTCCTGATTGAACTACAATAGCGGATATGCAGGTCCAGTTGTTTTTTTACTTGGCATTGAGTTGTTTCATCATAGTGAACAACAAATGGGCTTTTAGACCCACTAACCTCTTTGACCAGTTCTGACAAAAAATAAGGCGCAATACCATCATTAATTAAATAAGAGCACTTAGTTCGACCAACGGAATAATCCTTTGCGATTTTGCTATCAGGAAACATGACTTTAAATAGCTGTGAAGTTTCATCACATGAACGGAAAGTCAGGTTTGAATATGCCAAGTTCAGGGCCCAGTAGGTTTCGGCTTTAAGAACTGCATCGCCATGGCTATATAATTCCATTACTGATTTCATAGAAGCACTTCCAACAGCAATTTGTTTACAGCTTTTTAGGTCTTTCATCGCCGCAATGTGTCCTTTACCTCTTGAATGCTGAAACATTTGATCAATTCCAGAATTTGAACACGAATTGGACTTTCTACAAGCCACACAATATCCCGTGTATTCACTTCCAGTTTCCTTCTGGCACCATAACTCGAGTTTGTCTCCATTTCGGTCTGTTTCAGCTAACCAACTATCTCTAAACTTTGATAACCCTCCTGGCATCTTCAAAGTTTAAAAAACAAACTGAAACAGTATTAACGAATTCAATTTAAAAAGAATAAATAAAATTCTTTAGCCAGATACCTCATGGAAATTATGCAATAGTAAACTAAAACTAAAAAAAACTATCTGAAGCAGACGACAAGTTTTTTATTAACTCTATTTTTTTGCAGTTTCCCCAAAACATTTTCCATGGAGTAGTTTTATTGGAGTGAGAATTATGTTTTCTTTAAAGTGCCTTACATTGCAGATAAGTCTCCTAAAATATAGCTCCATGGTGGCAGGCTGGCAACATGGATTTATAACACAACCTAAACGTTAGCTTGTATTATTAATCCTTGGTGGTAGAAATGTAAAACTGCATACATGTCTGTCACACTTCAAATTTTTGAATGACATCTACTAAAACCAACAGTGAGCGCGCGCAAAATATGTAAAAATTTCGAAAAATAGGAAAATATAGGAAAATTGTCTAAATTATAGGAACTAATAGGAAGATATCGAAAAAATAGGAAAAATTATAAAATATAGGAATTGTGGTCACCCTGAGCTCCAAGCGCGCGTGCGCGAAGAACTTAAATAACAAGATGCACAAGGCAGTCAAACTTTTTGGAAGGGGCTATTAACTTTCGAAGTGTCTATTTTGGCCAGGTTCCGGGCGTAATTAGGTATAAACTATTTCGGCCCAGTTTCCGGGCCAAAATACCTGGCATTAAAAAGATTGCTATTTTGGCCCGGATACCGGGCCAAAATAGCGGGCGATTGAGAGTCAGCTATTTTGGCCCGGTTTTCGGGCGTCAAATTTTCCAGGCCATAATAGCCGTGGTTCGAGCTACGACTATTTAGGCCCGAAAAACGGGCCTACCCTTTTCCAGGCCTAAATAGACTCGGCCGCGCGGGGCCAACTATTTTGGCCCGGTTTTCAGGCCCAATAGTAGTTTGGCCCGCTTTCCGGGCCTAAATAGCTGGCCATTGTAAAGATTGCTATTTTGGCAAACCAGGCCCTTTAGCCACCACATTTTCGGCCCCGGTTTCCGGACTTAAATAGTTCCCCTTCAAAAAGAGAGTTAATTTTACCCGAAAACCGGGCTAAAATAACTATTAAATGCCTAAAAGCTATTTTGGCCCGTTTTCCGGGCCTAATTAGCTCTTATTCAAAAAGAGGGCTAATTTGGCCTGGAAACCAGTGTTAAATAGCTATTAAATGCCTGAAAACTATTTTTGACCAGTTTCCGGGCTTAGCAGTCCTAATTCAAAAGGTAGTTTATTTTGGCCCGGAAACCAGCCTAAAATATCCATTAAGTACCATCCTTCTATAATAAAAATATTTGGTCAAGAGTGTCGGGATTTGAGATTTTGGTAAGGCTCTTATCATTGCCCATTTAATCACGCGCCACAATCGCGCTCCAGTTCGTAAAATCGGCCTTCGATTATCGGCGGGGAATTCAAAGGAGCAGAAACTCGAAATGTTCTTTTGAAGGAGCTAAAATAATTTTGGCCAACATATCTCTTTCTATTGATGCAATTATGCAAATGATCTGAAGATTTTATGAGATATGCATCTTTAGAGGCTCACATTATGGCCGACATTTCTCTGAGAGAGTGCGCCATTCCCCACTGTATTCAATTTCTGCTATTCAATTTCTGCTGCTTATTTTATGCGTAAAATTTCTACGTTCGTCTGGTATTATAGAATGGCGCGATCATTTGATCTTCAAGTATACATAAACCTGACAACCAATGACTTATTTCAATTTCGTCCCACTATTCTCAGTTTAATAATATACAGTGTGGAAAAGATCAGACCAACACCTCCCTTTGTGCACGGCCCCCAATATTGCCTTCGGATGACGTCAACATACGACAAATTAGACCACTTATACAGGGTGTAAATAAATGAAGTTCATTGTAAGAATTTGAGATGGTAATAATAAAGAATGCGCTTGAAGCAAATAGTGTTCACGCTTAGAGGATATGCAGCTCCCTATCTCGAGCGTCAGAATACTCGATATATATCACGTTGCAGCGTTGCTCTATAATGCTAAGCTTCGCCAGGTTTCCAGCGCTGGTTCTCAGGTGGCGCTACTGTAATTTTTCAAGTTCCGTTGTCAGTACGAACAAAGCTGCTTTATAGTTTATCTTTATTATGATCCGAGATAGGGGACCTAGCTTCGCGCGTGCTAACAACCAACGCTTTAACGTGGACCACGTTACTTGGTAGATATCGAATAAGCTGTCGTCCGAGATAGGGAGTTGCGTATCCTCTACGCTCGAACACTATTTGCCTCACGAGCATTCTTTACCCATGGTTTAATAATGAAAACATCGGCTTCTGAAAATGTCTACAATATTTTTCGAGACTATAATAATAGAGCCACACTACTTCAGTTCTAAATCCTTTTTTGGAAATCCTTCATATAGGAGAGCTGCAAAATGTTCCTTCTTACACTCTTATTATTAGTCCGTAAATTCAGTGTTTGAAGAAGAAAAATTTTGAAGGTGAATACAGTTAAGTATCAATTCTCGATTCGTTCTCGAACTAGAGATTTAGTTAGTCTCTAGCATTAGGAAGGGTCATACTTATGGAACATATCTTATATACTTATGTTTTAACATAAAACCAAAACTGAGAATTTCAGATAAGGAAAGGAGAGTTCGGCTACAGAAAGGGAAACGAAAACAAAAATTAACACTATAGAGCCTATTAAAAAGAGGGGATACAAGGAGTGAAGGTCAATAGGGGAGCGAAGGCTTTGAACTATAATAAAGGAGCCGCTGGGGTTACAGTGACGGGTGAAATCGGAAATAAGGGGACGCTTTTAGCAAAGCAATAAAAGTTAAAACGGGATGAAAAACAAAAGGGGAACTGACACGAAAGGAAAGGGTCTGTGACACGGTTTCAATCGTTATACTCGCCCACTTCTCGAAGTATCATCTTTACACAATGGATCCGGTGATAGTCATATCCCCTGGGTAGCATATTTCCCCTGGCTAAATAAAAACAACCTGACTTTCACTGTTGCGCTGCTCCTCTTTAAAAACTTCGCCGATGTTAATCGGGAATAAGTTTGTCCTACTGGTTACTGAGAGCTTGTCATAGGTGAAAAGTCATAGATTCTCGTAAATCAACGTACGCCTGTTGATACGCTGTCAAAGACTTGGTACAGAACAAATAGGAATTGACAGATTGGGAAACCATCCGCGTGTAGTATCAATTCTGGCGTCATTCTTGAACTAGATACTCTCGGTAAGTCTGTAGCATTACGAAATATAGGAAGTGTCATACTTATGGAACATATCTTATAAACTTATGGTAGCTAATAGATGATAAATATGACTTTTCGGACTCATGGCACCGCGGTTAAAACTTCATGGCTAGCAGACCTTTTCTTACTCGTGTCAAGTGAGAAACGATCCCTGTAGCTAAAGTCAGAACAATTCTAAAAAGTTTTTTGACCATTTCTATTTATAGTAGAGTTTATTGTGTGAAATTCGTCCACAATTTTTACTATTTAACCTTTAGCGTTATTGTTGCAATTTCTGGGCCGAAGCCCTACTCGTTTTAAATATATTGTTTTCCGGCACTTATTCATTGGTTCTCTTTGGGTGTCATCATCCTTCTCAGACTCAGTAGATGAGACGGCTGAGAAAATATTATCATGGAGTTAAAATTAAAACAAAAATTTGAAGACTGGATATCTTGCGAAAAAAAACCATTATGATTACTGTAATAAGAACTTTTCACCAATATTAGGTAAATACAAACATGCCACATCCGTTGAAAGTCACAACAAAACTGCTTGTAAAAAAGCGAAAAAAGGAGTTTATACGCCATTGGAAGAAAAACTCAAGTACTCTAAAGTAAAAATGGTTTGTGTACATTATGGCCAGTATGAGACCAAAGCGAAAGGGCACAGAAAATCGTCAACATTTGCCAATTCTTGCCCTGCCCATGTGACATACTCAGCAAATGCTAAAGTTCAAGCCCTGTACATATCCTCTATCGAGCTAAATCATAATCATGACATCGGACCCGAGCTTTACGAAAAGTATCCAGCTAACAGAGCACTGCGCCAGGCAAATTTGGAACAAAAAGCTAAAGTTTTAGATTTCGTTAGAGTTAGAGGTGATAACAAGCTCGTTCTTGATGAAATTAGAAAAACAACCGGGAGGTACGAAATACCGAAATCATTACAAAACTTTAAAGCACAACAGTCGCTCAAAAGCGGGGATAGAGCAGTTGTAGACTCAGCACAGAGACTAATTTTAAAATTACAAAAAGACCAAAAGGATGACTCGCAAATGGTAAATTTGATCCTTAAATTATTATTCACTTTCGTAAGCAGTTTATATAATCATAAGATTATATGATATGTTCCATAAGTATGATTCTTCCTATACTACGTCATTGTAGAGACTTACTGAGAGCTAGTTAGAGAACGACAAGCGATACTATACGTAGAGGGTTTTGCAGTTCATCTTCCTATTTCTTCTGACAGCGCCTCACCAGGCGTATGTTGTTTTACGAGAATCTATGACGTTTCAAATACGCTTATCACTTCACAACAGTGAAAAACTTATGGAACATATCTTATGAACTTATTATTATATACATTACCATAAGAACATAATATATAGCTCCCTATAAGTATGAAACGTAGCACATTTTCACACCACAGCGTTTCCTTCCGAATTTGGAGCGCTCACGCTTTTGCGCTCCCGTGGGAGATATTTTGGCTCTACCAGAATTGACGTAACCCATAATTATGGGTTACATTACTTCTGCGTATACGGATAAAGGGGGGGGCGAAAGGCTAGACTCCTCCTACCCGTCCGATTTTAGTGTAGAGACCAGTGGGTTTGGGCATTTAAAAACCTATAATTATTATATATTAACAACTTCAAGATGCTGAACGATTTATTTGCAATTTAAAATTCTACTATTTAAAACACATAATATTATAACATCTCTTTTTAAATTAAACTAGAAACTATCTGTAAATTTCGATGGAAGAAAATGCTGTTTATATGGTTTCATTGGGGCTTTTCATACTTATAGGGAGCTATATATTATTTTCTTATGGCATTACTTAAGAGTGTTGGACCTTATCACCCTAAAGGGGTGGTCCGTAACATTGTTCACCTTCGTATTTTTTCTTGTTCAAACACTGAATTTACGGACTAATAATAAGGGTGTAAGAAGGAACATTTTGCGGCTCTCCTATATGAAAGATTTCCATAAAAGCTGGTGTTAGAACTGCAGTAGTGTGGTTACACTGGCTATTTTCAGTTGAAAATATGCTATGAAATTTTATTTTCCGGCCCAAAGCTTCGGGGTTATGACTTAAGTGATTTACAGATGACCCCAATGAAACTCAAAAGAAAGTATACAGACTAAAAACTTTTGAAAGTCCAGCATAAAATACTGTAGAATATGATATTCAGAGCACAAGCCCCCCCCCAAACAAAAAATGCATTATCTTTCAATATGTTACTTTCAATGTAAACCACTTTATTCAAAACTTGAAAAAATTGGCCCGAAAAGAAAAGCAAAACGTCGTAGCGCCTTTTCGACTCAGAACACATCACACTAGTCCGGTCCTACCATGATTTTTGAGATATTCTGTATAACTAGCAAAGAGTATGAGTTTTTAGTTTAGTCTTCCGGCTTTAGCCAATACAATATGTCACATGATAAGTCAGAACTCGCTAAGGCTTTGCTTTTGAAATACCCCGACAAGGTTAGCACAGAGGAGGCATGGAAACGTCAGGGAACTTCAAAATGGCTGAAAGAGGTCAGGGAAAGTGAGGGAATCTAGGACAAGTCGAGTTAATAACATATGATTAGAACGAAACCGCTTACTTAACCAGACATCGAAATTTAGGAGCTCTCCTCGCTCGTTTAGGAAAGTTTAGAAAGTGAAAACGTTCCGTTAACTTTAACGTTAAAGTTTAGGGTTCAAAACGTCAGGGAAAGGGCCAGGGAAAACTTGGAATAGTCCGGGAGTTTGAATGTGAAAACGTCATAGCAAACATGCTCGATTCTTAACGGTTGCATGTCATACGAAGGTGAATACGGTTGGTCCGACGAAAGGAACAAGGAGTTTATGAACATATATAAAGATTCTTATGTTCTTTGCATATAGGTGGTCGATGTATCTACAGATGCTTCGACCAAGTGCTTAGAATTCGTATTTTGGCAAGCCGGTCGCACGAGAGAAATATTTGAAAAATATCCTGAGCACTTGCTTTGTGACGCGACGTTTTGCTTAAATCGATGTGGCATGCCGTTATACATAATAATGGCTGTAGATGGCAATCTCCAAAGTGAAATAGTTGGCTTATGCTTAACAAAAAATGGAAAAAAAGAGTACGTTGAAAAGCTCTTCCAGACTTTTCAGACCTACAATGAAAACTGGAAAGGCACAAAAACGGTCATGGTAGATAAAGATTTAGGCGAGATATCCGTGCACCAACAACTTTTCCCTGAAGCTGACGTTTGAAATTTGCTTGTTTCACGTCTTAAAGGCCATGAAGTCAAAAATATCATCTCTTAAGATAACATCAACCGCTAGTCAATCAGCGCGAATTCACGCTCAACAACTGGCATATTCTTTCACAATAAATACCTTTAAAGAAAATGTTGAAGCAATGCTGGCCGACGAGAAACTAGCTAGTTACCCCGAATTTATAAAATATATGCTTAATAACTGGATATCAATCAAAGAGATGTGGGTGGCAGCCTATCGCCGTCAACATTTCAATTTAGGTGAAGCAACGAACAACCGGTTGGAATCATACAATCAAAATGTAAAAGGTATATGCAGACGAAACGCTGCCTTAGACGATTTCTACAGGGACATGAAAGTTCTTTGTGCCTATATTGAGAACCTAAATGATCATGAAAAATTTAAGGCGAAAACTAAAAAAGCATTCTGTGTTACCACATTTGATGATGATGATTTACGAGATGCGGCTCAGAGTATCTACGATAAAGTTGTCCCAGCCTATGCTGAACAGATTATTCAAAATCTCTCGAAAGCAGTGTCCTGTAAAAGTATTTCCAGCCCAGTCGACAACTGTGACTCTATTATCGTCAAAATTGACAAGTTTCCGGATGCAATCACAAATGGCATTACTTGCTCTTGTTCCACTTTTGTCACTAAAGGAATCCCGTGCCCCCATATCTTTATCTCAAGGAGATATTTGGAAAAGGATATTTTCACAGAGGAAATTATTTCAAAAAGAATATCCAAAGATTTTTGGATGGAAGGGTTTAAATCAAAAAGTGTTAATCAAAAGCGAAAGGCTTTTCATAATCGGCACCCTCCGAGACCAAATAAATGTAAGACATCACAGGAAAAATATAGCGAGGCAATGCCAGCGCTCCAAGCTCTAGGAAATGTTTTGTCTTGCCGTGGCCAAAAGACGTTTCAAAGGAGATTGAAAATGATAAATAAAATATGCAAAACTTGGGCGGAAAGAAAAGATTTCAAAATTGTTATTGATAATGTAGATTATGATCCTGACGAAAACACTGACGATGACGAGACCAAAGATAGAAAAGCAAGAGAAGATCAAGACGGAAATAAGAGTGAAGATGAAGACCAAGATAAAGACGAAAATAACACTGAAGATGAAGACGAAAGGATGAGTACTGACGAAGATGAGACTGATGATAGGGTCGAAGAGGAGACTGAAGATAGGGACGAAGAGGAGACTGAAGATAGGGACGAAGAGGAGAATGAAGATAGGGACAAAGCTTAGATTATTATTATTATTATTCTTTGAAATATCTATCCTTAAGTCACAGAATCTCGAGATTACCACAACTTGTATCGCTATTAAGTGCACAATTTAAAAATACACTCGTTGAAAGCTTGGAGATCAAATTCATCGAAGTTACCGAGCAAGTGGAGGTAGAATGCGGGGCGCACACTGTAGCTAATGCTCTTAATGCGTGCTTACATGCTGAGCCCGGCTGCATTCGGTATGCTATCGATTGGGCGTGTTATCAAAACAGCATTGTCCAAAACAGCTTTTTCATAAACGCATTTGCCATTATAGCCATTTCTCGTTTTAGCGCATTTTGATTACAGCGTTTATATCTTCAGCGTTGTTTCGTACGCCTTTTCCAAAATATTGTTGTTTTTCTTCATTGACTTCCCAAAATAATATGCCTTTTCCAAAAAATTATATTTTATATTTACTTCCGATATAACATTACTCCATTTTGCATAATATTGTTCTTTGTTTTATATACTTAATATATTACTTACTTAATATATACTTATATTTCCCTCCCTATCAATCACAGTTTGGGCGGAAACAGCAACCGCTGTTTAGGGAAATGGCGCTGTGTTGAGAAACGCGGAAACAGCAACCGCGGTTTTGCTTTCACGCGGTTTTGCAAACCGCTCTTTTGGGAACCGCTTTATTCCAAAACGCTCTTTTCAAAACCGCTCAACTACCCGTGAACCGCTGCATTCAATACGATACGGCAAATGATGTTATGAGGAAACATCTCCATGATTGCCTGGAAAAGAAGTATTTATCACCATTCCCGATTCGAGCGAAGCACCCAAGTTCCTTAAAGGTGTGCCACGAAAGCACACACAGTCTTGTTTATTGTGTTTGCAGAAAACCATACACCGGAGACCGAATGATCCAATGTGACAGATGCTCCGAATGGTTTCATGAAGCATGCGTTAGCACTTCGAAAAAAAAAACCCATGAAGGGCTACGAATGGTATTGCGAATTCCGCTGTGATACTGAAACGGTTGAATTGAATTAATTCATCAATAAGATAAAATTATCATGTCCTTTTCAATTTCTGTAAAAACTGAAAATAAATATATTTAGTCACTACACTAACATATTAACTGAAGGATTTAGTCTTATTGGTACAAGATGTAACGCTCGAACAAGCTAATGAACGAAGTTTACAAATGAACACTTTTTTTTAATTTACGATTTGTGGCGTCTCTGACGGTCATTCTTTTAGTTTGACAATATTCCAATTCCATAAAATACTCTAGTACGGCACTTCGTGCTAATTAAGGTTAGGTTAGGTTTGGTTACAATGGGTTGGCCAATAATTACAAACCTTTTTGGGCCAATTTGCTAAATTTTACAAGAAGAGCATTTAGACACCTTCCTACCTCCTCAGAGCCCTTGGACACGTTCAAGAAGTAAATGTATCACAGAGATCCTTTTGTCATACAAGGGAGCAAAGGGAGAATAATACTTAATACTATAGCCAAAGTCACGAAAAAATGATTTAAAAATATTGTAGGCCTTTTCAGAAGCCGATGTTTTCATTATTAAACGTTATACAGTGAGGAAAAGATCAGACCAAACACCTCCCTTTGTGCACGGCCCCCAATATTGAATTTGGATGACGTCAACATACGAAAAATTAGACCACTTATACAGGGTGTAAATAAATGAAGTTCATTGTAAGAAATTTAGATGTTGACAAAAATTATTTTAGCTCCTTCAAAAGAACATTTCAAGTTTCGGCTCCTTAGAATTTCCCGCCGATAATCTGGCTATATGGCTTCAAGCCCTATAGCCAAGTCCCGGACGCAGAGCAAAAAAAAAGGGGGCAGATTTTACGAACTACAGCGCTTGATTAAATGGGCTATGATAGGAGCCTTACCAAAATCTCAAATCCCGACAATCTTCACCAAAGTATTCCTATTATAAAAGGCTGGTACTTAATGACTATTTTAGGCTGGTTTCCGGGCCAAAATAGCAATCTTTACAATGGCCAGCTATTTAGGCCCGGAAAGCGGGCCAAACTACTATTGGGCCTGAAAACCGGGCCAAAATAGTTGGCCCCGCGCGGCCGAGTCTATTTAGGCCTGGAAAAAGGTAGGCCCGTTTTACGGGCCAAAATAGTCGTAGCTCGAACCACGACTATTATGGCCTGGAAAATTTGACGCCCGAAAACCGGGCCTAAATAGCTGACCCTCAATCGTCAGCTATTTTGGCCCGGAAACCGGGCCAAAATAGCAATCTTAACAATGCCAGATATTTAGGCCCGAAAACCGGGCCAAAATAGTCTATGCCTAATTTCGCCCGGAAACCGGGCCAAAATAGCAATCTTAACAATGCCAGATATTTAGGCCCGAAAACCGGGCCAAAATAGTCTATGCCTAATTTCGCCCGGAAACCGGGCCAAAATAGACGCGGCAATAATAAAAAGTCAAAGAATACGGCATAAACGATGCCAATTGTGCTCTCTAGTTCGTTGAATCAGACGATAATTGATAACCAAAACCACAGCCCACACGCTCACGGACGTGATCCAATTACCTATGCGAAAAACAAAATCTTCTCTCCGTAAATGGCAGCTGATCACGTGATCATATTTTACCCGCGAAAAACACCGTGAGATTCTTGAGACATAAGCTAGTACCAAGAAGTGATATATAGTTTATTAGGGAGAAGGTATAAGATGCCTCAGTATTCGCGCGCCATAGTCCCAGTCCTCCTTTCAAAATACAAGGGGGGGGGACGTAAAAGGAGGCGCCGGGCTATTTCGCCTCTCCTCAGTCGGAAAATACGAAATTTTCGTCATTCGCGTCGTGCTGATGTCAGTTTTCAAGAACCAATGAGATGCTGGTTGTAATTTAGAGACGGGGATTAACTCCGGACCTACGTTTGAACTGGAGATAAATCTAGAAATGTGTCAAATTTATACCTTCTCCCTAATAAACTAGATATCACTTTTTGCTAGTACTGCAGAAATAAATTGGGATTGGAAATCCAATGAGAGTCTGCGATTCCTGTTCAGAACAGCTCAACACGCCGCGAGTGACGAGTAGCGAAGTGATGTCTTAAATATTGTCAAATCCAGTTTCGCATACACAAAGATTAGATAGCTTCGCGATTTCTTAACTATTATTCCATTTCCAACTCAATCTGAATAAAACTCTTAGTATATTGCGTGAAAAACCTATGCTTAAAACTTGCCAATTTTGATATTTTCTTCGGCCACTCTGCCAATGTACGGAGCTGCAGGATATAAGCGTTGACATTCCTAAATTTACAAAAAATTGCAGAAATTTAACGGCCGTAAATAAGTAACGTAAATAAATATTCCGCATTAGCTAGGTGTGGTTGCGGTGGGGAGCCCTTGTTAGTTTCATATGCACTAATGTAGTACGACATTCATGTTTCCTAACTCACTAATTAGAGATGGCCCAACGTTTGGGATATATTAAATTCTAAAAACCCATACCCATTAAGGTCTTTTCGTTTATCCAACCTTCACAAATATACACACAGATCATAATCGTAAAAGCCACACTCGTAGCTAGAAACCTACACTGAAAGGTCAGCAAGGTTCTCAACAAAACAGCAACCCAGCCTTTATAAAAAGTCCCCCCGAGCTAACTCCAAAAACCAGAAAATAATTTAATTTTCAAGACTTTCAAATAAATCATCTTTGATTCAGCTTACCGTCAAATTAACACATAATTTGAGGGTTGCCGCCATATAACTGGGTGCATTATTACTTTCAAGAGCCGGAAGAGGATATTTTCATAAAAATTGTCTCGACAAACTTGTTTTCCGTCTGACCGAAGCCAGGAAAACTGCTGCTCATATGTACTTTTTCTCGCAATTCATTTCGCATTACAAGCTCAAAGGTGATAGTGGATCTTGCCTTAATTTGTTTCACTGCACGCTTGTTTTTCGTGTACCGAGGGCTTCAAACAAACACGCACACATACGGGTACACACAGAAAAAACATCATCGCAAAGCTAGGTCTGGTTTTATAACCACAACTAGCAATATCTGAACAATACCAGAAGTAGGATAAGGGACTAAAAGTATTGAGGTAACCAAATTCTTCACTTGGCGAAAGTGCATATTCTTGATAACACACCAACAGTTGGCCCTCTGGTAGCGGTTTCTGAGTTTTCCCTCCTAAACGTGAGTAGCTCGCGCCGGTAGACGGCCGAACTAGATTCAAGCACCCGCGTCCGTGTTCCGCGGTTTTAGGTTGAGGGGAAGGGGGTAGGAAATGTTTTCGGAACTCAGCCAATTTTTTTCTCTCTGGTGTATAGGCGCGATGAAAGCGGCATAAAATCCTCAAATTTGTTCACTAGTGCCAGGATCTATTACAAATGCTAGAGCTCTTTACTTCTAGTATCATCCTACTTCTGCCACACCTAGCAATATCTGAACAATACTTTACCTTCAAGACCATGTCCATGTATTTAAGATTACGCAAATGATCCAACGTGAACTCACTGTCACGGTCTCCTAAAACATTGACAACTTCGTCGTACATCTTTTCTTGAACTTCGGGATGTAAGCCAAGAAGGTATAATGTCCAGGTTAATGTAATAGCTGATGTATCGTGGCCCTAATTTAAATTAAAAAAATTTAAAATCTGAGTAGCATAGTATAATTCTGAAGGTTCTTACGGCAAACATGAAATTATTGACTTCATTAATAATAACCTTTTCAGTAAATTCAGGGTTCTCTTGTTGCAATTCAAGCAAGCGATCTAGGAAGGCTAAACGCTTCTTGTCATGAATCATAGTGTTCGTTTCAGTGATGGGCGCTCTCATCTCCTACTCATAATTTTGAGTAATTTCTGAGTAAAGGAGAAGGCTTTTTTGAGCTTGTGATATGAGCAGGAGAGGAGAGGTAGTAAAATTTGACATTGGAGGTGAGTTTGAGATGAGAGGTGGTTTTTCAACCTCCACGAGTAACTTTTGTGGTGAGATATTTTATTTTCCAAACTCGGAGAGATAACCTAGTATTGAGAGCAATTCTTTTGGTTCATGAGGAGAGTAGTTGGATGTGAGATATGATTTTTCAGTAGTCCATGAGTGGAGTGATAGGTGAGAGGCTGTGTTTGGGAATTTTTTTTCTTGAAGTGAGTGTATGATATAAGTTTTTGGTTTTCCATGGAAAGAGTGGTTGATATGAAATAGGCTTTTTAATGTAATATGAAATGAGTGGTTGATGAGAAGTTCTTATACTCGATGAAAGGAGTGGTTGACGAGATGTTGTTATACTTGATGATAGAAGTGCTTGGTGAGATACTGGATGAAAGTAGTGGTTGATGGGAGACATATTTTGGGCAGTAGGTAAAAAATACTACAACTGAAAAATAGAAAAAAGGAAACTTTGCACCGCCTAAAAATTTAAATGAGTTACTTTCAAAGGCGAAACCCTACTATCTCAACCATAATAAAGGTTTATTTAATTATGTTGTGGCTGTCAGTTTTTTTTCAGCTAAACGGAAATTACGGGATAACGTGTTTTGAGTTTGTACTTTTGATAAATTTTGAGATTATCTTTGAAGCGACTTATGTTATTTATAGGGGTTCGATGCATTTAAAACACGCGTTAATAAGATAAGCTTTAGCATTCTAAGAGAGCGGTAGATTACCGACTACTGGTAATGAAGCTAGATTACCGATGGACGCGCAACGCCCTAATACGTTTTCTTTCCAATGATTCTAAACAATTTCAAATAATATTAAGACTGAATTAGAAGATATTAATAAAAACTGCCTTTGTAGACAAAAAAGGGAAAGTGTAAAAGATAAGTATAGAAAATTAATTGCCTGAAGTACAGATATTCAAATTTTTCTTTTTGAGGAAATGATTATAAATCTCAATTATCTGAAAAAGTTCTTATCCTACTTTTTTCCCCTAAATTTCATTTGCCCAAAAAATTTAAATACAGTATTTTTCTAGTAGTTCTAGAAAAAAAGTCACCTTCAAGAATTTTAAAGGGATACAATGTTCTACTTTATACTTTGCTTATAGAAGATTCAAATACTCAGATATCTGAAAAAATGTAGATTGATCAGATTAAAGTTTTATATTATAAAATTGGAAATATTGATATGGTATATATATCACTTTAAATTTTTATATTTTAAAATTGGAAATATTACTAAGCGGAAAATAACATAGGCATTTTCATTGTGATTTCACTATTAGTGTCGAAAAAATCTGTAGATTTTTTCAAAATGGAAAATTTGAATATCTGTTACTTCAGGCAATTAATTTTCTACACTTATCCCGTATTTGTCAACAATGACATTTTTTATTAATAATGTTTGACTTCACCTCTTTTAATTTTGCCTTTCATTATTTTTTATCTGATTAGCTTTGATTAAAGTCTATTAGATGCTCGCTGAGAACAAGTACTTTGCGCCTTATTTTATATCATTGGTGCATAAACGAACACCAAATGCTCATATATAAAAACAAAAAGTAAACTTCATTGAAGCTTGCTCGAGCCATGTAATATAATAAAACACCCTTTTACAATTAGATGAGCGCTAAAAATAAAATGATGTGAGATTGAAGAAATAGTTTTGAGTTCAAAACTAAGACTTCGTGAGTGTTTAAATGAGATGAGTGAAAAATACCAGATGATATTGCAGGTGCTTAAAATGAGATGATATACAAAACCCGGGATAAACTCATCGAGAGATATATCTACTAGAAAAAAAACTGAAAGGAGAGGAGGAGAGGAGAGCCAAACTAAGGCTCTGATTTGAGGGCTGCCATGAAATGAGAGAAAATGTATATTTCTGAAAGAAGAGGACTCAAAAAATGAGTTTTCAATAACACTGGCGAACAGTAGTGCGCTTGATATTTGGTTCCATTTTATAAAATAAGAGGTGAGCCATAGAGGAGAGGTTTCTATAGAAAAGCGCCATTTTGATCACGTGAGATGAGATAGCATTGTATTTGAATTTGATAAAATAAGGAGAGGAGAGTTTAGAGCGGCGCTTTGGTCAATATTTGAAAAAAGGAGTGAGTGGGAGAGGGAAGAAAAATATCAAAAATGCCCATCACTGGTTCGTTTCTGCGTTATCATTCAATGGTAAAGCATTCGAAGATTTATTTTTTAAATCTTTCTTTTCAATGATTATCTGTTAAAATCTCGGATTTAGGCCAATATTACTTTTATCCAAAATATTTATTTATTATAATTAAACATACCTTGTGGGTTAAATCATTCATTGTTTTTAGACATTCCTTGAAGCGTCTGCCTTGTTCAGTAAGGGAAAATAAGAAATCATTCCATAACCACTTTCAGGAATCCCGATACGATATTGCTGTAGTAATGCTAAAATTTTCATGATTAACATTTTAATCATAAAACGTCATTTTGAAAACTGAACGATGAAACTTTATTTTATCATTTACAGTTCTGCCATTTTAAAAGATGGTGGCGGCATAAGTTTATCATGTCTCTAAGTACACAAATATGGGTTACAACTGAAATTTTGAAATTTCGGTCGCGGTACAGCCACCAAGCGGTCGAGACGATTACTAAATGGGTCACATGAAAAAAGATCATCCAATGGGATAAAGGAGATCTTTACGTTTCGTATAAGCAGGCATTGGGGGGGGAACGAACTTTACTTGAGCAACCCCAAAATCCCTCTCTCTCTCTCTCTATCGTGAGATTTAGGCGGTTTCAGTCCTGAAACATTCTAAAAGGTATAAAAGAAACGCTAGGCTAGACAGTACAATTTTGTATTGAAGTTGAGGTGATAAATGATACGGAGAAAGTATAGGGTTTCATTAAAGGGAGCCAGACAAACACTATTGCCATAAGAGTAGCTGTCATTTCTCTACTTAGAGATATGATGAACTTATGGTGGCGGCTATTCCAACCCAAAAACCCAAATAGAGCTCGTTAATAAATACTGTGTTAAATATAGCTATGTTTAAAATTATTTTAGGAATTAAGTTTCTTAAACCGACTTAACTATAATTAACGTAAAATATTGACGATTAAAATAATTAATATCAGTTATATTTATTTAATTATTTAAGATTAACTTCTTTCTATGTAATGACACAAGTGAGAGTTTATATTGAACGAGTAATGAAGATTGCATCTGAATCGAAACACTACACAAATATCAAAGTTAATATAAAGCGAGTAGGATCTTACAAAATGATAACATTTTTTGCAGAATATTAAATGGAAATAGTTTAAATATTTTTCGGCATTACTATTCTTTAAGTAGTTGTGTAGCTATAAAGCTCTGTTTCATCTCAATATTCCTAGAACATCTTTTGATATTACATTTCAAATTTGGTGTTTACTTTTTAATTCAGCTTTACTACATTTATATATAGTGTAAACGCAACTCTTAATACATTAGATAATATGGATGTTAATACTTCATCTCTCCGTAAGTGTTGAAACGTTTGGGTCTATAAAATAAGATACCCTAGATTTAAACCAGAACTGACCTTGTTTCGTGTCCTCTTATAGAAGGTCTTAACGGTTCAGAGTAAGCCGAAAGTTAAATACACTCTTAAAATATTAGGTCCTCATTAGAATTATTGAGAATACACAGGGAATTGTTAAACGCTTAAACCTTTACAAATGACCTTGGCAATATCTCGCTAATTTGAACTATTTATTTCCGGTTTTTCTCGTTGGCTGGTGGACCTGTGTTTAGAAAGTAAATTCGTCTCGGCTCGGAGAGGTTTATTTTGGTTTTCCAACTTGTTTTTCATATTTGTAAGTTTGACATGTTCGCGAATCTCAGTCTTATGGTTTAAGTTTTAGTTAGTTGTAAATTTTTGTTGAGGGTTTGGTCGCCCGAGGACGTTCGACGTTAAGTCCGTGGGAGTTGTAACGCCAAATTTTATTATTCCCGCCAAAATCAAGAACACTTATAAAAATACCCTATTTTATTAAGTTAGATTTAAATAATTCCCGCCAAAATCAAGAACACTTATAAAAATACCCTATTTTATTAATTTAGATTTAAATAATTCCCGCCAAAATCAAGAACACTTATAAAAATACCGTAAAACATCCAAAAAGAAAATACTTTTCAAAACCCAGCGTGTGGTATGCGAGCACGGTACCAAGCCGCAAGCACTTCACGCTTTTCAATGGTAAGGTCGGGGACGACCCGCTGGCCAGGTCACGCACCTGTCCTACCAGTATCTTATTCTTGAAATCCTAAGAAATACTAAAATATCCGAATAACAATAACAATCCCTCTTTTGAAAGTGCTTCCTATTGACCAAGCCCTGACCCAAATGTAACCTGTAAAAAATACTAGTATATGATATGTTGACGAGCCTCGCTCAATGATTGGAGGACCCGAACGATTTTTAGCGATAATGATTGGTGCGCCTGAAGTCGCCATAAAGTTATAAAAGCATGGACTCACAAAAAAGAAGGCAGAGTTGCCTACTGGACCCTACACTGGGGCTCAGCCTGACTGACTTTCGAAACTCCTGAAGTAAAACTTCGTAACGTACGGGTAATTTAACCCATTCGGTAGTGTAGTGAAAGAACTGTAACTTTCTGACTCGCGACTTTGACTTGTCGAAATACTTAAACGTTTCGTTCGGAATACCGTGTGAACGTGCCTGGAAGGACTTAAACTTTTCGTCCGGGAAACCGTGTGAACGTGCCTTGGAAAATCTGTTCGACGTTCGAACATCGTGTGAACGCGCAAAAGAATTTATAATACGTCGCCGCGCTTACTAAAACACCGGGAAATTCACGTACCTCTCATCTCGCTGGCAAAGAACGCTACGCTCGTAACCGCAAACCCGCAACTAAGCCCGTCGCCGAACTAACTACCCGGAATCATTTTTGGCGGCAAAAGGCATTCAAGCCCGTCGCCGCACTAACCCGAGCTACAGGAAGAAACGCGACGCCACTGCTGGATTCTAAGCCCGTCGCTCCATCCCTACGGCCAAAGACGCTAAAGCCCGTCGCATCGGATCCGTGATCCGGAGAGACACCGTGCCGAGAACCAAAGACAGACCACCGGTCGCAGGCCCCCCCCCACAACGCCACGGCGCACCAACGCAGTATCGTAGTTCTTTATTTTTCTTATTTTGCACACGACATCTAGATGGCGTTTGCAAAATATTACTCCATACGGAAAATTTGACGAGGGAGAAGCCACTCTGTAATAAACTTTTTTCCATAACTTTTTTCGATTAAAATACGTGAGCTTCGTAAGGTTTAGGGTATCGCAAGTACGTTGAATTTTTCGTATCTACCTATTTAATTAAAATTTACAATACATACAATTTATTGTTTCATTTTGACTTTCTTCATCCGGTATTAGGACCTATTTTCTAAGGGTTTTTCATGTTATTTATTATTAAGGTGTCGTACAACGCACAAAAATTTACCTATCATTTTTGATATATACAATTTTCTTTGAAATAAATAGAAAATTCAATTTTGGCTTTTTAAATCCGCAGTGGCAACCTTAGTTCCAAAGATTTTTCATGTTTTTTTAGTTTCTATTAATCTAGATAATTTCTTAAGTTATCAAGTAATGCACTACGTAAGAATCGTAATCCAGATATACATCTGTTTTTCTAAATTGAGAATAAATCACACTTTGTGTTTTATTTTAGTTTTTACATTTGATATGGGGACCTTTTTCCTACAGGTTTTCGTGGTCTTGCTTTAGATGAATATCACACTTAATCAAGCCAGGTATTTCTTCTATCTTCCAAATTCATTAGACTTAAAAATCAATCGAAAATGTTTTTGGTGTTGAGGTTTTACATTCGATTTAGGGACCTTTTTCTTCATGATTTTTAAATTTTTTTTGTTGAAAATTGAAAATTTTCATTAGACTTAAAAATCAATCGAAAATGTTTTTGGTGTTGAGGTTTTACATTCGATTTAGGGACCTTTTTCTTCATGATTTTTAAATTTTTTTTGTTGAAAATTGAAAATTATTAAATCTCCAAAGGTACAACGCACTGAAAATAGCCTCGAATTTAATATATAAACATATTAAATTGAAATTTAAAATAATTCCATATGAAATCTATTTTAGAATTTGGATGAAAGTAGATAATTTCTTAAGATTCTGAATCATGCAGTAAATTAGAATCATAATTTAGATATAATGTTTAATTGAAATCTATAATAAATCTGGATCTGTTTTTAACTTTTGCCTTTTTACCCCCAGAATCAACGGTTTTTAGTTTTTTCATAATGCTATGCACATAAATTTGAAATTTTGGTATAAAACATTTAATATAGCCTAGTATTTTCAATATCTTATTTACTTGAAATCCAGAAATGTTCCATCTCGTCTCTAACTGTTTATGTCCGCTATGCTGATCGTTGTTCCAAGGGTTTTCATATGTTTTTAGATTAACTAAATAGATGCCCAATGGTGTACTTAAAATAGGCTAAAATTTTTGATATATACCTCTATTTTTCAAATTGAGAATAAATCCCTTTTTGTGTTTATTTTTGACTGTTTATACGCGTTATGAGGACCCTTGTTATAACGGTTATACATTTTTTCGTCGAAAATTTCACGAGCTATCTCCTATTACACGTAAAACCGCTCGCTTTTTTGGGGTATTCTAAAATTATTATTATTAATAAATCCAATTTTAAGTTTAATTTGTCACTTTTACATCTAATATGGGAAAATTCATTAACAATTTTCATGCGGTTTTTTTCTCTGTTTAAAGGTAATTACAAAAGTGATAATAGGATTCAAGTGTATTTATGGTCAAAAAAAGTATATCTGTTATATTTACGACTTAAGTGTTCTTTCCTAAGAAAAGTAATTAAATGTATAAAACAGTAGCATTGAAAACTAAGATCTAAAATTGAAAGTAGTTAAGGCTCGCCATATAAATTTAAGGCGCGATAAAAGCCCGAAACCATATTTTCAACATGCAGCTAAAGGCTCGATGCTGGATAAGAAACTCGAGACTCGGCTCGAAGCTCGAAAACCGAAAATAGAGAGGCGGGAGGCTCGACTCGAAACCAAAAAATCAAGACTCGCACAGCTCTTATATATAGTAAATTATTTATCAAAAATCTTAGTTACGACACCTAACCAAGTTTACTATTATTCAACCAAAAGAAAAACAATGAAAAAGCGTTAAAAAAGGTCCTCATAGCGGATGTACTAAGTCAAATTTAAACAGAAAATTTTATTTATCACAAATATCAATTAAACAGGAAGATATCAAAAATACGAAGCTATTTCAACCTCGTTATACGATATCTCAAAAAATCGCATTATTTTCACCTAAAGCAAAAAACATGAAAAACCGTTGGGTCAAAGGTCCCCGTAAAGGGCTTAAAATCCAAAATTAGACACAAAATGGTGTAAATTATAATATTCAATTAAAAAGGTATATATCAAAACTTTTAGACATCATACCCTACGAAGTTTACTATTATTCATCCACAAGGAAAATAACAAAGAACCGTTGGAAAAAGGGATGTAGTAAGTCAATTTTAAACTCAAATTTTATTTATCACAAATTTAAATTAAACAGGTAGATATCAAAAATACAAAGCTCTTGCTACTGCGTTATACGAAACCTTAAGGAATGGTATTATTTCCATCTAAAGTTAAAACATGAAAAACCGTTTGGTCAAGGGTCCCCACAAAGGGTGTGAAAATCGTAAATTAGACACAAAATGGTGTAAATTATAAATTTCATTTATAAAAGTATATATTAAAATTTTTAGATACGACACCTTACGAAGTTTACTATTCACCTGAAAAATAGCGTAAAATGGGTGATATTAAAATTACAATTCAACGGGAATATATCGAAAATTTAATTTATTTACTTACAAAGACTACTAACTAGAAACATAATGAAATACCGCTTGAAAAAGGCTGCCCATAGTGGATATAAGAGTTCAAAATTGAACAAAAATGAGATGTATTATGCATTTCAATGAAACAGGACAGGTAGATATCAAATATTCGAGGCTCTTTTAATATGTTATACGATACCTTCGGAAATTATCCAGTTTTTATCTAAAGCAAAAACATAAAAACCCATTGGAAGAAAGATCCATATAACAGGTGTAAACAGTCACAATTAGACACAATACGGGATTTCATTAACATTTAAACAGGTTTACATAAAAAATTGTAATAATTTTTCGTGCGTTTGGTTGAGGAAGTTTTTTAATATTCATTAAAAGAAAAAAGACGAAAAATCGCCATCTCGGGTATGAAAATTTCACAGTTAAACTCAAGATGAATCATAAATTCTTCAAATTTTCCTTTAAAGCAAAGAAAGTGAGAAATTGTTGGTATAAAAGTATTATAGATGTAATAAGTCAAATCAAACACAAAATAGAATTTACTTTCAATATCAACTAAACAGGTATTTATCAAATTAATGATTATTTTTTAAGTGCAAAAATAAAAAAATGAAAAACCATTGGAACACTTTGCAGTAAAAAATGAGCATTGAAAATATTTTGATAAAAGAGGAAGTTATTAAAAATATTTTGATAAAAGAGGAAGATATTAAAAATATTTTGATAAAAGAGGAAGTTATTAAAAACCCTATTCTAAGTTTAATTGACGATGCCATTCGTAAAAATATCCTTTTAACCTTTGTCATTCTATAGAGTGTATTAGACTATAAAGATTGAAATACAGTATATTATACAAAAACGAGTTTTTCTTCGCAGTGCTTAAAAAACTTCACATATAGACAATCATTGGCCACTGTTTTTTAAACTCACAAAGGCCCAGAAATTGGAAACTGCATGTATTACAATTTGAATATAAGTTTAATCAATACGAGAAATTTGGTTTTAATTGGGGAGTTCAAACATTTGCTATGATTCGAAATTTTACAACAAAAACGTCTAACTCGCTAACTTTTATCCACCTCGTAATGTTAAGCTCCATAGAGATTAACATAACGATTTCGAATTCAGTATAAATAGAAAATATTCAAATACTTTTACTACGTGCTAGAACCTATTTTATTGAAAAAACCTTTCTTTTAAATAACTGTTCTGGAAAGATTTAATTCTTGATTAAAATATCGAACCGAATTTTTTCCTCTCAACCCATTAAGCTATATTATATAATATCCCGAAAAATGCTGTGAGTTGCCTAATTTGGACATTTTTGGCTATAAAATTCAAAATATTAATGCGGGAGTGAAAAGGGATTCAGGCTGGAATGATATTTCTCTTTGGATGAGAAAAATTCCCAATTTTTAGCTTCCACAATTCATTTTTTCTCCAGCGCAAGTTATGGTGAGCAAACAAGACGAGTTTATAGCCCTTCCGCCTCCTCCCCCCGTCCCGACCTTCTGAGTTGAGACTGAAGCTCGTTTATGTTTCTCTCGGCGCAAGCGCGACGTTTTAAAAATATCTTCCGCAGACCGATTTAAAAAGGGGGGTTGAGCAGGCAGAGCGTACTCGTTCTCGCTGACGTAGTACCCCCTTTCTCACCGGATCTATCTCTCTATCAGTCTACTGAGGATAGCGGCCCCTTTGACGCCCCTTTTGATATCGGTCTATAATTGTTAAGTACCGTAGCATTGGCTTTATGCAGTTTTTGATTGTCATTAAATTATCTGAAACTTATTCTAATTCTAGGAGAGTGGTACCTCTCTTACATAAGACTTCATACAGCCTTTAATGATTAATGAGGTGTTTTTTTGAATGGTTTTAACCTTTTTCGTATTATTTTTACTGTTTAGAAAAAATCTATAGAACAACAACCCGGACTCATAATATGTGGTTAAAATTTCGAAGAGATCCATCTAATAGTTTATTTTATAAAAAGTCAATTTGTTAAGGGTGGTTTTCATTAACATAAAATTAATCAGCCTTTTTGGAAAAAAACTCGAAACTTCCCATTGAAATAACATGGGATTGTTTATAAATAAAAAGCCAAATTCTGGACCGTATATTCCAAAAATTATAAATTCCTTAGGATTCAAAACGTTTTTAAATGAACATAAGATCTTTATATTAGGTCCTTTTCTACTTTTCATTCAGAAACTTTTATGTTAAGTATATTTAGTTTTAATTTTTCCAAAATACCTCGATTTACGATTTTTTCCATGATGCCCTGTTTCATTAGAAATTGACAGCACGTTCGAAACTCGCATTTTTTAGCGTTTAGTGGTTGAAAACAACTGGAGTAATTCTATTTAAAGTTTTATGGCTGAAATAATCTATAGAAAGTTAAGTAAGCTTGAATCCAAGCGCTGTCTGTTCGCGGAATGTAGGACATAATCCCCCCTGGACATAATTTCCGGACATATTCCCTCCTGGACATAATCCCCCCATTTAAGAAGAAAAGGACATAATCCCCTCAGGTAGGAGACAAAATCCCCCCGAATGGATGCCGAAGACAAAATACCCCCAGCCCCAGGACAAATTCCCCCCCAAACTGTGTTTACGACAAAATACCCTAGAGAACGATTTCAATTTATATGAAGATTTATAAGGAAAAAACATCAATTCATGCGTTTAATAATTATATTCTTTAATATTGAAAGAAGATTTTCTTAATTCCAAGCCAAATTATTTCCGATACAGTTCAAGAACAGTTGCATGTCAACCCAACCCAACCCAACCTAACCTAACCTAACCAAACCCAACCTAACCTAACCTAACCTAACATAACCTAACCGAGGATTATGACTGGGGAATTTTGTCTAGAGCGTAGGCGGATTTTGACTAGAGAGTGGGGGATTTTGTCTTGATAGTGGGGGGATTTTGTACTCTTAACTTGGATGAGGAGAAAATGACCGGGGGATTTTGTCTTGAGAGAGGGGGGATTTTGTACGTTTATAAAAATGGGGGGATTAAGACCGGGGGGGTCTTTTGTCTTGGGGGTATTTAGTCCGTATACCCTGTTCGCGAGTCGATAACCTCAGTTGAAATCTAATTTATTTTCTTTAAGAATACAGCTCTGCACAAGTCTATGGCATTAAACTAAGGAGTAACATCGATTTCTTACTGTTTAAGACAAACAACGGAATTCTGATCATAGGGGACACGAACTGTAACCTCAAAGCCACCACGCTATCGGCAAAGGCAAGACTATCTCTCAAGACACTGAGGAATTTCATACAAATGATAACATCCCCGACCTGAATTACCATAAACTCAACAAGTTTGCTTGATCATATTTACGTAAATCACCCGGAACCAATCACAGAGGTCAGAGTAAAAGGCATGTGGAGCATCTGATCATGACCTGACATGGATCATAAGGAAGAAAATGAGCATAAAACTGCATAAGTAAATTACCTCGAAATTCGTTCAAGAACTCCATACAAAATAAAACAAGGCTAAGGAATCCATTGACAGCCCAGAAAAGGGCCTACAGATGTTTACAAAATGAAATAATTAACCACCTGGACAAGCATGCTCCGCTAAGAAAAAAAATATGTATCTACTAAAAACGCCCCGTGGCTGACCTCAAATATAAAACATCAAATTTACATAAGAGACAAATTCAAGACAAAGACAAGAACAGTAAACCACGCTCATAAGGAAAAGTACCAGAATATGTACAGGAAACAGAGAAACTTGGTCAACGTTCTTATCCATAAAGAGAAGACAAGATACTTCAAAATTAATATTGGAATCGGCAGTAATGAAACGATCAATATTTGGAAAACCATTAAGCCATAGCTCAAGCAAAAGAATACCAAACCTATAACGGAGATGGAATACAAGGCCAATAAAAGCAAAGATCCAGAAACTGTAGCAAACATGTTTAACGAATGCTTTGTGAACATAGCAGGGGAACTGCTAAACATGAAGAGTGTATCAAGATGATAGCTAAAGCGCAAAAATTTGACTCACTTACAGCTGCCAGCGCAAAAGCTAATATTACATCTCTGCAACATAATTACTACCTAGAAGGGCTGAAATTCATGTACAGAATCAAAATTAGTTACTACCCTGATTTATTCAAGGATGGTTTCAAACAACAAATAATAACGTAAAAACTCGTGGCACAACAAATAACTTCTGTACGGAAAATTTTACCAAATATAGAAATAAAAGCTGGAAGCATAAGGGTTATAGAGCTCCCAATGGAGATCAAACAAGAACAATCTTTCAAACTTGTTATAGATAAGATAAACAATTATTTGATCAATCTTACTAGTCTTGAGTAATAGCAGAAAAATCTGAGGTTTTCTCTTTTTATTTTTGAAATCTTAACTTAAACGCGGGACACTTTTGTACATAAGAAAATACTTAAAGGGAAATTCCAACTTATCTTTTTCTCTTCGTAAACATATTTTATATAACTTCCAAAACATGAAATCGAGGTCTAAAAAATTTTGAAGTCGCTTAAATTATTTTAATTAATTTAAATGAGCCCGCCATGTACCCCGCTGTTTTGGTTTATGACGTCGAACCCCCGGGTTCCACCATTGGATCTTAATAATAGCCAATTGCAGGCTCAATCGCCAAAATGTCGACTGCTTATAGTTAATATAAATATATCGGTAGCTGAAAAAACCAAAAATGTCTTTTAGACGCGGCATTATTCCCTACGAGGATGAACCAAAGTATACCGATGAAGAATTGAGATTAATAGAAGAAAATGCCGCCAATAATCAAGTTCAAGAGTTGGTAATAAACGTTGACATGGTTAAAGATAATTGTTCCTGTTTTCATTGCGTGCCGGAATGGTTAGGCCTTGGTCAAGATGAGCGAGACTCTAATCTCAAAACTTACATAAATAATAAAGATATTGAAAATGGAGTCGTATGTTGCAAGCAAATTAGAAAGGTACAAACATTCCTCAGGGAAGAAGTTCCAATCAATACCCCTGTTTGCATCACACAATTTGAGGATTATGGACCAAATTGTTTGAACCGCGTAGTTTTGCGAACTCTCTATCGCACATATTTGCATGCCAGAAGAAGACCAGTCCCACCGAGAGCCTTGTCAAATCAGTATGCTTAAAATTGGGATTTCCTGTTTAGTTTAATTACTTACTCTTGAGCGTTATATATTCCAGAACCTATAGATATGCAGCATATAGAAGTTTTACTCATATGATTTATGATGTTTTGGGTAAAAATAATAGAAGAGCACTTCCTATGTGCGTTCTTCTTAGTATAAGAAAAGAATACCCAGAGGAATCAGCTGACTTGTATGTTAGCTATAAACCTGTACCTGAAGTTGTAGCTGCATGGAATGCTTAATTGTGGAAAGGCCACCCTTAACTACCCTACATTCTAAAAATTCATAAAATTTCTAAAATGAAACCAATATTATTAAGTGAAGGCTTTAAAATGAAAAAAACTAGCAGACTGTGTGATATTTCAAATGTAATTTTTTTAATTTATGGATCTGATAACATTTTTGTGATAAAATCAGTACAAATTTTCTTGTGATAAGGTAAAGACCAACACTTATGCCAAAAATAAATGCAAAACATCTTGTGATATGATAAATGGGCCTTGTTAATGTTTTGTGATTAAACAACTTGTGGCTTCCCAACTTGTTTAAATAAGATATTAAAATTCGAGTCTTCTTTTTTTGGCTTCACGCTGAAGTTTGGATTTTTCTGGTCTTGGAATAGGTGCTATGTTTTTGGGTCGTTGGTTTTTTTCTGGTAGGGTTAGTTTGCCATCCTCGTAACTTTTTATTATGTTTTCAAGAAGTGTGAATATGAAGTCATATGACTTTGGTTCTTTGATAGGTCGTGCTTGCCATTCATTAGTAACTTTTGAATAGTAATATTCAAATTCTTCTTTATTTTGAACTTCAGAATCGTTCATTTCATAAAGGCATCCTCGTTTGGTATTAGAATTGTGATCTAAGATAGTGAGGATTATTCTCGCTTCCATTACTTTAAAATCAAAGTCGAGTTGTTTTGGGCAGTATTTATTCATTAAACTGTGATAGTTTTCTAAACATGATGTGTGAGAATAACCATTTGTTTGCCTTAAATCCCTCACTGGTAGGTTGTTGTTGATGAGCTTTAAAAGCCCATCATGAGCTGGAGAACCTTTTTTTAGCCATTTTTTTCTTCTTTCAGCATCTTGTGTTAGCCTTGGGTGTGCGCACTTTTTATAATTTGGCAAATCTCGAAAGTTGTGTACATTTAAAACATGGTAGCCAATTGATTTCCACATATCTTCCAGCTTATCTGGGTCCTGGTCACATTTTTCAGAGCAATACCACAGATGTTTTTTCAAAGACTTAACCCAGGGTGATAATTCTTCACATTCTTTTTTCTTTGAAAGTGCAAGAACTTTTTTGCCAAATCCTTTACTCAAATGCCACACATCAAACTGATGATCTATGTTCGAATATTCTTGCCTAATAAAAGCCCTACATTGTATGTGGCGATCTGTTGTTAAACGTGTTACGGGTATGTCCTCATCGTCCATTTTTTTAAGCATTTCTTCAAACCCAGCAATTCCATATTTGTGGATTTAAATTCTGCATCAGTTTTTTGAATTAATTCAAAATGCACGCATTTATCAGTCAATTGATCCATTAAGGTGTAGGTACAATATTTTGCACTGTGACCTGGTGAGTCGCATCTTCCATCCGCTGAGAGATTTACAGTTGGACTTCTCTTTAATTCATTCAGAATTTTCTGTTGTTCAATTTTCCATGTTCGCTTTATCTCAGGAACCAATAGTTTTTGTTGCAATGAGTAAAAGGTAGTCTTGCCGATTGCTTTCAAACCCATAAATTCAAAGAATGAGTGAAAGCGATTAAATGTTCCACCTGAAAGAAGCGTAGCTGCTGCTATCAATATATTCCCTGCTGCCATTCTTCCTAGAAGAGGCTGTGATTTCCAAACAAATTGATGCCCATTTATGCATGCCGCTTTTACAGTCAGAAGGCTACCTTCCATTTCAGATTTCTTTGCATCTGATATATCAAGTCGACTTGTACAACCTTCGTGATCGCAAACTACACGAGATAAAATTTGATTTAGGTTGCTTTCAAAAACAATAAACTTTTTTTCTCGAACAATCTGTTCCGAGCTTTCAGGTTCCTCCATCGAACTATTCGTAGTGAAGGATTCGTCAAACGAAGGTTGATACATTGATACTTCAATATCACTACTTTCATCCAAATTAAAACTATCGTTCTCCTTTGAAATTGGGGTTGAGTGGATTAGTGGGTGAGAGAGTGAAGCCTTCTTTGGAGTTACATTGGTCAATGTTGCTAAACGATTTAAAGTGTGACGTGTGTCTTTCGGATATGAATGTTCTTGAATGATACTTGAAACGCATGACCTCTGTAATTTCTCCATTTCAAGATGTATGTCACGTTCTGTACATGTTTCTGTACCCTTATCGCACGTCATCTTGATCCCAGGTTCAGTTTGAGTGTTCATGTCAAAACTGTTTACATTAGCCTGTTGGTGGCTTTGAGCTATTTCACGTTCACCAGTGAAATGAATATCTGGGCTTACGACTTCTTCAGTGGCCCTACTAACATTAGAAGCTGATATGTTGATATCGCTACCAAAGAGTGTTGGTACAGATCCATGTTTAAGAATCTTCTGCTTCCTCTTCCCACATATCATAACTTTCAATGGCGGCTCAACTTCAAAACATTCCTGAGTGAAATGCACCTCGCATACCCTGTATTTGGTAATTTCCATGGACTTTTCGTTGCTAAGCCTTGGCTCTTTGGCTGACATGATTTTCTCAATAGCATTTTTACAGGAATTTTGGCGTTGCTGATCCATTTTATTGTTAATGAAGGAAACCGGATATAATTTGGGAATTGAAAAAAGCTAAGATTAGCGTTGTGAGAGTTGTTTTCGCAACCTTCAATTATACACCGAGGCATGATTTCAGTGGCCGAACGAGGAACGATACGATAGTACTCAGAAGAATCAAAACAAAAGTATAAGCAGTCGACATTTTGGCGATTGTGCCTGCAATTGGCTATTATTAAGATCCAATGGTGGAACCCGGGGGTTCGACGTCATAAACCAAAACAGCGGGGTACATGGCGGGCTCATTTAAATTAATTAAAATAATTTAAGCGACTTCAAAATTTTTTAGACCTCGATTTCATGTTTTGGAAGGTATATAAAATATGTTTACGAAGAGAAAAAGATAAGTTGGAATTTCCCTTTAAAGGTATATCCTAAATAAAAGCCTTTTATTATTATTAAGCTAGATTGCCGATTCGTAATAATTTCCTGTTAGTGTTTCAATTTCACTAACCGCTTCTGCTATGATGATCCATTTTCCGACGTTTTTTATTATTTTTCATGTGGATACATAATAGTAAAAGTCGTCGTCTATAGTTATTTTAAAAACAATTGAAATTTATAATTTACACCATTATGTGTCTAATTTTGTATTTTTAAATCCTTTACGGGGACCTTGGATCCAACGGTGTTTTTGATGTCTTTCTGTGAAATTGAAATTTGTAATAAATCACATTTTGTGTATAAAGTTGAATTACTACATCCGCTATGGGGACCCCATTCCCAACGTTTTACTATTATTTTTCACATGGATGAATAATAGTAAATTTCAAAGGTTGTCGTGTCTAAAATTATTTAAAATAAAACCTTTTACTTGAAATTTATTATTTACACCATTTTAAGTTAAATTTTGGATTTTTAAACCCTTTACGGGGACCTTTGAGCCACCGGTTTCTCATGTTTTTTTTCTTTTGGTGAAAATAATGCGATTTATCTTCATATCGTATAACGAAGTAGAAATATCTTCGTGTTTTTTGATGTCTTTCTGTGAAATTGAAATTTGTAATAATTCACATTTTGTGTTTAAGTTTGAATTACTGCATCCGCTATGGGGACCCTATTCCCAACGTTTTTTTATTAGCTTTCATATGGATGAATAAAAGTTAACTTCGAAGGTTGCCATGTATAAAACTATCTAAAAAAAACTTTTACTTGAAATTTATAATTTACACCATTTTGTGTCTAATTTTGGATTTTTAAATCCTATATGGGGACCTTTGAGCCAACGGTTTTTCATGTTATTTGCTTTTGGTGAAAATACTGCGATTTATCTTCATATCGTATAACGATTTTTCTTTACGAAATTGAGCGCCGAAGTTGGAAGCAATTAGAAACTAAACCCAGACGTTCCTCCACTGATCACCCTTCCGAGTCAAATAGCGATACGGGGTCGGGGTGAACAATGAACTCTTTGAAACATGTTTGTTTATTCCTGCTTGTCGTTGATTATTTTGTAATATATATTTTGTATTTGTTTATCACGCATATCTGTACATCTTATAAAAGTAAATATCTGATGTACTAAATTCTAGGTGTGTTTTTTATTTACTTTAGGCCTACAGAAAGAAAAGCTGGTTCGGACTGGTTTGGGTTTATTAAAGGGTGACGCCCATTACTAGCAGGCAAGGGGATGACGTTAAGGTTGAATATACTTTTAGTTTTGGTTTTAGTTAAGAAGGTGACGTCATGGGGGTTGATAGGCGGGAACTCGTGGTAGAATAGCATGGTGCAAGGCAGGGTATGAAAAAAAGGTAAGGTTTTTTAAATAACCTAGGTGGCATGGTGGCCATCTTGGATCCATGCGTATCTGTATAGCTATCACTACTGATGGGGTCACTAACAGCAATTTTCTTTAAACGTATGGGTCGGAGTTGTTGGTCCGCATTTTCTTCCACTTAGACTAAATGGCGGGGCGAATCTTACGTTTTTAAGAGACTTTAATCATAATTCTCGACGACATACCGTTAGCATGTGGTTTATACTCGACATGACACCACAAAATTTCAGTCGTGCAGATAAAGAGCTTTTTGATGCTACGTGCAATTTAAGGCGGTTTGGGCGAGGAGGACCACTTGATTTAGCGTATGCTATTGAAACTGCTTTATAACTCTAAAGAAGTTGATTGGGCTGAATCCGTTTACTATTTTCTTGTTTTAGGGACACTCTTTGGAGGGCCATATCTTCGTTACTACTAGGTCCAGACGTCATTTTTTTAGACACTTTCCACTCTTATTGACCCATTTAATTTATGGCAGACTAATCCGAAATACACAATTTATAAAGTGTCTAACGCGATTTCGTCAGTTATTTTAAATGATTAAATTACTTTTTTCAGATTATTCACACTTTCTTTATGTTTACGATTCCATGACCATCAACTGTGTTTAATTATTATTTTAATCCACCGAATCGTCATACTAAAATGGGAATATTAACTTGCGACCCAATTAAAAATGGAGTCGTGACTCGCGAATCTGAAGAATTTTGCGTTCAAGGATTGGATGATTCAGTCTGGCTTGTTTTAGCTATAACTATAATTTTTATGACAATCCTTTCAAAACTTTTCAAAGATTTTTCTTTTCCAAATGTTAAATTCAAATTGCAAAGATTTGCCAACGTACTTTGGTATTTCGTAGCAAGCCTTCTTAATGGTGATAAACATTTTTAACATTTTAAAGTGTTACAGACAAAAACTCTTCAGGGTTTTCCAATAAGGGTGGTAGGACCAAAGTATAATGGGTTTTACGGGTGATTTTAAGTCGAAACTATTGTATAACATTTTTTCGTTCATGCCATCAATTACGAGTTGTGATAAAGGTATTTTATGGATGGCCCTTTAAATAAATTAATTTTGTGTTTAATTCTTGATGTTAAAGTTAAGACGTCATCCTTAAAATACTCTGATCATAAATTTAAAACGGTAGCCCGGACATCTAAATGCAGTAGAATACATCCCACTCAAAATCGCTCATTGAACACTTCGATCCCGCCACTCATTTTGGAAGCCTGTATAATTCGTTGCATATTTCTCTACTTTCTGTAATCCTTCATAAATTATGTGATTACTGATAACGATATATAATATTTGAATCCACCTCTTTTACTTACAGGAAGTGATTTACAAACAGTATATTTCGCTACCCGAATATTAAAAAGTGAGTTTCGGGTTCTTATGAACCTGAAAATAATCCTGTGCATCTCCTTCGACCTCGCTTTCACATTTCGGGCAACCAATTTATATTATTATAATTGAAAATATAACGCCCAAAACTTGAAAATTGTGTCTTTGGCCTAATATTTAGCAATTTTTTTGCATAGAGAGTTAACAAACTTGTACAAAACCGGTTTTAAGTTTAAAAATCTTATTACATTTTACTTTCCAAAAGGAAATGCAGAAATTAAATGACGCCATGTTTACTAAGCTGATGGAAAATTTGAAACCAATTCCTCAAGGAGAACTATCAAAAGTGTTTGTCTGCGGTAAACACGCTATTTTTCACGACATTGATTTTTTGCTGTACCTTGTTCCCTGGCCACGATTTTCCTCTTGTTCGTGTCACTTGGGGACTGAGACATACTTTTCTACTTACTACGCTATGTATTTTTACAAACATACGCCACGAAACGTCTTGGAAAGCGCCAATTATATGTAAGTGCATAAATTGTAATTTGCGGGGATTGTAGCTTTATATCCCTTATGGACTTCTTTTAACCTGGCTTTCATCTCATTTATGTGGTGCCCCGCCCTTTCAATGAGTCTATTATTTCAAAAACCACCAGCTAGTAAATATTACCAGTTAAGGAAGAACAATAAAACCAAGAAAAATTATAGAGGATATAGAAATACTTTAAACCCACCGAATGACCGTAAAAAGCGAAGGGAAAAAAGTAAAAAAGAATACATGTCTGGCAATGCACAGTTTGACCAATATAATTTCCGGAGGAAAGTTTGGCGAACACAGTTAAAAGAAACCATCACGGAGATTCATGATCATATCGAAAACTTTATACCGAATCTCATTGGATCATCTCGAAAACATGATAAGGTAACAAAAGAAATCAATGACCACGAGGTTGATATCCTGTTCACCGACCCGGATATCTCCACGGCAATGAAGGGTATAGCTACAGACACCGCTCCTATAGTACCGACCACGTACTAATGCGGACGGTAAATGGAAAAAGTAGTCAGAACTTAAACGCTATGATTGCCACCTTAATGGATAGATTGTTATACCGTCTCTAAACGTGACAGAGCTGTCCTTATATATAAAGGGGGCGGTGAAAAGCACCAGAAAAACTCGCATTCTATTTTGATTTTTTTTTCAATCGTCAATTTTCTTATCAGCCGAAATAAAAACTTTCAAACTTGCGAAGCAACTGGTAATCGGCGACACATTAACTCCCTCTTTGTTAAAAGGGGCCCTGCAAAACGCGAAAATGAAATCCAAGGAATACGCAATCATATTTCTAGACATCACGAAAGCCTGTGACAATATAAGCCACGAGCACATTGAAAAGACTTTGCACACTCTTCCCTAAAAGCAAAGGAAACTTCTATTGAAGGTAATTCAAAATAATGAAGTACAGAAATATGGGACCGTAAGATGACGAAAACAAAAAATTTCAAAAGGGGCGTTCCTCAAGGGGCCCTTATTTTCTCAATGCTTATTAATATTGTCATCGATTTCATTACAAAAGAACCCAAAGAAGACTCCGTAGCGGCTGAGCACGGGTTTCAAATAATGCCGGGACGAAGACCTTTTTTTGAATCCTGGATACGCTGATGATACGGCAATAGTAGCTAAAGATAACACTTCAGTGGTACTAGTAGGACTGTTCAGGAACCGAGCTGAGCGAGCTTTTTAAAAGCTCGGTTCAGCTCGTGTCAAAATAACGGTGGCTAGGCTCTAGCTCGGTTAACATATGCATGTTAAACAAAAATTACTACCACCAACGTAAAACTTGAGAACGACTAGAAATGCCATTCCATGTGTAGGAATGTAGTGGTTCAGTAAAACCCGCTCCGTAAAATATGCTCAAGGCTAGAGACGAGAATTTTCCGAAGCTTTATTTCTTGTAAAAATACAACGGAACGCTATTGGTGAAGAGAATAAAGACTAAGAGGAAAGCACTATTTCAGTGACTAAGCTCGCGAGCCGGCTCACGAGTCGTAGTGGCTCGATGGCTGTCGGCTCGGCTCAGCTCGACCATAAAAAAGCTCGCTCGTTAATTAATCGAGCCGCCAAAGTGTCGGCTCGGCTCGCTAAGTGGTAGCGTTAGTGCAAATCTTTATAGGAGGCCATGAAGAAATTGGATTATCGGTAAACTACAGAAAGAGAAATGAGCTATTCGAATATGCAAGGGTAGGGTATATTAGACCAATCGATGACGCATTGTACAACCCTCAATAAGGAAATAATTCCAATCATTCCTCTGGACGAATCTGTTAAAGACATTGTAGTAAATGTTTTCGGTGAAATTGTGCCGGAGCAGCCGGACAAAAGAGAATTCCCGGCGTCGGTGTCTGAAAATTTGTATCTCAAAGTTGCTAATCCCTGATTACACCCTAAACTAAAACACATTATAATTAATCAATATGGCCCATTGTGGTTTATCCTCCCCAAAGCTCACCATTTAAACGGAGTTTAAAGTTATTTTTTTTTGATTCAGCTACTAATTAAATTATAACACCAGTCTGCATAGTGAAACATTATGGATATACCTCCGAGCGATTTTAAATTCAATTTAGGTTCAAATTTAAAGGATAATTTTAAATAAGGACCTGCGACCAATCGCGTAACGCACTGCCTTTTTTCTAACAAAATTCTCGTGGCAAGCTCCATGTCTCGCACCACGATTGTGACATCGCGCGAAAATTTTGTCAAATCTCGCGATAAATTTCATTCGACATGGAGTGTGCCACGAGAATTTTGTTATCAGGAGGGCAGGGCGTTACGCGATTGGTCGGAGGTCCCAACTTAAAATCATCCTTAAAATCTGAACCTAATTTCAAAATCATTCAGTTTTATTTCCTGGATGTTTCACTATGCAGTAAAGAATCATAAAAAAAAACACTTTATTTTACACTTCACTTTCCCTTTAAAAACACGACAAACCAGTTTCTGAAGGATCTTGACTGCTTTATCTGGAGCGCTGTTGAATCAATCCTACTCATAACAACAGACAGCCTGGATAATATGATTTATGAATTAAGAACGAATGGTGCGCTCGTTTTGGGAAGCGCAACCCCAGCCCTTCAGTATAGCCCAAAACGTTGCAGCGATTCACAACCCCTGTATGGTATGCCAGGTATGCCTATCGTGCTCTTACAAACGAGGGACTGGATTGCCACGAGCAGCTATGCATCCAGGTAAGATGAGTCTGGCAACGCACCATCCCTACAAAAACTATGGGACGATCTACGGAGAAACACTCTTGAGGAATGGCGTGAAACAATTTGCTGAATATTCAAAAGCAATTGGGTGGATGAGAGGGGGAAAAGCTTATCATCCTCTCGATGGACGACAGGCTTAAAAAGAAACACAAGTAGTTATGCCACAATAGGTATCAAAGGACGTTCTAACGAAACAACCTCGTGTATATGTCCAAATTGCATGATGAAAGAAACTCTTAGCAACGTTCCTCAATATTGCCACTTGCCAGGGTACTAACGCAATACTTATTGCAAAACACAACCACGTTGTTAATCTTCTTGAGATGGCTGTAATTAGCAATGTGTTTGAGGTATATAAGGGAGTACTCTGCGTAAATTCAGTAAGGAAGGAAAACAAACGCACCGATCTGGTAGTCTTTGATCTTAAGGGATTGACGAAGGCGAGACATTACTTGTCCATCGAGCACAACACCAAAAGGATACATACTTGACCCTCCACTTCGATTCGAACAATACCAAGATCAAGCAGTTTATGTCAATTAAGAGAAAAAGAACTATATGGACCCCACGCACGACTATTTTAGAGAGAAATACTCTAAAATTTGTGAATGGAAAGCGATGTGAAGGCTACCGAGGAACAATTGCATTCATTCTGGTAGTTGTGGCAAAATTATTTGGAGAGAGACGTATCGCTCTCTCTTTTGCTTTGCAGAAAAGCGCCTTCAATAGTATTAGTTTTACCAATTTAGTTTAAACTGGTATAACTAAATTAGTCGATGTAAATTATTTTAGCAGTTGAAGTTTTTGTTTTGTCTTAGTGAGTGTCCATATGTTTATCGTGTGCAACTAGATGGTAGAATATAGCGGCTGGTACCAAAATTTGCAGAACAATGAGAATTCGAAAATAGACGGTACGAGTTTGGGGGTGCCACTGGTGGGCGCCAGCCCACGTAATAGGTTTGTTTTTAATATAAAACTAAATAATATTTAAATGTAAAAACTTGGACCTTAGGTAAGTGAATATTAACTTACCAAACATATTGAAGATAGAGGGAGCATCAAACTTTGAACACCTGCAATTTAATGGTACACGACATATTTGAAATACATTTGTGAATGCGCCTAACTGTTCGCGAGTAGTTTCCACCCATAGCTTAGGAATCTCTGAAAGCTCTATATATTTTCCAATAGCCCTTAATTCCGCCATTTTAAAAAACCTTTTTTAGTTGTTTCATGGGACGATCAAGTCCCAAATATAGGGAAACTATTCGCTTTGCGTCAAATCCACGTAGAATGTTTGTTTTTTTTAGAATGTTAAGTACGGTCAGCCGAACTGATCTCTCAGTAGGATAGTATCCAAGAAGCGGTAATAGAGCCACGCGCGTTATATCTTTGGCCTCGGTAATGAGAGACCTTTTCACTAGATAAGCGAGTTTCATTTGACTAGAAATACCAACGCCTTGTGTGTAAGTGGATAATACTGAGCTTCGAGGGCGTATAGTCTTTGGAACTGTGCACTGAAGAAGATTGTAAATAAAGGTGGGGATTTCTGTATCCTCTTCTTTAATAATAAATGGTTCGTTTATGTCAGAAGGTTAAATTTCTGGTAAATGACCATATTTGTTCCATGAGTGGTGCGTTGACCATCAGGTGTATCCTCTTTAAAGTCCAAGTTGTCAACAGCGAATGATATTTTTCTTCCAAATACAAAATTTGGTGGAAGGTAGACACTGTCATGTACTCATGTTAGCTGATTTTATGCAGTACGATTTTGGCCGTAAGGGTTTCAACTTCTTTCAGCCTTGAAAAATTGACGCTCATACCCAAATAACTCAGTATCTAAACCAGTTTTGAACTCCGTGATTTCTTGTGAATGGTTAGACCATCTGCAAAGGCATTTCTCGAGTTTGTCTTATAATTTTAGATGTAGTGAGAAACACTTGACGAGGAGATAAGCATTAAAAAATTAGCATTAAAGCCAATCTTATTGGCTGTTGGTCTATTTCACTTTCACGTTTTTCGTTTGAGTTTAACTTCCCTTATCCAGTCATAAACCATTTGAAGAATGTTCTCCGTTGAAACAAGACTATTTTGATGCCAGAACTAGCTTTCGGATGAACGTCGAGGCTTAAAATATATCTTCATCTCATTTAGGTTTACTTCAAGCTGCATCTTTAGAGCATTTCAATGATTCTAAATCCTCGGATCGCTTATGTTTAGCAGCTGTTTATTTAATTCTAAGTATTTCATCTTTCAAAAATTCCTTCAGTTGCCTTCTTGACATAAGATCATCTTTAGTTAAATCAAGGCTATTTCATGTACAAATGTTCACGTACATAGCGCGGAGTTCAGCTATTGAGATCACTTGAATATTTTTCTCTTCAAACTCCTCTTCAACTAGATTTATAAATTCAATGCCTAAAGCTACTATTGCCGCCGTATTTGCTTGTTTCTTACTACCCTTTAAAGACTTTGCTCTTAAAACGTGCGTTGCGTTCCTTCCCCAACAAAGCAGGTGATCAACTATGCCTACGGCGTGCGCATCAGTGTCATTTACACTATCAGTTAAACGTACTCTCCACTTGTCGTTCCCACTTAACTCAACTTCTTCCCGTAACGATGCACTACTTAAATCGTAAGATATAAAATGCAACGCGTGCTTTCGAGTTTCTTTATTATCACAGAAGAAAGAATGCAATTTTGAGTATTTTGTAGTCTTACTTCTGGTTAAAGGCGATGGCACATTTTCAACTCTACTACAAGAGGGCCGATATAGTGAAGGGTGGTCTTGGGCTTCTTGGGTGAGTCTTCGATTTTTTCCCGAAAACGTTTTTAATTTAATGCTCACGAAACTTGAGGGAAAACCTTTTACAGCATTTTAAATGTCACCGTATGGATTGCGTTTATAGATCTTCAATTGATACATTCCCTCCAACGAGTTTTACAAGTTACTGGTTCATATCGTCCTCTTTATCAGCATATTTGATCAATAAAGATGAAACTGTTTGGTACGTTGAATCTCCTGGGCTTTCTACAAGTTTTTCTCTCGTTTTGTGTTCACAAAACACACAAACATCACTTATAAGCGCACGAGCCATTTTAAATTATCTAAAACACAGCGGTAAACGAAGGCCTGCGCAGCGCATTCACAAATATAGAAAAGGATTCAAATATAAACCGATCAGAAAAACCTTGTATACTGATGTTTTAAAAGTGGTTGCCCAGCTTGAAACTAGGCGAATCTTTGCTACCTTCGTCCCTTATTTTTTATGAGGTAAGTAAACCAGACCCCGTGAAAAGTAGTCGTGTTCAAACAAAACTTGATGTTAAAGGGAAACCTAAAGCGTATGAATGTTTTTAACACATCCATGTTTATTAGGTAATCAGTCAAAATATATCTTTATTTTTAACTTGGGTCCATAATATTTCAATTACAAAATGCCATAGTTGAGAAAATTGTATTTTATACCCTACACCGCTAGATAAATTTCGAATATGCCGTATACCTTTAAGTTTCAGATGTTCATGGTTTTTTTTTATAATTTATTGATGCCCTCATAATTTTACATAAATTTTTACTTAGTGAATTAACATCTTTCCTCTTGCCACATGAACACAAGTGTTGGTGCGTGGCTGGGACTATGACGAAGTTACTATATTTTACACAAATTCAGAGAGAGCGTTAATTAAGTGTTATTGTTAAGGTGCAGTATTCATAATATTAGCATTAAAAATCTAATTTAGTAAATAGCTCTGTGATACCTAAATTAATTAACCACGTAACAATATATTTTTTGAATTTGATCGGCAAGTTACATTCTTTTATATTATTGGGTAGCTTATTAAAAAGGATAGGACCTATATATGTTACATTTTTTTCTGTACGAGTTTTGTTCATATTGATAGTTTGTAGATTGCCGGCCATTACAATCTGGTGTCATAACTACTAGATAATTGTTTAAATTCCCTATTCTTAAATGTATACAATAGAATCGTTTTGGCGTGTAATTGCCTTACAGTAAAAACTTTAAAATAATTATGTAGTCTAGCGCGTGATTCAAAATTAATTCTTCTTAAACAATACGAATAATTTTCCTTTGTAGAATTTCTAATGGTTCAATGCTAGTGTAAAAGTACCGCCCCAGCTAACTATAGCATATGAAATAATCGATTGGACTAGAGCGAAATAAACTGTTCTCAGTCAGGTGGTAGACAAAAAATTTCGTAGTTCATAGAATTTATGCAAACAGCACTGTAGCTTTCTGCAGAGGTTTAGGGTATGTATATTCCATTTTAAGTTTTGGTTTAAGGTTATTCCTAAGTATCTTATTGATTTTACATTTTCTAGTTTATAGCAGTCTCTGTTACGATTATCATAACTTGTACAGTTATGACTATGTAAGGTATTAGTCGTTTCTATTGAACCTCTGGCAGAGAAACAGATATATTTGGTTTTGCTTATATTTAGGGTTAATAGATTATCATTCAGTAGCCTACAGATGCTGTTTAGTCCATTTTTTGCCTTATGGAAAACTTCTGGCCACGAGATACCCTCAAAGAGAATAGTTGTATCGTCCGCGAAGGCTATTAATATTCCCAGTGTTTCACAATTACAAATACCATTACTGCATATTAAAAATAAGACTGGGCCAAATATAGTACATTGCGGTATACCGTACGTTATATATTCAGGGTTGCTGTAGGTGTCATCTATTTTAACTATTGATTGAAGGTAGCTCTTAAAACATTTTAAAGTTACACCTCTTATTCCGGTATCGTTCGTTTCAACCGAATTCCCAATGGACCGAAATCCCATTCGACCGAATATCCCGCAATGATTTTAGATTTCCAGCCCAATGGCTATATTCCCGATGGACCGAAATCCCAATCGTCCGAATATGCCCCTAAAAAATACATGAATATAACTTGAAACACTGTAGCCGTCAGCGGTTCGGTGGTGTAGTGGATACGATGTTGGACTGCGAAGCGATAGGTTGTTGGTTCGAATCTCCGAAAGGTATGTTAATAATATTAAAAGTAAATGTTTCGTGATACTAATTAAAACGCTCACTTTCATTCCTTTCAAGGCAAGAGATATATAGAATTAATAAACCAATTGTGCTTAAAATGTAGTACAGTCTTAATGGTAGTTCCATCAAGGTCTTTAAATTTTAAATTAAAATTTTAATATTTTGGTTTCGGGTGGGTTAGGTTAGGTTAGGTTAGGTTAGGTTAAGTTAGGTTAGGTTAAGTTAGGTTAGGTTAAGTTAGGTTAACCTAGGTTAGGTTAGGTTAGCTTAGCTTAGGTTAGTTTAGGTTAGGTTAGGTTTGGTTTGGTTTGGTTCCAATAATTCGTTGACACCTTTTCCAAATATGCTCCTTTTAATTAGCTACCACCTTTTCCAAAATATTCTCCCTTTAAATAGCTACCACCTTTTCCAAAACATTCTCCTATTAATTAGCTGCCACCTTTTCCTAAAGATTTTCCTATTAATTAGCTGCCACCTTTTTCAAAATATTCTCCTATTAATTAGCTGCAACCTTTTGCAAAACATTCTCTTACTAATTAGCTACCACATTTTCCAAAATATTCACCTTTTAACTAGCTACCACCTTTTCCAAAATATTCTCCTTTTAATTAGCTACCACCTTTTCCAAAACATTCTCCTATTAATTGGCTGCCACCTTTTCCAAAATATTCTCCTATTAATTAGCTGCAACCTTTTCCAAAACATTCTCCTACTAATTAGCTGCCACATTTTCCAAAATATTCTCCTTTTAATTAGATACCACCTTTTTTAAAATATTCTGCTATTAATTAGCTGCCACCTTTTCCAAAAGATTTTCCTATTAATTAGCTGCCACCTTTTCCAAAATATTCTCCTATTAATTAGCTGCCACCTTTTCCAAAATATTTCTATTATTGCTAATAAATTGTTCGTGGTAAGAGGCGGGCTTTTAATACTCATATAAATAATCTTTTTACCTCCAAACAAGGTTGGGTTGGGTTAGGTTAGGTTAGGTTAGGCTAGGGTAGGTGAGGTTCGCCGTAATTAAAACGTAGTTAAAATAAGTGCAGTAATACATTTTCAACTCCATTTATTTTAACAATAATAAGTTGTGAAATTAAAAATATATTTAATGCAAAACCACACAGTATGTCTTCTTCCAGTTCAATAAAATTTCGGTCCAATGGGACTAAAATAAAATCGCACCTTTTGCTACGTTCGGTCGAATGAGACCCCAAAAAAAACCCCCTTCTGTCGAATGGGAATTCGGTTCAATGGGACCAAAGCTCTTATTCCGGCCCTATCGAGTTTGGCAAGTAGATAATCATGTGAAACAGTATCGAAAGCCTTTTTTAGGTCTGAGAATATGCCAAGTGCTTTGCGTTTTTTTGTCTATAGAATTATATAGAAAATTAGTGACCTCAACAATTAGTTGCACCCTCTAACTTTAATATGGTATGTAAGTTATATTTTGCTAACTAAGGTGTTAAGTACTGAGTATACGTTCGTAGTCAACCATTTCTTAGTTTTTACATTTAAATTTTAATTAGTCAAAAATTTAAAACACAAAAACCCTATTACGTGAGCTAGCGCCCACCGGTCGCATCCCCCAAACTCGTACCTTCCATTTTCGAATTCTCGTCATTGTTCTGCAAATTTTGGTATCAGCCGCTATATTCTATTATCTACCTGCACACGAGAATGTTTTTACATATAATGCCACGCACTATCATGCGAAATGTATTTTTCATGCCTGAAACATAATTTATTTTTCCTAAAATCCCAATAATGAAACATTGTGCGTCGAGAAAGTATAAGCCCAGCTTCATTTCACGAAGGAAGATACTAGATCTATTACTTTTAAATTTATAATATTTGATGTTTAATCATGATGACGTTTATATTGATTACAAAATTTTGAGATATGTTGAAACAAGTCAACACACAAGGAAGACGATCAAATCTAGAAATCATACGAATAAGAAATTGGAGGAGAGAAAGTACCGAGCTGTGTTTTCTACAATGCTTTTAGAAACACTTAAATCTCTTTTCAAAATATACCTTTTTGGCCATTTATTGTCAATTGGTACATTTGCAGTTGAACTTTCTTTGGGATTTTACTTTAGGCAGTTCTAAAAAGTTTTAAAATATAAATTTTCATTCACGCCATCAAGATTAGATTAAGGGCAGGTTTCTATCATGCTGCCATTTTTTGCCACATCGTATATACGATGGGCTATTACTTTGACCTGATGTGTAGAAGAAGCTGAATAGAAGGTGTTTCGTTTGTTATTTTTTAGTAGTACTTCGCATTGTAGAGAGAGAGATAAGAAAAGGATATAGAAGCTGTACGAGCAGGCGAGGATTCTATAGAAGCACGCTTGCGCAATTTTTCCCATAGATCTTTTGGTTTTTTCGTAGCTACAAGGTATCGATGGGCATAATAGTTTTACCCGAGTTGTAGTGGTAGTAGATGTAGTGGTAATAGCTTTACCCGAATAATAATGAAATGAAATGGAATTTTATTGTGTACATAAAAGGTTACAGGAACTCACGAGAATGTACACATTAGTATATTTACAAAACAATATTTCCAAAACAAAGACATAAAAACTCTCCTTTCAATTAAGGCTTGTATTTTAAATTTAAATATTCCAACATATATGCTATCGTAGATGCTCAAGGCGAGAGGCAAAAATATCAAATTTGTGCGCAAGTAAGTTGCACGAATGTTGCATCCTATTAATTGGTATTAAATGCTTGCCGACTACGTAAAATGTACTGGGATTATTACGTGAAGGTCTCGGAACTAAAAAGTTTAGTTTAGCTAACAATACTGGTAGTGGTAGTATGCAATTAATTAATTTAAAAATGAACTTGAAATCATAAATGGAACAAAAAGTTTTAATTGTTGGCAAGCCCAGAACCGATAATAACGTTTCATAATTGTAATCAAGATGGTTTAAAAAATTATAATGACAGTAAAAAACGAATTTCCTCTGGACGCTTTCAATTTTATCAAGTAAATATTTACTACAGGCACCCCAGGCAACCCAGCCATATACAAGACGTGATCGTACTAAACTTAAATAAAGCAAGCGAAAGTGCCTTAATGATTTAAGTTTCCTTGTAAGTTTTAGTGCCACCGAAAGAGTACGGCGACATCGGTTAACGCAGTGAGAAATATGATCTTTTAAGCATAGACCACTATCAAATATTATGCCAAGGTCTTTCATCACTGCATGCCTCCTTACAGGGGCACCGTCGATCGTATACGTAGTGACGACCCTCCTACAAATCCTTCGCGTGTAAGTCACGTGTACTGATTTAACCGGGTTGAATGGGAGGTTGTTAGTCTGACACCAACCAGCTATCGAGTCAAGGTCCTCCTGCAGCAAATGACAATCAGCTATTGAATTTACAATTTTACAGACTTTATTGTCGTCAGCAAATTGGATAAGTTGCGAGTGCCGTACTTCAAATTGGAGATCGTATAGGTATATATTAAAAAGCAGTGGCCCTAGGGATGAGCCCTGCGGAACGCCACATTGTACCGGATAAGTAACCTGAGTTAGAAAGCCGATAGCGTAGGTAATCATCAATCCAGCCCAGCAAGTCACCACTGATGCCTAAGGCTTGCATTTTTTGACTAGAATAGCATGGGACACTCGATCGAAAGCTTTAGCAAGGTCCAGATAAACAACGTCAACCCGTCCCTGGTTAACCACCTCTGGTGCCACAAGATCCATAAACATAGCGTAATTTGTATCGACACTTTTGCCTGGCACAAAACCATGCTGGCAGTTATTTGGGAAGTAGTTGAACCAACGCTGCAGTCGCAAATGCATAGCCGAATCAAAAACCTTAGCTAAAACACAAAGGAGAGAGATTGGCCTATAATTAGCTTGGTCGGTCGAAGGGCCTGATTTGTAAACAGGAACCACTGATTTTTTCCATAGGGTGGGAAAGCAACGCGTACGCAAGGACAAATTAAAAATATGTGTTAATAGGGGTAAAATGACATCTCGACATCCTTTAATGACGAAAGTCGGAATGCCATCCACCCCTGTCGAAAACTTAGCAGGGAGCCGGTCGATTGCCTTAGAGACTTCTGATTTCAAAAAGATTTCGCCAGTGTAGTGACTATATCAGGCGAAGTAAATCTGTTATCGGGTCTGTGTTTTGATTTGTCCTTAGAAATTTCCGAAAAGTGCTGACCGAAAACTGTGGCAATATTTTCTGGATCAGACTCTAACTTATTACCAATTTTAAGCGAAATTGTTTTTAAACCATCCTTGATGTTGCCATTAATATAGCTCCAGAACTTTTTGGGGTGTGACAGAGCCTCATCGCAAATTGATTCAGCTCTAAGGCGAGCATCCCTGGCAGACAAACACTTAACAATTGCTCTACATTTCCTAAATTCTATGGCATCTGACAAATTGCCCGTGCGTTGCTTTTTTTTTAAAAAAATATTTTTTCCTCGCTATGGCACGTACGAGTTCACGCGAATACCACAAGGGAAACTTGGGGAATTCTCGTCGAACTCGCTTAGGAATTGAGCGTTTCATCGAATCACTAATGCCCTCAGTTAGTCTGGAAACACAACAGTTAACATCGGTAGACTCTAGGACAGAAGACCAATCCTTGTCTCTTAAATTTGTGTATAGAAGGTGGTAATCACCTCTTTTATAGTTGTATGAGAATGTACGGGGTGGCAAGGCAGGGGCAATATCAGCAGTAAAATGCACACAAAACGGTGGATGGTAGAAATCAATGTCGACCCGTGGGTAGGGTAGTTCACTAATGGTAGTAAATGTAGTGGTAATGGTTGTACTAGTTAAATAAGTAACGGGCGTTGTCGACACGTTATTCACGTTGCCAAGCAGCCATTGAAAATCGATTCCCTCCGGGAATAATTTTCATATTTCACTAGAAGTATATTTATTGTAGTTTGGAGAGCTAGATTACGTAAACGATGTGGCTCAATTATGGGCTTGACCATCTTGTTTTATCAACTCCGACTCTTTGGTAGAATAGCATAAAATGATGATTGGTAAGTTTTTGAGCGTTTAAGGCAGTCTTAATTATATTAAGTACACAAGTAAATAAATATTTAGTGTTTTTCATAAAATGTTAATATATTAAAAATATGCATGTTCTGGTGGACTTGATCATCTCTACTCTCTTTTCAATCAAAGTGTGATATTTTTTGTCTAGTGCGCTTTAAGATAGCGAAGAAACACATGGAATTTACCTAAATAATTACTGGTAAGATTTTTAGAGTTTAAGTAAATTAAAGAAATATTAGTCTGAAACATCAACACTAATACCAAGAAGGAATAAACTATAAAAAGGCACAAATTATTGTTCGGTGCTTGCGTAATAGACGACAATCCCCCTTCATGGGTGAGATGGGTGGAAACAGAGGCAGGACTTAATATTTTATCTAACTCTATGTTTTCCACTGTCTATCTCTTTTACCTTGTTCGTTAAGCATTGGTTTTGTTTTTGGAACTCACGAAATCATAAGTATGGTACACTTGATTCGAATTTGAAATAATTATAGAAAGAACGTTTATCACGTAGAGGCACATATTCAAAATCCATCAAGTTAGGTTGTAAACCTTTAACTAACTTGTTAATGACAAATAAAAACAACGCGGGCAGCCTCCATTATCTGTTTATTTTGCTCGAGATTATTTTCTCTAGTCAGAATACGTCATTGACGTCTTTATGACCTACCCCCACGGGATGCAATTGGAGGTTCCGCTGGCAAAAATGAGTCTTACAATTCAGTTCAGTTTGCGATTCAAGTTGAACTAAATTTCGGTGTAAGGTCAGTGTACAGTGTAAATTTGTCGACAAAGGTCAGTGCTGCAACTTTTCACCCGAAATATTTAAGCTATTAACGTCACCTATCGTATGAACTGAATAGTAATTTCGTGCCGTCTGCTCTTTATTAAACGACGTCAATGTATTTGAAGCAGCCGCATGTTAAGGTAACATCGTTTAATGTTGAGTAAATTACATATTTTCATGTAAATAATGTTCTTCACATGTTTGTAATTGTAATTGAATTAAGTATTAAACCCAAATCTTTTCCTGTTTCCATGTTGTTGCTCACAATAGCTGCTTACTGAATGAAGGCATAATTATTACAGTACGTGAAGGGCACACAGATGTTTGTGTCAGTAGTTTTATTGGTATGGTCAAACAGTCATTTTCTTATTCCTGTGTAATTGATGTTCAACTTTACAAGTTGTACTTGAAATTATATTGATATTTTCTAACCTTCTAAGATTTATTTGTAGTTATTGTATTGAATTTTACTTAGTAATGAAACATGGCTAAAAACGGAAAAGGTCGCCGTATTCCCTCTATGAGTTGAAGGCTGTACCCTTGTTGGTCATCAGTGATTTTGGTAACACGCCTGAAGAGAGGTGAAAGATGTGACAAAGCAGGTAAATGATGTCCACCGCCAACAGAGATCTCATTCCGGAGGTGTCAATGAAAGGAATTCCTCAACAATATTCCACTTATTATAGAAGAACGTGAAGCTCTGCGTTTTGCAAATTTGGTAAGTTTTCGTAAAGTATTTACCATGTCATTAACATTGTTTCTTATGTTGTAGGTGGGTGTTAGCTTCTCGAACAGCGCTCCTCCGGTTTCTTCTGAAGATTCCTCAAATAGCCTTCTGCTTAACATGAAAATTGTGCTCATTGACTCGGCACTTAAGATCATAAAAATGATTATACGAACGTTTTCTAAAATATTCACCCCCATTCGACGTCGAGTACAGTAGTCCACCTTTTGAAAATTTTATTGGGACATTCTTGGGTTGCTACAAAGTCGGTTACCCATTAAGAGTTACTGCGGTGTACTTTCGATTTTATTATTCATAATGTATTTCTTTAATTGAACTTTTCATTGTACATTTTTCATAATGTCTTGCTATTGTTTCTCCATGCATGGTCTTCCTTTATTGTTTCATTTATGAATGGGCTAAACTTTCTTATAGCTGAGTCGCTGCCTAGTAAGAAAAGCAGAAAACGCTCATATCATCCGCTAATGCATGTTTGGAGGCCCTGCTCAAAGAGAATATACCAAGAGGAGCGGAAGCTCTAGCATTTTTTGGTAGCCCTGAGTTTTAGGGTTCTAGTTCCGGTGAGTCACGTGATCGCGAAATTCGCGTCGTCTATTCCGTAGTCTGCTAAAGTAGGGTTAGCTTCCTTAAATCAGACAACGATGTCGTTAAAAAATGTTGAAGGTAAGTTAATAATACAAAAATATTACAATTTAAAAAATGTACTTTCTTTTCTCTCGAATACTATTTGAGCGCATTAATCAACTGTTCCGTAGCTTCTGTCAACACTAAGACTCGGCTCTAAAATTTTGTCGATATGCAGACGACATATTCTAACCAATGAGAGTTGTAGCGAATAAGCCAATCACGAGAAACCGGATGTAGTTCCCTAAATCTCAAAGCCACCAATTTTAAAAGCCTTGGCAAAGGCTAAAGCTTCCGCTCCTCTTGGTATATTCTCTTTGCCCTACTCATGTTTGCGTCTGTTTGGCAAGTAATGGCTGCAAATGATTGGGCTAGGAATTAAAAAGAAAGGCTAAGGTTTGAAAATGAAAGGTTTAGATTTGGAAACCGGGAGTATTCGAGCCAAGAACATGACCGAAGATTTGAAGACTTTAGGCAAAAAATTGCAGCCTGAAAATAATGACTTGTTTTGTTTAAGCGATGCATGTGAATGTTCCACTTGTAGATAATTGTTCTTAATGCCATGATGGGTTGTTCGAATAACGTGTCCCTGTATTTCTATTATTTTTAATGCTCAATTTGGCATGCACTTACTTCTCTAAGGCATGAACTCTCTATGATTGTATTTACCATTGTGATTTTATCGTACACATTGTAAATATTTTATTAATTTATTTTCACCAAAGAGTCTTTAAAGTCCAATTTGACACGTACATTTTTCATTATCTAATTATAAATAGGTATTTTCTTCACGCTGAATTTGGCGTGTACACATTCAGTTTAATCCATTTCATTTATTACATGCGCTGTGTGCATGTATTTTATGATTTCATTTATTTCTCGTATTCATTTGATAATGTTAATAATTGTTATTAATTAGCTGTTATTATTACTATTGTTGTTGAGGAGGGTAAGCGCCCTAGCACCGATGCCAAAGGCATATTGTGCATCCTCATATTCAGGCCTTGAATAGGCCCGTAGCTGCAGCGTAGCGAAGAATTCGCTCCACCGTGATAGAGGAGACCCTTGAGGGCTCCACAGTGTGTGAATCAAAATGTTCTAGTCTAAGCGAGGCGAAGCGGTCACACTCGCAAAGTACGTGAGCGGATGTTTCTTCCTTCTCCTGACACGACCTGCAGAGAGGGTCGTCGGCAAAACCCATCAGATGGAGGTGCCTATTAAGCCGACAGTGTCCGGTCAGAAGACCGGTAGCCAGCCTAAAATCCCATCTGCTGAGCGAAATTAGGTCTCTAGCACGAGACCTACAGGGACCATTGACTAACAGTTTTGTCTGTCTCTGGCCCTCCTTGTTATGCCAGAGCTGGTTTTGTATGACAGTCAACCTGTCATGCAGACACCGTTTAACGTGCCTGTAGGGGACGGGGACGGCCGGCTCCGGTCCCAAGAGCTCCGGTCCCAGTACAACAGAACCCTGTTGCAGGACGCCAGTCGCGCTAGCAGATCAAGGCAGCTGCGCACCAGTTGAGAAGTAATCTGACACTGGTTCAGCGCTTTCAGGGCGGCCTGACTGTCAGAATAGATTCTCACAGTCCGTCCGGTATACCCTTTGTTAAAACAGTAATCTGCGCAATAACAGATGGCGAGAATTTCCGCCTGGAACACAATAGCAAAGGTGCCCAGGCAAGCAGAAAAGCCGACCCTTGTGGTTTGGCAGTAATATCCGGCGCCAGCGCCGGAATCAGTCTTGGAACCATCGGTGAACCAAATAGTTTCACTCCCAGTGCCAAGAGGCAGCAGGTTAGTCCACTCTGCCCGACTGGAAAAGTGGATGCTGAATGGCTTAGTGAAGTCAAAACTGATAACGGTTTTGTCAGAGCACATTGTTAACGACGGCTCAAGTGCGGCGTACTCCCGAAAGAGCTTCGTATGGCTGTAATCCCAGAGTCTTGGAACCCAGCAGCCACTAATGTTGAGCCTGTAGGCTCCCATGACAGCCTCCTCCTCAATGAAGAGATGAAGAGGAAGCATGTCAAGGAGCACCTCCAGGGAAGCAGTTGGGGTTGATCTCATGGCCCCCGTAACACCAATGCAGGCAAGCCTTTGAAGCTTGCGCAGGGCGGCCTGCACCGTCTTAAGCCGGACCCTTGTCCACCAGACAAGTGCCCCGTAAGATAGAATGGGTCGGATGATCCCAGTATAGAGCCAGTGTACAGCCTTGGGGTTGAGGCCCCAAGTCTGGCCGACAGAGCTCTTGGTCCTCCAGAAGAGCATCTTGGCCTTCTTAATACACCGATCAAGATGCGCCTTCCATGTGAGTCTGCAATCAAAGGTCACCCCCAGGTATTTCACCTCGGAGGACTTTGTCAGGACCTGGCCAAAGAAGGAGATATCATTGAACAGATCCTTAGTATTCTTCCTTGTAAAAAGAACAAGGACAGTTTTGTCAGGATTAGCGGTGAGGTTAACCGCCTGACACCATTGCTCCAAGCTAGAGAGAGCAGATCTCATAAGTGCGGTAACAGTATCCGGGAACTTCCCGGTAAAGACTATCGCTACATCGTCCGCATACCCGAAGCAGCTGCAGCCCCCAGCACCCCCGAGCCTCCCCAAGAGTTCATCCACCACCAGGCACCACAACAGGGGGGAGAGCACTCCACCCTGAGGGCAGCCCCTACTGGTAGTCACCCCTAGAGAGTCCCCAAGGAGGGAGGCCGACACCTCGCGGTCGGTGAGCATAGACTTGATCCAGCGGCCAAGAGTGTCGCTGATGCCAAATCTCTTAACAGCTTCAGTAATAACCGAGCTAGAGACCTTGTCAAAGGCCCCCTCAATATCGAGGAAGACGGCCAGTGAAATTTCCTGAAACTCGAATGCCCTATCCAGGCAATTCTTAAGGCCGTGAAGGGCCGTCTCAGTGGATTTGCCTTTTTGGTAAGCGAATTGTGAAGAAGAGAGAGGAGTTACCGAGAGTACCTCGTCTCTAATGTACCTGTCCACCAGCTTCTCCAGAATTTTGAGGAAGAAGGAGGTCAAGCATATGGGCCTAAATGCCTTCGCCTCGAGATAGGAAGCCTTCCCGGGCTTGGGAATAAAGATAACCCTAGAGCGCTTCCAGTCACGAGGTATGTGACCGAGGGCAATGCAAAGTCTGTAGATCTTGCAAAGCGGAGAGGCGATGTGCTCTAAGCCCTCCTGCAGAAGCAGAGGGAAGACCCCATCGGGTCCCGGAGACTTGTAGGGCTCAAAACAGTTGACAGCCCACCGAAGCTTGGGAATCGTGACAACCCGCCTCGCTACAAGCCAGTCTTCCCTCTTAGCCCTGTGCTGGACAGGGTAAAGAGTCGGGGTTTGTTGGTTTGATTAAAGTAGAGTCAGGAAAATGGACCTGCAGCATGTGCTTGAGAGTCTCAGCCCCAGACTTAGTATACACACCCTCTTGCAGCTTAATAGTATTGAGCCAATGTGTGTTGTCGTACGCTAGGATCTTCATGACCCTAGCAGTGGCAGGGACATTGGAGACTTGCTCACAGAAGGTCCGCCAGGAGTCCTACTTAGCAGCTCTAATTGTCCTGTTGTAGGTGTTAAGGGACTGCCTGTATCCATCCCAGTCACCCGTGCGCTTGGCTTCGTTAAAGAGCCTGCGCGTGTATTTACGAAGCCGGCTGAGATCCGCGTTCCACCAAGGGACAAGCCTCGAGCGGTTATCGGTCTTAAGTGGGCAGTTCCGGTTGAATGACTCCATGATGGAGCACTGTAAGTCACCAGCAGCCCTATCAAGATCCTTAGGTGAAGTAAGTTTAGGAGTGTGACCCCCTCCGTAGCGTAGGATTAGGTCTTCCCTATAGCCGGCCCAATTGGTCCGTTTTGGATTGCGTATCTCCGTCCCCGCCGGGACAGAGGTAGTCGTGACAGTAAAGCAGAAGTGCTTATGATCCGACAGAGACGGCTCATTAGACACATGCCAGTTAGACACGGAAGACACGAGGTTTTCCGTGGCTAGCGTGAGGTCAATGACCTCCCTTCTATTAGAAGTAACAAAAGTAGGTTCATTGTTTTGATTAAGAATATGGAGTTTACAACCAACTAAATATTCTAGTAAATCATCACCTCTCCTGTTGCAGTCAGAACTGCCCCACGTGATGTGATGAGCATTGGCGTCGCAGCCAATGATTAGTTTGTCCCCTCTCTTTTCACATTGATCGACCAAATTGATGACCTCAATTGTCGGGAGAGAGTCCGCGTCTTGGGCAAAGTATGCAGAGGCAGCCGTGATAGTCAACTTGGCATGCCCAGTGGCCAGGACTATCTTCACGGCCGCCGTGTCCTGGGACGTGTACAGCGGTAGAGAGATACAACATTTTAGCATTTTTTCCTTATAGTTTTTTATCTAATTGAAAATTGTATAAATAGTAACGTGATAAATGTAACCAACACACTTTCTGGCATGTAGTTTAACAAGAACCGATGTTTTAGTAAATCTTTTTATGATCGACATACTAGTCATTACTTAAACTTTAACCACCACTTCAAAAGACAACAGTCCTGGTAAGTCCAAAATAAAAAATTAGGAGGAAATTGCTTGATAATACACTGTAATTTCAATACCCAAAACAACTTAAGTCAGTCAAAGTATGTGTTTATAATGATTAAAATCAATACTTAAACTAAATTTATATCTATGAAACTTGAAACGTCGGTACATTGAAGTGTTCTCTTTCATTTAAGATGGTTTCCAAACGTAACGAATGAATAATTTTCCTTATATGCCTTCTGAGAAAACGTTCTTTTCTATAAAATTCCCCGGTTATGTCTATGGAAGAATATAGTATTTTTCGCCAAGTGTCGGATTAATTTTATGGATTCTTAAACCACCCTTAGCAACTTCATTCTTTATAGAATTAACTATTAGATGGATCTCTTTGAAATTTTAACCACAAAATTAGGGCCCAAATTTTAGTTCACTTGCAAAATTTCAAAGCAGCAAATACAATACGAAAAAGGTTACGGCCAATAAAAAAATCCTCCTTAAGCATTAGAGGCACTATCAAGTCTTATCTAAGAGAGCGACCGCTCTCCTAGAATAGCGGTACGCGACAATTTGGTCTCGCCGTTATGGTCTCGCCGATTTGGTCTCGCCGTTTTGGTCTCGCCGTTTTGGTGTCTGGACAAATGGGTCTCGGGACAATTTGGTCTCGGGACAAATGGGTCTCGGAACAATTGGGTCTCGGAACAATTGGGTCTCGGAACAATTGGGTCTCGGAACAATTGGGTCTCGGGACAAATGGGTCTCGGGACAAATGGGTCTCGGGACAAATGGGTCTCGGGACAATTGGGTCTCGGGACAATTGGGTCTCGGGTCAATTGGGTCTCGGGACAAATGGGTCTCGGGACCTAACCCAACCCAACATTGTTTGGGGGTAAGAAGATTATTTATATGAGTATTAAAAGCCCGCCTCTTTCCACGAACAATTTATTAGCAATAATAGAAATATTTTGGAAAATGTGTCAGATAATTAATAGGAGAATATTTTGGAAAAGGTGGCAGCTAATTAATTGGAGAATATTTTGGAAAAGGTGGCAGCTAATTAATTGGAGAATATTTTGGAAAAGGTGGCAGCTAATTAATTGGAGAATATTTTGGAAAAGGTGGCAGCTAACTATTAGAAGAATATTTTGGAAAAGGTGGGAGCTAATTAGTAGGAATGTTTTGGAAAAGGTGGTAGCTAATTAGTAGGAGAATGTTTTGGAAAAGGTGGCAGCTAATTATTGGGAGAATATTTTGGAAAAGTTGGCAGCTAGTTAATAGAATATTTTGGAAAAGGTGGCAGCAAATTAATAGGGGAATTTTTAGGAAAAAGTGGCAGCTAATTAATTGGAGAATATTTTGGAAAAGGTGGCCGCTAACTGTTAGGAGAATGTTTTGGAAAAGGTGGTAGCTAATTAGTAGGAGAATGTTTTGGAAAAGGTGGCAGCTAATTAATAGCAGAATATTTTGGAAAAGGTGGCAGCTAATTAATTGGAGAATATTTAGGAAAAGGTGGCAGCTAATTAATTGGAGAATATTTTGGAAAAGGTGGCAGCTAACTATTAAGAGAATATTTTGGAAAAGGTGGCAGCTAATTAGTAGGAGAATGTTTAGGAAAAGGTGGTAGCTAATTAGTAGGAGAATGTTTTGGAAAAGGTGGCAGCTAATTAATAGGAGAATATTTAGGAAAAGGTGGCATATAATTAATAGCAGAATATTTTGGAAAATGTGGCAGCTAATTTATAGCAGAATATTTTGGAAAAGGTGGCAGCTAATTAATAGGAGAATATTTAGGAAAAGGTGGCAACTAATTAATAGGAGAATATTTTGGAAAAGGTGGCGACGAATTATTGGGACCATTGCTTTGGAAAAGGAGGCAACTAATTAGGTAACCAAATAATCACGAGACCAAACCGTCCCGAGACCAAATAATCACGATACCAAATAGTCCAGAGACCAAATAATCACGATACCAAATAGTCCCGAGACCAAATAATCACGATACCAAATAGTCCCGAGACCAAATAATCACGATACCAAATAGTCCAGAGACCAAATAATCACGATACCAAATAGTCCCGAGACCAAATAATCACGATACCAAATAGTCCCGAGACCAAATAATCACGATACCAAATAGTCCCGAGACCAAATAGTCCCGAGACCAAATAGTACCGAGACCAAATCGGTGAGACCAATTAGTCCCGCGACCAAATCGGCGAGACCAAAATGGCGAGACCAATTCGGCGAGACCAAATTGTCCTGCTCCGTAGAATAGGGTGCAATTATGTATATTGATGGATTAATTCACATGGTGTTCCAAATATGATAATAGAACCGCATTACTGTGCCACCGTTTTCTAAATTTAAGTATGAAAAGGTGGCAGGCGAATAGGGTGCTGGCGGTCCGGTGGCAGGCGAAAAGGTGGCAGGCGAATAGGGTGCTGGCGGTCCGGAGGCAGGCGAATAGGGTGCTGGCGGTCCGGAGGCAGGCGAATAGGGTGGCGGCGATCCGGTGGCAGGCGAAATGGGTGGCGGCGATCCGGTGGCAGGCGAAATGGGTGGCGGCGATCCGGTGGCAGGCGAAATGGGTGCTGGCGATCCGGTGGCAGGCAAAATGGGTGCTGGCGATCCGGTGGCAGGCAAAATGGGTGCTGGCGATCCGGTGGCAGGCGAAATGGGTGCTGGCGGTCCGGTGGCAGGCGAAATGGGTGCTGGCGATCCGGTGGCAGGCGAAATGGGTGCTGGCGATCCGGTGGCAGTCGAAATGGGTGCTGGCGATCCGGTGGCAGTCGAAATGGGTGCTGGCGATCCGGTGGCAGGCGAAATGGGTGCTGGCGATCCGGTGGCAGGCGAAATGGGTGCTGGCGGTCCGGTGGCAGGCTAAATGGGTGCTGGCGAACAGGGTGCTTGCTTGAGTCTCCTTTTTGCCTCGCGCCGTTTCTCGCTGCCGCATCTCTTTTTTTGCTTGTTCAGCTATAGTTTCAAGGACCTCCGCTGAGCCAGTATTAGCAAAAAGCTTCTTTTCCGTAACCTTTTAATCCGTTTTAAGGTTGTCCCAAGTAATCGCCCGTTTCTAATAGAGGATTACCGGTACGTGGTAAATAGAGAAGGGAATCAGTATCGTGATAGAAGCAGTGTTGACTTACTTGTTCTTAAGCTTTTAATAAATGTTATCTCGCCATCGCGATAGTATGGTCTGCTACAACAACGTTGCTATGTTTTGTTCGAATTCGTGACCTTCTGAGGGCATATATTTGACTAAAATGGTTCTCCAATTTATAGTTAATATACTTCTTACTTCAATTTCTGGATTTAACAGTAGCGAGAATAACTCGTGAGTGGTTTTTAACAACTTTTTTTTGTTAAAATTGCTTTAAAAACTATCAAAATTTGATGCGAAAACAATACCTGCGTGAAATGATAGAAACATCCTCTTGTTTGAGTGGGAGGAGGGAAAACATTCCGGGCCGCATTCATGAGAGCCGTTTCGAATTCTGTAATTACTAAATAAGGCTTGAGAAACGATCACGTAATGTATGGAAAATTCTTCCGTAAGAATTTTGAGCACAGTCACTCATCAGAACGTAAACAAAGGGAAGCACCTGAAATATTAAAATTAACATGAAAAATTTAATCCCAATTGGAAAATTTATTTTGAATTACATGATCAAAATTGACTAAATGAATAGTCAAGAGCTGGTAAAACATCCTCGGTACCACTTTAAACGCTCCAACAGCATGAATAGGCCTTGCAATACGAATAAAAAGCGGGTGGCAGTTACGATTTCACAAATGGCGCTAGATGTCGCTTTTCTGAGGTTTTAAACTGGCGGCAAATTCAAAACTCTGGGGAATAGACTGATGAAAAAAATCGCCTGCAAGTTCTTTTCCCTCAGTAGTACTGGATTTTGGAATTGAGTCAGTTCGGTTCTGTTCATATTATTGTCGATTCTACTGGAAATCCTTCAACTTCAAAGATTTTTTTTCATTATTTTTAGTTGTCGTCTGCTAGTAGTCCTTGTTGTTATCAACAACATAGTTAAGACTTAGCACCTTTCTAATTGTTAGTTAAGTTGATAATGATCAGTTTCAAAATAGAGGCTAAGCCTCGGACACGCCGGTCTCTAGCTCTACACGACTAACTATATAATACTACGAGAAGAGTGGTGACAAATCCGCTTTATCCATAAAAATACTTAAAACCTTATTTCCCTGCCTGATCGTTAAACGTTGAAAAACATCTGGCAACACGTTGTTTTTGACGGTCAACTAGTCATAGCGTTATTAGTATAAAACGCTCTACTAAGTTGCCCACATATTCCGACCAATCATGAAGGAAGACACTTTTGAGCTTTTAGAATGAATGAATGAATGTTTATTGACTTTCTCAAAGAGATCTCTTTTAGAACAGGGAGGAGCAAAAGACTTTGCTCACAAGTTATAAGTATTAGTACATCATAGAAATTTTTACATAAAGAAACCAGTAAAAAATAAAATATAATGAAAATATTAAAAAGTTTTAAAGGAAAGAAAATTGTTCAAATGCGATTAGGGTTGTAACCTTAGAGAAAACCATTGCTGTAGGACTCTTTTCGACACTGCCACCGCCGCGAAGTTGATTTCGTCACCGAAACCAAGATAAACGGGCAAGGGATCGATCCCTCCCCAAGAAGGTTCGAAGCCCTCTCTAATTCAGGCAAAGGCTGGGCAATGGAGAAGAACATGCCGAATATCCTCTGCTACTTCTCCGCAATTTAGGCACATGGGATCCTCACCGAAAATCTCCGCACGTCTAGACGCAGTGGGGAGCGCCCCCTGATCTGGCTAAGAATAGTAGGTCGCTGGCCTTACCATTACAGTAGAAAGCCTCAACCTTGGGTTTATTCTTCATGCGATATAGCGAGAGACTAGGGTGTCGGGCTACTTCCAGTGACCATTTTCTACGCGAAACCGACTGTACCGACTCGTCCACTAGGGCATACCACTCCCTGACATTAACAGCGCCAGCTCGTACCGTCGCACTACCATACTCCCTATCAAGAAAACTTAGGCGAGTAACCCACTTTGTTCTATGCCACATAGCACGAAGGTAGAGGTAAACTTTCTTAACCATACGCTGGTCCGACATAAAGAGCAAACGTCTGAGGTACCGTAACTTGCTTTTTGTTTCCCTGGCCACGAAAGAAGACCAGTCCATCTCTCCAGTTATGGCAGCCGTCGCAGAAATGAAATTTCCACCCACTGCCGCCTTACCAGCCGCGTTTTGGGTCCTTTCGCCGGTCTTAATTGTATGTTCCTTGAGACAGAGGACCTCATTGCCATATGTTAGAGCCGGTACAGCTACTCCCTTCCAAAGCGTTCTAATGACCCGGTACTTATTATAAAAATGGCAACCCTTATGCTTGACCGCGCCCAATAATCTGTTTGCTTTACCACACAACTTCTTTTCATACGCAGCGAGGTAATCGGTGTCTGATAGAAATGAAATGCCCAAGTATTCTACCATCTCTGAGACGAGGATTTCATGGTCCTGCAGAGTTAATGTGGCATCCTTGGCAGGCAATTGGGTGTCTAATCTTAGCACTTAGAGATGGTGTGTATTGCAGTAAAAACAACTAGTAGGCGAGTATTTTTATCGGTCTATTGCACCCAGAGTCCGTCATAATCGAAAGATGTGACGTCATGTGAGACTGCGCAGTAGGAATTTACTTTCGTCATCGCGAAAATTTGCCCCAGAAAAGAGCCATCTAACGGTTACTAAGCGCAAATTCAAAATGTCACATAAAAATGCTTCTGTTTTACATTTCAAGGCCTAGTATTAGAGATGGCAGTGGCATGAATCACTCGAAATGAAAAGCAAGCTTTCACGACTATTGTCTGATTCAATTTTCCGAACGAAAAAACCCCTCCGTGCAGGGTTTTCGAATACCTTGGGCTAATTCAGTCACACTTTGAGGTAATTTTGGCAATTCAATTATTTTTTTAAACTTATCCTTCCTATAAAATGTATGGCATTATCACTTAGTGCGCACTTCAATTTGAGCTATGGTTCTTTAAAATAAGAGTTTTTTATTGGGAGTTGAGCCATGCTCTTTTCAATTATTTTTTAAACTCATCCTCCCTATTAAAATTGATGTCCTTTTTGTAGTCAAAAATATCTGGAAAGTTGGGTGCTGTCGATGTCTGTCTAATCCTCCCCCTTCCAATGAGAGATATTTTTCCTGGGTAATTTTGATGTAGATTTTTGAATTTAATCATCGGTTCTCCTGGTATATCGATATCAATTTGACAATTCTTGAAAAACCTCAATAGTAGACAATTTATCATTGGTGGAATAAGAAAATTGTACAATGCAACACGAAAATACTTCGCCCTTCACAAACTATATTTTTGACTATAATGACGTTCGACATAGTTCCGTGTTGACAGTATTCCGATTTTGTTATTATTAACCTCATTCCATTCGATACTAATCAAATTGGTCGAAAAGGGGTTCGCTGCTAATCCTTAAGAAGCAAAATATTTCGACTTTAAGTACGGTCGATACAATTCCTTTCGACTCTAGGTTAGTATCGTAAATAGAGAGAGCAACTCTCTATTCGAGATCAATCCATTCGATACTATTATGCGACCGCCTTTATGGAACTTATGTTAATACTCGGTCTTCCTACGTGCTCTTTTGACCATAATTCAAAATTTCACGATAAAATATTTTGGGCAAATGGAATATTGTGAAGTAGTTTTTCAAATAATTGATGTTTTATAACCATGTAATTAAACTGAAAAATTTTAATATCTGGACTTCGGCCATTCCATTTTCTTCTCTTATAGTTTACTTTCAGTCTTTGTCCACTAAGACAGTTTTTATTAATATCTGTTCCTTCAGTTTTCATTTTAATTAAGTTTGTTCAGAAGGTATTAAGTTTTAAAAATATCCACATAGCAAAAGCAAAGAAAAAGGAGAGAGTAACGGTAGGCCAATCTGACATTTATTTTTAAAGCAATGATACTTTCAAACAAAAACGATCTTTATAAGTTTGTAGCGAACAAGAAAAAGGCACTTGTGTATTTAGATGGAACTTAAAAACGTAAAGACACTTTAATTTGTAACATCTATATCATTTATTAATGAATCCAATTGAAATTGAATGATTGTAGGAGACAACTTAATTTTCATCCTTTGTTTTTATAATACTTGAACCAAAAAGACTTGAGGATGTTGAAACCGAAACATATCTAATTAGAATAGAACAGCTCTATTTCAAAGCTCTCCTTAAAAATTCGCAAAAAATGTCAGTTTTAATATATTTGGTAATAATGACTTTTGGTATTGGTGTTTAGCTCAAAAGATTCGTAAACCCAATTAGAGTCAGAGCTTCCTATCCATTTAAAAATGTAGATTGGTCTAAAAGCACGTTATATCTATTGTATCCGTCGCGAGTTCCCAAAGTTTCCCGTTATTCTGTCAAAATCGACGCTATGTATTATAGACTTACTAGTTTAGGTTTCAAAGGAAGCTATAGCATTTTATTTTCCGTCGCGAGTTCCCATTAGGGTCTCCCCTGTTATTCTGCCAAGTCGACGCTAGATGTCAATTTCAGTAAATGTTTGGTAATATTGACATACGTGTGTTTGATATGCTGCTCCAATAATTTCAGAAACTTGAGAAAGTAGTGTTTTATATTTTACATAAAAAATTAATATTATCTAAATAAACAACTATAAAAAGTAATCTACTTAAACTGAAAACAATTAATCTACTTAAACTAAAAACAATTAATCTACTTGAACTAAAAACAATTGATCTACTTAAAAACAACTAATTTACTTTAATTAAAGATACAGTTTTAGTTGTACCAGTTAGAGAAGTTAAAAGAGTTCTTATAAGTCATGATGATGTTTGGCAAGAAATATTTCTAGATAAATCAATGCTAGAATTAAGAAATGGGACCGTTATTAATTCATTAACAGATTTTACTGATGGCGAAATATTAAACAAGGAACACGTTTTTTAAAACAACGTCGAATTATATAATTTTAAGGCTTCAATTATACTTGGACGAAGTGGAGGTTTGTAATCCCTTGGGTGGCAAAAGAGGTAAAAATAAGGTTACCCTATTTTACTTTACCATAGGAAATATTAAGGCTTACCGAAGAAGAAAACTTAGTCAAATATTTTTACTTGCCGTATTTAAATACAAACACATCTCTAAAAATTGCTATGATTATTATGAAATTTTACACCAAGTTAAGAATGACTTGATAGCTCTCCAAACCGAGGGAGTTTTTATTGAGAAACACAACAGGGTCGTTCAGGGTATAATAACAACCATTTCTGCTGATATTCTTTCGGCTCATTCATTTGGTGGAATTACTCAAAACTTTACATACAACCGTATTTGTCGGGTATGCATGGCTCTTAAAGATGAAATTTCTGTTGAGTTTGATGAAAATAACTTTACGTTAAGAAACGAGCAGATTCTTAACTGTCATGTAGCGGAAGTAGAAAGTAATCAAGACAATGCTAAAATCTCGGGGTAGATAAGAGTTGCCCATTTAGCAAAATACCAAACTTCAGTGTAACAGAATCATTTCCCCCTGATATAATGCACGATTTATTTGAAGGCGTAGTACCACTTATAATGAAATTAGATAGAACAAAGTTTGTGAAGAACGGATTCTTTTCATTAGACTACCTTAATTCTAAAATTGAATCTTTTCCATTTGGCGAGCTATATCGTAAAAATAAGCCAGTTTTACTTAACAAAAGAGTCCTTCATGACAGTGGTAAAATATGTGGAAGTGCCTCGCAAAAGAAATGCTTTTTTATATTATATCACTTATTTTAGGCGATAATGTCCCAGTTGTTGATAACCATTGGAATCTTTTGTTGCTCTTGACGGAAATTATGCAAATAATTGTATCGCCAGTTATTTCAAAAGATTGGTTTTCTTACTTAAAATATATAATTTTAGACTTTTGCGAAGCACTTAAACATTTTTTTTCCTTAATTGTTCTATTCCCAAGATCCATTACTTAATACATTATCCAAGGTTAATTGAAGAATATGGTCCCCTTATACGACATTGGTGTATGCGCTATGAAGCCAAACACCAATATTTTAAAATCATTGAGGCAAAATCCCGAAATTTTAAAAATATTGCAAATGGCTTAGCTAACCATCATCAAAAGCCACTTTGTTGGTGGCAAAGTGGACCAAATGGTTTTGAAACGATTATGATGAAGGAAAATGCACAGAAATCCAAATTGAAAAATTACCAGGAAATTTAAGGGAAATAATGCACACCCAGTTTGGTGGGTTAGAAGATGAAACTGTTTAAAAAAAATTTGGTTAGGGGAAGCGTTAGATTTTCTCCAAATTATTTCTTTATTCCCGGAGTGATCGCGGGCGAAGGCATTCCAATTTTTGCTAAGGATATATATATATATTAAAAATTCAAAAGGACTGGATTATATGTGTTAGATTGTATCAAACTATAAGCTACAGTAAAAATATGGCTGCTTATTCCGTAAAGGAATTAAACACGTGGGAACTCTTATATACGAGTGTGCTATTGTCAAACGTTACTCATCTTCCGCTCCATTCTTTCAAGTCTCGGGGAGAAGAATATATTAAACTTGAACACTGGCTTTGTTTAGCCGACTAGTTTAAATTATACTTCAATATATCTAGCCGACTGCTTGTAAATATATACAATATGTATCGAATTTCTAGCATGAGCGACAAGGATTCTTTTTACAAATACAATGTAACTTGTGACGAAAATAAGAAAATAGTTGAAGTTAAATCAACCATTTCCGGAAATGATTTGGTGGAGAAAATGTCACAAATGTTTGCGAAAGACATTAAATTAGTCCAAGTGTATGACGATTCATGGAATGACTGACTGGAGCTGGACGTATCGTGAAGCATTCCTTCCGATAAATCTAAATTACGTATTATTGTGGCCTCATCAAATGCTACAAATCAAAATATAATATGGTAAGCCCTAATTTTATTTGATACTTTGATATTCTTTGCTTTTTATGTGAAATTATTCCATAAAATCACCAGTATGGATACAGGTGACAATTCCAACAAAGAAACTAGTGGTGATCAAGAGTCTGGTGCATCAAATTTGACACCAGACGAACCCGAAAACGATAAATAAAAAATTATTGACAGGGAGAGTTCTGATGGAGAACTCTTAATTAACTATTCTATTCCCAAATTCTCACCTGAAAATGAAAATATTTTGGCAGAAAGTACAGAGGCATAATGCGATCACATGTGATGTACGTAATTTGTAAAAACGTTTCAAAAAGAGTTATTGTTACAATTAATTATGTTTAGGTATCCATTTTCAGAAGAATATAAAACAGTTGCGATGAAACTTGTTATAAAATACCCGTTTTTGGGGCGATAAATTTTCAAAGCACTTAAAATGTGTAAGATCATTATTTTATTCAGTATGTGTATTGATATGGGTTTTTGACACACTCTGTATAACCTACATTATTGTAACATTATAATCATTACATATTATACAAACGTTTCACTAAACCCTTCAGTAGTTACCTCATAATCACTTCAACCCATGATCTACTTAAATATGTTTATAAAAATATAAGGTTTCTAAATGAAATTCAATTTAGGCGAGTTGGGTAGTTTCTCTGAGGCAAAAGTTCAAGCATGAACGTATGCCTTTAACCTGCGAGAAAAAGGTCATGGAAATGAAGAAAAAATTTAGAGCTGGTAGATCAACTGGCAGGAAAAAATCTGACGATGAGAAAATGCTACAGAAAGTCACCAAGCAAAGGGAAACACTGGTAGTATAAATTTTAATGAAGATACTAATTAATATTGGAAAATATAAAAATATTATTCCGTATGTGTGTGTAATTTTAGGTCTCCTTTTACTGTGGGGAAGATTCACACAGTATCAACTCTCACATTGAAATATTGAACAAGGAGTTAGAAAAAACTAAGCCAGATCAGAATATTATAAATGAATACATGAACAAAGCGTTCAGCTTCAGGCAAAACTTTGCCTTTGAACACGATATTCCAATCGTTCTTGAAAAGTTTCCAGCGCTTAAGAAGGTGTAACCGTAGCGCCCGCAGCTCCCTTCGCGTCGTCTGCTTTAGAGGATTTTGAAGAAATTTATAATTTGTTTGTACTTTTCCACAAAAGTGGCGCCTTAAGCGCCACTGTTATCATTCTAAGAAACTATTTCGGCGGGCATAAAAACCCCCGCCTCAGCCTGTAACGGGGTAGTTCATTTTGTACTCGCGCTCCAGTCGAGACGCGTTTTGTTTTTGTTCAGAATAAATACTATAGCTATTCACACTGCTTTGTCTTCTACAATGGATTACCTGGTAAATATTGCTAGTCATTTACAATAAGTCCTTTAAACGGTCACCTGGGAACTTAGTTTTTCTAGTTTTAATTCTTTGTGACCCATGAAAATTGGCCCCCTTTCCTACATTTAAAATTTACGGTTACATAAAGTGGCGAGTTTGCCAGGACTCGTTAAGACTGACATTACAAATTGTACTTAAACGCGTACTTGTGAACAATACTTGTGCCTTTGCTGGAACTAACTGTCGTGTCATGAATCCCGCCGACCCGCATGCTTTAATCGCCGCGATTAACGCGCAGTTACCGGGATCTTATACCCCGCTTCAAGCCTCGGTACTAGTCCTACGCATGGACAAGGACAAGCAGCACGAGGAATCCCACCTCCGCCGCCGCCACCACCGCAAGGTGCAGTGACAAATATGTGGCTACAAACTATTCAAACCCAAGCTACTACGTTAGCGAATGTAGGAACTAGACCAGCAGCCAAAAATAGGCCAAAACCACCCCCTCACTTATTATTTAGTGGTGTTGAAGGTGAAAGCGCACCGGAATTCCTTCGGACTTTGACGGAATTTGCGGAATATCATAGATGACAAGAAATGACATTATCGTGCTTCTACCCCAAATATTAAGGGGTCGTGCATTAATCTGGTTTAGAAACACGAATAGGCCTAATCAAGCACTAACGTGGCCAGTGAGATAGAATATATCTATGAATCCTAGAGTCACAACGTGAGATCTCGAGATCGACGTTTCGCAATACACCTTTTGTCGAGCATGAATCTTTATCAAATACGGGTGGCGCCACCCTAAGAACTTTTTTATTACCGTCCGAGGGGCTGCTATCTCTCTCTAGAAGATGTAGACCTGATTTCAGATTCATGAATTCTTTCATTTTCAACCCTATGAATTCATGATTCTCTACTGAATACAGAATTCCTAGAAAGAATTCAAGAAATTCATCAATGTGTTAGATGACTTCACGCAACTAAAAAATGAATTTATAGATTTTTTAGTGAATTCACGGAATTCGAGTATGAATTCGTAAATGTTTAAATGAATTCAGGTAATTTGCTGAATTCATCAATGCTTTAGATGAATTCACTAAATTAAAAAGAGATCTCTCTGAATTCATCTGCGATTTCGTAAATTTTGAAGCGAATTCACAGAATTCATCAGTTAATTTGCTAATTTTGAAGTGAATTCACGGAATTCAACGAATTCCTCTGTGACATTCCAGTATTCAAATGTATTAAGTGAATTTTCGGTAAATAATTTAGCGATGGACTAGTCACCTTACGAGTCTCTGTATACCGATTACGAGCAAAGGCATTAGAAATGAAATGTGTGTACACGGCTGTACCTTTGAGTGTTCTAAAAGGCTTACACGTAAAAGTGAAATCCCTGCCCTTTGCAGTGGTTAATTAAATGATAAGACTTTACTAGTCATTGGTGTACTGGGACTTCTAAAGCGACTTGTCCCTCGATAAGTTATTGAACACGTCTTCTACTGTAAGGTCTGGTTAGTAAAACAAACATATTTTTATGAGGAAGGGCTCCCGTTAGAACTTGTTTGCGACAGTCTAAAAAGTCAAGAGTGGTAACCATGGTACCAGGAAGGATTTTTTTTTTGGTTTTTGCTACTTGTTCACTTATATGCTTAGCAATAAATGCTATATTTTTCAAGACCCTTGAACAATAAATGTTATGTTTATTAAGGTCCTTTTCTAATATATTGATTTTATTACAGGTCAGCTTAGGTTAGCTTAGCTTCGGCCCGGTTCGGTTACAATAGAGACTTGGTAGAAAACTTGTGATTTGACATTCGCAGTGTCATTATTTATATTGGAAAATGCGTTCATAGACTTAAGCATTAGAACAATGGTGTTTAAAAAACCTAAAGACAAAATCTTTAATTCCGTTTGTTAAAATGGCATTAAAAATATATCGTTAAATAGCACTAAAATTTTAAGATCATAAAAATTCTACATTTTGGCTATATTCTGTTCAACGGGATTCGGTTGAATGGGACATACGGTATAATGGGATTCGGCCCAATGGGCCAGGAGCTGCTGTTCCACCAAGTAAACTTTATTGTGTAAACGCAATTTTATTTCAAAACTGTATTTATCACATATTTAAAAAAAACGTAGAAAAATCATGATTAGGAAACTAACTGAAAAAGGTTGGATGAAAGTATCATATGACCTATAAGACACACAGCAACAAGGTATAATACTAAATTGAAAGAATGTGCATTAAAATAAGTTATATCCCTTAATACTAACCTGTTTGGTAAATGAAGACCGAAAAAAATTAAAAATCGCGTCCAACAAATAAGACCAACATTTAAAAAATGACGAACGGCTGGGCATCCCCCAAGGGTTTTCGAGACATCTGCCCCTCTGCACGTTTACAAATATTAGAAAATTAGGTCTTCCAAAAGCAGGTTCGAGTATTTATCGAGCCTTGATTTGATACTCTAAACTTTTTCGAGTCTCAGAAAATATCTTATCGAGTATCGAGTCGAGTACTCCAGTCTTATCGAGTACTCGCAGAGCACTAAATAAAACACGCCGAAACACGCGCCTCGTTAAAATATCAGGTCATTTGGATCAATAGAACCAAGGATCTGACCAAAAAATCTACCTCCTCCCTTAGAAATTTGATTTAATTTTCGGTTCCTTTAATTTTTTTTCAAAAGTCGCGCTTATACTTGTTAATCGAATCTTTGAACGGACTTCTATAGCGTGAGCAGCTAGCGGCGTCGAGTGCGTGATCGAGTGAGCTATTGTCAAATCAAATACACCGAACAATATTTTTAATGAATTAAAATGGGCCCAGTGGTATACCGTTTAAAAAATGTCTCATCGAAAAGATGAATACACGAAAAAAAAATAATGAATACCAAAGAATTCATTGCGGAATTGAGTGAATTCTTGTGCATTCGTATTGAATTTGAGCTCATTTTTCTAAATTCAAATGAATTCGTGCTAGTTGTCGGGAATACAATTGCATTCATGCTAATTGTCGGGAATACAATTGCATTCATGCTAATTGTCGGGAATACAATTGCATTCATGCTAATTGTCGGGAATACAATTGCATTCATGCTAATTTTTGGGAATACAATTGAATTCATTAAAACTTCTGGGAATACTCTGGAATTCATAAGAATTCACAAAATTACTTCGGAGAATTCAGTAAATTTGCCAAAGATTTTTGTGAATTCATAAAGTTTGATCAGGAATTTTGCATGAATTCATGAAATTTCTTGGGAATTCAATTGAATTCAAAGGGCAATTCTTGATTCGTTGGAATTCACTTGAATACATGAAATATTTTGTGGAATTCAGAAGTTTGTTTTTGGAATTCACATGGAATTCAGCCCGTGATGTACACCGAATTCGCGAGTTAGAAGCCCCTCGTTACGGTCTGCTGCTATAATCTGTGTAAAAAGCTGTCAAGATAGTTTTTTAAACGTGTTAAATAAAATACGCGAGTTAAATAATAAAAACTCTAGTCCTTTTTAATCTGATAAATAGATGAAATAAAAATCATAAAGATATTTCTGAATGCAAATAAGCAAGTAAAAGTTGTGATTAGTACCGCTAGAGGCTCTCAGGTGGCACTGTCATGTTTTGATAAACTTGCTTGATAAAAACGAAGTGTTTCGTGGTAAGCCGATTTGAATTGTAACTCTATCTATCTCATTGAACGTGGCGTACATGCAAAGGCGCGTTTAGAGATTATTTCTTTTCTGTAAGAGCGGAGGAATCTCTTCGCCTACAAAAAGCGCAGTTTAAACAACCTGCCAGTGTATCTTTAGACGCGTATATCGCTAATATTACCGCAATGAATCAGAACCTACGCGTTCCGTACACTGACTCTGAACTTGTTGGTATTTCCAAGAAAAATATCCTCCCCGAAATACGCAACCACGTATTTAACGACAACATAAGGACAATGCGCAGTTTTATAGAGAAAGGCCGCGTAACAGAAGAAATTTTACGAACGAGCCCTTCTAGCTCATTGTATCCTAGAGAAAGTTCAAAGTCTACGCCGCGCGAATCGGGTGGGAGAAGAAATTCTCCCACAGCTGCGGTTTTGACTAAACCACCTGCGGGGGGGGGGGGGTTCGGCATCAAAGGTTGCAACATCTAAAGCAAGAAATACCAATAGACCAAAGACTCCAACACAGGTTAAGCCCAAACAAAATGATTTAAGTGAAATAGAATGCTATAAGTGCGGACTCTTAGGGCATTATGCCACAACCTGTCCGAACAAACAAGAAGTCGCGCATCAGCAGGCTTTGGAAAACGCGATAGCGGAAAGGCCAAAAGTGGATTGCGAAGAAAGTAAAGCCCCTTATGGAGTTAGGTTCTATGAATGTATGTCGCTCTGAGGTTGATCCTCCCGTGGCAATAGAAGCCATGTATTCGCATAGGGTTGAAAGCCAAAATACTAATTCGCAAGACCGCAAAGGACTAGAGTGATTCTACGGACGGTAGCGGGTTGGGCTTGGGGAAGTTATGGTGACAAGTTCAAGAAATGACGATTGGGCATTGAGAGAAGGATCATTTAATTCAGAGTTCACGAAGACTGGTAACTAACTGATAATTTTTCTCCCTGTAGATACTGTATTCTTTCAGGTTATAAATTTAAATTTTCAATGGGAGTTAAAACACTATTATTCATGATTCGCTAAGGCAGGTTATTAATTCCTAATTACTTTTCTTGGGATAAGTCTATACTTTCAGGTTAAATTCAAATCTTCTCTGGATATTGGAACGATATCATACACGATAAAAACCAGGTTTTCAATGGAAAGGACCTATCATATGGAAGTATATTATTGTCAGTTCGAAAATTTATCTGTTACCGGAAAAGAGAATTCTTTATATCTAGTTGCTAATAATATATTATAGCAGTTTATCAAATCATAGTATAGCAGTTTTAGTTCCAAAGTTCTTCGCGTTCAATTGTAACAGTTTATTTATTTAATTGTTAATATGGCTTTTCACCATCATGAACTACCTTTATGGCTCTCATCAACTACATGCAAATATTGAAGTCCATTCTCTCTCAACGAGAACCGCAACTCAGGCGGCCCGACAGAGAAGCACCTTTTTTTAAACAAACAGTGCTGGTACCTCTATGGAACAAGATTTTACCCCAAAATGTGCGCTTCAAAACCTGGACGCCAAAGAGTAGCCATAAATCACGTTTGACAATTTTTAAGTTGTAATTGCTTCGGCGTGTGTGTTCAAGCCCATGATATAACACAGGTTCCAAATCCCAGGTATTTCCATTTTGTAAAAGCAATTTTAAATCCAGGATTTTTCCAAATCCAAACACTAGTTTTAATTGCATTTACTTGCAAAACAAAACTATTGATATCACTATATCTCAAATATGTCCACCCCAAATTGGTTTCAAATGCTAGTTGTTTCAAACCCTACCCTACAATATAATTTTCAACTTCCAAGTGTTAGTCCCAAAAAAGTTTCAAGACCCTGATGTTTCCATTTTACCGTGAGATGGTATAACGAGCTGGACCAAAACATGCCCGATAATGAACATTTCAAATTCCAAGCGTGCTAAAATGAACATTTAAAATTACTTAAGTCCAGCTAACAGCGCTCTCGGGTGAGAGAATTCGGCAACTTCAATTGCCAAACGAAACATAAAAATAGGCTCCTTGATTAACGTAGGCAACGTATAAATTAACAGATTAGGTAAAGTGAAGTCAAAAGACAGTTGGGACTGTAAGACATTGAGTTGATTGGATTTAATAAACCGTTCGAATTTCGCTATAGCAAAATTGGGTGACTAGTTACTAATGAGAGTGATTCTTTGAAGTTACGAACGATGGCATGGCTGCAGCTTGAGCTAGGTATACGTTACTCTCTTTACACATGTGTCTATCAGAGAAGGGTGTATTTAGCCATAGTACCTAGTGTAGGCTATGAGCCTCACTTGAAAAGAGGTTTCGCATAGATTTTGGTTTGAAAGTTTGTTCACAACTTAATTTTTCCACGAATCGTAATTAGGCTTAACGAAAAAAACGCGGAATGGACAGCTAGCAGACAGCCACTATTTTCTTGGGGTAGCCTTATAAAAAGCCATCTATCGGAGACAAATTAAAGTGGTGGCAAATAAGTCACGCGGGAAATGGTCCGAAACTATATTAGGCTTAATATTTTTTCAAACTTGCACTACTTCGAATAAATGTTTTTCTAACAAAACTTTTTATTCGGTTAACATTCAATTGAATAAATGTTATAAAAGTATTTCCTATTGATTTCTTGTTTTAAATCTAAAAATAGTTAAAAACTACGCTTTCAAACATTGTCGAAACACTTCAGGTTAAGTTACCATGCGCATACCAATGGTGAATTAAGTTAACAAGCTACTACAAAAAGTTGATAAAAAATGTTTCGTAAGTTGTCACAAAATGATTAAAGTAGGTCGTAGGTTCTCTTAAAGCGACGCCCGGTCAGGCGCTGTCAAAGGCTTAGTAATGCAGACAAAATAGTGAGATAAAAGTCCTGCGAAATTAACCGTGTGTAGTGAATTCTCGCTTGTCGTTCTCTAACATATCGCCTTAACAAAAATGTTTTCGTTTTTTTTTTGTTCAACAAATAATTCGCAATAAATGTTTTCATTTATTTTACTTTTCGTTATAGGGCAATGAACAACCTGACACTAAAACGTGCTATTGCGTCGGAACTATGTTTCGTCGCCAATTCCAATCTGCGATTGTTGAAAAATAAATTAGCCAAAATGAATAGATCAATCTTCTAGTACGAAGAAGAATGGTAAGAAGTCATTTTTAATAGGGAGCTAACAGTTCTGAGCCTAAAACGTCACACGTTTCTATTTCTTACTGGAGTTTCATCCCCCTAACGGTTGAAACAGTATTCTACTCGCAAAAATGCGAACATGAGGGGGGCTGCGTGACGTCAGACTATCTCTTCCCCTTAGCCAGTTGTTAGCTCCCTATATTTTATTTCTTTGTAGTTCTTCAAGTAAAAGGTCTGCCCTCAGCGAAACTAAACGCCAGTTTGTAATGAAAACTGTTAAATCTAAGAACCAAAGGGGATAGCGAAATTATCTTAGCTCCCCCGTTTCTTAGCTTTAACTGCGCGTGTGCTTCAGGTAATTTGTGACTTTAGCATCTTAGGGTTTAGAGCCGGTTCTAGGATCGATAGTGCATCATTTTGTGCTAGTCGAGTACCTTTCTCGCGGCTTAGCCCATTACCATTGCTTTTGGGCTGAGGAAGCTCCCGTGATTGGCATCTCTTCGGCAATAGCTATTTTGGAGTACGTGCAAAAAATTTCACGTGTTCAATCCCAAAAGCTGCTGAAAGTCCAGAACTTTGCCGGCTAGTAAAAAAATTTCATACCCATAAATTTTGCAGCAGTTGCTATCGAAAGGCTAAGAAAGGAAATAAGGAGATGAAAGTGTGTCGCTACGGTTTTCCTCAAAACTTAACAAACTTTGCGACTTTGAACTCGGTTAAATAAGTTACGCGCCATCGTGAAATGAAACGAGGCCAAAAACGTCTGTACGATTTGCCCAGAGATGAAAACGAAGTTTTTATCAATGACTACAATCCGGCATTATTTTGGCTTTGAAAGACAATATGGATTTGCAGTTTGTGGCCGATTCTTCGGAACAAGTGACGATTTACGTCACGTCGTACGTGACAAAGGGAGATCGGGCTGAAATGGATCATTGCTTCGCAGAGTTGTCACAAAAAAGCTTGTCTAAAAAACTGCTCGCTTATGGACTGAAATCTTTCACAAATAATTCGGTCGGAATTTACGAAGCTTTGGACATGATGTTGGTCAGAAAATGTTTCAAAAGTCTCACAGCACCAGGTTTATTAAAACTAACGTGAAAGAAAACCGATGCAGAGTTTTGGCACGCTTGAGGAAAGCGAAGACATTTGCCAAAATGGGTTTGTGGACGACAAGTATCCCAACAAAGCCGATAGCTTGGAAGATTTAAGCTTGCTTGAGTTCGGGCGGTTTTACGATTGCGTCAAGTACTCGGAGGGAGCGAAAATATCTGAAAATGTACTAGAGTTGAAAAATAGCCTCGATTTGATGAGAAAGAGGATTAAGCAATACATAATAAAACATTACGTCCACTACCCAATAGAGGTCCCCAGAAAAGTACTGAGTTATTGGGCGAGTTTTTGCAAGCTTCGCTAAAGCTTTTGAAAGCTCATTATCAACGCTAAAACCCATGAGAGAAACTCTCAGTATCCAAAGAAGATCAAACGAAACGCAAAGCCTCCGAAAACGCTATATAGATTTCCACGATTTCGGATACAGAAAGCTATGACGATGAAATTGCTCTTCAAGGGGAAGAAATCGTCCTTGAAACAGAAAATGCTCTTCAAGGGAAAGAAATCGTCCTTGAAACAGAAAATGCTCTTCAAGGGAAAGAAATCATCCTTGAAACAGAAAATGCAATGCACGATCTCGAAGCCGCTATGGAAATTGATTTCGAGGGCATGGCACTAGACCAAGTTGCGTTACTCAACACTGATCAAAGTCATGGATCACTTCACCCAAGAGGGAATGCAAAGTAAAAATTTCTGCCACTTTGTGTCTGGTCCGGGTGGCACTGGAAAGTCCTTTCTTGTTGCTACTATTGCCAATGCCATTAGACGCCACTTTAAAAATGCCGGTAGCGTCGCGATCGCCGCACCCACCGGCTTGGCAGCAATAAATGTCAACGGCGTAATGTTGCATAGATCATGGGCGTACCGCGGAATACCATTACCGCAATTCCGAAAATATTTCCATTATGAAACAAACTCTGGGAAATTTGAAACTATTGATTGTCGATGAGATTTCTATGGTGTCTTCGGTACTACTAACTTACGTTCATTTGAGGTTAAAAGAATTTTTTGAAATGAACAACCCTTTCGGTGGTGTGGTTTGCGTTCTTGTTTTTTGAGATTTCTCCCAATTACACGGTAATCCCGCTTTTTTAAAAGTCACTTCCCTGGAAGCGAGACTAAGATATAATTAATAGAAAATGCCTTTGTACACAAAGACGCGAAAAAGTAAGAGATAAGTGTAGAAAATTAATTGTTTGAAGTAACAGATATTCAAATTTTCATTTTTGAAGACGTGATTATAAAACATCAATTATTTGAAAAAATTTCTTATCTTAGTTTTTTTCACCAAAATTCCTTAAGTAATATATTTTATCCTTAAACATGTGCATCATTTTAAAAATAGAAAACATATGCTTAACGTGTTCGTTTATTTTAAAGTTTTCAAGGTTTCAAAAATTGACGTGTTGTATATCTCTCAAAAGATCACGATCAAGCTACAGATCCTTTTGACTCTAATAACTACATCACAGTCAAAGGGCAATGTAATTTTCGGTTCGCAATATTTTCAATTTTAAAATATAGAAATAAATACTTGTAGCTCTATTTTTCAGATATCCGAGTATTTGCACTTCCTCGAAGCAAATGTTCCTCGAAAATAAACAGTAGTATCAAGGTAGTTTCTCTGAAATTTTTGTGAAAAAAACTAAGATAAGAAATTTTTTCAAATAATTGATGTTTTACAATCACATCTTCAAAAATGAAAATTTGAATATCTGTTACTTCAAACAATTAATTTTCTACACTTATCTCTTACTTTTTCGCGTCTTTGTGTACAAAGACAGTTTTTATAAATATGAATGAATGAATGAAAGGAGGATTTATTGTGCATAAAAATAACTACAGAGAGTTAACTAGAATATCTGTCACTTCAGTCTTAATATGAATTAAAACTGTTTAGAAACTAGTATTTTTTAAAACGTATACTGAAAAGCAGGTGCTCCATTTAAGTCTTGTGGTTTTGCGCTTTTATTAGTTACCTAACCATCTATTATAGAAGTATTAATCTTGATTGCTTCAACGCCCAGTCCAACTCAAATTGCCTTCCCGTCGTTTTCACGTGAAAAGGACAGTAGATGGAATAATACAAATAGATTCCGAAGACTTAGGCTAAAAAACTATTACGCAGACCTGAGTACAAAAACAATCTATACACCTGTGCACAAACATATTCCATAGACCTTCGCTGGGTGACCACATTTCCTAAATTTTATAATTTTTCCTATTTTCGGATGTCTTTCTATTAGTTCCTATAATTTCGATAATTTTCCAATATTTTCCTATTTTTTGAAATTGTAGATATTTTGTGCGCTCTCACTTTTGGTTTTATTATATATCACCAAAGCTATGGAAGCCTCTATAAATATTTGTCACGGAAGTCTGTGATGTTTTAAAGTTATAGCATATGTTCCTAAGACTACGTTCCATAAGTATGACATTTCCTATATTTCGAAATGCTAGAGACTTAATGAGAGCTAGTTCGAGAACGACGCGAGAATTGACTACACGCGATTTTCTACTCCATCTTCCTATTTAGTCTGTACTAAGCCTTTGACTGGGCCTTATCAGGCGTCGCTTTACGAGAATCTTTGACGTTTCATTTACGTCACTTCGAGACAAGCTCTCAGTTTCCAGTGACAAATTTATGTAACATATCTTACGAACTTAATGTTATAATTAAACCAAAGCTCTTTGTAAATCTTGTTTTATTACTTTCAAAGCATTTGCAACCTATATTTTGTTATTTTTTCAAGAGTAGTTCTCTTGTCTTTTCCTGTTTTTTTAATTATACATCTATAATTCTATATCTATATAAATCAAAGTCCTGACTGACTGATAATCATCGCCCAGCCCAAAGCGCTGGCCCCAGAAGGCTGAAAATTTGGAGGAACGTTACTCGTAAGTAGTAGGCGCGTACTAAGAAAGATTTTTCCAATCCGCCGCCATCTTAATAAATGGCGCCCAGAAATGTAACAAATCTTCTCTTTGTAAGAAAGTCCGCGAGTTTCAACCGATTTCACAAATATTTAGTACACTGGATTCCTTTAAATTATAGACGGCTGAATGGTCTTTCGGGATCGATTTGTTGCCATCATTTTAAATGGCGGCCAACCTTCTATATTGAATAATGTCCGCGTGTAAAGTAATAAAAAGTGTCCCGATGAGCTGATGGGCGACGCCGAGTGCCTTCGCTCCTAGGATGCTACAAAAATATTAGTCGAATCAGTAAAATGTACCCATACTTGATGGAAGTTCTTACTACACTCAAGTCGATGCAGAAGCGGTACTTCTTTTTTCCTGTTTCGGATCCGTCGTCTTGTTCCAGGATTACGACTGGTGAAGCCCATGGTGACGTGGATGGTTTGATGATGCCATCTTTTAGCATATCGCAGATATTTTGTTCGATGATTTTCTTCTTTTCGTCGCTAACTCGGTATGCTCTTTTATGTATAGGCTTAGAGTTACCTGTGTGTATTTCATGGACGACCAGACTGGTTCTTCCTAACTTGTCGCTGAACAGTTCAGGAAATCTGAGAAGGAGTTCCTTCAACTCTCTCTTCTGCTTGTACGAGAGAGAGGTTGAATCCACTGCTTCGTTGACGTTATTTACCATTTGAGGTGAGGGGGGCAATTTATCCTCCGACACCTCTAATAGTTTAAGTGTTAGTCCATTTATTGAGCATGTTAAAGTACCAAAATCGATAATGGTATTCCAATCTTCTAGGAAATCTTGGCCTAATATTGCGTCACATAGGAGTGAAGGGACAATATGAAACTCTTGACTAAAATTCCTAATGATGTCTTGTTCGAATTTTACTTCAAAGTCTAATACTGTTGATCCTTTGCATTCTGATCTTTCTGTCTTAGGCTCTAGTTTATTTTCTCCCCTAAATCTTTGTATGATTGTATACCAAAATCCCCCCAGCCAAAATCCCCCCGGCCAAAATCCCCCCATTTAACCCAATGCGACAAAATCCCCCCAATGTAGGACAAAATCCCCCCAAATCATTATAACAAGACAAAATCCCCCCAAATCATTATAACAAGACAAAATCCCCCAACGAAAATCCTCTGAGAAATATATAACAGAAGTTTCAAATATAAGTAGTTTGTTTTATTTCACATTTCACATTTTTGGCGACACAGCTTGTGGTGTCGCATTCGACCGAACGTAGCCAAAAGGTGCGATTTTATTATAGTCCCATTGGACCGAAATTCTATTGAACTGGAAGAAGACATACTGTATGGTTTTACATTAAATATATTTTTAATTAATAGGAAAATCTTTTGGAAAAGGTGGCAGCTAATTAATAGGAGAATATTTTAGAAAAGGTGGTAGCTAATTAAAAGGAGAATATTTTGGAAAAGGTGGTAGCTAATTAAAAGGAGAATATTTTGGAAAATGTGGCAGCTAATTAGTAGGAGAATGTTTTGGAAAAGGTTGCAGCTAATTAATAGCAGAATGTTTTGGAAAAGGTGGTAGCTAATTAAAAGGAGAATGTTTTGGAAAAGGTGGTAGCTAATTAAAAGGAGAATATTTTGGAAAAGGTTGCAGCTAATTAATAGGAGAATATTTTAGAAAAGGTTGCAGCTATTTAATAGGAGAATATTTTGGAAAAGGTTGCAGCTAATTAATAGGAGAATGGTTTGGAAAAGGTGGTAGCTAATTAAAAGGAGAATGTTTTGGAAAATGAGGTAGCTAATTAAAAGGAGAATATTTTGGAAAAGGTGGTAGCTAATTAAAAGGAGAATATTTTGGAAAAGGTTGCAGCTAATTAATAGGAGAATATTTTAGAAAAGGTGGCAGCTAATTAATAGAAAAATCTTTTGGAAAAGGTGGCAGCTAATTGATAGGAGAATGTTTTGGAAAAGGTGGTAGCTAATTAAAAGGAGAATGTTTTGGAAAAGGTGGTAGCTAATTAAAAGGAGAATGTTTTGGAAAAGGTGGTAGCTAATTAAAAGGAGAATATTTTGGAAAAGGTTGCAGCTAATTAATAGGAGAATATTTTAGAAAAGGTGGCAGCTAATTAATAGAAAAATCTTTTGGAAAAGGTGGCAGCTAATTGATAGGAGAATGTTTTGGAAAAGGTGGTAGCTAATTAAAAGGAGAATGTTTTGGAAAAGGTGGTAGCTAATTAAAAGGAGAATATTTTGGTAAATGTGGCAGCTAATTAATAGGAGAATGTTTTGGAAAAGGTTGCAGCTAATTAGTAGGAGAATATTTTGGAAAAGGTTGCAGCTAATTAATAGGAGAATGGTTTGGAAAAGGTGGTAGCTAATTAAAAGGAGAATATTTTGGAAAAGGTGGTAGCTAATTAAAAGGAGCATATTTTGGAAAAAGGTGTCAACGAATTATTTGAACCTAACCTAACGTAACCTAACCTAACCTAACGTAACCTAACCTAACGTAACCTAAGCTAACCTAACGTAACCTAACCTAACGTAACCTAAGCTAACCTAACCTAACCGTTAAACATGATTTGGGGGGATTTTGTTCATTAAATATGATTTGGGGGGATTTTGTCCATCAAGTAGGAGTTTTGGGGGGATTTTGTCCGGGGGGATTTTGGGTCACACCCATCTTTGTATGGCCCTCCATTGGTCTAGGCTTATCATGGATACTTCAGCACCATTATCGATTCTTGTATGTAGGATTGTGTGTTCAAATTTTATTTTTATTAAATGAGGGTTCCTCTTTGGGAGTCCTCGTCTTTGAATTGTGGCCAAATGAAGTGGTGTGGTCACAATTCGGTCTTCTTCAGGGACTACTGAGTTGCGGGAGGGAAACGTCCTCTGGTATTCCCCCCCCCCCGAGTTGGCGTTTCCCGGAAACTGACCTCGATTTCTTTCCATTCTGGCGGATGGGCACTCGGTTGCGTAGTGACCCAAGCCACCGCAGTTGAAGCAGGTTATTTGTCGGGCGCCCTGGTTGACTACCGGAGAAATTTGTCTTTCCTGGGTCTGGTCCTGTTGACGTCTTGGAACTGGAGGAAGGGCTAGCTGCCGAGGTTCTCGTTCCCTGGTTTCACTAGTTTGATTTCTTGATTCGAAGATTAGAGTTCGGCGAGGATATTCGTCTCGTTGTAGATTTGGTCGTCTTTGTTGATTTCTTGACTCAAGGTGGGATTGCCTTGATTGGGGGTTGGGTCTCGGAAAAGGAACTCTATAATTTGGAGCTGGGTAGCTTTGAGGGACATATTGGACAGGGAAAGGATTTTGGGATCCTTCCGGAAGAGGGAGGGTTGTGTTCCCATGAGGAATGAACCGCTCAAAGTTTGTGTCCGTGTTGGTGTAATATGTTCCCATATGCGGAATGTACCCGGATGGAGTCGTTACTGGGGTATAAACCGTTGTTGGGGGAGCTACCTGCTGTATAACTGGCTGTGGAGGCACGAATTGGGGTTGGGGTATCACTTGTGACTGTGAGACTACCTGAGGTTGTATCTGATATACTGGTTGTTCTCTAATTATTATTGGTTCCTGATATGTTTTAACTTGAGTCTCAGGGTTTTGTTGAGCTTTTTCCTCATTAGGATTTGCCTTACTTGGGGTTTGACTAGATTTGGGTTTATTTAAGCCTAAGGTTTGTTCGATTTTTAAACAAGCATCATGTAAATCCGCGGTAGTGTACAGGGGGATAAACCAAAGGAGCCCTTTTAATTCATTTCTTAAATTTCGCTTTATCATTACAAGTAACTCATTATCCGGTATTGGGGGATGTAGATTTTGGTTTACCGTTGCGAAATAACCGAAAACTCGTCTACTGACTCATTTGGTTTCTGTAGCCTATTATTTAGATCTATTCTAACCTTAGCTTCCTCAACCTCAATTTTATAGTGTCGTTTCAGTCTCCCTTTAAATTCGGGCCATCCCATTCCTTGAGGGAGGGATCGAAACCAATATAGGGCATTTTCTCGTAAGAGGAGGGGCATAACATGCATTCTATCGTCCTCTGATTTTATGGAATGTCGCGTATTCTTCAAACTGTCTAAGAAACTCCGGTACGCTTTCGTTTTGCCTGCCGTAAAAAGCTAGTCTTTCCGGGGGATCTAAACCTTTTACGCCGCCTTGGCTAGCGATGGCCATATTTGAGAAGGACTGTAAAATTGAGGCTAAAAATGCTGCCTGTTGCGCACCTCCACTACTTGGATTATTTTTTTGGGGTTGAGGGTTTGACATTCCTGGGGGCTGACTATAGCTTTGAGCAGGAGGGGGTTGTAATATTCCTTGGGGGATATTAGGTACCTGTCTAGTGGGCCTCTGTGTCTGTCCGACAGATACTGGATTAGCAATGTTTTGCCTAGTAGGGGCATTTGTGTATGTTACCGAGCTACTATGTGGTATGGTTCCACACGGAGGGGTATTAGGAACTGTGCTTGGTAGAGTAGACATTATCGGGTTATAAACTTGACTAATTGGGGCCCAATATTCAAAAATCTCTTCGCCCTAGTATATGAACTATCTTGAACTGTTTCGACCCTAGGGTTTGGTTGACTAGTTTGTGGGGGTTCAGTTAAATTAATCAAATCAGGGGTACTCCCTCCATATCTAGATTTGATTCTAATGGTCCCCTGGGGTTGTCTATTTGTCTTGCGCGATTGAATAAGGCTAGGTTTCTAGCGCGTTTATTCGATTCGTCCTCAGTTGACTTGGGAATTGTTTCGTTATGCGAGGGATTTTCTATCCTTTCTTCTTGAGTATTTAAAAATCTACTTAAATCATAATTACTATCCCATAAGGGTTCATCATTTGGGCTAGATGCGTATGCCATATTCGTTTCGGTTAACCGAGAGGGACGTAAAATATTTCCGAACACGCGGTTAGGTTTAGTTTCCGGCCACGTGTATCCCGAATTTTCCGATCCACGGGAGGAAACCGAAGAAATATCCGAATCCTTGCGTTCGCGATATAATTTTTGCTTTCGGCACGATTCGGGATGACTCATTAAAATTTTCAAAAATAATTAAATTCGAAAAATTGTTTTATTCTAAAAATAAATAATACTAATCTAAATAAATACTATGATAATTAATTTCGATGATTGAAATCGATCTAAAATAAAATGTGGAAGCACGCCTTCGAATGTTCGAGAAGGAATGTTCCAAGATGGCGGCTATCTGACTCAAACTAGAACTAATCTGTAACTAATACGCGAATCGGGCCCGACCACCCCGTCGACGAAGAAAAGCGACGGGACGGGAAAACAATAACCGAGGGTTCAAAGAGACGGGCACGGCACCATTTGCAGCGGACTGCCCCTGGGAAAATTAAACTGGCCGGTCGTGAAGAGGGGAATTCCGTCACAGGACGTTAGATAGCCCTGATTTAATTAAGGGGGACCTTGTGACAACGTTAAGTCTTAAAAACGGGGGTTCTAAGATAGGCCTAATTTAATAACTTCCTCCCGTTGGAATCTAATAAAAGAAATTATTCACACCTTCGGCTCATGTTGAGAATCAAAAACGACTTTAATACTTGTTAAATTTTACAAAAAAGAAAACTTCGCGAAAGTTTCCCGCGGGACGACGGCGCGAGAACAAAACTATCGCGGGACGAGCGAGATGGCTTCCGAAGGCTTGAAGAACAGGAACGAGAGAGAGAGAGCCGTTGGTCTTACACGCGCATATATACAAAATCATAAGGGGGTAGAGAGAAGGAAGAAGGAGGTGACGTAGACGACGAAAGGAGCGGACATATTCCGAGGAATATGTCTGTCCCTTTTGTCGTCTGCAACGATTTCTGGACGAAACCGTTGCAATATTTAAACACAGGTAAAGGAATCATTTGAAGACACCAAGAGCATCAATACGCATATTAAACAAATGAAGGACGAGCTAAAGAAAGTTAAAGTTGATCAGCGCCTGATAAATTCAAAAATGTCAAGGACGTTTCACGTCAGAGCGTCGAAAATCCAACATGGTGCTTCAGTGTTGCAAATCACCGAAGAATATCCAGCTCTGTGCGACATCAGACAAGTACGTAAACATAATTCAAAACTATCATGAGTGAGAAAGCGACATTAAAATTTACATCGTCAACTCGATAAGGTTTTTCGGAAAAACTAGAATACATATGTGCGACTCTTAAAACTTTACAAAAAATTTTAAGTCAATGTGTGTTTTCAGTTTCTGTCAGAATTTCGAAGAATAAAGAGAATTGATGTGGAGAAAGAATTGCTAGAGTCGCTGCAAAAGCATGCCGAAAACAAATGGAAGATTGCGCCACATTCAGTAAAAGATTTTATAAATCACTTACTAAGCGAGATAAATGAATGTGGCAATTTATACAAAAGGAAACGTAAGTTTTTTGTTCATATAGATTGAAGGGTGAACTCGAAAAATTATTTTTTATCAATTACAAGGGCCACAAATTCTTCCTCACGCAGACCACCAACCTTAGTTTAAAGCATTCTCATTTACAAGACAACCTTTGATTATCTGCAGATATTGTATATTTATAGTATGAAATTTCGGGAAAAAAATTTATTATTATTAGCCTCTTAAACATTCCCACTTAAATAATAAAAATATACTATGTCGAAAAGATTTTAAATACCTTATTAATCGATTAAAAATAACATGGCTCCGAGTTCACTTTTTCACTAAAGGGGGAAGAAATAAATTAAACAATAAGATTGATTCAGTGGTATTTCGGGAATATTTTACTTAAGTATTATAACCGATTAATTAAATTTTCCCCTCTTCATCCTATATGTCTCTGGTAGTAGTAAGTGTTATTGTTAAAATTCAAATTTCATAGTCCTAATTTAATATTAAAATTTCAGGTCCATACTTCTCAATAATGCAATGCCTCCCTTTGGCAAGAGAGTAAAAGTGACGCCTATTGTTATAATATAATACAATTTACTTTTTTTTAATATAGAACAAAAGCTTTGTGAAGCATTTCTTCTTATTCCAAGCACTGTAAAAGAAAATCTAAACTCAATGTTTTTAAAAATTGAAGAACTTGATAACGAACCAATACTCGTGTATAAAGGTTCTATGTTAAATAGCGATTGCTACAATTTGTACGTTGATAAAATGATTATTTTGCAAGCAAATGAGCTGTCAAACGCTGTTTTGGAGTGGTTTTGCTCCTTCTTGTTTTTTAATTTAGAATATGTAGATGGTTTATCAAAAACAATGGTTGTCTTCGAGAACCTGTTGTTAAATATTAACAAATCAAAGCCCAGTGCTTCTGTTAAAGGTATTTTGGAAAAATTCCAATAAAAAGGTCCTGTTGATAATTTTCAAAGCAAAGATTCCAAAACTGATTTTGTATATTACAGTTCTTTACTGAGAATACCTTATTACAGGCAATTAGCGCAACGGTATTCTGGTGTAATTTTAACGAATATTGTAAAGAATAGACACCGTATAGTAGTATAACTTACTTTGGGGTGTGATGTGACAACATTTAGGAATTCATGAATGAAGTGTTTAGGGAATCTTTTAATTTGTTTTACAGAGAAATGTAACTTCCTTTAGGGAATACAGTCACTTCCTAAAGGGAGTAAAGCCACTTCCAAAAGGGAGTAAGGCCACTTCCTAAAGGGAGTAAAGCCACTTCCTAAAGGGAGTAAAGCCACTTCCTAAAGGGAGTAAAGCCACTTCCTAAAGGGAGTAAAGCCACTTCCTAAAAGGGAGTAAAGCCACTTCCTAAAAGGGAGTAAAGCCACTTCCTAAAGTGAGTAAAGCCACTTCCTAAAGGGAGTAGCGGCACTTCCTAAAGGGAGTAAAGCCACTTCCTAAAAGGGAGTAAAGCCACTTCCTAAAAGGGAGTAAAGCCACTTCCTAAAGGGAGTAGCGGCACTTCCTAAAGGGAGTAGCGTCACCTCCTAAAGGGAGTAGCGTCACCTCCTAAAGGGAGTAGCGTCACCTCCTAAAGGGTGTAGCGTCACCTCCTAAAGGGTGTAGCGTCACCTCCTAAAGGGAGTAGCGTCACCTCCTAAAGGGAGTAGCGTCACTTCCTAAAGGGAGTAGCGTCACTTCCTAAAGGGAGTAGCGTCACTTCCTAAAGGGAGTAGCGTCACTTCCTAAAGGCAGTAAAGCCACTTCCTAAAGGCAGTAAAGCCACTTCCTAAAGGCAGTAAAGCCACTTCCTAAAGGCAGTAAAGCCACTTCCTAAAGGCAGTAAAGCCACTTCCTAAAGGCAGTAAAGCCACTTCCTAAAGGCAGTAAAGCCACTTCCTAAAGGCAGTAAAGCCACTTCCTAAAGGCAGTAAAGCCACTTCCTAAAGGGAGTAAAGCCACCCGTTTTAAGGAGTAAAGCCACATACTAAAGGGAATATCTTCACCCGTTTTAGGGAGTAAAGCCACTTCCTAAAGGGAATATCTTCACCCGTTTTAGGGAGTAAAGCCACTTCCTAAAGGGAATATCTTCACCCGTTTTAGGGAGTAAAGCCACTTCCTAAAGGGAATATCTTCGGGTTTAGGGAATATCTTCACCCGTTTTAGGGAGTAATGTTACTCCATACGGGATATAAATTGAAAAATAGTGAATACGTTAATTCTACATAAGGAATAATTTAATTCGTCTTGGGGAATAATTACATTACGCTACTAGTAATTAAACACCGCGTGAGTGATAATTTTACGCCTTAAAGGGATTAAAATTACTACCAAACGGGGAATAATTTTAAAAAAATCGAGGGGTTAATTTTACTTCCCTTATTGAACAATAGCACCCTGTTATTGAATTATATTGCACCATGAAGGGAATTTATTTCACAGTTTAGGGGAATTATCCTACTACATATGAAGAATTATTTCAACACTTTTAAGGAGTAATTTAAAGCAAATAATCTACTCCTTTTTCAAATCATTCCTGTACATGCACCTTTGGGGAATATTTTCAGTACTTACAAGCTATGAAATCTGGGACAAAATAAAAGTCTCTTAAGGGGATAATTTTACGGCATTTTTTTTAAGAGTGCAGTAGCGCGATGAATAGAGTGAGTTGGATGATCGAAGAAGTTAAGCAGAATCGAGCGCTGTCAGGATTTGGGAGGGAGTTAACTTAAAGGTAAGGTTGGGTTTTACGCCTTTCCCAAAGCATTGAAGTTTATCTTTATTGACTATCCAAATTAATATGCCTTTTCCAAAGGTAAGGTTAGTAATATTATATAAAAAAAAGTAAAATGTTACGCTATTTCCAAATTATTGAAGTTTATCTTCATTGACTTTTCAAATTAATATGCCTTTTCCAAATATTAGGTTAGGTTACTAATATTTTACAAAAAACTAAAATGCTACGCCTTTTTCAAAATATTGAAGTTTATCTTCATTGACTTTCCAAATTAATATGCCTTTTCCAAAGGTTAGGTTAGTAATATTTTATAAAAAAAAAAGTAAAATGTTACGCCTTTTCCAAAATATTGAAGTTTATCTTCATTGACTTTCCAAATTAATATTACTTTTTCAAAAATTACATTTTATATTCACATCCGATATATTGTTACTCCTTTTTGAATAATATTGTTCTTTATTTTTGTACTAAGATATTTGCATTACAAATGAAACCATTAGCATTGATCATACGAATAATTACTAACTTAAAAAACCACAATTTGAAAAAAAGACCACAAATTAAAGGAAAATTCGTGATTGGAAATCCGCCCAAATTGCAGTATTTGGTCCAAGGGGATTCGGTCGAACAAGACATTCGATCCAATGGGATTCGACCCAATGGTACAAAATCGCATTTATACAAACATGGAATGCTCAAATTTTTATTGCTCCTGCATGAGATTGGTGGCACTCGTTGGCCATAAAACCAATTCGTTTGATGAATTGCACGTTTTTGTAAGAAGGGAGTTTGATTTTCAAGTAAATGACTTGGTGTTACTCGACAGATTACGTAATAGAAAAGAAACGAATGGGGAATCAGTTCGCGATTACATTAATAGTTTCGCGATTTTTTTACAACTTGAATTCCCGTTAGAAAATGACCACCAGGTGGAATGTATTTTCCGAAACCTTAACAAAATTATGAAACCTCTATGGTAATGTTCAAATATATCTCAGTAAACTTCTAGCTCAGGCTACCCGCCTCGAAATGACACATTGTCAAGGGTCAGACCCAGATAGAGCAGCCCCACCTGACACTAATTACGTCAAAAATAGTAGGCGCAAAAGGAGACATCCACATAAGTCATCTAAAAAGTCAAAATCAAATAGCCATAGTGAAGAGTGCATAATTATATGTAATGTATGTGGAGAGGAAGGCCACAAAACTCCAAACTATCCTACCGTCACTTATACCAATTGCAATCAGAAAGGTCACATTCAGAGCTATTGCCCAAACAGAAAATCGGAAAATGGGGGTCGGGATGGACCAAAAAGGGACGGTCCTGCCCGAAAACAAAAGTAATAAAAACCTTACTTAATAGCCCCTTAGTAGCTGACTGCTTTCAAGTCTCAAACAATACTACGAAAAGTAAATGTCTTATAGAAATTAGTATAGGCCCAGCGGTATTCCAACCCTTGCATTGTTGGATTTTGGTAGCTCAGTTACCCTTATAGATAGAGAATTTCATAGATTCTCGTAAGCAATGCCTGGTGAGGCGCTGTCAAAGGCTTAGTACAAACTAAATAGGAAGATGGATTACGAACCGAGTGTAGTCAATTCTGGCATCGTTCTCGAACTACACAGCAAAAACGATGTTTAGATTCCAAACGTTTTCCTAAACTGGAAAATGCAACGCCTTTATAAACACGAGCCCAGCCTATACGCATTTAGTTCTGAAATTTTTATTTTTCAAACGCGTATAGTTTGAAAATGTTTACGTTTCAAACGCGCATAGATTGAATAAGTATCTGTTTGAAACGCGTTTAGTTTGAAAAAGTTTATGTTTGAAACGCGTTTAGATTGAAAACGTTTATGTTTGAAACGCGCTTAGATTGAAAACCGTTAGATTTCAAACGCGTTTATATTGAAAACGTTTATGTTTTACCCGCATGTAGTTTTCCAACGTTTATATACAGATGTTGTATAGCTTAAGTAATATATAAACTATTTCAAATAATAATATAAAAAATATTCTTGGAATATCAAAATAAAACGGACCTTAATTATAACTACAAAACTACTAAAGGCATCGAAATTATGAAAAAAGAAAATATTAAGGTTATGTAGGATTTATTTACATGAGGCGAACTGCTAACACTGCGTTGCACTAGTGTAAAAACGGGCGGAAACACACAGACAAACACATAGACTGCTGTTTAACTCTTTTTGTATTAATTTTGAGTTGAGAAACAAGATTATCTTAAATACTAAAATAAATCTAATTAATATTATATATTTTCTTTGTTAGTTATTCACCTTATTGAGCATTACATTGTTTTAAAAAATATTAACTAGACATTCTTGGGAGACTTGACTAATATTGAAATGAAGGATAAGCCTGTTGTTTCGCCCTACTCAAATCGGTAGTATATAAGGGTTTCAAATCTTATAGCGATTTCCACTGACTGCACTAGAGCACTCTAAGTGCACTCTCGGCGCGTTTTCGTCCTTCACTGGGAACACGAGAGCAACATTCGCTCAGAATCGCGTTTTCCACTGACCCCAAAAACTGCTCGAGAATTGCTCTTTCGTGCTCTGAAAAATTCGTCGGAGCGACGGTGCTCGAGTATGACGTAATATAATTAAAATGGCGGACTACGCGGTATCTCATAGAAGACAGGCTCTAGCTTATGCTTATTTATTTCTGGAATCATCTTCTGAAAGTTCTGAAGATGAAGAATACGAGGTTTTATCATTACATTAAAGATATTACGCCTCATCCTAAAACCAATAATTATATCAGAGACGTTGTTGATCATTACTCAAAATAGAATTTTTGTAAATTAATTGAAATGCTAAGTCTATTAATTGGTTTCAGCCCATTTGCGTCAAGATATACACACTTTATTACAATTTTGTCTCCGGCGCCAATTTTGATTATTCGGAGCGCGCTCGGACCTCTCGATCGTGTTCCACTGACGAAAGTATTCTCTCCAAAACTCGCTGGGGGTAGTTACGTCATCCTAACCCTGAGAGCATTCTTTGGAGCAGTTAGTGGAAATCGCTATTAGCTATGAATAAGTACAGCGCAATTGCGTGAACCTTTGGTGAAGCCCAACCATTGGGAGGCTAGACGTTTCTCGTCACCCTAGCCGGTCGCCGCCTGGTTGTAGGTCAAAATAGGGAAATGCAAAATGTCGAAGGCAAAATATCGACGGTCAAAATAGCGAAATATCATTATAGCGAGAACAAAGTTAGCGAATTACAATTACCTTAAAATCTTTAAGCGCTAAATACATTTTTAGCGAAATTAATAACAGCTAATTACCTTTACAACGAAACCTAATAAAGTAGTAAAGATTCGAAAACTACCAAATTGAATGCGATTATTTTTATTGATTTCATGTTAGTTCACACAATGAAATTTTTAAAAGTTTGACAAAAATGTATTTTAATTTGTAGTTTGAAGTTTTGGGCAATTCCACGCAGAAATTCTAACTTATCCAGATTTTGGATAGCCGTGTCCCTGTAGCGTTTCCTTTTCGCAGGGGGTTCGATTCCAGCGATGTCCTGTTCAATCTTCAATTCGCTTAGTTTTTGTTCTTTTTGTAAGGCTTTTACAAACTTCCACAAAGTTGGACGAGAGCAGGCCAAGGTCTCGTTAAACTCGCGGTGCCACCCCTCTACTTTGTTGTTTGTTCTCGGCAACCCAGCTTTAGACGCCTCATGGCAATTCCACAACTGAATGGGAAAGGTTGGCTTGACTAATTTTTACATTGAATAATTTTTGTTATCGTAAAGCCCAATCCAAGTAGACTGAAAATATTCCAAGATAGGGGCCAGAATAATCGTATTATCGACGTAAAATGACGAATTTATAAGTTCCGAATAGCATTCAATTACCGTATTTTCGGGAATGTAGGCCAATGCACAAAGCTTTCTAATTTCCAAGGCAAAGTTCGCATCATTCTGGTATTTCTCTCTCACGCTTTGAACTTGTTTAATTTTTCTCCAAACGCTTTGGCGAAAATGAAAAAAAAAAAACCCTTAGAGTGGCATCAGGAAAATTTGTTTCAAATGCCTTAATAGCAGCTTGTTCGAAATCCGTCATAACTGCTTCTGGCTTCATCAAAGGCTTTAAGCGTTTCAGTTCCACGAAAAACCTTTCATATGACTGTTGCTTTTTATCCCGCATGATGACAAACACGGCAGGAATGACCGTGTGGAACTTCAAGACATGGATGGTTTAAATTTGGTAGAATAATTGCGTCGTTGCTTTGAATGTTCCGTTAGCGAACCAATGTAGGGAATTTTCCAGCACCCGCAAGTTGTCTTCAGTGGCAAAAATGATCATTCTTGATTGCGATGGACCGCTATCGTATTGAGGAAACTGTTTCCCCTCTAAGGTTTTTGTGTACTCTTCGCGAATTTGCAATTCGAACAGAGATTTTGGACTTGCGACGAATGACTCGTTTAAGACAGGACACGGATGGAAGTTGGTCACTTACTGCTGGTGAAATGGACTTTATGTTGTTGCTAAGTATGTTTTGAGTGCTTTCTTACGTAGATTCAGCTTGTTCTTTCATTTGATTTACGATCTTCTTTACTTCAATTTCGGCAGCATCAGCGACATGATTATAACTTCTGGAAAAGGAAATAGTCCCGTCTTTCAATTTAACTCGTCCATGGCATTTACCTTTATCATAATAAGTACTCGACACTATTGCGCGATGACTCACGTCGAAAAGTAAAGCCCTCGAACACTAAACAATTGTTACCCTTTTGGTTTTTCATTAACGTATAAGCCATACCTAACTAACAAAATACCTTCTATCATTCAGGGTATCGTAAGATACTACTGCCGGTTTGACATAAGAACCTCAAATATATAGCTATGCATTTTCGAACCTTCGATCTCAGGTTTTTAGGACCGATTAAGCCAATGAAACAACGCAATGCGACAAATATATTTTTTATCTTGAAATATTGAGTTTATAGAATTTTTTTTATTAGTGAAAGATTTTTGAAGGCACTGTTTTAGTTATGCACGATTCCACTCAATGGTTGTAATAAAAAATTAAACTGGTCGCAAAAAGAAATTTATCTATGAATGGTTAAAAAATAAAAAATAATCTTAACACAACAAACCTTACCAAAAATGAAACGAAAAATGCATTCCTATAATTCCTTACTAATTTTTCACATTCTAAGGTTATATTTAAATGTATTTAGAATTCGACCTAACCTAACCAAACCTGATTTAACACGAATAAATATATTGTAAAACTGAAAGGCATTAATGAATGTCAGTGACGCAACCAACTGCTAACTTTTAGGTAATATTGATGTTGTATTTGTACGCTCTTTATTGAATGTAGGACATAATCCCCTGGTCATAATCCTCCCGCCGACACAATCCCCCGGACAATTTCCCCCGAATGGATGTCGAGGACAAATTCCCCCAAACTGTGATTGATTGGCAGGGAAATCTCTATAATAGTAAGTATATAAAATAAAGAACAATATTGTGGAAAAAGGAGTAATGTTATATCGGAAGTAAATACAAAATGTAAAGTTTTGGAAAAGGCATGTTATTTTGGGAAGTCAATGAAGATAAACAACAATATTTTGGAAAAGGCGTATTTTTTGGGATGTCAATGAAAATAAAATAAATATTTAAAGGCGTAAAATTTTAAAGTTATTTATAAAATATTACTAACCTAACTCTTGCCTAACCTAACCTAACCGAACCGAACCGAACCTAACCAAACCTAACCCAACCCAACCCGAATAAACTTAAAAAATTGAAAAACTGAACGTAAATATTGCATATCATTGACACCACCAATTAACCAATCCAAATCGTTTCGTATTTGCAAATTTTCACCATATTTACGCTAATAACTTTTACGTAAACCTATTTTTGCCCTAGAACTGAATGACAGTCACAAATCAATTAGAAATAAGTCAAATTTAATTATAATAATATTTATTTATCCTCGAAGAATCGAACCCACCATCCCTCACTCCGCTGTTCAACGCCTTATCCACTATGCCACCAGATCGCTGACAATGCTAGTGTTTTAGTTTATTTTGATATTGTATTTTTTACGCCCTTCTTATTAAACACTGTCGGGGGATTATGACCGGGGGTCTTTTGTCTTGGGGGTATTTAGTCCGTATACCCTCTTTTTTGCATTCCCTGTTACGGGAGATTATGGTCGGTGTTTTATCTTTTAGTATGGAGTGCGTATGCATTGTTAAAAATATTTTAAGGTACCGTAAGAAATTCGGTATTGTTGTTCTCTCCAATATTTCATTTCTTTGTTGTTGTTCTCGATATTGTTGCACTTCGCTAACCTTCCTATCTCTATTATTGCATTTCACTGTTGTTGTTCTCGCTATTATTGCATTTTGCTATTGTTTGTTTAGTTGAAATGAACACGCTATTTTAGCATTCGACATTTTATTTACGATATTTTGACCTGATACCTCGCCGCCTATGTCTTAACCTTAACGATGATGATGGAGATAGAACCCAGTATGTACAGACTGGTGTCCATGTGGGATTGTTTAAAAGACTAGAAGATGCTGGATGTAACCGTCCACAACAAGCTTCTCCTTCCCGGGGAAAAACCGCGTCGTCTGCTTTGTTCATTCTTTATTTTTTACAATTATTTTTGTATAATATTAAATTGTCCCGAAGTGGCGCCTTTAGCGCCACTGCTGTCAAAGTTACTAAAAAACGTTTTCGCGGGAATAAAACCCCCGCCTCCGTCTGTAACGGGGTCATCTTTCGGGCAGTTGTCAGTTGGCAGTCAGTAAATGTAACGCGCTCGAGTCAGACGTGTTCTATTTTTGGTACAATAAATTCAACTTCATATTAGTAAACTACCGCTGTGTTCTCCTTTCAAGAATGGACTACTTGGTAAATATTAGTCATGGACAATAAGTCCTTTAAACGGGTGACCTGGGAACTTCTTAATTTGCTAGTTTTTATTTAATTATCTTTGTGAGCCGTGAAATTAGGCCCCCTTTCCTACTTTAAAATTTTATATTATAAATATATATATTAATTTAAATTATATCACTTCTTCACGCTGGAAGAGGTAAGAAAGGCCCAACAAGATGAACAAGCCACAAATGTCATCATAGTCCAGTTATCAGGAGATAATCCTCAACGACATCGGTACTACGAACTAAAGAACGATCTCTTGTATCGAAAGGCCTATGGTAGACAACCAGCGAAAATCTATTTGCCACAGCGGTTCCGGCGGGACACCATCCGCTTATTCCATGACCACCCTCTATCTGGACATCGAGGTCGAGATCGTACCTTCGATAAGGTTCGGGCCAGATACTGGTGGCCATCATTTCGGCAGGACGTTACCCAATACGTCCGCGGATGTCCTTTGTGTCAAATGCACAAGGCCCGCAATAGAAAACGTCCAGGTCTCATGCGACCTACGGCCAATACTGAGTCTTTTGATTTGCTGGGAGTGGACATAATGGGACCTCTACCACGAAGCCGTCCTCCTGGTGTTTACGGACTATGCCACTAAATTTGTCAAACTGCACCCAATGAAGAACGTCACCGCCAGAACGTGTGCGAAGAAACTCGTCTCCACGATAGTTCGCTACGGATGTCCGAAAGCCGTCGTAAGCGACAATGGGACTCAATTCGTTTCTCAACTTTGGAAGGACATTCTCAAGATGTTCAAAGTCAAACCACGATACATCACTCCGTATCATCCACAGAGTAACATCGTGGAGCGCACAAATAGAGTTCTGGGCGAAATTATTTCGATGTTCGTTGGTCGAGATCACCAAAGATGGGATGAGAACTTAACATTTATCCAGTTCGCCATCAACACGACAACAGGAAGAACTCCTTTCTACCTGAACATGGGTAGGGAACCGAGATTTCCCTGGGTCTTGGACGTGGGTATGCCAGTAACGGACTTTGTTGAAAGGTCCGCATCGCTCTCAGCTTTAGCGAAGCAACTTGCTTTGTCTAAAGAACTTTCCAAGAAAGCGCAAGCACACCAGAAACGCTACTACGATCAAAGGTGGGAAGGGATTGAATTTCCCGTTGGTGCGCTTGTCTGGAAGGAGACGCATCCCTTGTCTCAAGCGGCACGTAATGTCGCCGCTAAGTTATGTCACAAATGGGATGGTCCCTACAAGATCGCAAAGAAAATAGACCGATTGCGATATCAACTAGAAGACCCAGAGACTGGAGAAAAGAAACGAATCGAGAATATCGCTCATCTAAAGCTGTATTGGTCGAATAAAGATGTCTGCCAACCGGACGGAAGCCAGTCATCCTCAACTTCAAGCAGTTCATCTTCAAGTTCTACAACGTCACAGTCCATGCCTATACTTCAGGACGCTGGAGTCAGTACTGGTGACGAACGTCGTGAGACTCGACGAGAACGAAGACAACGACTGTTGAGAGACCAAGAAGCGCAGACCGAGTCGTCTGGAGAAGAAACGAGGAGCAATCAAACCTCATCTTCATCCAATGATGATGATGGATCCTCTTATGTTCCCTCGGAAGAAGTACCAGATCTACCTGAGGAATCTGAGCCTGACGCATTCGCCTTATTCTCAGATCCTCCAGCGGTTTTCCGAGTGAATCGGATACCGCCAGACCTTTCTCCTCCTTCCTCTCCTGATAGGAGCTCGAGGGAGAAGTCTCTCCCTCCAACCTCTCCTCTATCTCACCCTGACGATTCCAGTTCTTCCTCTGAATCTGAGGAAGACGATACGGAATTGTCCAACCCTGTTCCCATAAATCCTATGAGGTTTGTCAATTCTTTTCGGAAGGAAGCATCCAAAGCCTGGAGGTCCTGAACTGGACATTTATTATCACCCTCCAGCAACATATCCGCATAAGACTCTTCGGTCTCGACCAGACGTAGAACCGGGGGGTCGGTCATTAATGAAATCCCGTACGCTAGCCGTTAAATCCAATTTAAGAAATCCGAAATCAATGCTGATTTCGAAATTAAATAAAAAATCCGAAATCAGCAACGAAATCACAAAATCAGTAAAGAAATGTTAAAATCAGTAAAAAAATCACAAAATCAACAGAGAAATCACGAAATTAACATAAAAATCACGAAATCAGAAGCGAAATCACGAAATCAGAAGCAAAATCAGTAAAAAAATCGTGGAATCCATTACAAAAATTCACGAAATCCCAAATTAAAAGAAATCACAAAATCCGACGAAATTACGGGGGAAAAATCTCAAAATCCGAGGAAATCACGCGAAAAACCTCAAAATCCAACGAAATCAAGGGAAATATCGCAAAATCAGCCAAAATCACGGTAAAAATAGAATCACTGGAAAAATCTCAAAATTCGATGAAATCCATTGGATTTTATCGAATTCTGAAATCAAACAAAATCCGACGAAATCAAGCGAAATCCGATGAAATCAAATAAAATCCGATGAAATCAAATAAAATCCGATGAAATCCGACGAAATCAAATTGGATTTCGAAATCCCGTACACTTTTTCCTAAACGTCCAACCCCTCGCGTAGAACAGTATCTACGCCTGCATTCAATCACAGATGTGACGTCTAGTGATTTTAATTTTGCCCGTCAAGCAATCTCGCGAGAACCATGGGAGACTATTCGAAACGAAACATAACGTTTTGACGCGGCCCATGGAATTCGCCATCGCGAGAATTAGCAGCGACAGAAGACTGCTGCCGAGGCCAGGAGGCCCTCCTCGCCGCCTGCCCATGACTCAGCGGATTGGGAACAAGCGTGCTTCATCCGACGACTTTTCTTTGGGGGGGGGGGAGGATGTAACCGTCCACACCAAGCTTCTCCTTCCCGGGGAAAAACCGCGTGGTCTGCTTTGTTCATTCTTTATTTTTTACATTTATTTGTGTAAAAATGTTAAATTGTCCCGAAGTGGCGCCTTAAGCGCCACTGCTGTCAAAGTTACTAAAAATCGTTTTCGCGGGAATAAAACCCCCGCGTCCGTCTGTAACGGGGTCATCTTTCGGGCAGTTGTCAGTTGGCAGTCAGTAAATGTAACGCGCTCTAGTCAGACGTGTTCTATTTTTGATACAATAAATTCTAGTTAATATTAGTAAACTACCGCTGCGTTCTTCTTTCGAGAATGGACTACTTGGTAAATATTACTCATGGACAATAAGTCCTTTAAACGGGTGACCTGGGAACTTCTTAATTTGCTAGTTTTTATTTAATTATCTTTGTGAGCCGTGAAATTAGGCCCCCTTTCCTACTTTAAAATTTTACGGTTACATGGTGTTAGAGATATTATGGAGTAATAGCCAGTGTAAGAAGGATACAATTTTCCAAATTTTCGGTAAATTGAGAACACAATATTTCCGATTAGCAAACTGCGAACGCGGTCCCCTGGGGTGTAAAAACAGACATCAGACACACACAGACAGATATTTCGAAATTATAACCTCTCCGTGACATACATCACTTGGGGAGGTAAAAAGCCGTTTCCCTCCTGTATTTTTCTGTCCTTTTATCAATATACAAATATAAGCACCCTGGTAGTGGTAAAACAGTCAACGTGGTCGTCCCTTAGCAAAAACGTTGAACTCACCGGTCCCAGGTGCCTAGAAAGGCTTAATGAAAAGTGTAAACATATTCTATACACTCATTTGCAAGTTTAGAATCATCTTGATTTTTAATAGAAAACGCCATTTTGATGTTTTTACGGTGGTACGCCAAGATAACAAATAATATATTTTTATCGGTTATAATTACTAAACCTCTGATCTAAACTTACAGTTCACAACAAAAATGGTGCTGAAACATTTTGAAAGCAATTTTACCGTGAGTCAAACCGTTTAATGAGCAACAATTTTCTAAAATTAGAATTCATAACTCAAATTGAAACCCATTTATATAATAAACCTAAAAAATAAAATTTTATTTACTTACCAAATATGGGCGAAGTCCTAATGTGGTTTTTTGTGAGTAAATTCTGACTTTTGACGCGTCAAGCACCAGCGAATGAATGTACCCCATTCCCAAATTTCTGAACCTTGGCCTCTCGGCATGAGAAAGGGTTAAAACCGATTCACCAAATAAAATATTATTTATTCTTCCTCAGATGCTCGTGTTAACTACATGACGTCAATATGTTTATATCCTTTGCATCTAGAGTAGGTTTTGAACACGTTTAAACCCTGGCGTTTCGGTTTATGCCCACTTTACGATAAGTTTAGATTTTAAACTTGTTTTTAAAGGCTTTCAATGCGCTGTTGTCTTTAGTTTTTATATGTTTAGCTACTACACCCATTGATACTAGTTGGTGTTTAGTTTTCACACGTCAAATCTAGGGGTTTATATTTTCAACATATTTAAATCAAATGGATGTGCTCAAAACCTATACGTTGTTTTTTTGTGTAGGCAAAACTCGGTCCTGATATCATCAGGAAGGCATCTTATCAAGGTGGGGCATAAGAAGGAGGTATTTTCCGTCGTATTTACACCTTGGGATTTTAAACTACGTTAGCTTATTTCGCATGTATTTAATAATCGTCTAGGGGCGGGCAGGTTTTTAGAACTTGTCACCGGCTGAATTTTCATTAATTTTTTATGTATGAATGTGAGGAGATGTATGGTTTATCAAATTTGCCTTTTAACAATGCAATAGTTTCATCATAAGCTTCATCTGAATCAACTAACCCGTCTACAGCATCGAAAGCTTCCCCTTCCAAATAAGACATTAAATAAACAAATTTATCTACTTTGTCGAGCCTTGTACTTTCGTGCACGGTTACTTCAAATCGTCCCCAAAAACTGTTCAATTTTGAGTAATCTCCTTTTAATTTGACGATTGTTAATGCAGGTAATTTCACTTCCACTTTTTGCGAGGTTGAAGAGTTGCTTTGAAGTCGACTACTTTGGTTTACTCCGGGCAAGAGTACGTTTCCTCCAGCGTTGCCCGTAGATTATGCGGTTAAGGATGACGTTGACGAAGGGGCGGTTGCACCTAATTTGATGATCATCCGATGCAATTCGAGTTTTATACCGATGATGTCTTCCTTGTATTTTATAGCACACATCACGTTAATTTGGTGGCGATGTAAAGCGTGTACAACACGTGGAGTATAGCTTGAAAATATCACGTTAATAGAGCTGATGATTTAGGACGTGTAAAACACGTAAGGAATAGGTTGAAACTATCACGTTAATTGTGGAGTATATTTAGACGTGTAAAACACGTGGAGTATAGGTTGAAAATATCACGTTAATAGAGCTGATGATTTAGGACGTGTAAAACACGTGGGGAATAGCTTGAAACTATCACGTTAATTGTGGTGTATATTTAGACATGTAAAACACGTGGAGTTTTGGTTCAACTCATCACGTTAATTTGGTGGGGATTTAAAGCGTTTAATACACGTGGAGAATTGGTGGAAAATATCACACTAAGTTTGGTGGTGATTTAGGCCGTGTAATAAAAGTGAACATGAAGTTGAATTTAACAGTTACTCAAAATGCCTAAATCACGTGACAATGAGGTTGAAAAGAACAACATATTGTTTAACTTTAAACTTATAGTAAATCAAATTTCCACACATACAATTGTATTAATATAATTTTTAGAAAGGTAAGCACAGGTGATATGTATGGGTACAAATAAATAAGTGATTATTGTATAGACTTCATCGTTGTTAAGACCGCCCGTCATTCACAGCAAATTGTTGAAGCCCACATTTTCATTCTCCAAAAACCCTACCATCTAGTACCGTTTTCTATTGACATTTTCCTTGGAGTAATATTTAAGGATTAAAATTTAACGTTGCCTTATAAGTGCTTTAAAATACAGCTACGCCTCCTTCAGTATAGTGCTCCTAAAAATAGTTAGGGTGTTCGGCCGTTCGCTTTTTTAAATCTTTCATTTTAAAAAATATTAGACCTCCTTATCTATCGCAATGTTTTAACCATTTGGTTTTCGGTCGGCTAGCTGGAGGTTAGTTTCCAGCTTTGCGTTTAAAATTTAACATGGATATATTTTGGATTTCAACATATAACAGCAAGTTAAATGATCATGTGCCATTCATTTTCACGCATTTGAAGTTAATTTTATGATATTTATTAGTAACAACAACGTGATCTTCACTGTTGGTTAACGTGAATAAGACGGTGTTTAGAGATGAAATGGTATGGGTATTTTACACGTTCATAATTAGGTTAACCGTACACCGCTTCTAGACGTGTAAATCACGGGTTTTGGGTACCTGAGAATCGTTGGGTACACGTTCTATCCACGTAAATTGCACGTTACGAACACTAAATTACCTTACATTATTTTACCGTTAATTTAAGTGCAAATATTGTTTACATATTTAATAAAAATAACGTGATTCTCTCTATTTGTTGACGTGAATAAGACGGTGTTTAGAGGTGACATGGTATGGGTTTTTTACACGTTCATAATTAGGTTTACCGTACACCGCTTTTAGACGTGTAAATCACGGGTTTTTGCTACCTGGGTTATTTCTATGAGCGTACACAAAAGTCAAAAAGTCATTTTTCTCGAAAATGGCTCGGTATATTTATATCAAAATTTGATAAAATATACTACAAATCATGCCCTAAATGGTGGTATAAATGACGTATCTATCAGAAATTTAGTTTGTGAGAAATTAATTTTATTAGGTTTGTAATACGCTAATGTTATTTCTATGGTCGTACACAAAAGTCAAAAAGTCATTTTTCTCGAAAATGGCTCTGTTTATATATATCAAAATTTGATAAAATATACTACCAATCATGCCCTATACGGTGGTATAAATGATGTATCAATCAGATATTTAATTCCTGAGAAATTAATTAATAAAATTTGTTATACGCCAATGTTATTTCAATGGGTATAAAAAGAAATAATTTAACTATTTCGCATCTTCATTCTCCCTTTAATTTAATTAAATTTGTCATCTTCATTCTCCCTTTATTTTAATTAAATTTGTCACTTTCCCTTAAAGGCATTAGGCGTATTTCTCTTTTGTTTTCAAGTGTGCGGTACGTTGAAGGTGTTTTTCACGTAATTTCAACGTGTGCTTTGGCATCTGCCACAAAGACTCAAAAGATCATCCCTGGCGTGGTTGAAAAAAATGTTTAGCATCCTACAGAAGTTTTTGCGTAGTTATTTACTTTCTAATAACGTTTTGTCCCCATTTTTCACTTAAATTGTGTGGAATCCCACGATATTTTTAGTCATCCTGGTTAACTTTGGAACTCCCTTTTGGGTTAATCATTTATTGTAACTCCCTTCCATAAAATTTCTTTTCGGCAATAAAATTGTCCCTGATATTGTCGTCATGCTTGAGAAAAATTGAATAGGATTTAAACAAAATCAAGAGAATTACTATGAATAAATATAATTATGTTATTTATTCTTCTAAGAATGTCTTAAGACTCTAGGCCTAGAATGATGCTAGGCTACCTCGAAACTTTTCTCTCCCTCAATTTTAATCTAAAACACCCATAAAAAGTACGTGTATCAAAAAGAGAAATCATTTCTGACTTCGAGCTTTTTTACAAGCTAATTAGGGGAACTTGGTGTTAGAATTTTCAAGGACATCTTAACTCTATCTGATTTTCAATTAAACTGAAATAATTGATTGATTATGGCAGATAATTTAATTTCATTGCGAAATTGCGGTTATTAATACCCTTATTTTAAACCGAGACAGAAACAGACCAAGATAATAAATCATTAAATACTTCAAATATTCTTAAAAATTGATAATTAATGTACACGACTTATATATTTATTTATTTATTTATTTCTTTTTAAGATATACAAAGTTCAAGTGGAACATTGCACCACATGTAGACGATGGTTTGTTTTCAGACTTTACGCTGATTTTACAAGACTTAATAAAAAAGTACTTAGGCTTCTACTATCTATAAATATTTAAGTTTCTAAGTTATAAATAATTAAAATATTTGCTTTATTTTTGAAACGTAGCTCAAAACTTTATTCCCTAATTTAAAATTCACAATACCACCGAAAAGGTGGTTTGTTGATAATTTTGACACAGCATTTCTTGAAGATCGTGTAAACGGACTTCAATCTTTTGTAAATAGTCTAATGATGAATTAAGAAGTAATGAAAAGGTATTACATATTAATAATTAAAAAAAATGTACTCTTTCATTTTAATTATGAGCTATTTTAATGTAGCTATTAATTTTATTTTAAATTTGTTTCGTATAGTCATCCTGTAAAGGAATTTTTTTGTATGGATGACCCACCTGGTCCTGATGATGGTTTCGAAGAAAGCAGGGTAATTAACCCTTATTTCTAATTATTTTTACCAATTATATTTAATTGAACAATTAAAACTGTCTGTTAATAGGCATTATGCGAAAGTTTAGAAGAAACCATAATTGAAATGCAGCGTATACGTAGGGAAGAAGATAAAGAGGTGGAACTTCTTAAAGGAGAAGTTTCCATGCTCAAAACTCAAATGAAAATGCTTGTGAAATCACTTAGGTATGTTCAATGTTCAGTTTTTATAATTTATAATTTTATTTATAATTCTTTTTCTTCCGATGTTTTAGAATGGAATGTACAATTACGTCGTCCGTTATGAGTCGACTTCAGAAAGCTCAAGATATAAGCGCCTCTAGAGAAAGTATTTGCGGCTCCGAAGCTTCAGGGTGTAAAGTTTTTGCGTTTATCATGTTAACGCGCCTGGGTAAGAAGAGGGTGCTCCACCTTTACCCGAAGGGTAACAAACAAAAATATTTTAATATTTAATAGCTCTATAGCTTTGCGCGTGCTGACAATTGATATTGTATTTCAGCACCCGCATTCTTAGGATTAGGCTTAGCTAGTTTGTTGTGTAAAAGAACTATTCTGTGCATTTTACGGTTGCTGCTACCAAGCCTACCAGGTAAGTTCAATCTCTATTTAAATCAGTGTTTACTGTTATTGTCCAGTTTTGGCCACTTCATGACAAGCTCCAGTCATTTTTAGTCCTATTTTTTCCTATAAAAACACATTTTTTCTCCTATAAAATCCTATGTCTTTATTTCAAAATCTAGCCAACAAGATGGATAGACTAATCTCAATATCCGACAATTGTCCAGTTACACTACACTTTTACTACGAAGGAGGTGATTTAAGGAGGGGTGAACGAGACCACATAGAAATCAATTTAAACCGTCAAAGAGACGACCTACTGGAAGACCCTGACCCAGGCGAAGAGGACAATGAACCATTCGTGGAAAGGGAAGTATTGAACAATCCTCCAGCACGAGGAAGGCGGCCTGTGGGTAGAGCTAGGGCAGCTCATCAAAATGAACCATTCGTGGAAAGGGAAATATTAAACAATCCTCCGGCACGAGGAAGGCGGCCTGTGGGTAGAGCTAGGGCAGCTCATCAAAATGAACCATTCGTGGAAAGGGAAATATTAAACAATCCTCCGGCACGAGGAAGGCGGCCTGTGGGTAGAGCTAGGGCAGCTCGTCAAAATGAACCATTCGTGGAAAGGGAAATATTAAACAATCCTCCGGCACGAGGAAGGCGGCCTGTGGGTAGAGCTAGGGCAGCTCATCAAAATGAACCATTCGTGGAAAGGGAAATATTAAACAATCCTCCGGCACGAGGAAGGCGGCCTGTGGGTAGAGCTAGGGCAGCTCATCAAAATGAACCATTCGTGGAAAGGGAAATTTTAAACAATCCTCCGGCACGAGGAAGGCGGCCTGTGGGCAGACCAAGAGCGAATCATCAAAATGAAGAAGTATTAAACAATCTTCCAGCACGAGAAAGGTGGCCTGTGGGCAGACCAAGAGCGAATCATCAAAATGAAGAAGTATTAAACAATCCTCCAGCACGAGAAAGGAGGCCTGTGGGCAAACCAAGAGCGAATCATCAAAATGATGAAGTATTAAACAATCCTCCAGCACGAGAAAGGAGGCCTGTGGGCAGACCAAGAGCGGAACAGGAAAATTTCCCAAGAAACATTGGAGAAAGAGTTCGCGTTCGAAATCCGCAAGGAGCCAACCAATTTAATTTTAACGCTGACCTTCAAAATTATCTTCCCAGAGGGCATAGACCATGTCAATGTCCACGGTGTATCAATTTGAGAGAGTGACAGAGCACATTGTCCCGTCTTTTTTTCTTCACAATTTTCATAAACTTCACAAAAAAAAATTTCTGTTGCCATGAATATTAGGATATATTAATATTCATTTTAAATTTATATAATTTTAACTTTAACAATTATTAGTTTACTCAGTAGTACACTCCGCCTGAACTTCAAACCAACTTTTATACTGGAAATTCAAAGTTTGCGTTCTCTCTTTTGTCAATGCTTGACACGTGAGCGTGACGTCGTTTCTGTAACGAACGCCATCTAACGGCGGATGAATATCGTTTACATTGTTTAGTATTTTGGCGGTAAATTTGTTTCTGATAAACATCGTGGTTTTTCGAAGTAAATAATTCTAATGAAATTGATACAAAAAAGGTATACTTTTATACATTATACTTTGAAAAATACAAAAATTACGGTTGCAATCAATAAAAAACTGCGCTATTAAGAATGGTTATAAGATAAGCGAAACTTTATCTGAAAATGTTACCCATGTACTGACTGAACTAGACTCTGAGGAATTGGCTTTGAAACAAATTATTGATTTAAAACACGATAGTAATATTGAAATACTCTCTCTAAAATGGTTTTTTGACAGCGTTAAATCACATACACCCCAAATAACTGAAAGTTACAAATTGAAACGTAAATTGTCAGATAGTGAAGTCATACCTTCAAAAATTATGAAGAGAAACCAGTATTTGTGTCAAAGGCCTACACTATTAAGCCACGAAAACGTAGATTTGGTTAAAGCTTTAGAAATTTTGGCTAAAGAAGCTGAATTACGTGATGACCCTGGAGATTACCCCAGAGCTTTAGCTTTTAGAAAAGCCTGTACAGCACTGAAACAATCTAAAAGAATAAACCATTCGGGAGATGTTACCAAAATCCATGATATTGGCCAACATTCCGCGCGAATCATAACAGATATAATAGAACACGGACATTGTGAAGAAGTTGAAAAAACAGCAAACTCTAATTGGTTCAAAAGTGTGACTGATTTAACATCAGTTTTTTGTGTGGGACCAAGCACCGCTAAAAAATGGTTCAGCCAAGGTTATGATACCTTGGAAAAAGTTAAAAATACGCCTAAATTATGGAAATCAAACTTAAGAATAGTATATGGCCTGGTTTTTCATTCAGACCTAAATTCTCCGGTGACCTTGAAAGAAGGTCAAAATATGAAAACTTTGGTGCAAAATCTTTTGCCAAACAATTGCTTAGTTGAAATAACTGGAGGTTTCCGTAGAGGAAAACCAGAAGGGCACGATCTTGATCTACTTATAACATCACCAAATGAGGGAAAAGAAACTGGCATCTTAGAAGATCTCTTATCAAAACTTAAAACAAAGGGAATAATCTTATATGGAGGGATTGAAAAACAAACCAACGCAAGCTCATCAAAATTAGGCCTAGGTTCTCGTAGTCGTAATATAATTGACAATTTTGACCAGTGTTTTACCATCATGAAGTACCGAGAAGAATATCCAGAAAACGATATTACTAGTCAAATTGTGGATTACGTTTCTTATAAGGATATTGAAAATCTAGCTCAAAGTAAACGTTTGTGGAAAGCAAAAAGAGTGGATTTAGTCATTTGCCCTTATTCTCAATGGGCCTTTGCTTTATTAGGATGGACCAAAAATGAACGTTTGGATCGCCAGCATCATGTACTACTTTCTAAAGACCTATGACGTCAAGAAGCTTTTCTCTGATTGGTTAGTTCCTGTAGAAGGTTGAGCAGAGAGTAGTTTTCTTCTCAGTTTACATGTCGTCGACAGTGAACCAAAAGCAGGGAATTATTAATGAAGTATACTTTTTGTTTTTATATCTATAGGCTTTTGGTAATATTAAAGTATAGCTGATTGTTTGTTATTAATATCACCACTATCATTATATCCTAATACCTCACATTCTGTTAAATTCTATTCGCCTTTGGTATAACAGACAACGGCATACAAATAACTCTAAATCGTCAATACTCTGGGTTAAATTGTTTTAGCTTCATGAAGGTATTAGAGTACGCGCTGGGGTGTAAAATGGATGCTAGAGAATACAGACTGTTGCGCTCCGGGCCATTCGGCATGCGATAAATGAAATTGGGGTTTGTCTTTCGTTTCAACTTGGCCGCTCTCCTTGGCGTAAGCGTTAATTACAACCGCCAAAAAGACCCTGTAATTAGAAGACTGTTTTCCGCATGCTGTATAAAGGTACGTCCGCACTAGGCGTAAATTTTCGCTCGCCACGCTACGTACGCTACGCTCGCCACGCACGCCGAGAAAAACCACTGTCCGCACTTGGCAAATTTTCGCGCCAACCGCGCTGGGCGAAGGAAGCGTAGAGAGAAAAAATGTTCGCCAAGTTGAACTTTTTACGTCGGTCTCGCCAGCGTTGGTGGCGTACATCCAATCAGCGAGCGTCTCTGGCTCACGTGCGAATGTCGTCTGCTTGAAAAAATATATACGGTGCTTATTTGAATAGTCTATCGTCGTGAATGACTTAAATATGGCCATGTCCTTAATTACCCTCGATATTAATGACAAATAGTCAAATTGGGTTGGTGTATATCGACAGTATTCCACAAAAAGATAATCCCTGTATCTTTGGAAATTAGGTTTTTAAAATCGCCATCTATTCCCTATCCTTAAAAACTTCTCTAATCCGTATTCTTCGTTTATTTACGTTTTGTTTACGTTTCTGAATTAAAAGCAGTGAAACTATTTAATTAACTGCGTGAGCTAATCGTTCTACTTTGCTACAAACAGGCGCTATTTTAATCAGGCTGGGAAATAAGCATAATTTTTAAACTAGTCCTTGGGACCAGTGACCCCCTAGTTTCCGAAATAATAAACTGGTCTCCAGACTGCTCCCCACCCTTGTTCTCCAATAGATTTGCAATTAATAAACTAGTCATTGGGACCAGTGACCCTCACGTTTTGAATAAAAAAAGTGGTCCAAGCTATTAATAGACTGGTTTTTGACCTGTAAACCTGTCTTATTTCCTAGCCTGATTTTAATATAGAAGGCAGACAACATTCTTACGTGAGCCAGAGACTCTCGCCGATTGGATGTACGCCACCAACGCCGGCGAGACCGACGTAAAAACCCGTACAAAAATTTACGGCTGCATTTTTGCTGTTAATTAGATTTTTTAGAATCTGCAATATATTGCAAATAAACTGGAATATTCTGGAAAAATACTGGAATAAACCTGAAAAATGTTCAATTTCAGACAAAATTAAGGTGATTCCAGAGAGCAATGCAGAACATTTTAGACGTTTTGCAGAAAAAATATCTTCCGTTGGAAAACTCAGTACAACAGTATACAAAATTTAGCAACTCTAGAGTCATAAAATAGTTACCTTACAGCTAGAAAACAGAGGGGAAATAGTAACTCCCGTAAGAAATCAGGATGTTTGTAGGCTCATTACAAGTACTGTACCTTCCAAATATATTGTATGCATGTTACAGTCAGAAATTGCTAAGTTTGTAGGATAATTGCAGGCGTGTTTCGGATACTTTTTAGGATAATTACAGGCTCTTTTCATATACTTTGTAGGATAATTACAGGCGCGTTTCAGATACTTTGTAGGATAATTGCAGGTGCTTGTCAGATACTTTTCAGGATAATTGCAGGCGCATTTCAGATACTTTGCAGGGTCATTGCAGCCGCGTTTCAGATACTTTGTAGGATAATTGCAGCCGCGTTTCAGATGATTTGCAGGATCATTGCAGCCGCGTTTCAGATAATTTTTAGGATAGTTGCAGGCGCATGTCAGATAATTTTTAGGATAGTTGCAGGCGCATGTCAGATACTTTGCAGGATAAATGCAGGCGCTTTTCATATACTTTGTAGGAAAATAGCTGGCGCGTTTCAGATACTTTTCAGGATCATTACTGGCGCGTTTCAGATACTTTTAAGGACCATTACAGGCGCGTTTCAGATACGTTTAAGGACCATTGCAGGCGCGTTTCAGATACTTTTAAGGACCATTACAGGCGCGTTTCAGATACGATAATTACAGGTGCTTTTCAGATACTTTTTAGGATAATGGCAGGTGCTTTTCAGATAATTTTTAGGATAATTGTAGACGCGTTTCAGATACTTTTTAGGATAATTACAGGCTCTTTTCATATACTTTGTAGGATAATTGCAGGCGCTTTTCATATACTTTGTAGGATAATTGCAGGTGCTTGTCAGATACTTTTCAGGATAATTGCAGGCGCATTTCAGATACTTTGCAGGGTCATTGCAGCCGCGTTTCAGATACTTTGTAGGATAATTGCAGCCGCGTTTCAAATACTTTGCAGGATCATTGCAGCCGTGTTTCAGATAATTTTTAGGATAGTTGCAGGCGCATGTCAGATAATTTCTAGGATAGTTGCAGGCGCATGTCAGATACTTTGCAGGATAAATGCAGGCGCTTTTCATATACTTTGTAGGAAAATAGCAGGCGCGTTTCAGATACTTTTCAGGATCATTACTGGCGCGTTTCAGATACTTTTCAGGATCATTACTGGCGCGTTTCAGATACTTTTACGGACCATTACAGGCGCGTTTCAGATACTTTAATTTGTACGATAATTGCAGGTGCTTTTCAGATGCTTTTTAGGATAATTGCAGGCGCGTTTCAGATACTTTTTAGGATAATTGCAGGCTCTTTTCATATACTTTGTAGGATAATTGCAGTTGCTTTTCATATACTTTGTAGGATAATTACAGGCGCGTTTCAGATACTTTGTAGGATAATTGCAGGCGCATTTCAGACACTTTTCAGGATAATTTCAGGAGCGTTTCATATACTTTGTAGGAAAATTGCAGGCGCGTTTCAGATACTTTTTAAGGATAATGGCAGGTGCTTTTCAGATAATTTTTAGGTTCATTGCAGCCGCACTTCAGATACATCGTAGGATAATTACAGGCGCGTTTCAGATACTTTGTAGGATAATTGCAGGTACTTTTCAGAAATTTTTAGGATAATTGCAGGAGCATTTCAGATACTTCGTAGGATAATTGCAGGCGCTTTTCATATACTTTGTAGGATAATTGCAGGCGCTTTTCATATATTTTGTAGGAATATTGCAGGCGCTTTTCATATACTTTTTTGGATCATTGCAGGCGCGTTTCAGATACTTTTTAGGATCATTGCAGGCGTATTTCGGATACTTTGTAGGATAATTGCAGGCGCGTTTCAGATACTTTTTAGATTAATTGAAGGCTCTTTTCATATACTTTGTAGGATAATTGCAGGTGCGTTTCAGATACTTTGTAGGATCATTGCAGCCGCGTTTCAGATACTTCGCAGGAGCATTTCAGATACTCTGTAGGATAATTGCAGGTGCGTTTCAGATACTTTGCAGGGTCATTGCAGCCGCGTTTCAGATTCTTTGTAGGATCATTGCAGGCGCGTTTCAGATACTTTGAAGGATAATTGCAGGCACGATATAGATACTTTGTGGAATAATTGCAGACGCGTTTCAGACACTTCGCAGGATCATTGCAGGTGCATTTCAGATACATCGCAGGAGGATTTCAGATTCTTTGTAGGGTCATTGCAGGTGCGTTTCAGATACTTTGTAGGATAATTGCAGGTGCATTTCAGATTCTTTGCAGGATCATTGCAGGCGCGTTTCATATGCTTTGCAGAGTCATTGCGGGTTTTCCTATCAATTATTGTGAATCAGTCGCCTTATATACCCTAAATTTCCAAAAATTGTTAAAGAGGCTTACGCTTGAGTTCAAACGTCAACAATAGCTATGTTTAAAATGATTTTAGGAATAAAGTTTCTTAAAACGATTTAACTAGAATTAAGGTAAATTAATCACGATTAAATTAATAAATATCATTTATATTTATTTAAATATTTAAAAATAGCCTCTAAATTGCGTCTCGACTTGGAGAGGTTTATTTTGGATTCCCAACTTGTACTCATCTCTTACAAAAATATTAAGCTGTAATTCATCTGAATACACGCTTTTCTGACTTGCTAAAGTAATATCTGAGATGGTCCAACTGTTTAGGTACATGTACATTAAGTTCTCACCACATCTAGATAAGAAGGTCTTTTCGTCTATCTAACATCCACAACATACACACTCACAGAACGTAATCGAAAAATTCTTTCAAACTTATAGCTAAAAACCGATTACAACTGAAGGGAAGGGTCCCGACAGGCTTTTTTTACGTCTATCCGCAACCAGGAAAACTGCTGTAAACTTATATGATAGCGCTAAAGTACTTTGGTTCGCAATTTCCTTCACATTTCGAGCGCCATGGTGATAGTAGATCTTGTCTTAATCGGTTTCTATCCACGCTTGTTTTTCGTGTACCCGGGGCCACAAACACACACATGCACACACACACAGAAAGCTAGGTCTGGTCTCAAAAACTGGAATAAAATCACTAAAATAAACTGAAATTAATTTTATTTACTTTTTTTGGATGAAAAATTGTTTTTCTACGACTTTTTACCTCAAATAGAAGTAACTCTTATATTATTAGGTTTTGAATCTATAGAACTTGACTGCCAACACCTTTGAAAGCTTGGAATCCTTATGTTGTTAGTATTGGATACACCTTAAACATAACTGCATAAGTTCGTAAGATGTGTTCCATAAGTTTGTCACTGGTTACTTCATGAAGTGGTGTAGGTGAAACGTCATATTCTCGTAAAGCGACGCCTGTTGAGCCATTGTCAAAGGCTTAATAAGGCTAAATAGGAAGTTGGACTGAAAAACCGAGTGTATTCAATTCTCGCGTCATTCTCGAACTAGCTCTCAGTAAGTCTCTAGCATTACGAAGTATAGGCAGTGTCATACTTATTGAAACATATCTGATAAACTTATGATAACTGTATATACAATACTGGCCCATTTATGACCAAAAAATTGTTTAAATTTTCTATCTTTTATGGTGGTTAAAATATTTTTAGGATCGAGACGTGACAGTATTAGATCAAAAGATTTTATTAAGATGAATGAGAAAAGCTTTTTTAAGATGCCTTTTTAGGCCTAACCAATTCTTTATTCAAATTTTAGAAAAATAAAAGCAGTAATATTAATGCCTAACAGAAGCAGATAAAAATTTAGGGTGCGCTCGAAGTTGACTTCCCATACAAAAATTTTAAGCTGTAATTCATCTGCATACGCGCTTTTTAATCGCTACCACGCTGTAATAGGTATACATTAAGGCTACATTTCTGCAGCTCAAAAAACGGGAAAATTTCACAGCAATTCTAGAACTGCAAATTGACTGCCGTTTCTTCATTTTCTGTTTGTTAACTGTTAACTGTCTAGCCTGGCAGAAATATGCAGCGCAATTCTGCAAACGCTAAGCAAAAGTAGAAATACCAGCTGTTAGTTTAAAACTGTAATTTGACCGTTTTTATAGATATGATACAGGTCTGCAAAAGTGATGGAAAAGTAGAAATCCAGCTGCTAATTTAGAACTGTAATTTGACCGTTTTAATAGACATGTTACAGGTCTGCAAAAGTGATAGAAAAGTAGAAATCCAGCTGCTAATTTAAAACTGCAATTCTACCACATTTATAGACATGTTACAGATCTGTAAAAGTGATGGAAAAGCAGAACTGCAGCTGCCAATTTAGAACTGTATTGGACCTTTTTATAGACATGTTACAGGTCTGCAAAAGTGATAGAAAAGTAGAAATCCAGCTGCTAATTTAAAACTGCAATTTGGCCACATTTATAGGCATGTTACAGGTCTGAAAGAGTGATTGAAAGGTAGAAATCTAGCTGCTAATTTAAAACTGCAATTTGACTACATTTAAAGACATGCTACAGGTCTGCAAAAGTGATGGAACAGTAAAAATACAGCTGCCAATTTAAAACTTTAATTTGACCTAAATTGACCATTTTTATAGACATGTTACAGGTCTGCAAAAGTGATGGAAAAGTAGAAATTCAGCTGCCAATTTAAAACTGTAATTTAACCACATTTAGATATATATTGCAGGTATTCAAAAGTAGGAAATTCTACTTTTGAATACCTGCAATATGTCTATAAATGTTGAATAGTTACAGTTTTAAATTGGAAGCTAGATTTCAACTTTCCCATAACTTTTGCAGACCTGTAACATGTGTATAAATGTGGTCAAATTGCAGTTTTAAGTTGGCAGCTGGATATCTACTTTTCCATCACTTTTGCAGACCTGTAACATGTCTATATAAATGGTCAAATTACAGTTTTAAATAGGCAGCTGGATTTCTACTTTTCCATCGCTTTTTCAGACTTGTAACATGTCTATAAATATGGTCAAATTACAGTTTTAAATTGGCAGCTGGATTTCTACTTTTCCATCACTTTTTCAGACTTGTAACATGTCTATAAATATGGTCAAATTGCAGTTTTAAATTGGCAGCTGGATTTCTACTTTTCCATCACTTTTTCAGACTTGTAACATGTCTATACATGTAGTCAAATTACAGTTTTAAACTAGCATCTGGTATTTCTACTTTTCTATCGGTTTTGCACACCTGTAACATGTCTATAAAAATGGTCAAATTACAGTTTTAAATTGGCAGCTGAATATCTACTTTTCCATAAGTTTTGCAGACCTGTAACATGTCTATAAATATGGTCATATTACAGTTTTAAAATGGCATCTGGATTTCTCCTTTTCCATCACATTTGCAGGCCTGTAACATGTCTATAAATGTGGTCAAGTTGCAGTTTTAAACTAGCAGCTGAATATCTACTTTTTCATCACTTTTGCAGACCTGTAACATGTCAATAAATATAGTCAAATTGCAGTTTTAAATTGGCAGCTGGATTTCTACTTTTCCATCACTTTTGCAGAACTGTAACATGTCTATAACTGTGTTCAAATTACAGTTTTAAACTAGCAGCTGTTATTTCTACTTTTGCATCGCGTTTGCAGAATCGCGCTGCATATTTCTGCCAATACAGACAATTAACAGATAATAAACAGAAAATGTAGAAACGGCAGACAATTTGCAGTTCTGGAATTTCTGTGAAATTTTCGCGTTTTTCGAGCTGCAGAAAATGTAGCCTTAATTTATACCTATTACAGCGTGGTAGCGATAAAAAAGCGCGTATGCAGATGAATTACAGCTTAAAATTTTTGTACGGGAAGTTCAACTTGGCGAACATTTTTTCTCTCTACGCTTCCTTCGCCCAGCGCGGTTGGCGCGAAAATTTGCCAAGTGCGGACAGTGGTTTTTCTCGGCGTGCGTGGCTAGCGTAGCGTACGTAGCGTGGCGAGCGAAAATTTACGCCTAGTGCGGACGTACCTTTATAAACCATACCCCCTTTTCCCTACAACTTGCTTCTTCCAGTCAGGGTGGGTTAGTTATTCGAGAACAGTCACTGTGTGGTTTTCTCCATTCTTTAGCTGAACCAAGAAGTGATATCTATGGTTTATTAGGGAGAAGGTGTAAGATGCCTAAGTTTTCGCCGGGGGCCTTAGTCCCAGTCCCCATTTTTAAAATACAAAAAAGGAGGCCGGGCCATTTCGCCTCTTCTCAGTCGACAGTAATTTTCGAACTCATTAGCGTCGCGCTGACGTGAGTTTTCAAGGACCAATGAGATTCTGGTTGGAAATTAGAGGCATGGATTAACTCCGTCCGGACCTACGTTTGGACTGGAGATAAAGAGCTAGAAATGTGGCGGCGAATTTTTACCTTCTCCCTAGTAAACTAGATATCACTTCTTGGCTGAACCAAAAGGTAAAAATAATACGCCTCCAAGGGACCGACTTTTGTTAGCAACAATAATTCAAGATGAAACGTTTCACAGAAAGAATTAAAACTACAGAAGGTAATTATAAGAGAATCATGACAGTTGATGTATCCGTGCAATCATGAAGGAAAAAGGGATGGAGTGGCACCCCTATTCCTATAACGTTGCCTCTGTACCCCCACCTATGGAACGGCCCCGTAGTTCTCCCAGCATCCTCAGCGTTTAGGTAGGGTTGCACAGTACCGAATCGTAAAAATAGGGTCTAGCAGGGTGGGAAATAAGAATTATTTTTAAACTGGACATTTGGCCAGCGACACCCCCCCCCCTGGCCTGGAATAAATAAACTGGTCCATGAGCAATGACCAGGGCACGTCGTCTGCTAAACTAAATAAATGGATAAATACTATATTTGAATTAATGTCTGGACTTTGGTTACCCTTGAATTTTCTTAGTGGTCACGTGGCCCACTGAACCACCTCCTCCAATTTAATTTTTAAACTGGTCATTTGCCCTGTGCCACCGCCTTATTTCCCACGCTCGAGTCTAGTTCTCTTACAAATACAATGGAGCTACGCGGCAGTACTTCACAATCGCCTACCAAAGGGTAGAGGCGTGCGCGAGGGATTCTGGGAGAGTTACGGTGCCGCAGGTTGACCGTCATCATTTCCAATCAATCTCACCTCATTTATCCCTCACCTCAAATTGTCTCCTCTTCTCTGATTGGCTGAAGAGCTTCTGTCGTCATTGTGGGGTTTAAAGTCGCAAGGGAGCGCGTGTAGAAAAAATTTAAAGTTCATAATTTAATTTTCATTCTTTTAATAAAATTTAATGAAGTGGTGACACGAAATCAAGCTATTCACAGTGTAGTACTAACGTAAGGGAATAGTTAGTGGCGTCATCTATTGACCTTTTTTTCGTGTAAGTAGATTTTTCGCTGTGTTATGGCGCAAAGTTTCAGTGTATTTTTGAGGTTGTCGACTTGGTCGAACTCTGGTTAACGTCCTGGACCAATATGGCTCCATTCTTTAATTATTATTTTCCGTAAACACATAATATCCTCCATTGTATTTTCTACCTTGAAGTTGTATTATTAACTTGTGATTGCAGACTTCATAAGTTCACATTTGAAGCAAAGACCTGATCTCGGAACGTTCAACATTGTCCTCATCTAATAGCTAACCCACCTGTTAAATTTTTGGTACTTAATTTTATCCTTCAGAAATATGAACTAGGCCTACTCATTTTTGGTTCAAAATGTTAACTTCGTTAAGGTGACAGAACATTAATCAGAAAGTTGAAATAAGATGAGGAATTTTTGAAATGGCAATTGCGTATAAAATTGCGAATGAAATTTAAATGAAAGTACTTTATATTAAGACAGTATTTTTTTTAACGAAGTGTTAAAAAAATTAAGCAACACAAGTAGTTTCGCGTCTGGAAAGATGGGCCAAGGTTTTTTTTGAAAAAATAATTTTATTGTGTTAATTTAAGTAGCTTTATTAAACTATAATCTTGTTTAACGCAGGAATGGTTACTGGCGTAGATTAATGGACAGTAACGCGGTGACAAACGTGTAGATTCTTTACGTTAATATTTAAATATATTACGAATTGGTAATATTATAGCACGCCTCGTGCTGCCATCTTTAAAATGGACAATCCAACTTGCAATTATAGAAAATTAATTTGCCTCCTAATTAGGGTTCGAAAATTACGGTAATTTTGGAAAGTGGAAAATTACGCCGTAACGAAAAATTCAAAAATGAATTATATTGATCGTTTATAAGCTAAATAATGAAAAAATCAGTTGAACACAGCTATACTTTTGGTAGAATAGTATTTTACATTATTTAAACCCAGAGTTTTGATGTTTGCGTTTCAAAAAACTTTTGAATAGCAATATCCACATTCTTCTTCTTACCCATTTTGAGAAGACGGATCTTTTAGACCCTTTTGCAAGAGAAATAAATGAAAATTTGGTGGTAAATTACCACGGTATGACCAGGGTAATTACCGTTTTCGTAACTTACCTGAGAAAATCGTAAATTACAGTTGCCTTGGTGAATTACCGTGTAAACTACAATGGTAATTTACTCATGACCAAAAATATCCTGTTTTACATTCATTTCCTCTTTCCTTTAAATAGGGCGGTTTGTTATGTTTCGTTTTATTTAAAATAAGATCTATGTTTCTTTAAGAGAGTGTCTATTCACTTTCTTGACAACTTTGACAGGAAAACTGCGAAGGACGTAAAAATCAAAAGGCAACAGCCATTTTTAAAGAGAGTACCAAGCAAATCGATGAACAATTCTTTAAGACAACGAGTCACTTCCATATTGGCTTGTAAGAATGGTTGTAAACAACTTACCAATCTACCATGTGAATGTGTGACATCAGAATTCTGGTGAAATAATTAAGAGTTGATTTAAAGTTGTGATGGTATGGTCCCATTTCTCCCAATTCTGTGTTTCCCAAAATACATTTTTATCCCAAACTTTCCGATTCCCAGTTCTCCCAATTTTATATTTCCCAATCGGAATTTTTATCCCAAACTATTCAATTCTCATTTCTCCCAATCGAATGGTTTCGTCTAATATTTCATGCTGCAAATTGTTGCTTTCAAAACGACTTTGATTATTTTTAATGCGAATAGAGTAATTTCGGTTGAGAGGGAGAGTGAACTGTGTATCCCTTACGTTAGGGGCAACTTTGTAATAGAGAATACTATTTGCCCCCGGAAGGGAAGGGGAGGGGGATATCACTAAGGTAAGAGATAGAGGGTTATGACGTTGCCGTATATGGGAAAGAAATTACTCTATAGGTTTGGTTAGGATAGTAATATTTTATAAATCATTAAACTATGGTACGCCTTTTCCAAAATATTGACGTTTAGCTTCATTGACTTCTCAAATAATATGCCTTTTCCAAAACATTACTGTTATGATAGGTTAGGTTTGGTTAGGTTAGGTTAGTAATATTTTATAAATCATTAAACTATGGTACGCCTTTTCCAAAATATTGACGTTTAGCTTCATTGACTTCTCAAATAATATGCCTTTTCCAAAACATTACTGTTATGATAGGTTAGGTTTGGTTAGGTTAGGTTAGGTTTGATTAGGTTAGGTTAGTAATATTTTATAAATCATTAAACTCTGGTACGCCTTTTCCAAAATATTGACGTTTAGCTTCATTGACTTCTCAAATAATATTACTTTTCCAAAACATTACTGTTATGATTGGTTAGGTTAGGTTAGGTTAGGTTTGATTAGGTTAGGTTAGCAATATTTTATAAATCATTAAACTATGGTACGCCTTTTCCAAAATATTGACGTTTAGCTTCATTGACTTCTCAAATAATATTCCTTTTCCAAAACATTACTGTTATGATTGGTTAGGTTAGGTTTGATTAGGTTAGGTTAGTAATATTTTATAAATCATTAAACTATGGTACGCCTTTTCCAAAATATTGACGTTTAGCTTCATTGACTTCTCAAATAATATTCCTTTTCCAAAACATTACTGTTATGATTGGTTAGGTTTGGTTAGGTTAGGTTAAATAATTTTCCTACCAATGTAAAATATATCATTGTTAATAAAACAAAAATATTCTCTTTGAACTTATTAACATATGTTTTATGCTGAATTGGGAGAAAAGAAATTGGGGGAAAAGACATAGTGTTGGGTCAAATGGGATTGGGAGATATGGGAATTGGGAGAAACGGTTTGGGTTAAATGGGAGTAAATCGTTGTGATAGCCTGACTTCTCTTTTTATCTCTCCGAGTGACGATGACGTCACGGATAGGTATTACACTGGACGTGTGTGTGTCTGTCTGTCACCGCGTTCGCAGTTGGCAAATCGGAGCAAACGTGTTCGCAGAAAGCAATTTTTGGCTTCTACTGCTTTCGTTAAGATTAACAAGTTGGGAAACCAAATAAACCTCTTCGAGTCGAGACGTTTTTCTTAAATAATTGATTAAATATATCTAATTTTAATTATTTTTTCGCCAGTAATTTTCATAAATATTAGTTAAGACGTTTTAAGAAACGTGTTTCCTAAAATCATTTTAAATAAAGTTATTGTTGACGTTTGAATTCTAGCGTATGCCTCTTTAACAACTTTTGTAAAAGGGTATATAAGGCGATTGGTTCACAGTAAATGAGAAGAAAATCCACAGCCAATGGAAGGCTCGACGTTTCTCGTACCCTAGATAGAGAGAGTTACAATTCAAACGGGCTTACTGCGAAACACATTGTTTTCGTCAAGGACGTTTATCAAAACGTGACGGCGCCATCTGTGAGCCTCTAGCGGAACCAATTACAAAGTTTACTCGCTTATTTGCAATCAGAAACATAGTTATGATTTTTATTTCATCTATTTATCAAATTAAAAAGGACTAGAGTTTTTTTTATTTAACTCGCGTATTTTATTTAACACGTTTAAAAAACTATCTTGACAGCTTGTTACGCGGGTTATAGCAGCAGACGGTAGTAAAGGAGTTCTTCAAGTGATTAATAGGTGGTGCCACCCGTATTTTATAAAGATTCATGCAAATTACAAAAAGTGTATCGCGAAACGTCGATCTCGAGATCCCAGCACGTTGTGTCTTTAGGTTTAATACATGTATTCTATCTCATTGCAACGCGTTCCAGATATAGCATACACGTTTACTCCGATTTCCAACTGCGAACGCGGTGACAGACGGACAATACCACTCAGTGACGTCATCGTCAGTCGGAGAGGTATCAATCAGGGTTCGAGTAACTGAGCACGCGGAATGACTCGAAAGCGTTTGATGCTCCCTTTAGGAGGAGACATCGAGGAATGATTAACTTTGCGGATATCATATCTGCGCGAAAGATCGAGCTGTCAGAGCAGGTGCGAAGAAATTACAAAACAAACACTAGAGGGAAGTACCTAGACAAAGCGATGAGGCCGACAAAAGATGTAAGATCTTCATTAGCTTTATCGAATTTCGTGATTACCAACAGAAACCCGGCTAATCTATCATGTTAAACCCCGGGCTAACACGATTACACATTTAATTTCACACTTTTATAAAGACGATTTTATTTTTAAGAATAAGGCGAGTGACAAGCTAGTGTAAGATCCAAATGAACGATTAATAAGAAGATCCTAGTGATGTGCAGTGGTTCTCGGAACTGGAATCTTGTCAGTAGTTCGACGTTGAAGACGAAAGAAGCGACTCCAAGCATTGCCGCCCACAATCGGAACTTGGCTTCAATGTCCTTGAACCCGAGTACGTGTACTTCATTCTCAGCCGTTGAATGTTGAGGTTCCAATTCGATGTGAAAGTCTCTCTCGAACACGCGGTGTAATGCTGTGATTTGGCCGGTTTCCACGAAAGTCCGCAATCTGCAATCGTAAATGGGTGAGATACTTTAATTTTTCAATTCAGTAACTTAAATCAGATTGCAAAATTTGTCCGTATGATTAATGCTGACTTCATTTGATATTTTTTGGTCGGGAATTTCAAGTGACACTATGATGGGTTGGCTTTAATTATGCCGATTTAGTGGGGTGGCGTAGTGGTTAGCGCTTTCGCCTCGCAGCAACGGTAATAGTTATTATAGGGGGCGCTGTAGGTTAGCTGTGGCATAGGGGCTAGCCCCTGCACCCCTCTATACATTGTAAAGGGACCCACCTGTAAACAAGCTACAGGCTTAGTGTGGAAATACCTTCATAGACCAAGCTTAGATTATTATTATTATTATTTCGATTAAAATACGCGAGTACTTTAATGAATTCGGGTGGATTTCATGTGCATGTAGCAAAATATACATTTAACAAAAGTCTTTGTCAATTTCATGATGTCATTTCAACCGTGTTTCGGGATTGGCTCATTTGGAGTTTGGTTTAAACAGCGGATTATCAAATGAGCGCTGTCAAAATTTAGCAGTTCTTTGAAAATGGGCTATCGGCAGGTGTTAGTGGAGATGCTTAAAATTTCCATTTTACAACGCATCGCTTCCTCGCAACATTTTTTTTTTCAAAATTTCGAGCAATAACATAACGTTATACCAGAAGCCGATTAGGCTTTACACATGAAGTACGTAACGAACCTCCCCTTGCGCGAAGAGAAATAGTTCAGTAACGCGCCTTCTTCGGATCCATCTTTTGCTTTGACTATTTAAGTCGCCGTGTATATGTTTTTTACGAGGAATGTTTTCTGTTCTCGCGGCTACGGTGAGCCCAGCCGTCGGCGGCTCGGGAATCGGGATACCGCCGATACCTAGCCAAGGCTTAGTGTAGTTTTCGAGTCTACTATTATTCGCGGAGCTATTTTTCTGTTGAAATTAAAAAAAATCTTGTAATATTTAGTTGCAGACTTATTAAGTGACTCGGAAATGTTCGGAATTAGAGCTTTAAAACGTTGAATATATTATAAAGACTACCGAACGATACCGTAAATTTGCCTTCCGAGCTTTCCGGTTATGTCGACGGCGAGGTCGAGTCGAGGGGTTCACGGGTAGTTGAGCGGTTTTCAAAAGAGCGTTTTGGAATAAAGCGGTTTGCAAAACCGCGTGGAAGCAAAATCGCGGTTGCTGTTTCCGCGTTTCTCAATACAGCGCTATTTCCCAAAACAGCTGTTTCCGCCCAAACTGTGATTGAAAGGGAGGGAAATCTCTATTATATTAAGTATATAGAACAAAGAACAATATTACGCAAAAAGGAGTAATGTTATATCGGAACTAAATATAAAATATAATTTTTTGGAAAAGGCATATTATTTTGGGAAGTCAATGAAGATAAACAACAATATTTTGGAAAAGGCGTACGAAACAACGCTCAAGATATAAACGCTGTAATCAAAATGCGCTCTAACGAGAAATGGCGCGTTTATGAAAAAGCCGTTTTGGACAATACTGTTTTGATAACACGCCCAATCGATAACATAACGTCTAAGGTCCCATGCAAGAAAATAGTAATAGCCGTCGCCGATTGGTCTGGCAATAAAGAGGTTATCTATGGTTAGGGGGCTCATGATTGGTTAAAAGCTTTTTTGTTCGTCTGCTTAGTTTTTACTTCGCGAATGTCATGAAATCCATGGCCAAAGCTATAGAAAAGTGGGACTTACGCACTTTATGTGTGAGGCATAATCCGCTTTTGGTTATACGCGGTTCTTGAACTTCCGTGTGAAAGTTCAAAGTAATATGAAATTTTAGCGCGTATCACCTAAATATCAAAGATAATTTTGGTTGAAAATCGATAATTTTTTGACTTTGGTACGATAATTTAGTAATTTTTATCTGGCAACGCTGGAGCAAGGTTACTAAACCGAATGACATCATTACTCTATTAGCACTTAATTATTTGCCAAAGCCGCATGTGGATTTTTGTCCCTCGTCAAGACAATCAATGTTTGTGGGTTGATTTCTGCGGATTTCGTTTACTAAACAGTTATAGAATTCACAATAGCACGGTGCGATGCCAATCTGAAATAAGTTTGGCAAGCGGGAGAGCAAACAAAAAAGGATGAGCCAGGGGAAGAATCATCTTACATAACTAAAGTATTTAGAGTATACAAAGTGTCATCCTTCTTCCATTATCTCCCTCTGATTGAACTTGTCTCCCACAGTTAGTTTGTAATCAAATCAAAAGAAGGTGTACAGTGAAACGGGGAAAGTTTTGTTATTAATGTCACTACGTTCCCTCTGCGACTCAGATGGATTTTAGATAGAGAGAGACGGCAGAAAGAGGGGATGTTCTTCTAAGTTAGGCTTAGGAAAGGGTTGTCTAATGAAATGGAGCAATAACATTAACGGAGCCGCGTTGAGCAAGAGACAAGTAACGCCCGCCGGTAAGCGTGATGAGACTAGAATTACATTAACACCTGCCCAGAAAAACAATATTTCCCTGAGTTTTTATTTTTTCAACCTTCGAATGCAAATCCTGGTTAATAAATCAGTGTTGAACGATATTAACCAAGGTTGTAAAGACATTACAACGCCAAATTGGGCGTTACATTATTCGTTAGAGTTACGCTGTAGTTGCTAGCAATAAGGCCTAACCCTAACCGGCTCTATAAAGAATTTTTTGGGTTTAACATTTTCAATGACAAGTTAGTATATAGGGAATTGTTATGTTTATTATTCCAGCAACGTGGCTTTCATAAATGATGATGTTTAAATTTTACGGGATGCGACTTTTTTTCCTAGCTTTTAATTTTTCCGAAAAAGTTTAGAAACACGCTCAGCTTTTTAGAAGGAAAATATGGTTAGGAATAATAACTATTTCAAAGTTTTGGTACTCTTTTTTTTTTCTTTCTTTGGTAATTTTAAAACGTTTCGGTTAAAAACGTGCTCGGAATTTCGGGGGTAATAATGAAGAGAAACGTTAACACACTATTAAAGTTGGTCTTACACTTCTTGACACAAATATTTTACTTTTGAAGACCGCAATTTAATTTAAAATCTATTTCAATCAATTTTAAAATTCTGGTAAACGTTGAACACTTATTAGGTTACAATTAGAAGTGATATCTAGTTTATTAGGGAGAAGGTATAAGATGCCTAAGTATTCGTGCGCCATAGTCCCAGTCCCCTCCCTCTTTCGCCTCTCCTCAATCGGAAAATACGTAATTTTTGTCATTCACGTCGCGCTGATGTGAGTTTTCAAGAACCAATGAGATGCTGGTTGTAATTTAGAGGCAGGGATTAACTCCGGACCTACGTTTGGACTGTAGATAAAGCTGGAAATGTGGCGAATTTATACCTTCTCCCTAATAAACTAGACATCACTTCTTGGTCACAATAAGCTCATATTTTTTGTAAGTACTGCTTCGTTATAAGTTTGTCAATATGGCTTTCGTGAGTTTGAACTGGGAAAAATATGACATCATGGCACTACAGCCTTGCATTTTCTTTTGAACGCCATGATGGCAGGTTGAAGGTTAATACGGTCACTGGTCATCTAAAAATAGTATAGGCCTAAGACGTATGACACTTTATTCGTAACTTTTTTATTTGTCATTATTCCTTCAAACTTTGGCTTCCAAAAACAGCTCGCGGACTTCGAGAGTAGAAACGTTCAATTGCTAAGCGTATACAATCAAAACTATAAAGAAGGTTTTTTTCGTCTGGTCTTAACTCATCGTTGACGCGTGAACACTGTCATTGTGTCATTCCACGTATCTTCTTTAAGTCCCGAAATATGATAGGATAAGTCAAGGACACGTGACCTCCATTCTGACAAGGATAGTGTCGGTAACGAGAACATAGACGGTTGGTCTGCGAAGTTATTGACATTTCTAGTTTAGAAGCCACCAACGGCAGGTGATCAAATCCCAGCTTTTAGAAGCCCCCAACAAGGGTGATCATTTCCACGATTAAAAAGCCCCCAACGGCAAGTTTCAAATCCCAGATATTCCTAGTCCCCAACGGCAAGTTTCATATCCGAGATATTTCCAGCCTCCAACGGCAAGTTTCCTTTCCAAGATATTAGCAGCCCCCAACGGCATGTTTCAAACACCAGATATTAGAAGCCACCAACGGCAGGTGATCAAATCCCAGATATTAGAAGCCTCCAACGGCAGGTTTTTAAATCCCAGATATAGAAGCCACTAGCGGCCGGTGATCAAATCCCAGCTTTTAGAAGCCACTAGCGGCCGATGATCAAATCCCAGCTTTTAGAAGCCCCCAACAAGGGTGATCATTTCCACGATTAAAAAGCCCCCAACGGCAAGTTTCAAATCCCAGATATTCCTAGTCCCCAACGGCAAGTTTCATATCCGAGATATTTCCAGCCTCCAACGGCAAGTGATATAATCCCAAATATTAGAAGCCACCAATGGCAGGTGGTCAAATCCCAGATATTCCTAGTCCCCAACGGCAAGTTTCATATTCAAGATATTAGCAGCCCTCAACGGCAGGAATAAAATCGAGGATATATGAAGCCCCCAACGGCAGATTTCAAATCAAATATATATGCAGCCCCCAAAGACAGGTTTCAAATACAAGATATTAGAAGCCACCAACGACAGGTGATCAAATCCCAGATATTTCCAGCCACCAACGGCAGGTTTCAAATACCAGATATTAGAAGCCACCATTGGCAGGTAATCAAATCTCGGATATTAGAAGCCACCATTGGCAGGTAATCAAATCTCGGATATTAGAAGCCACCAACGGCTCATGATCAAATCCCAGATATTAGAAGCCACCAACGACAGGTGATCAAATCCCAGATATTTCCAGCCACCAACGGCAGGTTTCAAATACCAGATATTAGAAGCCATCAACGGCTGATGATCAAATCCCAGATATTAGAAGCCACCAACGGCAGGTGATCAAATCTCAGATATTAGAAGCCACCAACGGCAGGTGATATAATCCCAAATATTAGAAGCCACCAATGGCAGGTGATCAAATCCCAGATATTTCCAGCCTCCAACGGAAAGTTTCATATCCAAGATATTTGCAGCCCCCAACGGTAGGTATCAAATTGATGATATATGCAGCCCCCAACGGAAGGTTTCAAATTCCAGATATTAGCAGCCCCCAAAGGCAGGTTTCAAATCGAATATATAAGATATAAACAGCCCCCAACGGCAGGTTTCAATTCTCAGATATTAGAAGCCACCAACGGCATGTGATCAAATCCCAGATATTAGAAGCCACCAACGGCAGGTGATCAAATCCCAGATATTAGAAGCCACCAACGGCAGGAGATCAAATCCCAGATATTGGAAGCCACCAACGGCAGGAGATCAAATCCCAGAAATAAGAAGCCACCAACGGCAAGTGATCAAATCTCAGATATTAGAAGCCACCAACGGCAGGTGATATAATCCAAAATATAAGAAGCCACCAACGGCAGGTGATAATATTCCATATATTAGAAGCCACCAACGGCAGGTGATCAAATTCCAGATATTAGTAGCCCCCAACTTCAGGTGATCAAATCTCAGATATTAGAAGCCACCAACGGCAGGTGTTTAAATCCCTGATAGTAGAAGCCACCAGCGGCCGGTGATCAAATCCCAGATATTAGAAGCCACCAACAACGGGTGATCAAATCCCAGATATAAGAAGCCCCAAAAACGGTATCGTTCCTTTCAACCGAATTCCCAATGGACCGAAATCCCATTCGACCGAAATCCCATTCGACCGAATATCCCGCAATGATTTTAGATTTCCAGCCCAATGGCTATATTCCCGATGGACCAAAATCCCAATCGTCCGAATATGCCCCTAAAAAATCCATGAATATAACTTGAAACACTGTAGCCGTCAGCGATTCGGTGGTGTAGTGGATACGAAGTTGGACTGCGAAGCGATAGGTTGTTGGTTCGAATCTCCGAAAGGTATGTTAATAATGTTAAAAGTAAATGTTTCGTGATACTAATTAAAACGCTCACTTTCATTCCTTTCAAGGCAAGAGATATATAGAATTAATAAACCAATTGTGCTTAAAATGTAGTACAGTCTTAATGGTAGTTCCATCAAGGTCTTTAAATTTTAAATTAAAATTTTAATATTTTGGTTTCGGGTGGGTTAGGTTAGGTTAGGTTAGGTTAGCTTAGCTTAGCTTAGCTTAGGTTTGGTTAAGTTAGATTAGGTTAGCTTAGCTTAGGTTAGGTTAGCTTAGGTTAGCTTAGGTTAGGTTAGGTTAGCTTAGGTTAGCTTAGGTTTGGTTCCAATAAAACGTTGACACCTTTTCCAAAATATGCTCCTTTTAATTAGCTACCACCTTTTCCAAAATATTCTCCCGTTAAATAGCTACCACCTTTTCCAAAACATTCTCTTATTAATTAGCTGCCACCTTTTCCAAAAGATTTTCCTATTAAATAGCTCCCACCTTTTTCAAAATATTCTCCTATTAATTAGCTACCACCTTTTCCAAAACATTCTCCTATTAATTAGCTGCCACATTTTCCAAAATATTCTCCTTTTAATTAGCTACCACCTTTTCTAAAATATTCTCCTATTAATTAGCTGCCACCTTTTCCAAAAGATTTTCCTATTAATTAGCTGCCACCTTTTCCAAAATATTCTCCTATTAATTAGCTGCCAACTTTTCCAAAATATTCTCCAATTAATTATCTGACATCTTTTCCAAAATATTTCTATTAATGCTAATAAATTGTTTTAATACTCATATTAATAATCTTTTTACCTCCAAACAAGGTTGGGTTGGGTTAGGTTAGGTTAGATTAGGTTACGTTTGTTTAGGTTAGGTAAGGTTAGGTTAGGCTAGGGTAGGTGAGGTGAGGAGTGCAGTAATACATTTTCAACTCACATTTATTTTAACAATAATAAGTTTTGAAATTAAAAATATATTTAATGCAAAACCACACAGTATGTCTTCTTCCAGTTCAATAGAATTTCGGTCGAATGGCACTATAATAAAATCGCACCTTTGGCTACGTTCGATCGAATGGGACCCCAAAAAAAACCCCCTTCTGTCGAATGGGAATTCGGTTCAATGGGACCAAAGCCCAAAAACGGGTGATCATTTCCACGATTAAAAAGCCCCCAACGGCAAGTTTCAAATCCCAGATATTCCTAGTCCCCAACGGCAAGTTTCATATCCAAGATATTAGCAAACCCCAACGGTAGGTATCAAATCGATGATATATGCAGCCCCCAACGGCAGGTTTCAAATACCAGATATAAGAAGCCACCAACGGCAGGTGATAAATTTCAGATATTAGAAACCACCAACGGTAGGTGTTTAATACCTGATAGTAGAAGCCACCAGCGGCCGGTGATCCAATCCCAGATATTAGAAGCCCCCAACAACGGGTGATCATTTCCACGATTAAAAGTTTCATATCCAAGATATTAGCAGCCCTCAACGGCAGGAATAAAATCGAGGATATATGCAGCCCCCAACGGCAGATTTCAAATCAAATATATATGCAGCCCCCAAAGACAGGTTTCAAATACCAGATATTAAAAGCCACCAACGACAGGTGATCAAATCCCAGATATTTCCAGCCACCAACGGCAAGTTTCATATCCAAGATATTAGCAGCCCCAACGGTAGGTATCAAATCGATGATATATGCAGCCCCCAACGGCAGGTTTCAAATACCAGATATAACCTAACCTAAAAAGGCTGTTTTGGATACGAAGTTGATGAATTTGGATGCCGTAACCATGATATCAAACCATCATTTCAACATCCGTTTAAGCCATTCCGTAAAATACACTTCATAATCTGTCCTTCGCATCAAGTATGATAACTGATTCTTTCCGACACTATAAATACTTTATGAATTCCTGACTGTACTGTATTGCATTTCTCTTTAGCTTAAAAGTATGATAGCGGCACTTTACTCATCTAAACCCAAAGGCTCTGAACATTTTGAAATTGAATCAATTCAATTTGGATGGAATGCTACTTTGCAATTTTACAATGAAGAAATTGCCCGATCTAAAAGAGCGGAGGCCAGGAGAGTTAAGGGATTAATTAAATCATTTGTGGAGAGAGACTCTTGGACGAGGTTAAACGTGAAGCCGGCCAAGATTATGCAGGTAGCTTGCGCGAAGATGTTTTAATTAAGTGATCTCTTCGCTTGAGGATGACTCTTGAGTAGCGTTTGTTCTCAGGCGGAGGATTCTTTAATAACGGGGAACATCAACCGATTTCTACCAATTTTGGTACTAATTATAAGACTTCTCTGCATATAGAAACAAAAACATCGAAATAATTAATGGGATCAATAAAAAACATTTGATTTTCCTCTTTATCCTCCCTTTAAAAAAACCGGACATTTTATCATTTACCTAACAGCAAGAACTGATGCTTACTGCTCTTATAAGCATTGCTCAACCAGAAAATAAGCCCCCACCTCCTAATGCTGATGACATATTGATGACAAGAGAGTACCTTCGTCATACTAAAATGTTTTTCGAGGATGGATTATTGTGTAACAACAAAGGGGTAGAATTGTCTGATCATTCTGTATTTGACTCAATGATGGCTGGCTACACCTTCTTCAAGAATTGGCTCGATGGAATTTTAGGTGAGGTAGTTTAAAATTAGCTAATTTAATGGACCTCTGGTATAAATAGTCTAGGGATGCACCGATATGGGTTCAGCCGATATATCGGCCGGCCGATATATCGGAAATTCGTAGCCGATATATCGGCCGATATTATCGGCCCATAAAAAAGTAATATTTCTCCATGAATATCGTTTCCAAGAGTAGAATCAACATTATTTAGAACCATTTACGTTTTTCTTTTGTTTTATTAGAGACATGTTTAACATATCTTTCTTTAATGCGGTACCGCTACATATTAGAGAGTTTAAGCATCCCCTATACGCGTACGTGTAGCCACCTGTGACAATGCATTGGTCTAATGCACTGTGGAAGGTAGCTACACGTACGCGTTTAGGGGATGCTTAAACTCTCTATTTTAGCCTTAACCCGCTTCCTTAAAAAGTGGTGTGGTGTAAGTTAAATCCTTGCTTGGTTTTTAGTAAAAATGCAGCTCCGTTCTTTGTTCAACAAGAAGTAGCGTTATAAGCAAAATTTTGGACCACAAGTGAAAAGGTCAAAATGTACTTTTGTGACACGTACCAAACTCATTAGAGAGCGTCAGTGTCGACTTCGATTGTTTGTGGGAGGTATGGGAAACTAGGGAAATTATTTACTCATAGTCGTGAACAACGGGATAAAACTGAGATTCTGGAAAAAGGGAAATTTTAAATGTGGGGAATAAATTTGTTGTGATATGTTTCAATTAGTACTTATTGAGTACCTTATATTTTGTCAAATTTTTCCCGGAAATATCGGTTTACATGAAGCCGATATTGGCCGATACCGATATGAAAAAAATAGGCCGATATATCGGCCGATATACCGATAACCGATATATCGGTGCATCCCTAATAAATACCAGCATAGGTTTTAGAGCTTACTTTGGTACGGTAATTTTGGTCGAAAATCGATAATTTTTGTGCCTTGGTACGATAATTTGGGAATTGTTATCTGGCAACGCTGCGAAGTAGTCAAAGTAGTCAAAGTAGTATTGAAGTTTCGCTTTCCGCTTGTAGAGTTTGGAATTTACCTTATTCTTTTTAATTCATATGCATTGAAAAGTAAGCGAGGTACCACCAGGGTTCATACAAACATGGAAAACAGGGAAAACCTGGAAATATCAGAGAAATTTGCTTTGGAAACTTCGTATGAACCCTGTACCACAAATTTTCTGTCACCTATTAGAAGCTCTTCTCTTTAACGGAAAAACTACTGTTTTAATTTAGTCTTAAACGAAAGGACCATGACTAGAATGCTTTCGTTTTTATTTGAAACAACGCGTAAAATAATGAAAAACAAAAATGGAACTTTCTGATCTAAAATTTTAAAGAAGATGCGAACAATTAAGGTTTCTGATAAGAACCTGTTAGGCTTCTCCTAGAAGTAGATCATGCTATGCTGTATCGTTGTATGTTGTTGTTGAATTAGCGTACTATAATTGGTAACTCTGTACTTAAAACGTACCACGAAAGTACTGAAGCAGAACTCCATTGCTCAAAACGTTATTTCCACTATGAATTATTCATTATTATCGGAAGGGGACCCTTTTTGTTTGTCCAGAAAATTTGTCCGGGACTGTACGTCTTTACGGGTAATCATTTTGGCGATGTTCAAGGCTTCGCATCAAGAGGCTACTCACTCACGTTTTCCGATTGTGACGCAATAACATAATTATAACTAATAATTGGTTAAGTCTGAACAAGTACGATTCAGTAGTAGCGAGGATAAGTCCGAACCGAAAGTAAAGTTCGGTAACCTTGTTAAGACCTATGAATTAAAGCCAATAACTTTTAACCAAAGAACAAGAAATTATCAAGACTTTAGACTTCAGTGCAAAGTTTTAGGTACCAGAGAAATTGATTAAAAAATCAGGCGACAATATCCGTCAATTTTATTGAAGGAAGTTAAATTAGAGAACAAGTATATTTGTTTTCATATGGATGGTGCTGCCAATATGGTTTCAGAAAGTATCCATGGTTTTGGGGCGCCGCACAGCAATTAAACCGAAAAAAAGAAAACAAGAGATAAGCCCGATTATGTAAACGACCTTTCAAATATAACTGAAATGTTTCATCAGTGTAAAGCGCTAGTAACCTACTTCAAAAAGTCTGAATTGCAAAGAGAGTTGGTGAAAACTCTGAAACAAGAAGTGTGTACTCGATGGAATTTGCGATTGGAAATGATTGAGTCTGTGTAAGAGGTGAAAGACCAATTTAGAAAATTATTGTCCGAACAAGGAGAGCGTTAAGCGCTAGTAACATACTGAAGAAAAAGGCAGCCCGTGCGAGTCCGATTTTGCGACTATTTAGGCGCTCGTTGTTGATTCCTCTTTAGGGTTCTTTTGGAAGAGCAAGTTTTAACTTAAGACCCGGACTGAAACAAGTCTTAAGGCTAGTAAACTTTCTTAACTAATTGAAATAACCTTTCTGAGACCTCTTTAATAAAACGTAACACTTTCTTTAATATTTGCGACCCTTTGGTTTGGGTACGTTGCGGAGTATTTGGGCGAGGATCTTGGTAGCTCGTTGTTAAGGTTCTTGGGCGAGGATCTCGGTAGCTGGTTTTGATCAGGTGGCAGGCGGATAGGGTGCTGGTGATCAGGTGGCAGGCGGATAGGGTGCTGGTGATCAGGTGGCAGGCGGATAGGGTGCTGGTGATCAGGTGGCAGGCGGATAGGGTGCTGGTGATCAGGTGGCAGGCGGATAGGGTGCTGGTGATCAGGTGGCAGGCTAGAGGGTGCCTGCTTGAGTGTTCTTTTCGCCTCGCGCCGTTTCTCGCTGCCGCATCTCTTTTTTGGCTTGTTCAGCAGTTGCTGGTAGAGTTCTTCACCTGTTAATTTATTTGTTGGAAACTCCATTAGTAACGTCAATAAAGAAAATTAGTGAGCATTTAATCATTCATCAAATAATTATAACTTATATTAGTGGGTCCAATTGAATTTGCGTCACTCGTTACTTGAAATTCTCCTTCACAGGGCCGACCTCCGGGCAAGCTAACTACGAACTTCGTCACGCCAATATGGTTTAACTTTCTACTGTTGGTCCAAGGGCTCAAAATATGAGCCTTACTTTTATCTAAGTCCCAATAGTGGTAACGTTGATATTTCCGAAACCTCCGCAGGAAGCAGTAAATCTCCGATGATGATAAGAACAAACCTTAAATCAAAAATTCAAATGAAATTCTTCACTTTTGTTGGCACCTATGTTTCAAATCAATGCTGATAAACAATAAAATTTCTTAAAACTTTTAGAGTTCATTTAATTTACAAACAAGCAAAATACTCACATGATTAAAGAGACGATTTTCCGTGAAGTTCTAAACTATTTATTACAGTAGAATTAAAATACATAATTTTTCTAAATACGTTTGGCAGTTTTTAATTTAAAATTAAAGTGGTTCGAAGAGTTGAAGTGAAGACGGTGAAGTTGCAATGAAGGAATTTTCGAGCTTTAAACTCCAAATTCGTTTAGTTAGGTAGCGTTCGGTTGCCGATGAATTCGGTGGCAAAATTTAGTGAGAAAATACTAATGGCCGGTTCTTTAAAAATTTGAGGCTGATTTAAGGGGGTAGTGAACTATTAAGAGGCTGAAAAGGGTCATTTCCCGTACCTATTATCTAACGAACCACAACTGCTGTTAGCGGTTTTGAGTAAAATATAGATCGAATTATTCTTTAGTTCATGATATATTTTTGATAATGATAGCGTGAGAGATTAATTATTATTTATTAAAAATGAATCTCCTTACTTTGAGTGTTCCTGTACCTATTATCTCAAGTTCTAATAATGCCAATAACATAAACGAACTATAGTTTAATTGTTTTTAAATTATGATATGAAATGTATATTCGAACAGTGTTTCAAACGTAAACTCGAAGATGTCGCTACAGGCAACCTCGTATATAAATTGCTCAGGTTCGGAATTTCATGCCCCATTTTAACCCCCAGTCTGAACTTGAAAAAAATATTTGGTGTTTTTCCGTTGTGCTCTCAGAGGTGGTGGGGGCTCCGGTCAGGCTTAAAGGGGTGGGTCAGGGGCGTGTTTTTAGTGGGAAAGTTTGAACAGAACTGCTGGACTTTTCACTCTCCCGACTGGGCCGACTCCAGTTTCTATATTAGTAAAAGGATATTGAAGACGGGTGATTTGGGTCGTCTTTAGATACCAATTTGAACCTCTTATTTAATCTCTTTAAAATTATTGGTAGGCCTATTTTAATTAGCATTTAAAATGACGAGGAATTCATAGTTGTAAAATAAAACTGTAAACCTCTGGACGCTCTGCATAAAGATAATTTTTTCTCTAAAAAGAAATATATAAATCATTCCGTGTTAACTAAGAGTGTGTCAAGAAGAGGAGTAGATAGCTCGTCTGAGAGCTCTCGCTTTATAAATTTTCCTCTCCAATATGCACGCGCATATTCTCTGCCTCCAGCTATTAGAATTAAACTCTTTGGTACTAAGAAAATCTACGAAAAGAATATTCGGATTGTTTACCGAAACCAGAGGTGAACAAAGAGTTTCGTGGGCCTTCCATCTCTGCTTCTCTCTCCCCTAATACTTCTTTCGTAGCCTGGTTCTTCCATGGTGTAGCGCACGATATTATCAGAGCGAGGGGGCCGTCATTACTAATGAGAGCGTACGAGATTTGAAATCTTTCTCGATTTTGATGATTTCAAAGATTTAAGAATGATTTGACTGGTTTGCTGATTTGGAGCCGATTTGATTGATTTGAAAGTGATTTACACGATTTACGATGATTTCGATTCGATTTATGTGATTTGAAGGATTTGGAAATGATTGGAACGATTTGTACGATTTGAATGACTGGTGACTTAACGAGGATTTGAATGATTTGTCGAGGATTCGAATTATTTGGTGCGATTTGAAATGTTTTGTGTGATTTGAATGATTTGGTGCAATTTGAGTGATTTGGCGTTGATTTGATAGTGATTTTAATGATTTGATTGATTTCATGATATCTTGATTTGACTGCTTTGTATAGTGATTTACGATTGATTTCACTGATTTGAATGATTTACTAGCGATTTTACTGATTTGTGCAGCGATTTGAAGGATTTGATTGATTTAATAGCGATTTTAGTGATTTTCCAGATTTGGGAAGTGACATATGTGATTTGAATGATTTAAAAACCCTGGTGTACGAGATTTGAAGGAGCGACGGCCCCCTCGCCTGGGAGACTATTGAGTCTATTTTCAGTCTCTTATCGACGGTAGATCTTGGCCCGCCCTACTGTCCGTACAGCATTTCACTACTAGAAGAATACCCTCCACCCCGCACTAGGCTCTATGGTGAGGAAAGGGGTACATTTTATTTTTTTATCATTTTTTCGAGGTTATCAGCGAAAGCGGGAAGATTTTCTTTAGCCACCCGGGAAAGTTTGGGTGTTTCCTTTTAAGTCATGATGTAAAATAGATACACGTTTCAAGTAAACGGAGAATGAAAAGGTCTGACACATTTTGATAATAGGAAAAAGATTTTATATTTTAAAATTTATTATTTGAAAAAAAAGCTTTTTATAATATTTGCAAAAAAAAAAGAAATTTATCATTGAAAAATAAATTGCATAAAAATTATATTTCAAATAAAAAACAATTAAAATAATCAAGTCTTAATGGCGGTCCTGTAAGGAAATAATTTAAAATTAGAATCATGACCTGCGGGAAATTCTGTAACTTTTTAGCTAGTTATTGCAGATATTAACATACGATGTTTTGGCAGCGAGAGATATACATAGATGAATATAAATTTGTTTAACACATGAGATGGACAGAAACCCTTCAGAACATAGTTATCAATCACGATAACTCGCTAAGAAACTTACAGTATTTCTTCCCCCCTCCCATCCAAAGGGTGGTAGAACCAAAGTACAGTGGGCCATGTGCCCAATATAGAGTGGAAAATGTTCTATGAAAGTTTTGCCACTGTATTTATTTATTTATTTATTAATTTAAGTGGTCATCCGTCAGCGACTTTTATTCTGACCTGGATGGCAAAATGTCAAAGAACATTTATGACTGAAAAATTCCCCATAAACACACCCATTGTACTTCGGTCTTACTACTCTATTTGGAAATAATACATTACTTAAATTTGGAGCTAGTTCTCCTTGCCTCTGCTCTTCCATCTCAGCGCCTTGAGCAGCAGCCTGCGGGACAGGCTCTTCCATCTCAACGCCATGAGCAGCCTGCGGGAGAGGCTCCACCTCACCCAACGATCCCCGTTGGCTTCCAGTAGCCCCTTTTAGCGGAATTGTAAAATATAATTGTAAATTTTAACCTTTAATAATAAATGAATTTTTATACCACGCACTCGTCTCCCGTTCTCTTGTGCCAAGCCCGAGTGGCCGTACCAACATCCTCTACGGCCTCGGTCGATATCTCCACGGTCGATACCACGGCCTCCGGGTGGCACGATATCCCCATGTTAGCCGGGAAATGTTAGCCAATCAGAATTAGGGCTATGAGAGCGCCATCTCTTAACAACGGAACGCGTGACTGAGCTGAACGCGAAGGGCCACTGCCCCTGTAATTTCCTCTTTGTTGTTCCTATTTCCGAATTCGTCTATTCTGGTTGTAATAAAATGGCAGTAGCCGATTAGTAGTGTAGAAGTTTATCTTAAAAAATTAAATAAATATATCTTATATTAATTATTTTAATCGTCGGTATTTTAGATGAATTATAGTTAAGTCGATGCAAGAAACTTCGTTCCTAAAATTATTTTAAACATAGCTATTGTTAACCTTTGACTTCTAGCGAACACCTTTTTCAGAGTTTTCCTGAATTTAGGGTATATAAGGTAATTGATTCACAGTGAGGTATAAGAAAATGAGCATATGCGTGAACCTATGGTGGAAGCCCTGCTATTGGGAGGTTAGACGTTTCACGTAACTCTAGCCGCTCGCCGCGTACATCTTATACCTAACGACGTAGATGAAGTAGAAGCTAATGTTGCAGATTGGTGTCTATGTGGCATAGACGAAAGACTAGTGCATAGTGTTGTTGTTAGAATCCAATAAATACCGATTGGTATTGGGTGAAAGAGTTCACGGCTAGTCAGCAGATGCAGTTATAACGGCTAGTTAATGATTGAGGTAAGTAAGATAAATATAGCAATGAAGTATAGTGGGGTGGCGTAGCGGTTAGCGCTTTCGCTTCGCAGGAAGAGGATCGCGGGTTCGATCAAGGACTGTGGCACCGGGTGAAAGTATGGGAACAAATCCTTCTGCGTAGAGTGTGCAAGTTCTCTCCCCGCTTGTTAAAGGAGTTTTCCTCCGCGGTCTAACCCGGTTTCTCCTTTCCATCAAAATTTGCAGAGGATAACGCTAATAGTTAGTATAGGGCGCTGTAGGTTAGCTGTGGCATAGGGGCTAGCCACCACCCCTCTATGCAATGTAAAGGGACCCACCTATAAACAAGCCACAGGCTTAGTGTGGAAATCTCTTCATAGGCAAAGTTTATATTATTATTATTAAAGTTTTCCGAATCTCTGTGTACTGCAAATGCGGTTCGGAAATTGCGAACATGTTTGCTTCGATTTTCTTACTGCTAACGCGGTGACAGACAGACGGACTCACAGACACCTCTAGTATAATACCTCTCCGTGACGGCATCGTCACTCGGAGAGGTAAAAATAAATTTCTAGATAAAATGTTTTAGGAAAATGAAATTGTTGTTGAAAAATCTGAGATAAGTAGTTTTTTATTTCAATTAATTTTTAGGAAATAAATCCAAAACCAGTAAAATAAATTTCCCTAGATATGGGAAATTTCCCTCAATCTGGCATCACTGAATTACGTGGACGATTGCTGGTTAATCCGATTTGTTACGCTTAGTTGTTGTCCATTGTCGTAAATTGTAATAATAAATAAATAATATCCTAACAGAGAAAAAAGGTGAACTTATTTGAATTTATTTCTTTTGGGGTAGTACCAAACCCAATGCAAAGAATACCGTTGTTGATATGTTATTCCTAAGCTAACAGCATCCTCACAGTTGATCTCTGATAATTTATTGTTAATGTTACGATATTTCTAAATGAAAATATTTCTACTATTACTAAGTTTTGATTTTACAGTATTTGTAATCGATAGAAATTTTTACTTTTACTTTATTGTTGATGGTATGGTATATTAAGATAACAGTAACTGTCTTGTTATTTAGTGAAAATTTACTGCTAAATGTACAGTTAATAAAATTATTACATTTTTACTGTTGCTTATAGTAAATATCCTGTTAATCCAACGGTAATATATGGTATTGGATATTACTTGTTGAAATTTTACGGTAATTCAACAGGAAGAAACGGTTATTTTTAACTTTGTAGGTATGTTTTGCATATGTCAAGAGTTTGTAATGATTGAGGATTTCTGATCGAGTGTTAATGGAATAAAAACGGACAAATTGCGTTTAATTGTCACATTTGTTACTGCTTTAGTCAATGTGTTTACAATGTTGAAGCACTTGACTAGCCGGAGAGTTCGAATGACGCAAGTAACATAGTTTCTTGTTCTTCACATATATTGAAGAAGGTCGTGTGCAAAAACTGAAATGCAAACCTGCTCCAAAAAACAATTTCGTTGACATTTTCCAAACGATCCCGTTTAGTAAGTCTTGGTGAAAAACCGAGCTTCGGGCAAAGTCACTGGATGTGTAGCATGTTCATTGGTATTTCCCAAACGATTTCCCTTTCTCAAAGGGTAATTGTCAGATTTATAGAACAAATAACTTTCAAATAGAAGCCACACTGGAGGGAAAGTAAAATCTGATAGGCATTTTGTCTTCAGGAATGTGTGCCAATTCTGGAGAACGTTGTTTTGAAGGGAGGGTGAGAGATAAAATCTATCATTCAGTTGAAAGAATTTTAGTTCATCAAGTGATGAACATCGATTTCAGCGTTATTTCCTGGGCGCGAAGGTACCTTAAACGTGGTGAAAAATAAAACCTACTCAATAGAAAATTTTATCATATTTAATTAAACTCTGTATTCTGCGTAAACAACCATGTTAAGGTTTTAGTAAACGTCATTTCCTAGAAAAAAAATTGGAAACTAAAAGTCTAGTGTGATTAGAGATTCTATAGACCTAGTAGCGTCAATAGGCTAAATATGATATTCACGCCCCTATTTTTCGGAAAAGACATGAGAAACTCTTTGCTGGAATTTTTATTCTTTGACTTGGTTCTGAACTCTATTCTATGAACCACATTGGCGAGGATATTCATTTCAATATCCGGTTTAAATACGTATGGTTTGTGCTGTTCATAGAAAATGGTTAGAGACAGTACAAGCGCCACATATCGACTATAAGCTGAAGCACAGTGTGTTTCTTCTTATTTTTTTCCCCAAAAATATGACATGTTTGGCCTACTGACGTTTTTAGTAAAGAGATTCAAATTTTTCCAGGCTCGCTGTAGATCTAAGGCCTAAAAAATCCTCTTTTTTCAATATAAAATGCCTATGACGATATGTGACTCAGCTTTGGTCTAATTTACTTTGGGGGGTGGGGCATTGGTGCGTAGCCTATTGCCCTTCTTACCTTCATTAAAAGTAAAAATTATGTTCCGTTTTTTAATTCACCGAACCCTACATAACTGGAAAGTTTTGACAAATACGGTACAATACGTGGCTGTGTTTCACTTCAACAAGTCTGCACTTTTTGTTTCAACTCTTAGTATTTGAATCTGAGCTAGTTTTTGAAAAGTGCTAATTTTCAATGTCATCGAAGAATACCAATTAGTGGGTGAGTGCATTCCTTTTTAAATATTAACAGAAGTGAAAGTAAAAAGAATATGTATTAGATTTAAAATCTACAAAAATAAGATTTAGGGTTTGAATTTAAAATTACCGGGAAAATAAACTATCATTTATTGGGACTACAATAAATAATTTTAAATCGTAGTTATCGGGATAATAATAGGGAATTTAAAATATAAATTAATGGGAGAATGAAAGGGAATTTCAAGTAGTAATTATCTAGAAAATAAAAAGGGAACTTAAAATAGTAATTATCGGGAATATAAATAGTATTCTTTATGAAACATTATCGGGAATTTAAAGAATTATCGGAAATATTGAAGTAGACTTAAAATTAAGCAATATGGGGAATTTAAATTAAATTATCGGCAGGCTACGTATTAAATACAACTTATCTTCAGAATAAGAATTCGGTAATTGTAGGGTAATACGAATTTTTTGATTAATTTATCCTTACATTTAACGTTTTTCTACATAGTTTTTAAAATGGCTGAAAAAACGTTTGCGGCGAAATATCACCCGTGGAACATCATTCAAAGGGTTGCTGGATGTCCAGCACAAAAGTGGCCAAGATACATTTCAAGTTTATTTTTAAACAAAGCATCATCTATCCAAACCAGATATCAGTGATAGGCGCGTTTGGTTACTTGAACGGGATTCCACCTCAAATAATTTGCGATGCCCTGGAATTCAATAAAGTTGCACATATTTATGACAACCCCAATAAAACATTAGTTTTATTGTACCAGCTGTGGGACAACAGCTCTGACGTTAAAAAGTCTATCGGGAGCTACTCCTTGCAAAATAATAATTTCAGTTTTTTAAATGGCAAGAGGTAAATTTTTTGTAACTAATGTGTTAAGACCACGTTATTTAACTATTTACTATTTTTTTTAATAGAATTCCTTCTGATGACTTGGAGAAAAACGCTCGTTTGCTGGGCATTTACGAGACAGATTTACATAAATCATCTGAAATGTAATGTTTTCAATTTCACTTTTATGCCTATAGATCCGTCGCCTACTTAAGTTACTTTGACACTTAATTTCTTTTATGGGATTCCCTTAACCAAATAATATCATTGGGCAAGCTTATTGCTGTTCACTTAAAGGGACGACGGATGTATTCGCTACCACTAAATGGCTTCATTTCTCTATAGTTAATTTTTAATTTTGCATGTACCTTATTGAACAGAAATCAAAGCTTGCCGGCACCTGAATTCCGAATCCGATGAAATTGACGAGGCAGATGAACTCAAGTTAAGCTCTTTCATCAAAAAGTAAGTAATTTTGGTGGCGATAGATGTTTGTTTGAATATTATATATTGTCAAACCGTTCATAAAGTACAATATTTGGAATAGTTATTTTTAGATACGCCTTAAACAGCGTTAAAGTTTAAAAATTAATATTCTATTCCTTTCTTAATTTTCAAGTAACGTAGAAATGTTTGATGTGGCTGCTGGTGGCGCTGAGTCACCTGAAAAAACTGAGGATAATTCAGTTCACCAACCAAACACTCCTTGTAAAGGAGCGGAAAATGCGGGTGTAATCAGCACACCAAATAAAACTTCGGTAAACGAAGAAGAAGACGATGAAGATGAAAGATGTTTTTCCCAGCGGAAATTAACGGAAAAATTATTTCAACTAAAAACTGTTATTAAAGATTATTATAGAATGATCTGAACTTGTCGTTTTTATTAAGTCTAATGCATACAGTTCTGTACTAAGTGTTTCAACTCGATTATTTACTATATCAGAAGTAAATAGGGGGAAGTACGTATCAAAGGGGATTTCGAGAGGCGTCGAGTTATGGTTTTTTTCGCGCCTTTCCGCTACCGCGTTTTTGGCGGGAACTCGCGGATGAATACACTTCCCCGAAACTATTTTCTTTTCGTCTGCTCCTGTTCATTCTAGCATATTCAACTCAAGAGTCAGGTCGGCTCCGTATCAGGGCCGGAAATAAGAAAAATTTCTTATAGGACATGTGTCCAGTGCCCCCCTGTTTGGCTGGAAAATTTATAGGACATTGTCCACTGGAGTGTGCAAAAATAGTGTCGCATCATCATAGTCAAGCTATCAAAACTTGGGAAAATTTATTGGTCAAACTGTCCAGTGACCCCCTTAGTTTTTGAAAAAATTATGGGACATTTTAAAATTTTATTGGACAATGTCCAGTGTCCTGTGCTTATTTCCGGCCCTGCTCCGTATTCCGTAGCTGGCCGACGTGCCGGGCCAGCTACGGACTACGGAGCCGACTGCCTGGCCCTGGTAACAGCGTATAATTTTATTCGGCCTGATATCCTGTTCTCGTAAGTTTTTAATAATAACCAGAAGAAAATAGTAATAACTGAAGGTTTTCTATATAAAAAATAGAATAATAAAGCTAAATATTTACTGGTTATATTAATTTATTTGTGATTAGAATCAGATGCGTAAAATTTTAAAATGAACTTAAGCCTCTGCCTAAGCTTAACAACTAGCCTGAATTTTAGAAAAGGCTAAAGAGGAATTCAAGTCGGTCTCATTATATGAAAATAGGAAAAATATGTTCCAGAACCTTAAAGAAAACGGCGATTTCGAAAAACTATTTCAAATTTTGTAGGCCTATGCTAATTTCCAGTTGAACGATTTTAGTTAACTATATGACCGAGTGGTGGCGTATGAAAGAAAATTTCCCGGGAAAAGTTGCCTCACTCTGATTGGATGAATTCAAATTTTGGGCCGCAAAGCGTGATTTTGCAATAAAGGGACGCCTTACACTGGCTAAAGCTGGAGAAACGTACTTCCCCCTATTTACTTCTGACTATATTAATAGCACATTTGAAACCACACGGAGTAATGCAAAAGTATTTTTGCCCAAGTAAAATATTATTATAATAACAAGGTTATATTATTTTAAAAAGGATCGTTGCCTACGGGATGAGAATTAAGGCCAGTTCAAGCTTGTCTGAAGGTGGGGGACTTAAACCTATCGGGAAGAATCGTTCTTTGATATATTTCCTCGCGTGCTGGCGCTCTTTGCTATCCTTCTTTAAAGGGGTCATTCCTAAATTTAAATTTGCTTTGGTTCATTGAGGTTTTAAGAATTTTATTATTGTTCTTAGATTTTATCTTGCAGAACTATATTGCAGACATGTAGATGTATTCTGACTTAAATAACACGAAATTTTAATATAATAATTTTACTAGTGAATCGACAATCGTATACAGCGCGAGAAAAAAGTCGAATAGCTTTCTAGGAAACGAACGCCAACCGAAATTTCATTTTGAAAGACACCCCACCTTTTTTTAAAACGGTTTTACCAGAGAGGTTTTATATTCTATTCGTCTCTCTATAGTTAACACAGATATGTTTGGGAAAGCAGTCAAAACGGGTGAGAAGAGGATAGGAAAGAAATCCACCCCTTCAGCTTCGGGCGTGTTGCTTCAAGTCAGTCTGCCGGCGGGAAAAAAATTCAAATCGTAGCGTCGCGTCACCGAAGGGATAGCTAAGAGCGCGCATAGCGGATATTAAAGGCGAACTAAAATGTCAGAAATACAGTCTGAAAACCCTACGGAGAACTGGCCTTAATTCTCATCCCGTAGGCAACGAAAGGATTCAAGCTTGTAGGGTTGATAGTTTTTTTTTTATGAAAATTATTTTCAAAAGTCAAATGATGGATTGAGTGCTAATTGAATAATATCTTCGGATCTACTGATCCCATTGTCTTGAAATTTGAATGAGGGGTGTAACAATCTGGTCTATTAAATAAATAAGAATCAATTTCTTAAAGTGGATACGGTTTTTTTTAATAAACATTAACTTCCAATGTCAAAATTTTAAATTCAGTACTTACAACCGTTTTCCAAGGTAAAAGAAACCGAACCCATCTTCCTCGTCCAAAAACATGGCTTTTAGAGGGAAATAGATTAAAAAACCTAGACCTCTTGAACCAACTTTATAAGACTTGTAAACGTCCAGAAGGCCAGATGTCTCGAAAGCCTTTTTGGTGATGCCCTGACTACATTGCAAGCCATTCTGTCCATAATCAAACTATTTCATCAACACCAGAGCAGTTGAATTACTCATAAAATGAAGTCCTTCATTGAGAACGTTTAGCACTAGTGAAATAGGTATCAGTAATTGCTAATGATACTGATAATACAGTAATGCTAATGTAAAGTCTACCAGTCAAGAAGCTTCAAAATGTCATCGAACAAGCCGAGGACGGCTTCGAGGAAGCATTTTTATTCTTGGCTGTCCTTGAAAACTAAGTATAATATCCCGACTAAATCTTTGTGCTTTTACCAACTGCAACTATTATTGTGATACTTTTCCCCAACGTTCGTCAGTTAGTTTCTTAATCCCCAGAACAGGTGTGTTTTAGTCTTTTGGGACTAGAGTTTTGTTTAATTATAAGATATTTAGTGTCATGTGTAAGCAATATGTTTGTTATCGGAAAGGGGGTGAAAGTACTAAAATTATCATTTTGACAAAGCTAATTACTCTTGAACATTTTTAACCATTTTAAGAAATAATAGATTGTAACACACCTCTCATTAAAATATCAGGTCAAAAGAATCAATGGGACAGAAGATCTGACCAAAAGCTCTACCTCCTCTCATTGAACTTAATGTTAATTTTGATTTCCTTCGAACTTTCCGCCGGTAATCCAAAATTCGCACTTTTTGGCCTATTGAACGAGTTCTATGGCGCGATCAGTTTGAGTAGTCGAGCGCGTGATGAAGTGGGCTATGTGAAAACGAACGTGGATCATCACATGATTAGAAATGCTATTCTCATTTTTCGTTTCCATTAACATCATATCCGGTTACAAGGATGTAAATAAGGACTTTCTCGAACGTCAGTATAAAATCCAAAGGCACTATTACTCATCCAAGCTATAGACAATAAGAGGAAACATGATTTGATGGGTTTCCCATTTCCTTTACCAAAAACTTTAATTTTTTGGTCAATTTAGGCCTATTGCCTCTATTCGGACTAAAGATGCTCTAGTATACCTAGATGGGAGTGAAAAATGTTTTGACCTTATATCTCACCTATTGTCGCTACTTGGACTACGAGTTCTTTTTCGTTTTATGATTTAATATTCACGACGTACCCTCGCAAAAATGCGTACAAAGCCGTAAATAGATGACAGGATAGAAACCAATGTGTACATATTAGTGTGCAAGTGGAATAAACGACATCCAGTAGATAATTGAGTCCTGGATCTGAGCTGGAGGCACCATAGAAAATAATGCGTACCTTATTTCCTTTCCGAAAAAAATAATAACTTTGAAAGCATTTTTGGCCTATTGACGCTACTCGGTCTACATATACTCTAATCTATACAACAATGAATCTATTACTAAAAAAATGTTCTTGAAAGGGCTCTGTTTTTTAACGCCATACCCATAAAAGGTATAAAGCTGAATGCGAGGGATATTTGGTATCATTCTGGAAATATCTTATCAGCAGTGAACATTTAAAAATAGTTAAAGTTTCCATCAACTTCATTGAAGGAATTACGCGTGGCCGTCGAGGGGGAAGGCGAGGAGGAAGGCGTGGTGGTAGGCATGGCACACGACTGTGCTATGCTTGTAGGCCGTTTGGCTATATGGCTGCCAACTGTCCGCTGTTAAGAGGTAACGACTATTGTTTTTATAGATTTTATTAGCGATAGGTTAGTGTAATATGGGAAAACTAATTTCGACGTGTCTGTCTGTCTGTCTGTCTGTTGTTATTGACTTACACCCTAGGGGACCGCGTTCGCAGTTTTCAAATCGGAGCAAACGTTTTCCCAAATTCCGGACCGCATTTACTGTTCCCGGAAATTTGGAAAATTGTATTCCACTTACCATAGCTATTATCCATTACCTGTCTAACACCACCATCCTCTGGCCATTTGTCCATCTCATATGGACACCAGTCTTTACCCACTGGCTTCTATAGTCCACCATCTTCTGGTCTTTGTCCATCCCACTTGGACACCAGTCTGTACACACTGGCTTCTACACACCACCATCTTCTGGTCTTTGTCCATCCCACATGGAACACCAGTCTGTACACACTGGTTTCTACACACCACCATCTTCTGGTCATTGTTTTTGTCCATCCCACATGGACACCAGTCTGCACACCTGGCTTCTACTCCATCATCATCCTTAAGGTTAAGACATACGCGGCGATCGGCCAGGGTTACGAGAAACGTCTAGCCTCCCTAAGGTGGGGCTTCCACCAAAGGTTCACGCAATTGCGCTGTTCTTATCCATAGCTGCGATTCGAAACCCTTATATACTACCTATTTGAGTAAGGCGAAGCAACCGGCGTATGCTTCATTTCAAACGCCAATATTAGTGAAGTCTCTCAAGAATGTTTAATTGCTCTTTTTTAAAACGATGTAACGTTCAATAAGGCGAATAACTAACGAAGAAAACATTAAATATTAATTATATTTATTTTAATATTTAAGATAATGTTGTTTCTCAATTCATAATTAATACGGAAAGAGTTAAAAAGCAGTCTATGTTTTTGTCTGTGTGTGTCCGTCCGTTGTTACACTAGTGCGCTGCGTTAGAAGTTCGTTTTGTTTTGATGTGTAAAGAAATCATACAGAAAGATAATATTCCCTTTATCCTTAATATAAAGTGAATATGTGGAAATATTTTTCGTAATTGCGGGTATATCTAGTATTACCCGCAATAGGCTTAGTGAAATAAAGAGTAAATAATTGAGGCCTGAGGTGAAGTAAACTTTGGGTTTTGATTTTCGTGTCTGAAATGAAGAGTCATCAACGGTTCAGAGTGAGCCGAAAGTTAAATACACTCTTAAATAATCAGGTTAAGAATTTATAATAGAAGAAAAGATCATGGTGGCAATTAGGTTAGTAGGGCTAAGCTACAGAGTTTTTATTCTCTTTATGGTGCGCATTGACAATCAGTGCGTCTAGCTACAATTTAGCGTTAACACTCATGTTGGCAAACTAAGAATATTGTTGAGGTGAGACAAGACGATAGTGTTTACACTGCAAACCAGTTGTGAATGTAGCTATCAGAATATAGGGTAAACAGCTGAAGCGTAGACTTCATTTCCTGTTCTTTTTGCCATTGACTGATTTCCCTGTGTCCAAGATTTATCCTTATTGGATGTAAAATGTCGTCTGCTTTACTGTAAATTCGCTATGTTTGGAATACTGCTTCAATATTTCGTAAATTTTTACTTCAAAAAAGTGAAATAATTCCATATCCAGGTAAATAAATTTGTAGTAGTAGACCTCTTGACTCGGAGAGGTAATATTTTGGTTTTCCCAACTTCTTTATTACAATTACAACCAACAATGTCTTTGGTAACATCAATGTTCTAAAAACGAAGTATTTTAAATTTCGCGCCAAAGACCAAATTTTCCCGCCATCTACCTGTTACTGTAGGAAGTTAAACATCCAGTGGTTACCGCGCATGTCAATGGGCGGGGCTTCACCTTTCCCTACTCGGTCTATATCCCACTCTAGGTGCAAGAAATGTTGAAGAGCGCGCACGTATCTTTCCAAACCCGGGACACAAACTGCGTCCCATTGTCAGAAAGCATAGCCATAGGGACTCCCCAACGCAGTATAAGAGTTTTACTGACTGTCTCAGCTGTAATGTTCGTTAATGGAATTAGTTGCACATAGCGTGTGTAATAATCCACATACACTAAAATATAACGATTACGCGTAGGAATAAGTGGTAAAGGACCCAAGATATCTACGCCTACTAAATCCCAAGGTTGTTCTACAACGGTGGAATGCATTAAACCTGGTGTTTTGCGGTTCCGTCCCTTATATTGCTGACACACTAAACAAGTGGCAGGACATATGGCGAGATCTTTACGTATTGTAGGCCAATAGTATCTGAATAAAACACGTTCATAAGTGCTATCTCTACCTCTATGTGCCGCGGTCATATGTGTATGGAATAAGTGCAACGCTTGTGGTCTTAAGCTGGTAGGCAAGTATATTTTACGTGGCATGTTACCATACCGTCTCCTATAGACTAATCTCTCAATCACTTCGAATAGATAATTGTTTTACATGTTTTAAATTAGACTGAAGCTTTCACTATTTTGTTTATGCTCCTTGTTTGTTTGACTGAAATCCATCTAGGTGTAGATAACAGTCAGACCAAAAATTTCAAAAATATTTATTTTAAATCTAATCAGATACGCCCACCTAGTTGAAAATAGACCTTTTAAATTTGCGGGAGCCATTCTTGAGAATTTTTCATAGCTTGTGGGTTGTCAATTTATCTACCAGTAAATATTTGTGTTTGGAAGTGTGATATTAAGTCAAATTAAGTGGTTGTAAAGAGACAGCCGCTCCTTTTTGTGAGTATTTATTTTTGTATGTAAAATAGAGGAAGATAATGTTGAGAGTAAGGATGAAATGCGGAAGCGCAAAGCGCGGGAAAGGATGAGGGCAAAAAGGTCGACGTTTTCATTTGATACTTAAGGTTATATAATCTTCTCGACACAGAGAGGTAATATTTTGGTTTTCCCAAATTGTAGTTAATTTGAAATGGCTCGTGCGCTTATAAATGATCATTGTGTTTTTTGTGAACACATAACGAGAGAAAAACTTGTAGAAAGCCAAGGAGATTCAACGTACCAAACAGTTTCATCTTTGTTGATCAAATATGCTGATAAAGAGGACGATTTTAACCTGTAACTTGTAAAACTCGTTGGTGGGAATGTAACGATTGAAGATCTATAAACGCAATGCATACGATGACATTTAAAATGCTATAAACGGTTTTCCCTCAAGTCTCGTGAGCAACAAATTGAAAACGTTTTTGAGAAAAAATCGAAGACTCACCCAAGAAGCCCAAGACCACCCTTCACTAGGTCGGCCCTCTTGCAGTAGAGTTGAATATGTGCCATCGCCTTTAACCAGAAGTAAGACTACAAAATACTCCAAATTGCATTGTTTCTTCTGTGATAATAAAGAAACTCGAAAGCACGCGTTGCATTTTATATCTTACGATTCAAGTAGTGCATCGTTACGGGAAGAAGTTGAGTTAAGTGGGAACGACACTTGGAGAGTAAGTTTAACTGAAAGTATAAATGACACTGGTGCGCATGTCGTAGGCATAGTTTATCACCTGCATCGTTGAGGAAGGAACACAACGCACGTTTTAAGAGCAAAGTCTTTTAAGGGTAGTAAGAAACAAGTAAATACGGCGGAAATAGTAGCTTCAAGCATTGAATTTATAATTCTAGTTGAAGAAGAATTTGAAGAGAAAAATATTCAAGTGATCTCAATAGCTGAACTCCACGCTATGTACGTGAACATTTTACATCAAGTGGCCTTGATTTAACTAAAGATGATCTTATGTCAACAAGGCAACTGAAGGAATTTTTGAAAGATGAAATACTTAGAATTCAATTTTTAGCTGCTAAACAAAAGCGATCCGCGGATTTAGAATCATTGAAATGCACTAAAGATGCAGCTTGATGTAAACTTAATGAGATGAAGATATTTTTTAAGCCTAGACGTTCATCCGAAAGCTAGTACTGGCATCAAAATAGTCGTGTTTTAACGGAGAGCTAAATATGGAAACAGATGTAATACCCAAGAGTTGGTACTATTCTTCAAATGGTTTATGACTGGATAAGGGAAGTTAAACTCAAACGAAAAACGTGAAAGTGAAATAGACCAACGGCCACTAAGATTGGCTCTGATGCTAATTTTTTAATGTTTATCTCCTCGTCAAGTGTTTCTCACTACATCTAAAATTATAAGACGAACCCGAGAAATGCCTTTGCAGATGGTCTAACCATTCACAAGAAATCACGGAGTTCAAAACTGGTATAGATACTGATTATTTGGGTATGAGCGTCAATTTTTCAAGGCTGAAAGAAGTTGAAACCCTTATGGCCAAAATCGTACTGCATAAAATCAGCTAACATGACAGTGTCTACCTTCCACCAAATTTTGTATTTGGAAGAACAATATCATTCGCTGTTGACAACATGGACTTTCAAGTGGATACACCTGACTGTCAACGCACCACTCATGGAACAAATATGGTCATTTACCTGAAAGTTAAACCTTCTGACGCAAACGAACCATTTATTATTAAAGAAGAGGTACAGGATACAGAAATTTCCACCTCTATTTACAATCTTCTTCAGTGCTCAGTTCCAAAGACTATACGCCCTCGAAGCTCAGTATTTTCCACTTAGACACAGGGCGTTGGTATTTCTAGTCAAATGAAACACGCTTAAATAGTGCAAAAGTCTCTCATTACCAAGGCCAAAGATGTAACGGGCGTGGCTCTATTACCACTTCTTGGATACTATCCTACTGAGAGATCAGTTCGGCTGACCGTACTTAACATTCTAAAGAAAACAAACATTCTAAAGATAACAAACATTCTAAAGATAACAAACATTCTAAAGAAAACAAACATTCTAAAGAAAACAAACATTCTAAAGAAAACAAGCATTCTTCAACGCGCGCGTGGCTCCATTACAACTTCTTGGATATCCTACTGAGAGATCAGTTCGGCTGACTGTACTTAACATTCTAAAGAAAACAAACATTCTTCAACGTGGATTTGACACAAAGGGAATAGTTTCCCTATAGTTGGGACTTGATCATCCCATGAAACAGCTAAAAATGGTTTTTAAATGAAAAAGACTGGGTAATTTTGCCAGGTGAGCTTCACATTGAAATGGCGGAATTAAGGGCTATTGGAAAATATATAGAGCTTTCAGGGATTCCCGAGCTATGGGTGGAAACTGCTCGCAAACAGTTAGGCGCATTCAAGAATATATATCAAATATGTCGTGTACCATTAAATTGCAGGTGTTCAAGGTTTGATGCGCCCTCTATGTTTAATATGTTTGGTAAGTTAATATTCACTTACCTAAGATCCAAGTTTTTACATTTAAATATTAATTAGTTTTATATTAAAAACAAAAAACCTATTACGTGGGCTGGCGCCCACCAGTCGCATCCCCAAACTCATAACGTCTATTTTCGAATTCTCATTTTTCTGCAAATTTTGGTACCAGCCGCTATATTCTACCATCTAGTTGCACACGAGAAACATATCGCCACGCACTAAAACAAATTTCAACTGCTTTAATAATTTACATTGACTAATTTAGTTATACCCAAGTTAAAACTAAATTGGTAAAACTAATACTATGGAAGGCGCTTTTCTGCAAAGCAAAAAAGAGAGAGCGATACGTCTCCCTCCAAATCATTTTGCCACAACTGCCAGAAAGAATGTAATTGTTCCTCGCGAGCCTGCACATCGCTTTCCATTCACAAATTTGAGAGTATTTCTCTCTAAAATAGTCGTATTTGGGGTCCATATACTTCTTTTTCTCTTAATTGACATAAACTGCCTGATCTTGGTATTGTTCGAATCGAACTGGAGAGTCAAGTATGTATCCTTTTGGTTTTGTGCTCGATGGAGATGTAATGTCTCGCCCTCGTCAATCCATTAAGATCAAGGACTACCAGATCGGTGCGTTTGTTTTTCTTCCTAACTGAATCTACGCAGAGCACTTCCTTATATACCTCAAACACATTGCTAATAAAAGCCATCTCAAGAAGATTAACAACGTGGTTGTGTCTTGCAATAAGTATCGCGTTAGTACCCTGGCAAGTGGCAATCCAGAGGAACGTTGCAGCGAGTTTCTTTCATCATGCAATTTGGACATATACACGAGGTTGTTTCGTTTGAACGTCCTTTGGTACCTATTGTGGCACAACTACTTTTGTTTCTTTTTAAGCCTGTCGTGCATCGAGAGGATGATAGGCTTTTCCCCTTCTCATCCAAATTGTTTCACCCCATTGCTCAGGAGTGTTTCTCCGTAGATTGTCCCATAGTTTTTGTAGTTATGGTGCGTTGCCAGACTCATCTTACCTGGATGCATAGCTGCTCGTGGCAATCCAGTCCCTCGTTTGTAAGAGCACGACAGGCAAACCTGGCATACCATACAGGGGTTTTGAATCGGTGCAACTTTTTGGGCTATACAGAAGATATTTAAGAAAATGCTTTGTTGTGTTTTTAAAGGGAAAGTGAAGTGTAAAATAAAGTGGTTTTTATGATTCTTCTACTGCATAGTGAAACATCCAGGAATCACTTTGCAGACTGGTGTTATAATTTAATTAGTAGCTGAATCGATAAAAAAATCACTTCAAACTCCGTTTAAATGGTGAGCTTTGGGGAGGATAAACCACAATGGGCCATATTGATTAATTATAGTGTGTTTTAGTTTAGGGTGTAATCAGGGATTAGCAACTTTGAGATCCAAATTTTCAGACACCGACGCCGGGAATTCTCTTTTGTCCGGCTGCTCCGGCACAATTTCACCGGAAACATTTACTCCAATGTCTTTAACAGATTCGTCCAGAGCAAGGATTGGAATTATTTCCTTATTGAGGGTTGTAAAATACGTCATCGATTATTCTAATATACCCTTGCATATTCGAATAGCTCTTTTCTCTTTCTGTAGTTTACCGATAATCCAATTTATTTAAGGCCTCCTATAAAGATTTGCACTAACGCTCACTTAGCGAGTCGAGTTCGAGCCGAGCCGACACTTTGGCAGCTCGATTAGTTAACGAGAGAGCTTTTTTATGGTCGAGCTGAGCCGAGCCGACAGGCATCGAGCCACTACGACTCGCGAGCCGGCTCGCGAGCTTAGTCACTGAAATAGTGCTTTCCTTTTAGTCTTTATTCTCTTCACCAATAGCGTTCCGTTGTATTTTTACAAGAAATAAAGCTTCGGACAATTCTCGTCTCTAGCCTTGAGCATATTTTACGGAGCGGGTTTTACTGAACCACTAAATTCCTAAACATGGAATTGTATTTCTAGTCGTTTTCAAGTTTTACGTTGGTGGTAGCAATTTATGTTAAACATGCATATGTTAACCGAACCAGCTCGGCTCGGCTCGATCATTTTCGAGCCGAGCCGCCGTTATTTTGACTCGAGCCGAACCGAGCTTTTAAAAAGCTCGCTCAGCTCGGCTCGTGAAAGTCCTACAGTACCACTGAATTGTTTTCTTTAGCTACTATTGCCGTATCATCAGCGTATCCAAGATTCAAAAAAGTCTTCGTCCCGGCATTATTTCAAACCCATGCTCAGCCGCTACGGAGTCTTCTTTGGGTTCCTTTGGAAAGAAATCGATGACAATATTAATAAGCATTGAGAAAATAAGGGCCCCTTGAGGAACGCCCCTTTTTAAATTTTTTATTTTCGTCTTTTTACGGTCCTATATAAGTTTCCTTTGCTTTAAGGGAAGAGTGTGCAAGGTCATTTCAATATGCTCGTGGCTTATATCGTCACAGGCTTTCGTGATGTTTAGAAATATGATTGCGTATTCCATGGATTTCATTTTCGTGTTTTGCAGGGCCCCTTATATCAAAGAGAAGTTAATGTATCGCCGATTACTAGTTGCTTCGCAAGTTTGGAGGTTTTTCATTTCGGCTGATAAGAAAATTGACGATTGAAAAAAATCAAAATAGAATGCGAGTTTTTCAGGTGCTTTTCACCGCCTCCTTTATAAGTAAGGACAGCTCTGTCACGTTTTAGAGACGGAGGAACGTATAACAATCTATCCATTAAGGTGGCAATCATAGCGTTTAAGTTCTGACTTCTGGTTCCATTTACCGTCCGCATTATTACGTCGTCGGTACTAGGAGCGGTGTCTGTAGCTATACCCTTCATTGCCGTGGTGATATCCGGGTCCGTGAACAGGATATCAACCTCGTGATCATTGATTTCTTTTGTGACCTTATCATGTTTTCGTGATGATCCAATGAGATTCGGTATAAGGTTTTCGATATGATCATGAACCTCCGTGATGGGTTCTTTTATCTGTGTTTGCTAGTATTCGCCAAACTATCCCCCGGAAATTATATAAGTAAAATTTGCCTTTTCAGACATGTATTCTTTTCGACTTTTTCTCATCGCTTTTTACGGTCATTCTGTGGGTTTAAAGTATTTCTATATCCTCTATAATTTTTCTTGGTTTTATTGTTCTTCCTTAACTAGTAATATTTACTAGCTGGTGGTTTTTGAAATAATAGACTCATTGAAAGGGCGGGGCACCACATAAATGAGATGAAAGCCAGGTTAAAAGAAGTCCATAAGGGATATAAAGCTACAATCCCCGCAAATTACAATTTATGCACTTACATATAATTGGCGCTTTCCAAGACGTTTCGTGGCGTATGTTTGTAAAAATACATAGCGTAGTAAGTAGAAAAGTATGTCTCAGTCCCCAAGTGACACGAACAAGAGGAAAATCGTGGCCAGGGAACAAGGTACAGCAAAAAATCAATGTCGTGAAAAATAGCGTGTTTACCGCAGACAAACACTTTTGATAGTTCTCCTTGAGGAATTGGTTTCAAATTTTCCATCAGCTTAGTAAACATGGCGTCATTTAATTTCTGCATTTCCTTTTGGAAAGTAAAATGTAATAAGATTTTTAAACTTAAAACCGGTTTTGTACAAGTTTGTTAACTCTCTATGCAAAAAAATTGCTAAATATTAGGCCAAAGACACAATTTTCAAGTTTTGGGCGTTATATTTTCAATTATAATAATATAAATTGGTTGCCCGAAATGTGAAAGCGAGGTCGAAGGAGATGCACAGGATTATTTTCAGGTTCATAAGAACCCGAAACTCACTTTTGCTTTAAAAAAAGCCACTGATTCTTTTGCTGTTATTGGTGTTAGTTTTTTTATTCGATAAGAGATCTCCAATGGAGTCTATATATCTTGATCTGTCTGTAACGAGAACGCTTTTCAAGTTGCCATTATAAGCTTTCATTATGATGCTCGATAGGAGAATCCAAGTGCCAAAAAATATTCAGGTAGCGAAATATACTGTTTGTAAATCACTTCCTGTAAGTAAAAGAGGTGGATTCAAATATTATATATCGTTATCAGTAATCACAAATTTGATGAAGGATTGCAGAATATAGAGAAATATCGTCTTGAGAGTGCCAAGGATTATACAGGGTTCCAAAATGAGCAGTGGGACCGAAGTGTTCGGTGAGCGATTTTGAGTGGGATGTATTCTATTGCATTTAGATGTCCGGGATACCGTTTTAAATTTATGATCAGAATATTTTAAGGATGACATCTTAACTTTAACATTAAAAATTAAACACAAAATTAATTTATTTAAAGGGCCATCTATAAAATACCTTTATCATAACTCGTACTTGATGGCATGAATGAATAATGTCATACAATATTTTAGACCTAAAATCACCGTAAAACCCATTATACTTCGGTCCTACCACCCTTATTGGAACACCCTGTAGATATTTTCTCAATAGCACTTTAAAACGTTAAAAATGTTTATCACCATTAAGAAGGCTTGCTACGAAATACCAAAGTACGTTGACAAATCTTTGCAATTTGAATTTAACATTTGGATAGAAAATTCTTTGAAAAGTTTTGAAAGGAATGTCATAAAAATTATAGTTATAACTAAAACAATCCAGACTGAATCATCCAATCCTTGAACGGAAAATGTTTCAGATTCACGAGTCACGACTCATTTTTTATTGGGTCGCAAGTTAATATTCCCACTTTAGTATGACGACTCGGTGGAATAAAATAACTATTAAGCACAGTTGATGGTCGTGGCATAATATAATAATCTGAAAAAAAAATAATTTAATCATTTAAAATAACTGACGAAATCGCGTTAGACACTGTAACCCTCGGTAAGGATTAATTAGATTTAAGGATGGATTTTCCCGGGGGCCAGAAAGAGAAATAAAAACAACTTACTTTAAATATTCAAAAAGAGAAGACAAGTCTTCTTAAATTTTATTAAATCCAAAAGAAAGGGATTTACCCAACTATACCGTACACTCGACAGTAGAAAAAATTATAACAAGAGGAATCAACCTCTCTAGTTGAGAGCTGACTAGTGACTAACTTTTCGTAAGAATCACAGAGATTAGGAAGGGAGGAGGAGCATGTAACATGGAGGTATAACACCCTGCCAGATCCAAGGAGTAGAACTCCAGGAATCTGGCAGCCATGTTACATCCCCCCTCGTTAGGAACTCTTTTTATCCTGACAAAATTAACAAATTGAAAAAAAGGGGTTACCCCGAGGAACCCTTAACGTTTTAGCAGGGGTAAGGTTTATAGTTGTTATCACAAGTGTTTTTTTTTTCTTCTAAATTTCCGTAAGCTTTGTCAGAAGGGCGAATTTAGACCTTTTGTCCCGGCGTTCACATGCCTCAGCGCTCCTAGGGAAGGGGCAGTCGGTCACCATGTGATGGCCAAGCTTGTGACAGCGAAGGCACTCGGCGTTTGACCAAATATACTTCTTTGAGGCCCCGGGAACTTTAGCTGGGATCAGCCTTTTCTCCATAGGAGCTTTCTTGGGAAGGATCGGGCGGGCTGCTTGTTCTTTTGCCAAAGGACTCCTGGGAATCCACCCCATGTTCCCGAAACGCTCCTCTTCTTCGTCCGAAGGAGGGGTTTGATGAGGAGCAACGGTCTGAGTAGTAGCGGAATGGACTGGGAATCGCTCTGGGGGTTGAGGCCATTGAACAGGGAGGAGAGGCGAACTTCGGTTTCTTGGGCTTAGACCCGCTTGGATGGGTCCAGAATTTTCATTTTGTTCGTCTCTTTCCAAGTGTTCTTTGACCCGGGCGTATGCCGTAAAAGGCCCCCTTGTCGTCAAATCTTCTTTGTCTGCCGTCAGATCGTGGACGAAATCGCATTCTTGGGCAACATGCCCTTCTCTCCTGTACAGGTTGCAGGATACCGATAAAATTTGAGGTGTTCGGGAGGGACAAAGCAATCTTGTTGATCATGACCTTCTTGCTTGCATAATAACCATTCTTTTTGGCGTTTTGGGCCTTGAAGACTTTCCAAAACATTTATTGATTCGTCCACTATTGTTGGACGGGTGCGCGAGTAAGGTTTTTGTTGTTTGGATAATCCTTTAGGAGTATCAAAGTAAATGGGTCTCTTGGGATCTTGTCCACCTTCGGCCATCTAGAAATAAAGTTTTTTAGTATTTTCTCTTTGTCGCTTGGGAAATAAATTCCCATGGGAAAAAAGAGATTGGCTCTCGGGAGAAGCAGAAATGTTCCCTTATTAAGTTCGGGACATTATTATTATTAAGGTAAACTTGAACCTCATAGGGTGACCTTAACCGTTTATTATCGGGAGGTCGGAAGTAGATGTCTACTTCGTTACCTCCGGGCTCAACCGTCGCCCTCTTACATACCTCTCGGCGTCATCCCAATTTAAAAGGTTCTAAATAAATGTGGGGTAATGTAGCCCTATTTAGACGAGGAGTTCTCATTGATTCCGATAACGTGGTTGAAGAACTATCAGACGCACGTAACGATTGGGATTTCGATTGAGAAGGCTGTGTAGGTGTTGACTTTTCTTCCGACAGAGTAGAATTCTGTTCAGGATGTACAATTTCTTCGGTAGAAATAGAAATCGGTTCAGGAGGTACTATTACCTCCGAAAAACCAGAAGAAGGTGAATGGTGTAACGCAGGTTCCAATATGGACTTTTCAGAAGACGTTGATTTGTCCTCCGGCGTTACAATTTCTTCTGTAAAACTGGATGTTGATGTATGTAGCTTATTTTCCACGACTGATTCACGATCAGACGGAGAAGCCTCCCATGCCGCAGAAGGCGGGCTACCGTTAGAGGGATGATCGAGCTGAAAAGCCCTCATATCATGATAGGTAAAAAGGAGGAGAGGAGGGTCTTTAAAAAGGGCCATGCCCGATTCACTATCAGAATCTGTAGGTTGATGAGAATCATCTCGAACGGCAGGAAGGATCTGGTCATCCGCTGCTTCATCTTCTAGAGTACTTGATGTCGAGGTTGGAAGGACATCTGGAATGGCAGGAATAATCGGTTGATTGTCTTCCTGACCGTCCCGAAGTGACGGTGACGAAGAAGGTGATGATGATTTAGATGAAGTTGAGGAAGTCTCCGCAGATTGGTGGTGCGCGCTACCACCATCCGTAGGAGGACTAGGTTCAATTTCATCGGCTACTTTTGATTGAGAAATGGGGGCATTTTCGGCATTGTCGAAGACGGTTACATTAGTCCAGTAGAGTTTCAAATGCTCTAAATTAACTTTTCCTACATTCTGTCCTGAGTTAGCGTCCTCTAACTCATATACTACGGGAGAATGTTTTGCCACGATTTTAAAGGGACCTGCCCATTTAGGACTAAGCTTTTTCGTCAGCTGACCAGTCGTACTAGATAAAGGATGAGTTTCCATCCATACTTATGTTCCTACCGCAAACTCTAGCGGGTCATGGCGGAGGTCGTAGTATTTTTTCTGGTGGGCTTTTGCTAACTTAGACAATTCATTGCTGAATGCTAATTGTTCCTTAAGAACCTTCAAAGCCTTATCACGACTGGGGTCATCATTGTCCTGAATGGGTTCTTCAATATCTAAATCCCAAGGGAGACGTGGCTCCCGGCCTAAATTCAGAAAGAACGGGGATCTGCCCGTTGTTTCATGGGGTGCGGAACTTATAGCAAATTGAAGAAGGTCAAGGGATTCATCCCATCTATCATGGTGATTCCCTACATAAAACGAAATTAATTCGCCTATTACTCTATTGACACGTTCAGTGGGATTTCCCTTAGGGGTATAGGGGGTGGTAAACTTTGGGTTTATTCTAAAAGCTCTGCACGTTTGCAGCCAAAGTTTCGAAGTAAACTGAACCCCTTTATCACTTAGAATAGCTTTAGGAGCTCCCCACCTAGTGATAATAGACTTGAACGCCTGTACACATGTCTTAGCAGTAATGGTTTTTAGTGGAATCATTTCCACGAATTTAGTCATGTAGTCGACAAAAACTATTAAATACTTAGTGGTGTCTACTAGAAGGGAAAGGTCCCATAATATCGACACTGATTTGATCCCAAGGACTTGTTATTTCTGAGGGTTGCATTAGCCCTGGCTTTTTTCTATTCCTAGCCTTAAATTGCTGGCATAAAGTGCATCCTCTATCATAGTCTTGGACATCTCTAACTATAGACGGCCACCAGTATCTATATGTCACTTTGCTAAGGGTCTTATCTTTGCCCCTGTGAGCTGATAACGGGTGGTCATGTAGTAACCTCATGGCTTCTAGCCTTAAACGAGGAGGTAAATAAATCTTTTCCGGATAATTCCTATAAGGTCTTCTATAAAGAAGATCATTTTTCATTTCGAACATTTTATGCCTAACAGGGTTAGGTCCTTGCAAGGAATTTAAAATAGGGGAAGCAAATGGGTCTTCCCTCTGAGATGTTCTTACATCATCTAATGTAAATACTGAATATAAAGCTCTAGGACCTGGGGGACGTATCCGACCTTCAACAGAATCACTAGAGGATGTTGAATTACTACTACTACTACCGGTAGAATTTTGACTGGTACTGCTACTAGTGGGATCTTGGTTACTAGTAGAATTGGAAGTAGAGGAACTAAGATTGATAGTTAAAACCTTTATCGGGGCCCTCGACAAAGCGTCTGCTACTACGTTCTCTACTCCTTTCTTATGCTTGATTGTGAAGTCAATTGTTTGAAGGTACAATGCCCATTTAACTAGACGAGAATTTGGCTCCCTAATATTAAACAACCACTGTAAAGCCTGATGTTCAGTGAGGACAGTGAATTTACGACCTTCTAGAAATGGCCTAAACTTCTTAACCGCCCAACAGATGGCTAAACACTCTTTCTCGCTAGTTGAGTACCTCGTTTCTGCATCTTTAAGCCCTGTACTAGCACATGCTAAGGGACTTCTACGTTATCTTGTATTTGGGATAGAAGGGCACCAAACCCTGCATCACTAGCATCTGTAGTGAGAATGCAATGGGAATCCCTTCTAAAGGAAGCTAAAGGATGGGCTTTACATATTTCTTCCTTGATCTTTTCGAACGCCTTTTGCTGTTCGAATCCCCAATTAAATTTTTGATCCTTCTTTTTGAGTTTATTAATGGGAGCTAAAATTTGAGAGTAGTGATTAATAAAACGGTTATGCCAACCTGCCATTCCTAAAACCTCTGAACTTCCTTAACGTTTTTTGGAGGAGGAAATTTCTGGATGGCTTCTATTTTTGAAGGATCTATATGCACCCCTTTTTCATTCACAATGTGACCAAATATGGTAGCTTCTTTTTGGGCGAACCGACATTTCTTTAACTGTAGGGTGAGACCCGCTTCCTTTAATCTATTCAGGACATATTCTAAACACGTTAAGTGTTGATCCCAATCTTCGCTAAGCGAGATTAAATCATCTAAATAATCGATTAGTTGGAAGTAATCGGCATCTCTAAAGATCTCGTCGATTAAACGCTGAAAGGAGCTAGGGGCGTTACATAGCCCAAAAGGGAGTACATTGAACTCGTACTTTCCCATATGAGTCACAAAAGCAGTCTTTTCCCTACTTTTTGGATGCATTTCCACCTGCCAATACCCTGACTTAAGGTCAAGGGTTGAAATAAACTTGGGTTTTCCAACCCTAGCTAGCATATCCTCTATATTAGGTAAGGGATAAGGGTCTTTGATAGTAACATGATTTAGTTTTCTGTAATCAATACAAAACCCCGTTTTGTTTGATCATCTAAAACTACGGGCGAAGCCCAAGGAGATACTGAGGGTCTAATTATCCCGTCATCCAACATTTCCCTAACATGTTGCTCAATAATTTTCCTTTTCTGGTCATTAACACGATAAGGTTGAGAATTGATGGGCGGAATAGTACCCGTATGAATCTCGTGGAAGACTAGTCCTGTTCTTCCTACTTTATCAGAAAACAACTCAGGAAATTTTAATAAAAGGGTTTCTAATTGATGACGTTGTTTGTCAGAAATAGGGGCTGCGGAAACTGCGTCCCTAATATTCTCTACAATCTCCTTATCGATTGGACCCTTTTCTGATGGTATTGAAAAAAGAATCCTTAAGTTACCCACTAAGCATTGAGATGATTCAAAATCTAATTTGACCCTATTTTCCTCAAGAAAATCTTGACCTAGTATAAAGTCACTATTGAGGGAAGGAACTATGTAGAATTTAAATTTAAATTGTTTCTCTCTTTCATTTGACTTAAGAGTAAACTCAAGTTCGTGAGAACCTTTTGTAAACGTATAACGGCCGTCGCCCCAAACTACACAATCTAGTTGTTCATCTTCAGGTAATTCTGAAGAATTTCTATGTTTACAAATTTTTTGCCATTGGTTAAGACTAACAAAAGAGGTATCAGCCCCGCTATCTAATTTAGCGTGAACTGTCGCGTGTTCAAAAGTAACGTAAATAGTAACCCTTTTATAAACTGAACCCTTCCTGACGGATTCGATCCGCAGGGGGAACGCGACACGCTTCTTGTTAGGGGAATTTATTGGGCACCGGGAGAGGGACCACGAGGGACCTCTCCCGTCTGGGCTTCCCCCGACTGGATCATCTATTTGTTTGGACAGTCGGGTGCAAGATGACCTGGTTCCTGACAACTAAAACAAGTGATAGAACGAGTAAATGGGTAAGACAAGGCCAATTGACGACCAGGGGACTTTGATCTCTGGTTATTATATCTATTATAAGATCGTTGACCTCTATTTGAAGTGTTTTGAGCTCTAGCTTGCGATCTAGAGTATAAGGGTTTCAAGGGATATTCCCATTTAGGATGTGATGGAGAAGTAGGACAAGGGCTTTGACAATGCCCGGGGGAACACTGATTATGGGCGGAGCCCCTGTTTGCTGGGCAAGAGGACTCAGCTGTAACCTTTGGTTTAGGGGGTGATCTCCTCTTTTCCCTTTTTTCGGCATTCCTTTTCCTAATTTCAATATCCTTCTCAATGGTTTTACAGGAGTTTCTTAACTGTTCCATGGTACTAAATTGTAAGAAAAGGAGGGGAGTTCTAAGCTCGTCCTTTAAATTACTTTTTATTATTGGAACTTATTCTTTTTCGGTAAGAGGATGGGTCATCCCTAAGTTTAACTTTTTTACTTCCCCGAAGAAATCCTCTACCGACTCCTTATCCTTCTGACTTCTATGGTTAATCTCTATCTTAAGCTTAGAGTCAGCTTCGGAGTCTCTAAACTGAACTTTAAAATGTCTTTTAAATGTCTTCCAAGCCAAATGAGGATGGGAGGGGTTTAAACTACACATAACATCATATTGACGGATTAAATCCCTATACCAATACAAGGCATGCCCTCTTAAAAGGAGAGGCAATGCAGCTAACTTCTCTTCATTTGATAGCTTGTGAAACTTAGCATATTCCTCAAAAGCGGCTAAAAACTCTTGGCATTATCGTTAGACGATCCCATAAAGGCTAACCTTTCTGGCGGTTCAATAGGGACTTTCCCCGTCTGAGGAGTTGTACTTCTATTAATTAATGAGGGTAGATCCCTAACCAACTTATCCAAACTAGAAGCTATAGCTTTATTTAAGGCTACATTCTGAGCTATGGCATTAGCCTGTGCGGTCGAATTATCAGGCAAAGTTTGGAGTAAGGATAACATAAAGACTTTTAATTCCTCATCGGTCATGTTTGGTCCAAATTGAGGGACTTCTTGAGACGGAGACACTTGAGTTCCGATGGTTCTAAATCTTGGATTAGGTAATGGGTCTGAAAAACTAACTCTAGACTTATCTCTTGTGGACGATGGTTTAGGAGGAACAAGGGAATCAATCCCAGTTTGAGGAGGGAAATGTGAGGGAGTTGAACTTCCCTTAGGGGCAGGAACACTCTTATGAGGGAATAGTTGGTAAGGAGAGAAATCCGATTCTGAAGAGGCGGCCGTCCTCTTCCGTGTATCTGAATCCTCTTTATCTTTATCATCCTCAATTAGAAGAATCCGGTTGAAATCCTCCAAAGGATTATCTGTCTCTGGTGGTGCTAGAGTGTCACCATCGTCTTCCGTAGACGTAAACAGATCTTCCCTAGATTGTTCTTCCCTGTTCTTTAATATTAGATCGTCTTCCTCATCCTCGGATGGTCGAGGCGACCTGCATGTTTGTTTATCGTCAGAGTATGCCATAATTTAATTAAGGCAAGTTTTTCAATAATCAAAATACAAGTTTAGTTACAATAGTCAAGTTAAGTTAAGTTATACTAATATACAAGTAAGTTATCTCATTTTTACAAATAATCCTGTAAGTTATCTAATTTCAGCATATTAATAACGAAGATAATTTTATTATTAATTGATTACTTAATTTAATTTTGATTAATTTAGATTTAAGTTAATTAGTTCAATTATCTTTAATCATCTTCCATCGTGGAAGCTGAGGCTTAGAACCACGTGGGGGACGGATATACCGACAATGATAACCAAAATATTTTTCGGGACCGACCAAGGCTTAAGGCCTAGTCTTTTTTATTCGGGTCCCTGTTCGGGCGCCAATTATGTAACCCTCGGTAAGGATTAATTAGATTTAAGGGTGGATTTTCCCGAGGGCCATAAAGAGAAATAAAAACAACTTACTTCAAATTTTCAAAAAGAGAAGACAAGTCTTCTTAAATTTTATTAAATCCAAAAGAGAGGGATTTACCCAACTATACCGTACACTCGACAGTAGAAAAAATTATAACAAGAGGAATCAACCTCTCTAGTTGAGAGCTGACTAGTGACTAACTTTTCGTAAGAATCACAGAGATTAGGAAGGGAGTAGGAGCATGTAACATGGAGGTATAACACCCTGCCAGATCCAAGGAGTAGAACTCCAGGAATCTGGCAGCCATGTTACAACAGTTTATATACTGGGTATTTCGGATTAGTCTGCCATAAATTACAAGGGTCAATAAGAGTGGAAAGTGTCTAAAAAATGGGATCTGGACCAATTATTAACGAAGATATGGCCCTCCAAAGAGTGTCCCTAAAACAAGGAAAAAGTAAAAAAATTAGAGGAAAATGTATTCAGCCCAATCAACTTCTTTAGAGTTATTAATCAGTTTCAATAGCATACGATGGTATAGTACAGCTAAATCAAGAGGTCCTCCTCGCCCAAACCGCCTTAAATTGCACGTAACATCAAAATGCTCTTTATCTGCATGACAGAAATTTTGTGGTGTCATGTCGAGTATAAACCACATGCTAATGGTATGCGGTCGAGTATTTTGATTAAAGCCCCGCCATTTAGTCTAAGTGGAAGAAAATGCGAACCAAAAACTCCGAACCATACGTTTAAAGAAAATTGCTGTTAGTGACAACATCTTCAGCAGAAAGGAACTATAGCCAGGTTTAGAAGAAACTTCTATCTCTAGTCTTCGAATTCACACGTTTCCGCGAGTATATTCTGGGAAGGAAGGTCACAATATTAACCAATTACAGCCCGTTAGCAATACTGTTGGCAAACATCAAGCGAGTTCTAACCACTACAGTAGCAAGAATCCAAAGGTGGGCCATAACCCTATCAGCTTTGGGCTATTATATCAGATAATACGTACCTTTCAAAATTTTTAATTATAATTCCAATTGGGTTGTAAATATCTATTTCGGTAGCACAACACAGATTGTTCTTTTAAAAAATCCCTTCTTTAAGAGTTAGTTTTCGCCAAGGTATATTTTGCGGATACATGAAACAATACCTTCTTCGGTACTAGAAAATATTTTTTTCACTATGAATGACGATAGCTTTCTTTCGTTTGACACGTCTCTACAATTCTATTTGTAGCCAAAAGCTGTTCTGTCCCCACCAAACAAAAAAGTAAACTTACCCCAATGCTGGCTCCTTTATTCAGGTAGTTTATTTCATTTCCATTTGCAACTGGATCTTTCATTTGTGACAAATTACTTTTAACTTGTTCTCGAGTTATTTACTTAGAACTAGAAAAAAGTGGAAGCAAAAATAATAATAATTGAAGTTTTGTCTTATAATGGTGGCTTATGTATAGAGGGGGTAGTGGCTAGGGTATGGTCTCAGGTCTCTATGCCACAGCTAACCGACAGCGCCCTTTACTAACTGTTACTGTTAACCTCTGTGAGTTTCGATGAAGAGGAAAAACCGGGAAGGAAAACTCCTTTTAACAAGAGAACTTATAAACTCTACGCTGAATAATTTGTGCCCAGATTTTCACCCGGTGCCACAGTCTAGGATCGAACACGTGATCTTCTTGCTGCGAAGCGAATGAGCTAACGGCTACGCCATCCCACCTTAGTCAACAACTTCGTTACGACTTAGTTATTAAATTAGCTTGTGTGTGAAAGTTTTATTGCGAAGAAAATGTAAAGGTTTTAAAGCGACGTTGTCGTACAGCTGGGAGAGCTGGGCGGTAAGGTTCGCAATCGAGCCCGACTGAAAAATCCCAATCGCGCTAAATGTTTTTTTGATTGCGCGAGAATTTACAAGACTAAGTTTCTGGTCTAAGTTTTCTAAGTCTAAAGTTAAGCTTTTATTTGCTTCCTAAAGTTCTAAGGATTATCAAAATTCAAAATACAAAGTTTGAAGTTTCCAAAGTTTTATTTTACTGGAGCAGAGCTCCTTGCTGTTTTAAATCCATAAGTTTTGTGTTGTTACAAAGGGGCGCGTAGGCCTTATATACGTAAAGTTCATGAACTTGTTTACGAAAGAATAGGTCATTTCACGTACAGGACTACGCTTTCGAGAGGGAGGGTTTTTCAAAGCTAAGATGTGACGTCTTTTCGGTTCTTGACCCGTCACCATACACACTTGATTTTATGGTTCCACAGAAATGAAAGATCGGGTCAGGCGTTCACGAATCTTCTATACAAGATTTTCGTTTTTATATGAATAGGCGAATTGTTATCGTTTTTAAACCCTTTTGAATTTACTATTTTTAGCCCTTTATGGCTAGTTTTGCGAACTCTGACCTTTTTTTTTCAACACGTTTAGACGGATATTTCGGGGATTCGTTATTCTGCAGGGGCGGTAGGCTTAACACCCACCAGTAATATTTAACGAAAAATATCACACATTTTCGTTAAATTTCCTGGAAAAGAGCACGAGGTTTTTGGTGGCCTACACCATTCATTAACTTAAAAACTACAGTGAAGTTAAGTTTCGGAGCTATTATAAATTATCAATTAACTCTATAATTAAAATTGAAAGCACTTGTGAGTAATGATAGAATATAATGGATAAAAAAGCCACTTAGGTTAACACACTGGAAAACTTATTAAAAATTTTACACGTTAAATGAAACGCGACACGACTAGTTTCGCCTTTATGAAAAGGTCTGGTTTGGTTGGTAGCTAGCCGGGCCATTATCTCGATTTAAACATGTTTTTTGTTTACGTTTTTTATTGATGTGAAGGGATTCTCTCAGGTTTATTTTAGAAAGTGTTCAACTATTGTAATAGATTTAACTTTACCCCAAAAGATTAGAACTTGTAGTTTTTCCGTTTGTTGGTAGCCTTAGCGAGGTTATTGATAAATCATTTTAGTAACAATAAAATTAAACCAGTATTTTAACCGTATAAACAAAATACAATCCATGTTCGGATCTCTCAAGGAAAAAACCAATTTAATAGACAAACATGGTGTTTATGAAATCAGCTCTTCCTGTGTTAAATCCTAGGCCAGACAATCAATACTTAACTTACGATTCAGATTCAATGACCACCAGGATGACATTAGGAATAAAAACTATTTTTCCTCTGCGCTAGCTAAGAACATTAATGACAACAATGGCCACGAAATCCTTTCTGATAACGCTAAATCAATTAAAATAGTTGAGAAATTTCTAAAATTAAGCCTGAGAGAATCCCTTCACAACAATAAAAAACGTAAACAAAAAACATATTTAAATCAGATAATTCCCTTGCTAGCTACCTAACTGAACTTTCGTACGGCAGTGATCCTAATAATTCGACGACAGGGGGGGGGGTGACCAACCAAAACCAGACCTGATGATGCCTCTGTATAAAGACAAAACTTGTCGTGTAGCGTTTAATTAAACGTGAAAATTTAAAAAAAAATTTATTGTGTTAACCCAAGTGGCTTCTAATAATACTTTGTATTCTATTTAACTCTTTACGGTTTGCCTTTTCCAAGTTTCAGTTTGAAGCATGGTTTTCACTTAGCGTAAATCACGACTTTTCGCCCGACGTCAAGCGACAAACGAAAAAAAAAAACATAGTTACGCTGGACAGAAATTACGTTTAGTGTGGCGATATTAGCTTTCTAATTTTTGGGCCGCGTTCAACGTTAACGCTCTACGCGAGCCAATCTGCAATAAGCTAGAGTTGTGACGTCATTTTCGACCACGCGTGTTCGGAAGAGGCCGTCCGCCATGTTTTTGTTTTTTCGTTCCTAATCGAGTCAGTAAATACTACAAATTACTGAGAATGCCTAAGTTCAATGCTGAAAGGTTTATTTAAGATGTTAGCAACAATCCATTTATTTATGTTATGGGACACAAAGATTACAATGACCAAAAAGGAAAGACAATAGATGGGCCGTAATTAGTGCAGTGTTCAGTTTATCTGATAAGCCTTGGTTCTATTATTTGCGGAAACTACTGTTAGCATCCAAATAAAGACGAGGTATGGAAAGTGGTAACTGATTTCTTAATTGAACATTATAACGTCTGATCGAGAAGTAAGTGTTTTAGAAATTTGCTAGGGTATAAATACAAAGTTTTAAAACATAACTAACAGTTTGATATATTGAAAAACATCTTAAGATAACGATAAACAAATAAAACATATTTTGTTCTACCATAAGTCTACATTATCTTATTTTCAACACTCGCTCTTAATGTTGACTTCAGAATGGTCACGTAAGTTTAGCTTCCATCTAAAACGCTCGAAAACTTCCTTTGACAACGGCTTGGTCAATAGGTCAGCCAGTTGATCCTCGCTCGGAACATTATCTTATTTTCAACAAGTAAGCAAAGTGAAAACGTTATAACGCTGGCCGACAATGTAAAAAAAATCTGACGTTTCACGTCCAACTGCAAAGCTATTTCATCATATTTTCGTGCTGGTTGAAAAACAAGTTAATTTATTTTACTGTTTTAGAAGAGAATGGAATTTCAATTCGCGTAAAATACGAACAATTTCGTGAACTGATACAATTAATGATCAACGTATAAATTTTGAATTTATAGAAGTAGAAAAGAGTTTCACGCTTATGACGTTAATAATTTTAAAACTAACTTCTAAAAAATGCTAAGCCTAATTCCATTTTCTAAGTAATGTAGGGTTATCGTTATAGTTGTGTAAAGTTTTCAGCTATTTATAGTAAGGTTACTTAGATTAAATGGGAATAAGTGCATGTGGATTCTGCAGGATGGTGTTCCCGCGCTCTACAGCCGTGCGGTTCGGGAATGTCTTAACGAATAATACCTTTGAAGGGAGTATAAGTACCCAAGTGGGCCCGGAGTTTAAGGCCTTGTTACTCTGTAACAGTTCGGTTTAGAACATAACCGCTCAGGAAATTTCAACTCCAAATTTTGCCATGAATCTACTGTTACAAGGAACGCATATATCTCTGAATCACTCTGCATACTCAACGTTGAGGTATTGCAGGTCCCTTTATTCAAGATCGTTAGTGTAGCGGCTAAGTTCGTATTACAGCAGTAATTCATGGGTCTTAGAAAAAAGCAAGTCTATTCCAAATGGTTACACCATGAAAATCAAATGCGATGCAAGTTAAATTTTTTGGTTGTCATTCTTGGACACCAAATTATTGGACCCATCTTTTGCTATGAAAACACCTCTGGAGACATTTACTCTGACTTTCTGCGTCATGAGTTTAGTGCTTGCAAATTTATTGCAAGATATGGTTAGTTGTCTTGAAGAGTGCCTCGAATACGTTGGTAGGCACATTGATCCTTTTCGTTGAGGTGTTTGCCAAACAGATTAGAGTTTATAATTTGGGTCTTAAGTTCAAAAGCTAATACTAGGACTGTTCTTCTCAAAATTTTGTTTCATTCACGCATATTCCCCAATATTGCATTGGTACCTTCTCATTTGCGTACAATAAACCTGAACTTAAAAACGTATTTATTCCACCCTGTAATGAGGTCTATAATTTAGTGTAGTGACGTCATCTTTTGGGGGTTTTGGGGGTGTTCACAATGGAAGGTGTTGGTCTGATCTCGTCCACACTGTAGATAATCAACGAGTAAGGATCGGGTTCCTGATCCCATTGGTTTTATGGTGCGATAGTTCATGTTAGGTTTGGGTATATTATTATTAAATATAATTTATCACATACGTTTTTCAGTAAGGTTTAAAACACACGTCACTTTCTCAACATACTTAGCCTAATATAAATTAAGAATGAAGAAACAGATATTAATAAAAAAACTGTCCATGTAGACAATGGATAGAAGAGGTAAAAGATAAGTAAACAAAATCGACTTGCTGAAGTAAAAGGAATTAAAATTTTCAATTTTAAAGACAAACGATAATTAATTTTATAAAATAGTTATCTTCGTTTTACACGAAAAAACCATTTATTAACCTAATTTTCACTAGTCTTTTTCTCTCAGTGTTAGATCTATGATGAAAGAGGATTTTTCAGGGATTTTTAAAGAAATACTAATTTCGACAAATATTAGTTTTTGATCGTTTTAAATTCTTGGAATTGAGAAGAATTAAGCTTATTTCGTTGCACTATATATATACATATATATACATATCACTGTTAATTGAGACAATAGATTATAAAATGTACACTTGACCAACCATATAAAATTAGATAATCCACAAATTCCATAAAATATATTTTTGTAAATGGTACTTTGATAAAACTGTTGCGAATAGCTTCGTTGAATTTGGTTGTTGAGAGAACTAATATTGTTTGAACGAACTTATTAACCGACTGAAAAATTGACTAGTCTTAATATATATTTTTTGGTAATTTTGGTAAAATAAGGATTGCTTTCGAAACTTTGCAACTTTATTGGCAGGTAATAGTTTAATTTAGCAAGGTAAATTTTTATTGAACTTCTCGTGTTGGAGGTATTGTCGAGACTGAGCTCTGAGAGCCCACTAGGAAGAGACGCGATACCCTTTTGGTCACGTGTCCATTTTTTTTAAATTTCCATTATTTGATTTTAAACAGCAAAGTTTTTTAGCTATTATCTATTTTAAGTGGCGTATATTTTTTTACATTGGTATATTTTCGTTAATTTTAGTCATATACATTTATTTATATTTTGGGATTATTTGATATTTAATTTACATGGATAAAATTTCTAAAAACTGTTCAAAGCTCAAAATTTCGGCGCGACATTCGAAACAAAAACTAAGCGATGATAAGATTTTTCTTCAAGTAAAAGATAATTTATAGTCATGCCTTCAAAACTGAAAATTTTAATATCTGCAACTTCAGCGAATCAATTTTGTTTACTTTTATTTCGTGGCTTTGTCTACAAAGGCAGTTTTTATTAATACTATATTAATTAGTCAACTCCGTAAAGTTATATGCTCTAAGTTGGATTGTATTGGATAGGTTGAGGCGACTTGGGCGACAGTTTAAATAAAAGTGTCAGGAATACAAATTTTGAATTCCGTCTATGAACGAGTCGCTTTACGTGGTTTGCGTGACTTTTGCTCGTAGTTCCTCCTTGGAATAAGGAGATATAGAAACTGCGCAATTTTGATATAACAACCGTGACATGCATGTGAGATGGGAACATAGTGGCTTACATAAAAATCGGCTAATAAAAATGTTTATTACACCATGCTCGTTAGATATATCCACGCGGCTAAGACAGCAAAAGAAGAAATTTTCCTATTTTGTGTGATTATTAGCAAAACATTTTAACACTTTATGTACAGAAAGTGGTCTTCGCTTTGTTTCCTTTCTATGTAGGTTAGTCGGTTTATGTTCAAGTCGGGCGGCACTTTCGTCTATATTCCGACTCTGATACAAGTCCAGCTACTTACACTGGTTTAATGTCGGCGGTGATGACCAACAATAGGAACGGGATGATTGTACATTTAGAACTGGGCTTACCATATCAACATAAGTCTATTATATAAGGTCCCCTTACATAATAGACCTATGATATCAAAGATCTTGTGGACTTTTAGACCTCTTACCATCTGAGACGCGGTTTTTCGAAAGCCAATTCCAATTACCTACCGACCATTTGGAATAGCTAAGATCTCGATTTATGATCATATCGGCCCTCATGACTTCATTCCTACATTATCGTGTCTTTTATAACATCGATTTAAAGTTGGCTATGAGGAATATTGGAATGTCATTGACCGATTGAGTTAATAAATAAACCGGAGAGATTTTCCAATGTTTATGATGCATTGTAATTGTATAATAGTACATGGAGTTTAATCCTTCTAATAAAATTATTTTTCTATGGTTAGACTTATAAATTAAAAATTAGCGAATTTTAAGCCGTTTTAAGAATGTTATTGGCTGGTAGGTTCAAAACTAACTAGCAACTCTGAGTCACCATAAAAAGTCTCTTTCGTAAGACTACTATAAAAAGATTGCTAAGACCACCATTAAGTGATCGGTAAAACCGCTCAAAAAAGCTAGCCGGCCACAAGACAGATTCATCGGTAAGCGACTCATTATACAGCGTGTAAGTCAGCCCTTCATCATGATGTAAGAAGATTTATAACACATTCAAACAAACGAGGAAACAGAGTTTCAATAGTTTACTAAACCGACTTTTAAATGCCGCAAAAATGAACCTTTAATCGTCGGTTTTATCGAATTTCAATGATCGGTTTCGTCGATAATTAAAGAAATCTCGGCTTTGGATTAGCTTAATGTTTTGCCACATAATCGAGAGGTGGAGTTGACTGGCCCTCTAACATTAGCAAAGGCTAGTTTCAGCTCAGCCCTCATGGTCGAGTTCTGATTGCCTCCAACCTTTGGCAAAGTAAAATTCGTGGGTAAAGGTTAGTCAGAATGTTACGGGTGCAACAGGAACTGACATTTGCTTTAAACTTTGATGTAACCGATCTTTAATAGTCGATGAAGCCAACTTATGTAAGTCGATGAAACCACCTTTAAAAATTTAAAAAGCCGACTTAAGATGAATATTTAAAAGAGCGTTTGCTCAGTTACTTTTCAAAGTCGGTATCACTGTCAGCAAACTTAACAGTTGGGTCGGAGCTTTTATGGCTAGGACATTTCAACGGTCTAAAGGAAATCCCAAAGACGCTTTTTCGTCAAGTCTTGGTTTGACCTCGAAACAACTACGTCGACCGAAAGTTCACTGTGCTACTAGGGTTAACTCACTATAACTGTGATTTTACTAGAAGAGATTAACAGTACCTGATGTTATTGTTGTTGGTCAGTTTATCCATAATGTAATCCTGAATGTAAAAGTTTTGTCTATCATTCCAAAATGTTTTGGTTTTCCTTATTTTATCGTGATACTAAAGTTTTAAAAGAAAAAAAAACTGTTATGAATGGGAACAACACCGCTTTTACTTCATGCAGGTATATAAAGTTTTCTTCAACTTGCGAATTTTAAGAGTCCATTTTATGGGCCTTCGTGCATCAATAAAAGGGGAGAAGGTGTAGAAACCGTCACTCTTGACGTCACGCATAATCTTAAATACCACTTGACATAGACGAGTTTTGCAACCTGCGCCACTACTCCCGCGAACTATGCGCGCCGAACTCGAATGTAAAGAAAATGGGTCGTCTTAACGAGTAGACCTAGGGTTAAGCCCCAAAAGAAAATTCCGTGGATTCGTGGAACGGTGGAAGTGGAAATGGAAATGCAATGCGACACTCTTTAATTTTAGTAGTTAGATTTGCCCTTGATGTTTCTTAATTTTAAATCTGAAAAACGTCAGATACAAAGACTAAAAGTAAGTTTTTAAAAGAAGAAAAGTTGAAAATTTGAAAAATGTAGAGTTGGATGTAGTTGTTAGGGAAATATACAGTTTTTTGGAAAATGGAGTATTTAAACTGAAGCAGGTCATAAGAAAAATATTTTTCTATTAAAACAAGGTTATCAGATTTCGCATTACTTCGGAAAGCGCTTTTGAATAAAAGCATAAACGATTTTTGCCATCATAACTCTAAGTCCACGTTCCTTCGTGAGTGGTACATGACCAATAGTTCTATTTTGGAGAGCAGTCTTTCAGATGGGGATAAAGCCATGTCTTTTGTAATTAAACAATTTTACTCAAGAAAACAATATTCGACTTAAAGCATAGCGCTGCTCCCCTACAAGGGGACTTTCCTCCTTAACTCCGGGTTTGCCTTGGCAAAGACTAGTGGGCGGGATTTATTCATGCACGTATAAATCCCGACCACAAATGCCTCTAGCTTTGCCAAGCCAAAACTGGAGTTCGTAAGTAAAGTCAACTTGCATTGCGCGGCTCCTGTGGATCCGATCCACAGGAGCCGCGCTATGCTTTAATAGTTTTGCATTCCTTTAGATTACTTATACTCAGGCGAAGAATTGGAAACGTCATGAAGACCCCAGACATGAACTGAGGGAAATCGTGAATTTTACCAAAAGTATATAGACTTAAAAATAAAAAGTACACTTCATTAACAATTCCCTGCTTTAGGCTGTAGACTGCATGTAAAATGAGATGCAATTTACCCTCCGCTTACCCCCTACACAAAACTTACCAATCAGGGAAGAGCTTCTCGACGACATAGGTTTTTAGAAAGTAGTACGTGATGCTGACGATCCGAACGCTAGTTTTTGGTACTATATCTAGCATCTGCTAAATTATGAGCCTATTCACGGCTCGTTCCCTTACCACGGTGGGGAACGTAATCATACAGGATATATATTCTTGGATAAAGATGGACTTCTCATACTACACGGCGCGAGCAAGTTTCGACGACGTATAATTTGTTTATACTTCTATATACTTTCATACTTTGGCGTTAAATGCTTCTAAAGAACGTAAGTTAAAAGTTGCTTTTTTCATAGCCTGAATGTTACAAATTTTTTAACTTATAATAAAGATAATCCAGGGTCTAATGAACTTAAAGAATGTTTAATCTTAAATTGGACTGAACAAACTGTGATAGAAACACCAAGAAACTCTTTTGTAGAAGTGATTCCCTTCATTGCTAGAGGGACTTTGAAACCTTTTCAGGGTGTTAGAGAATTTAAAGATGACGAATTAAAATGAGAAGTCTTTCGTTTTCAATGAATTTAAAACGAAGTTCCTAGTTAGTATTTGGCTTGTTAAAACACAGTTTGTTGAGAATTTGGTTTTAATGCTCTGTCTCCAAACCCCAGTGTACAAAAACTTTAATTGGAGGAGGTGGACTTCGTCTTAAAGTTGGAAACTCTGATAAATCAATCAACTAAAAAAAGATGGCCTTAGTCATACTTGATCTCATCAAGAAAGTTTACATAAAAACTCAAGACAAGAAACGGTATTTGCCACAAGATCTGATGGGTAGAGACGAAGGATTCTTATATTTTCTCAAGCCTGAGTTTTGCAAGTTTTTACATTTGTTAGATTTTCTGGTTAAGCATAATTTTTATCTTTAATAATAATAAAAAGAAACATTACGGTTGCATTGTCAAAGTAACTTTGAGGGCTGAATTGGGGTCAGGTGGCTAGCCAGTCTGGTAAGTTTGAATATACACAGTACTTTAAACTTTACTAAGGGTATTCTTCGAATTTTTTAGTGATAACATGCAACTAGTAATCGGTGTATGAGTAATTTGAGAGTGATCAGCCCGTTGGTTGCAATACTAATAATAATAAGGTGTTCCATACGGCAGAAATCAATTACTCTATTTCTAGAATTTTTAGAAAATCATCAGTAATCACATTAATTTTTGTGGGTAATAATCACTAGAAAATCACGTGAAATCTTTAGAAAATCAGAAATAATCACATGATTTACTGGTAATCACATATTTCTTGACAAAATCAGAAATAATCACATGATTTACTGGTAATCACATATTTCTTGAGAAAATCAGAAATAATCACATGATTTACTGGTAATCACATCGGCAATCACATATTTCTTGAAATAATCACACAAAATCATTCTAGTAATGCGAAAATCTAAAATAAAAATAGTAATCAGTTGAAATCGAAATAATCACTACATTCATCGTAATTCACGAAGAATCCAGTGGTAATCATGGCAATCACCAAAAAATGACAGCTAAAAAAGTCGTGATCTCCACGGTGAACTACACTTTCGAACACCAATAAGACGCGACGTAGGAGGAGCTAGTGGTTTAAGAAAGTCTTTGGTGTTTCCCTTTTCAGTCAATCAGATATTTGTATGGGGTCTATGGCCTCTTAAAGATACCAAGTTGAAGAAATCTTTGTATAATCCTGCTTCATAAAAAATGCTCGAACTAGGGTTGTGCTGGTAAGCGAAACTATTCGAGTACCCGTTCAGAGAGCAGATCGAACACCCACTACGATACCTGAAATTGGCTTTTCCAATTACTTGAAACCGCGCAGGCAGAAAACTGTTTGGTTCTTCTATCCGTTTCAAGTTCATACTGGTTGTCGGGTTATGTAAGGAGGTAGAACTAAGTGCGGCGGGGGTCTGTACTTCTCCCAGGTTATTTCTTTCCATAAAGACTACGAACAGCATTTAATATTCAGTGTGTAAAACTATAATGTGTTTAGTTTAAATTTATTTAACCTAATATAAGCATTCGGTAGTAGTCTAATCAGAGGACAGAGTATAAAATTTTTAAAACTTTACCAAGGAGCGCGACAGGGTTCGAATTAAAAAAACAGTCAAAAGAAACTAACGGGTTTTATTGGGTATTAAACACCATAAAAAACCCACTTAATAAAACACATCGCAAAGATCTTCAATTTTGATGAATTTGAATGGTAGATTAATTTCACTTTTAACATAGTTTAAGATATTTATTGTTTCAACTTCAAAATAATATTTAATAATATTATTTATTTTTTACGAGACATTTTTAAGACCTTTTAATTAAGCTGAAACTTTTGAATGACAATTTAAATAATGCACTCAATTGGTAAAGATGACAAACGCAAAATCCAGGAAAATCCGGTGAGGTGGTTTTTTTAAGAAGAACCGGGTTTTGTCGAACCCTGGAGGGCGGCTACAGTTTTCTCACCCATTTAATAACAGTACCAAAATGCTGTGTTGAGATCAGGATTTTTTAAGCCGATTAGACGATAGCATCTGCCATAATGTTTGTTCCCTAGATTTCAAACTGATTTTTAAGAAACTAAACCAAAAAAAACTAAAAGGAAGCGAAAATAACTGAGAAATAACCAACTACAAGTTTGAAAAATTCAGTAGTTTTGTTGAATATTTCGATTATTGAAGATATTTTTCTCTACTTGATAGATGCCAATTAAAATCATTTTACCCGATAAGTATTTCTTGTAACTTTTGATATTCGACTGCTAACTGTCAACCGGCTAAGCAAATTACCCCGATAACTGAGTATGAAATGGATGATAACTTGAACCAGATTTATTATCCAGAGAATCACTACAGTAGTATAGGGCTACAGTTCGTACCACGGTAGAGGTATAAAGTAGGTGCGTGGGAACTGGGTCACTGGGTCATGGGAACTGGGTCATGGTAACTGGGTCATGGGAACTGGGTCATGGGAACTGGAGCGTGGGAACTGGAGCACGCCGCCGCCGCCGCCGCGGTGAATCTTCGCGAGTTCCCCGCGAGTTCCTTCCCCCCTCACCCCCGCGGGGTTTACCGCGCGCGCCGCGAGTTCCTTCCCCCATTTTAACTTCGCGCGTGGCGCTAGTTTCGTACTATTCAATTCCAGGAAAAATTCTATTGTTAAATTCTTACTATCTACGTAGTGATTAATGCTTTTGGCATATATTCTATAGACCCATACTTATAGAGAGTATCATAGACTTATGGTGATAACTTATAGCGTATGAATACAGTTGTATTGTTATAGTGAAATCAATTCTAAATAAAGGAATAGGGTAATAGAATTTAAGCTTAGCAATAACAATGGAATCAAAATTAAGCCGAGTATATTACGATTCTGAAAACCCTCTTAGTTACGGAAGCGCAAATAAATTGAAACAAGGAGAAAAAAGTATTTCAAAGAAAAAAATTGAGACTTGGCTTCAGTCTCAACCCACATACACTATTCATAAACCAAGGAGAATAAACTTCCCTCGAAATCAAACTTATGCTACAACAGCTGATGAAGTATTTCAATGCGATCTAATTGATCTACGACGTATCAAAAAGCATAACAAAGGTTTTCAATACATTTTGACTATAATAGACGTATCCTTTAAAGAATAAAACTAGTAGAGAAGTTTTAAGCGCATTTCAGAAAGCGATCAAAGAGAGAAAGCCTTTGCGTATTAATGTTGACCAAGGCAGTGAATTTCTATCAAAATTGTTTAAAGAATATTTGAAGAAAGAGGGTATTCAACTCTATACAAGTGTTGGAAGGATAAAGTGCGGTGTTATTGAAAGATTTAACAGAACGTTAAAGGATAAAATATTCAAACTATTTACAAGAACGAAAAAATATAATTATATTGGTAGTTTGCCAAAAATCATGAAGGCCTATAACTCTAGTACGCATTCAAGTATTGGTTTCGCTCCAAAAGATGTTAATATCGAAAATGAACATTTAGTATGGCAGCGTTTGTATGGCAATCAAAAACCTGCTAAACCCCCAAAGTTAAAGATTGGTGATTTTGTCAGACTGTCAAAGAGTAAACCTCTTTTCGAAAAGGGTTATAAAGGTTATTGGACGAGGGAAATATTTACCGTATCAAAAGTTCTTTACAGAAATCCAGTTTGTTACGTAGTTAAAGATTACAACGACGAAGAAATAAGAGGTGCCTTTTACGAATGCGAACTTCAAAAAGTAGTCTACTGATATATGTCTATTGGCAAATAAATAAATGTTCATTTTAATCTAGTTAACCATGTCGAACGATTCATTTTATGTTACACTCGTAAGTTCGGCTTCTATGAATGTCTTTCCGGATAACACGCAATCTCATTTTAAAGTTCAGTTACCAGCTCCTTTAAACTTAGTTGGTAATTGGCATGTGGGGCTTGCCGAAGCATTTTTACCCCAGGCCTGGGATAATGTATCCGGCGAGTATTTATATTTCAATGCTGGAGTACATGACTATACTGAAAACAGCTGGGACCAGTATAAGATACAACTTGTCGCGGGAAACTTGCGTGGAGACGAATACGATGTTTATAAGAGTTTAATTAAATCTATTAATAATACCATACCCCTCGAAATACGACGGTCGGTTTATATGTTTATCACCTACAGTGATGACAATGAGAAGGCTTTTTGCGCTCTGAGAGCTAAAAATGGATATGAAGTTCAAATACCGGAAGAAATGGGTAAAATCTTGGGCTTACCCTTCATGGATTGGATCAAAGAGAGATACACTTTTCCCGAAGAACTGATTAAAAGAAAGAAAGACGATCCTTTAGAACTAAATAGTTCCAATAATTTTTTACATATAAGAAAAAGAAAAGGCCCAACGAATCCAAGGGAAATTACTCTGCAAATTCAACCCGGCCAGTATAACCACATTGAAAATGTTATTGAAGCAATGCGCCATGCAATTCCTCGAGAACACAGTAGTAATTTTGTAATTAAGCTTAATCCCGACGGAAAAGTAAACGTAAAATGTGAAAATAACTATTATTTGTGTTTTAACAAAAATCAGTCTGGTCTAGGTAGACTATTAGGGTTTCACATGGACCAAATGGATAGACCCCTTATGGATGAAACTGGAAAAAGTGTTGCCGATATAGACAAGGGTACGGCTAGTTTGTATATTTATACAAATTTAATTCTACCACAAGTGGTTGGTGACGTTTATGCCCCTCTTCTGAGGGTTATACCAATAATAAATGATAAATCTTCTAGCTTAGCTGTACATAGGTTTCAAAACATTGATTATTACCCTTTAAGATGTCCATCATTTGAAATGATCGAAATTGATATGAGGACAGATTTCGGAGAAAATATTATGTTTAAATTAAACAAGTCCGTCATAAAACTTCATTTCATTCTCAAGCATGTCACGAAGTAACATATATCTAAACTACTACTTAAGCCAAACCGGAAATGGTCTTAATCACTTCCGGGGGCCTGTATTTCAAAGAGGAAACGGTCTCGGAAGTATCTTCAAAAGTTTAATTAGATATATTACACCGATATTTCGACCAGCAGGTAAAGTGTTAGGTAGGGAAGCTCTCAGAACGGGGTCGAGAATAGCAGGGGATCTCGTAGCAGGAAGAAACCTAAGAGAATCATTGAAATCAAATTTGAGCGAAGCAGGATCAAATTTACTACAAAAGGCTAGCCAACACTTGGCTCAACAACAAACGGGCCAAGGACTTCGCAGAAAGCTGAAGCCTAAAAAGCGATCAAAAAAGAGAAAAAGAACGAAAACCGATTTTCTCGATTAAAAATAACAATGGTTGAAGGAATGATGTCTGAACTGGATTTGTTCGCGGAGCCACCAACAAATTACAACATAGAAAATAGTGATTATGCTATGTATAAAGCTTTGGCTTCGCTTTCTGATGATGGACCAATTGAATTTTTTATCCCTGGATCTAATGACGTCTTTATGGATTTGTCTAAAACCTTATTGCAAGTTCGAGTCAAACTAGTTAAGGAGGATGGATCTTCTTTAACTTCCCAAGACAAGGACGTTGGTCCTACAAATTTATTACACGCATCTTTATTTAGTCAAGTTGACGTATTTTTTGGAGATACGCAAGTTAATACACCAACGAATGCCTACCCATATTTGGCATTTTTTGAAACACATTTAAACTATGGTACAAGTGCCAAAAAGTCTTATCTTTCTTCAAAAATGTATTACAAAGATGACCCTGTGGACGCTAGTAAAATGTTTTTACCGGCGTCAAACAACGACAAGAATGGAATGCTGAAACGAAGAGATCGGGCTGCCCTATCGAAACGCATTGATATGTTGGGTGATTTACATTTGGATGTATGTCGAATGAGTCGATTTCTCATTAATAATATTGATGTACGGTTTCGCTTCATAAAGTCAGTTAATGAATTTGCAATTATATCTACAGCAGCACTTAATCCTAAATTTAAAATTAAAATTGACGATGTTACATTATTTATAAAAAAGATTAAAATAAATAATGAGATTATGTTAGCTCAGGCGATGGTACACGAAAAGCACAATGTAATTTATCCAATTAACAGAACAGTGTTAAAATACTTTTCCATCAGTAGCGGTTCCACTGACATTATACGAGAAAATGTCTTTATGGAAAGACAACCATCACGCGTAGTTATCGGCTTAGTTAGAACAACGGCCTTTAATGGAGCCCTAGATTTGAATAGCTTTGAATTCAATCATTTTAATTTAAGCTACTTGGCACTAACAATTGGAAATCAAACATATCCCAATCCTCCGTTTACACCCCACTATGCCGTTAACGAGTATTCCAGAGAGTACCTCTCAAACTATACGGCCTTGGATTTGTTCAAAAGTAATAAAGGAAACTGTATTACCTTCGAAGAATTTAAAGAGGGTAACGCTCTGTACGCGTTCGATCTTACACCGGAAGAACAAGCGGGCGCTGAACATTTGTCAAGAAACAAACAGGGAAGCCTAAGAATATCTATGAAGTTCAAATCTCCGCTAGTCCATAACGTAACTGTAATAGTGTACGCCGAGTTTGAATCTGAAATTATTATTTCTAAAGATCGTACCGTGATTTATAACCCATCGGGATAATGAATACGGTGGAAATAATCGAAATTTTAACGTGTGAACCTGTAACAAGACCTTTTTTCCTCGGTGTATTTGCTTTCGATCAAAAACCATTACCGCCAAAGCAAGCTAAATATTGCTTTTGTCTAAATACGGAACCTTCATCGAGTCCAGGACTTCATTGGTTAGCTATATATGTAAATAATAACGTAGGGAACTTTTTTGATTCTTATGGGAATGATCCCTCTTATTATAATCTTAGCGATCTTTATGTCTACGCTAAAGAATGGTTTATAAACCCTGTACCTGTTCAATATCCATTATCTTTAACATGCGGTTTACATTGTATTTTTTATCTAGTTAATGCCTGTTACGGTTATAATCTAAATGTTATTATTCAAGATTTATATAAACCAAATGATTTAATGTATAATGAAGCTTTGGTTCTATTGTTTTTATGTAATCATTTGTTGAAACATCAAAATAAATATTGCAATCAATAAAAAAAAAACGTTTATTTAAATTTTTCTTTCCATAGTGTAGTGGGTACAACAGTTTTTTTATCTTTTCTGGTTTTACGTTTAGAATGAAGAGGCGAATATAGTTCTTGAAATTTTTTAAATTCATCTAATGATTGAGCCACGCTGTTTTTACGTAGAGTTTTTTTTCTTTTGGGTGGTGGAGACTTAGCCGCTATAGCCGTAGCCGTAAATGGCTGCCATGTCAAGGTGGACCCACTAGGTGGTGCTTGAAAAATGGTGGAACCCTGTGCAGAAGCGGTAGGCATAATGGGGGTAGTTGCGTGTATTCCTGTTAGGCTCGGAGTAATGGGTAAAGTAGCGGTAGAAGTAGAAACCACCGGGGTAGAAGGTAGCGCTGGATAAGTTGTAGGAGGTGCCGATACAGTTTTTACGGTAATGGGTTGTACTAGTTTCTTCATATTTAAATATTTTTGCAGGGTTTCCAAGTATTCTCTAAGTTTAGTTTCTGTAGACCCGGACTTTCGAAGAATGTTATGCATTTCTTGATCTAGCTCAGATAATTCTTTATCCACCGGGTCCAAAATGGTATTGGCAGGCACCAAAACCATTTTCTTCATGTTAAACTTTTTATAGCTGAGATAGCACTAGGGATAATACTAGCCAGTAACATTGGCCAAAAGGCTCCGCCTGATTGATTAATCATCAACTGACGCTTCTTACTTAATGGCAAAGACTTTTGAGCCAATAGCCTTATAACTCTCCTGTGACGTTTTAAATGATTTTTTAGTTTGGAGGTCAAAGGTATCCCGCCGTGTGTAATGTTAAAACAAATATTACAAAGCGTCTTTAATTGATCTTTGGTACTGTTTTTTAGAATGTGTTTTCTTTGAATTTTATTGCTTCGTTTAAGCAAAGTTAGGTAGGGGTATTTCTTACGAAGTGAGACCGGCAGAATCATTGTATTAAATAGATTAAAAATGCGCCGTCACTCTTTCTTATTCGTCGATAAATACGTACATATTTCCATCTGGAGGGAGGACATTTGTTCTAACTCGTAGACATTCATCCGTGGCTTGATGACAGTCAATCAAAATGTACGAGTGCGGCTTTTCTGTAGCAATGGCGTAGGCCTTCACTAGAAACTGACTTTTTCTAGGAAAAACTTGCCTACTTAAAAATTGTATTGGCGATGAATCCCTGGGACATTTGAATATTAAAATATAAACGCAATTTAGGCTAATCAATCTGAACTCTTTATTTTTACTAAATAAGCTCTGTGTAATTAAAATTATGCTGGTATTATAGTGGTGACTCCCCTTAATAAACATATCAGCTATTTCTTTACTATTACCACATTCTGAAGCTAAATCATCCAACACCAGGAGGTTATTTTGATTTCTATTCCAAAATTCTTCGTTATTCGGAGGTAACCCTTCCAAAAATTCTATTTCAGGGATTTCCCTTTTCAGATCATCAAATTTATTTTGGTAAATTGAATAGCAATAAACTATCCGATCTGGTTTTGGACTAATCATGCATGTTCTATATCTTAATAAATTAAAAACCCACGATGATTTACCACACATGCTAGAGCCTGCACATAACATCTGAAAGGGCGCCACAAATTTTATTCGACACGCCATGGTTAATAAATGTAATTAAAATGACACAAAAAATTCAACACTCGAATATTTTATTGCTCAGTTCGAATTGTATATATTTTGAGTAACATTTTTTCCACCTTTCGAATACGATCTTTAAACCTTAGCGCATCGTAAAGGGCGTAATTACGTCTATCTTCGATAGGTATTTCAAACACAGTTACATTTGGTGAAAAATGTACATTCTTTTTAGATCTACTCATCCTGAGTTGTCTCTGTTAAGTAACCATATGCAAATGTATTAAAACCCTTAACTACGCGCTTCTTAAATGTATATCCAAATGTCTTTTCCATTTTTTTATTTATTATTGTTGCCGTATATTTATCTCTACGTACATTAAAAGGAACGGCTACTTTAATTCTTTTCGATTGATTATGAATACTTTCAAATATGGAGTCAAAATTTACAATATTTTCATTTATTCGATTTTGAAGACTTAAGCCCTTTACTTTCACGATAGTTTTGTTGTCTGTAGTTTTCAGGGCGTAACTTTTTGGAGCATTGCAAACAAATTCTAAAATTGATTCCTCTCCCAGTTCGTTTACCCAACACCCCAAGTTAATACCGGTGGGGGGTATGTAGTCCCCCTCTTTTGCAACAAAGATTACGCTATCAGTATCCATATAAAGTACACGCTCATTCAACTTTGCAAGTGTTTCATAAAGAGTTAATCTACCATAACATGAAACAAAGCTGGCAACATATGGGTTCCCCTTATAATATGTGGGTTGAAACTCATCCTTAAAACTATACGTTAACAAACATAGCTCTTCGTTTAGGGGCCTTAAATCTATAAGTTCTTTTGTGTCGTCTACTAAAATGCCAATTAGATCTTTATAATCATCTATTATGATAGACTTTGGTTTGTTAGTATTTAATCCAAATTTTCCCCATAGTGAGTTCAAACAAATTTTTGAGATTGCTCTCATAGCAGGGTTTTTAGTTACCTCATCCATTTCGATTTTGATTCCTTCAGTCTCATAAATTGAATCTAAATATTCCCTCTTTTCTTCGAAGGTTTTAACTGAGGAGGGGAACCCCGAGTTGGCCTGCTTAATCTTTAAAAATTTATTTACGTAACCACCGAAAAGTCCGTCGCTTACACCTTTTTCATATTTGAAAGTTTCTTTATAATGATGCACTTCTGATATTTTTAAAAGTTTGTAACCCATTTCCATAGCTTTATAAATTTCTGGGGTACACCACACGCCCGAAATTGACCTTTCACCATCGCTATGACTACAAAGTTCAGTATTTTCTTCGATTACACAAGATTTACATAAAGGAAAATACAATCGCCCATTATGTCTGTAGGGTAATACAGGAATGTACAGACCATATGGGGGTAACAATGTCGCCGACATGATTCCAAAATAAGCGTCTTTCCGATAATCAAAATTGAATTGAATCACCTCAGGGAAATGCTTCGGGTAAATACCATATTTATTTTGACTAGGGTATAAAGACATAATGTCAAAATATAAAATACGTTCATTTTTACTTGGATCTGCTTTATAGTATAACTTTAGGGGTTCGCATCTTCCTCCATAAAGCGCTGATCTTGATAAGATAGGGTCACACACTTCGACTGAATTACAAAATTCCCTAAAATCTGAATTTTCAGCCATCAGTTTATCGTAATCACATTCCCACATAGTAATGATCTCAGCCCTAGGATGAAGCTCTTTAATGTATTGTATTCTATCAAGTCCTTTTTCGTAAATAACTTTATTGGTTTCCTTAACTACGCTATTCCACTCACTTCCTTTGTAACACTTTTTACACGCGTGATATAAACAGCCCATGAATTCTAAAATTATTTCCGGGTCACTACAATAACCATCAACTGCATATGGTCCAATTTTCTTTTCTCCTGATGCTGACATTACAGTTTGAATCTCGACGTTTCTTTCCTTACTTACCCATGCCATCCATTTTATGGCTTTCTTGCTCTGGTTACCTGAACCACGGAATCCAGGGTTTGGAACGACACCAAGGGTATTCTTCTGTAAGTATGTGTGAAGATACACTGAAGTACAAGCTCCAGCTATGGTTATCGCACCGCAATTCATTGGGTCTAAACCCGTTACTGTTTTGAAATGGTTACGAAAACAGTCTACACCCTTCTGAAGGACTTGGACATCAGCCACGCAATATTTTTGTAACTCTAACATGGCATTATAAACGGGTTGTTTTGACTTTTCACTATACCACTTTTCAAAAGCTATGTTATCATCTTTTTTCATAAACTCTGGCTGAAAATAAGATTTATCGGGAATTTTTCCACAATAATCTAAATTGTTTTTGTTTAAAAAGATATATGGGAAAAACTGCTTGCAGGTTGAACCCAACTGAAATGTCTCCGAAAAAGCCCTTAATGGTATAGCCAGAAAGGAAAAACTACATATAAATTTTAAATTTTGGTTTTTAACAAACATTGCTAGCAGTTTTGCTCCATCGAATATAATTTCTATTTTTCCATAATTATGGATTAACCATTGTAAAATGAAAAACCCGTCATAGGCTCTCATGTTATGAGCAACAATAGTAACATTTTCAAACCTAGGTTTGGTTACTCTACGTCTTTTGTTGTCTCTTGTAAAAACAATTTTTTCATCTACTTGGGTTAGGTATTGCATAAATTTGTCTACGCAATCTAGTCCTCTAAAAATGTTATAATCGTAAACATTTTCCTCTATTTGCATAGCAGAAACTAGAAGTATTGGGGTATGAAGGGAATTATCTACTATACATTCGGTATCGAAATAACAATAAGTTGTTTCCTTATACTTTTTAGTAAGGGGTTGGACATAACAAAGCCTAGGCGGGTGTTCAATTTTACATTTTGGGCATACTTTACTACATTTGTGGTTTTTTTCAATTTCCTCGCAGCAAATTTTGCATCGTTTTACTTTTTCACAAATTTTATTAGTTCTATGTATTTGGAAGCATTCGGGACCTTTAAAATACCTATTACAATCTGGACATTTCACGACGTCCAAGGATGGGCTCTCGTGGAATGTCTCAGAGTAACATCGCCAACATTTTGTGGGTTCATTATAACATTTATGATTTGAGGCCCTAAATACATTACTAAATGTTACTAAGCATTTGTTACAATAAGAAACACATCCGAACATGGCTGCTAAACTTTTAATAACATGCATATGTGTATCTACAAGCAGAAGGAAAATTTTTTTTTCAGCGTAAATTTCACCTTCATAAATTTTCTTAAAATTATTTTCAGCGCTAAACACTATAATTTGGTATTCGGGTTCTAAGATTTTTTGAAAAGCCGAAATCTGTTCTATACTAACGGGTCCCACCGGTAAGTTAGCTTCATGGTGAAGTTTTAGGGCCTCTTCCCTCTGTAGCGGTCTGTTAGGTGCCTGTATTCTACGGTATCGATTATAGTCGAAACCAGATCTATCTTGTTTTTGTTGTTTTAAATAGGTTAAGTCCGCAACCATTTTTCCGCACACTATGCTTCGAGCTACGCAAAGATCGTCATCGTTTAAAATTGGTAAAAAAGTCCTCCCGTTTTTCATGTAATGTTCTAGTGATAACATCGATCTATTTCTGACTGATTTTCTACCCGATATTGGAATATCAGTTTTTAGAAAAATTGCATCAATTCTAATATCACCGTCTAAAATGAAATTACGATTTGATTGACTAACTTGACTTATAGCACCAAAAAGCCTATCAACTGTCAGTTCGTTCAACGCCATAAATCTTAAATTTATGGCATTTTCCAGCTGGTCACTTCTAACACAAAACCTGACTCTGTTGTAGTCTCTACCCGCGTTGATAATAGTCTCAATGATTGATTGAAATATGAGTTTCAATTTTTCATATAGTTCCGTCACACATATTTTATCAAGGTTTTTAAAGATAATTTTGTATTCGTAGGATGAACAGTTAAATTTCCTAGATCTGGCTACATTTACTTTATCTAATTCATAAAAGTTTTCTGCTCTAAAAATAGAAAGGTCTAGTGGTTCATCATCAGACATTTTACTACTTCAACGTAACCTTCTTCAAGATGCTCGATATTAGTTCTACTACTTCCGGTATATCGACGGCCTTCAAATCCAGTTGCTTCTCGCGCTCTTGGCCCCTATATTTCGTTATTAGACAACCCTTTTCTTTTATTTTCTCGATTTCCAACATCCCAGGCAAACAGGAACTTTGCGGTAACTTATTCAGAGATGCTAATTTCAAAACCTTAACTAAGTCGTCTACTATTTCAATGGGTATGCATACCCCCGATTTAAGGGGTATTCTGAGTAGAGCGTACTTTCTTATGTCTACGTATAATTTATTATTAAACTTGCATAGTTTAACTCCTATTTGTTCGGATTGACTAAACTGTAGTTGAAGAGTCTCCCAAGGGTTGCTGCTTTGAGCCTAGATAACATAAAACTATGGGGTAGTAAGAAAAAGTACCAAAAATATATATTTATATATATTACTTACCATTTTGAAGAATTTATTAATTTTAGCGGGGAGATTAAGCGAAAGCAATGAGGATATTTTGTAGTTCGCGGGGCGGTGGGTGCGGTATTTATATTGTTCAGACTTCTTAAAGGGAGTGTAAAAGGTAATTTTTGTAGTTTATCATGCCTACCGCTTTTGTACGTGAAAGCAGGGGAAAATTGGCGCTACATACTTAAACGAATAGAGAAATAAAACTTAACAACCATACCTTTAAATAAAATTAAAATTTCTTGGAACTCAAGCCTTAGAAACAATTACGTTTTAGTTAATTCGCAGTTCTGGCATAGAAGGATTTTTCTTGGAATTATGACTCAACGCAACAATTAACTTTGAAGTCTAATGAGCCTTATATATGCTTTACTATACTTAAACTACCTTTGCCAAAAAATCTAATATCACCTCCGTCATACATTGTATAAATAGTAGTTATTGGAAAAATAGACTTATAGTTTCACACTCAAAGATCACAGGTAACATTAGGTCGATTGGTAGCGTATTGGCTGCTAAATATGGAATTCGAAAGATCCTGGTTCGATTCCAGTTATCGGTAAGTAACCTTTCAATCGACCTAATGTTACTTTTGGCGAATATTTTTATCTAATTAACAGTAGGTATTTAAGGGGAAATTTAAAACTTAAGGGCACATACAACATTCAGTTATTAACTTTAAAGCATCTCTTCATATATTTAAAATCAATATGGAATCTCGGTCACCCATGTCTTTGAGATCCATGGCCATTAGAGCCATGGTAGTAACAATGGAATTCGTTTTAGCTAATACGGAGCAAACCTTTAATGATATTAAGAAAACAATTCCACGCCAACTTTGGGGAGTATCTGAACAGGTATTTTGGAAAGCAGCTATTGGTGAACGAGGGAACCTGGGCGAAGAGGATCTATACCCCGAAGAAATGCCAAATTGGCTTTGGATCACAGAATCAGAAATTGAATTCGAAGTGGATAATCGCTTGACTTTTGCTCAATTTCAAGCTACGCAAAGGAATAGAGTTACCATCCCTTTCTTTTTATTGGATGGGTACCACCACATAGAATATGACTATTTTTTAAAAACATGGAGAAAAGGTGAAAGGAAATGCCAACGTAGAGTTTGCAGAGACTGTTTTGTCTTTTTTAGCGATATGGACGAACCAAATACGAAATATCTAGCGGTAAAAACTCATACAGTAGTGCATCGAGACGACATGATGGTAGAAGTAATTTGGGACGTTCAGAAAAGTTTCTGTAGTAATTGCATAAAAAAACCTTTATTTAATATGTATAGTGAGGAATTTTGTTCGCATAATACCGGCTGGCATACTATTAGCAATCGTAGATCATTTACATTTAGAGACCAAGAAGAGGTAACTCATACTAAAGTGGCTCGTGTATCTTTTTTACATTAATTTTTTTATTTATTTATTGTAAATTGTAGTATAATAAACTTAAATTCTCAGTCAGATACATTGTTTTCATTTCTAGAGAAAAGGGTTTTACATCTCGCATTCCTAGCGAAAGGATTTTACAGCTACCATTTCCAGTTAACAGGATGGTATGACTTTTGTTTCATAAGAAAAGGGTTGGATTTTCTGCCGTTTAAGACAACTAAATAGATGAAGCTCTATACGCATTGCTAATTTAAATGAAGAGGAGGAGGAGTTCGTTTATTTTTCGTTCATTACCCATTTTTGTCATGTATATTGATTTTATTTTAGTGGCTAACACCCTGGCACGTTTATAACTCATAACGATAGTTCACTTTTAGAATATTTTTCTTGAAATTTATTAAAGTGCACATTTCAAACACTAGGCACCCCAAAACTAATTTAAATATAGCAAAAAATGTTACCTTTCAATGTGAATATATGTATTCCTTATTTAAGTTGATGATCACAAAAACAAACGTGGTTTTTTACTCGAAAATTACACGCTTGAAACCACTATATCCACACAAATTATATTTTGCACTCGTACTTAAAATCATTTTCATCAAAAACTTTAAACCAAGTTGAAAACAAAAAGCCTTTTTTAAAAAATTTTGACCATTTTTCTATTGAAATTTTAGATAACTTGGTAAGACCTCTAAATGACCGTCTTTAGCTGATTTCTAAGAAACATCCGATTCCAAGAAGTGCTTGTAACAGTAAAATCACGTGCTATAAACGTTCTAGTACATAATTTGTAATTGGTTAGTTTTTTAAACCTTCTACCCAGATGGTTAAGTCAGCCAATAAGCTTAGCACTTCTTAATACAAACAAAGGTCTTTCCATTTATATTTTATATAGCTGACTTGTAAATATTCCACAAGAACAGTACGTGACTTTGTAAATATCGCCTTAATTCTATGCCATTAGAAAATGCTTATAAAAAAAATCTAACTTTAACAATAGAAGTTTGTAACAAATAGTCCCAATGTAACAATAAAAACGTTTGTATCATTAGAGTAAAACTTAAGGCAAATATGACGTCATTCGTCGAACTGTTATAATAGACGTCATTCGTCGAACAGTTATAATATAGGCGCATTGATTGGTTGAATTAGATATGACGTCATTCGTATTACTCTTTTTTGGAGATCACCTGAACTTTGAGGAAAAACTATATTAGGTAGGAACTCAACGTCGAATTCGTCATTTCTTAACCGCTTTAAAATGAACCAAGTTCACAATATTTCGGAGAAAGTAGAAGTTTGGGTTGGTAATGTCACGACCCCAAAGGTATATTTTAGACGTACCGACACTCGTGTACAAATATCATTAAAGAAACACGTTTGGTCTAATATTTGGGAGTTTTCCAACGAAATCGACGCTTTCTTCAAAGGAAATTCGCCGAGGTTTTCCGTCTGGCTACATCCAACTACTACCAATTTAAAGCTAGAATGCTTCGTAAACCGGAAAGGTCATATATTTGACATTAGAAAATACACGAGAGGATGTCGAGAAAAATACAACATTTTGTACGCTACAAGCGGGGGCATTTCCTTTAACCAATCTAGTTGGGATTATTTGAAGAAAATTAAAGCCCTCATAGACTTAGAGCTACACGAAAAAACAAGAGCCGTTGAAACTATGAGAGAAGCGATTCTGAAAAACGTAACGGAAATCTTATTGGAGATGACCCAATGCTGCGACAATACCTCTTGCCAAAACAAAATAGCCCACGATATTATGTGCGAGTCCGAAGAAACTGACTGGAACGAAAGGGTCGAAAAAAACCTAGTGAAAGCTTTAAAAGTAATTAACTACGATAATGTCATTGAAAAGTTTCGCAAAGATTTTGGTACTAATCTACCTATTGATGAACCATTTCTTTACAACTACATTGTAAACGATGTAAATGATTTAAAAACTAAACTGATATATATTTGAAGGCATTGAATAAAACGTATTATAGCCAGTTCGTGTTGTTGAATAAATAATCCCTATTACTGATTAGTCACACGCAAGGTATGAAAACAGAAAGGTTAAGGTTTGATGTTACCGAGGGAAAACACCTCTTAATTCTTTAAAAGGACAGTCTCAGGATAAAAAACTAAAGGGATAGTCTCAGTATAAAATCTCAGTAAATAGTAAAAATTTAACAATAGAATTTTTCCTGGAATTGAATAGTACGAAACTAGCGCCACGCGCGAAGTTAAAATGGGGGAAGGAACTCGCGGCGCGCGCGGTAAACCCCGCGGGGGTGAGGGGGGAAGGAACTCGCGGGGAACTCGCGAAGATTCACCGCGGCGGCGGCGGCGGCGTGCTCCAGTTCCCACGCTCCAGTTCCCATGACCCAGTTCCCATGACCCAGTTACCATGACCCAGTTACCATGACCCAGTGACCCAGTTCCCACGCACCTACTTTATACCTCTACCGTGGTACGAACTGTAGCCCTATACTACTACTCACTACCCGCACACCCCTAGCTATGACATTTATTTTATAATTTTTTTATAACTATCCTGGATTGGTAGAACACTTACAGATCGAGTTGAGTAACGAAATATGTTATCCATTTTAATTTCGTAAAAATTGCTAGGTAGAAATTATATTGTTAATTTTAGATTTTGTAAAAACTGTAAGTTCAATATTTTATGGCAGATTGTATTTAATAACCAATAATAAATATAGATCATGGAGGGTATCAATCTGCAACCTAACACCCATTTCATTTGGTTCACGGGTAGTTGAGCGTTTTGGAATAAAGCGGTGCCCAAAACAGCGGTTTGCAAAACCGCGTGGAAGCAAAACCGCGGTTGCTGTTTCCGCGTTTCTCAATGTATAGCGCTATTTTCCCAACCAGCGCTTTAGCACTACAGCGTTTCATAACCGTTTGTGATCCTCAGGTTATGGACTGGTTCGCGGAATATATTTTGTAAAAGGTGGCAGCAATTTAATAAGAGTATATTTTGGAAAAGGTGGCAGCTAATTAATAGGAAAATATTTTGGAAAAGGTGGCAGCTAATTACTAGGAGAATATTTTGGAAAAGGTAGCAGCTAATTATTAGGAGGATATTTTGGAAAAGGTGGTAGGTAATTAATAGGAGAATATTTTGGAAAAGGTTGCAGCTAATTAATAGGAGAATATTTTGGAAAAGGTGGCAGCTAATTAATGGGAGAATATTTTGGAAAAGGTGGCAGCTAATTAATAGGAGAATATTTTGAAAAAGGTGGCAGCTAATAGGAGAATATTTTGGAAAAGGTGGCAGCTAATAGGAGAATATTTTGGAAAAGGTGGCAGCTAATCAATATCAGAATATTTTGGAAAAGGTGGCAGCTAATTAATAGGAGGATATTTTGGATAAGGTGGAAGGTAGTTTATAGGAGTTCTAATAACCCATCCCAACTAAACATTAAAACGCATTAACACACTAGACCACGAAACTGTTTGTTTGACAACCATTAAAATTCAAACCTAAAGCTGAAATCAATACTAATTAGAGCTCGGAATTATTCATCCGTTATCCGTAAATTAGTGAATAATCGATTATTTATAGATAAATGTTGTGGACATAATTCGATTTAACATACAACTTCTGTTGATGATTCTGGATTATGGATAAAATAACGTGGATAATGGATAGATAATGCGGAGCTCTAATACTTATACCTTCAACAATACGAAACAACGCTCAAAATATAAACGCTGTAATCAAAATGCGCTGAAACTAGAAATGGCTTTAATGGCAAACGCGTTTATGAAAAAGCCGTTTTGGACAATGCTGTTTTGATAACACGCCCAATCGATAACATACCTTTGATTTATGGTGTGGTAGAACTGGCATGGGTAGGTTTGGATACGGTTAGGGTTAATTTTATGCTACGCTTGGTTAGGATTATGTTGTGACTTTTTAGCCATAATCTACGCGTCCATAATTTTCTTAGAGGGAATTTACATAAGCTATTTGGAATTATGATTTTACCAACAGCTTGTTAAATAGATTTATGCACATTTCATTTTGGTAAGAGTTATAACACACGCCAATTTCTCGGCACAATTAAAATTAAGACTAAAATGACATAGATTAAAAAAGTCTTAGTTTGGACCAACGGCGAGAAAACAAACGATATGAAAGAGTTCAGATATTGAATTTTTTCTTTAATTATTTTTATTTGTGAAACTTTGGTCACAATTTAATTCAATCAACTGATTTTACTCTTAATCTTATTATTTCGTCTAAATTACTACGAAACGTTTTCAAGAACATTATATTTTGAGAAAACATTTCACAATGAAATTAATTATTTTGAAGGGATTTCGTGTCGATTCTTACTAACTTGTAAGCACCTTGACGGAAATAGTTTTGTTTCTGGCTTGTGAAATTTTAAAGTTTGAATATTTAAAATGTTCAACAGTGATCCCTTCATAAATACTCCCTACAATATAATTAATTTCATGATAAAATGCCTCGGATAATCGAATTGTTCTTGAAAATTACTTATGGCGTTTATTTTTTTTTTTGATCCTTGGTCCAAACCGAGATGTTTTTATAATCCTATTTGGCATAACGAGAAATAGGGATTACACGGCAACCTAGCTATGAATAAAACTTCTGATAACGCTGGAATAATTCAGTATTTTAATTTAAACGCCTGCTTATCAATAAATACCAATAGACGCTTATTCAGTTAAACTAGTATTATTTTTTCAGGTATTGGTCACAACGATCGCTTTTAAGATCACCTAGGATTCATCCTGCTACGTCATTTTTTAAAATATATTTGAATATGGGCATTTTGACACTACCGAAGAAAAGTCTTTCTTAGATACCTTGTAAACACAAAAGAATTACCTCTAACATATTATCAATTGTCAGTGACGTTGGTTAAGATCTTCGGAAAAGAGCGCACTCCCGCTTCTGACGAAAATGTTCACTGACTTGTTTATACGAAGATTGAAATTGCAGCGATATGTGAGTTAGCACTCGAAATATTTTTCAAGCATCCAAAAATAATGGTCTAGTGTAGAATTATCAAGTTATACGAGGCAGAATGTGCATAGTTAGTCGCGGAGCGATTTTGAGGCTCAAAAATTAGGCTGCAGCCTAAAGGAATTTCTCATACTTCATTGTCCCTTCGTTTCAGGGCACGATTAAAGGGAGGAGGGCGAATTGGCTCTGGTCCCCGGGCGCGAGGCTTCTTGGGGGCGCATTGAGTTAAACTATTCTCCCTAAGAAACATATACTGTTGACTTTTTTTCGACTTAAGGGGCGAACATTTTCCCGGCCCCCGGGTGCAAATGTGCTTAATCCGGCCCTGTTCTAAATTCGCAATTGGACTTATGTGAATAACCGATTTTTTATAATATTAAATTATATTCCATTGTATTGTGAATAAAATTCATTTTCTTTTAATTTTTGCACTAATTTGTATCTGCATCTTTGAGGCCGAAACTATTGGGTATGAAAATCTTATGGACAGAGCTCATTGTTTCATATTCGGTTGTTAAGACCAACGAAAACTGGGAAAATAACTCCATTATGCGGACATAATATTGATCCTAACATTAGAGCGTCCATTTAAGGTGAAGCCTCATAGATTCAGCCATGTCACTAAGTAAAAGGTGCTTCGTTTTAAAATTTATGTCCAAAAAGAGCGAGATTAGTGGTTTGCTTATATCTAGCTTGTTGGTTTTTGTGATGGCCGATCTTTCTTTAATCGGTGTCTCACACAGACAGACAAAACACCATGGAAAGCACTAGGTTAGGTTATACAGCCGCACCTATCTGAAAATTGGAAAATGCAAATCAAAACGTTGGGGCTGTTTGATTTAGAGCCCAACACTCAGAGAAATTGCGTTGGCGAATGTTTGCCTTTAGCATGTTTCCCTTTGGCATAATGTTTAAAATTTAATAAACTAGCTAATACATCTGGAACTCCATGATACCCTAGCAATGTCATTCTAAATTAAGAACAACAAATCGAGATGAAGCTACGGTGGTCGGTTGATAATCATGAAATGTACCAGGCCTCACGTTAAGATATTCTGACTCATTCCCTTTAAAGATCAATAAAAACACATTAAAAAGTTAAAGCTACGAACTGTTTTAAAACTCTTTGAAAAATCTTATGGTAACGTTAATCAATTGCGCCCGAACGTATCGTTGGCTTTTAATCCATTATCATCGATAGGGTTAACATGCACGCCGTGATCGGATAGGGCTACGAGAAAAATCTGGCCTCACAATGGCGAGGCTTACACCAAAGGTTTACGTAATTGCGCTTTCTCTTATCAATTATTGTTAACTGGCCACATTAGGAAACACTGGGGAAATTGGAAGAGATTTATGAAGTGAAGAGGGTTTGTTATAGATTGTAAGCATTTGACAAACTTACCGTTTGATTTTATTTGACGTTACCTAACTTAACCCGCAGAATTGATCCGAGAGCTCTAGCAAATCTTTCTTGTTTCACCGACGGGTTCGGGATACGTGATAATCTGCTACTTTGCTCGAGAGCGTCTGTTTAAAATTTTCGAAAGACCTTCACCTAACGCTTTAATTTCGCTAAAAGGCAAAACTTCAAACATTTGTACTAATGCATTTAGCATCGATTTCTTACGCCTATTGGTTATAAGCTAAGTGTTAAACGAAAACATTTCATATTTTAAGTGATTTTAATCAAGATAAATATTTAATAAAATTTAGGAGAAAAACAGTTTCGCGTGTTTTAAATTTATGCCGGCTTCAGGCCACTCGTTTTCATTTCGGTAAATGATCCATTTTTCCAATTCGGGTTAAGTTTTCTCGAGACGAAAGTCATTTAGTATATTCAAAAGGCTAATACAACTTTCGGGAAATTAAACTATATTTTCAAAATATTTGAAGCGTATGAAATGCAAAGTACATTTATAATCTCTGTCTCTCTTGGAAATGCCAAGTAAATTAGAAGTTGATTATTAGAATTTTATTTGTTACGATCTCACAGGTAAACCTCTTATGGACCAACAGTACTAGTATTGCTCGTTCATGATTACTCGGTGATGGGAGGAACCTATTTAGTTTCAGAATAGCCCACTGACGCTAGCTGCTCGCCTAAGATATATCGCAAACACGTACGTGAGCGCAGTATTCGAGTGTGCTACGCCGTGTGCTACGAGAAACAGTAAGACATGCCAAACTCCAAGGTTTCCTCCTTACTGGTTATGAAATTTACGTCACCTTTGTGTCGCGAGAATATGCCTCCTTCGGTCTCTTTTCTTTCTTTTTTTTGGCATGGTAATGCTAAACATAGCTATTCATGTAAGTGAATAAATTTCTGACTTTTCTTCGCGAGCTATGGGGTTTCATAGTACTTAGACAGAGATCATTTCAATACTCCAAAATTTCTCTCATCATAGCCTCCTATATCTATCTATAGATGCCCTCATTACCAAAAGAATAAAACAGAGATAATCAGCTCGACTCGGAGAGGTAATAATTTGGTTTCCCCAGATTGTAATTAATTTCACTTAGGATTACCACATTTCATTTAATGAGACCGAGATCATTCGAAAAGGAGTTCAATTAGAATCTTTACTCTTAATTTCAAGGGAATTCACCGTGGGGGGAGGGGTAGTTTTTTCCTTGCAAAAACCTGTATTTAAATTAAGTTCGATTAGTTCATCATTGTGATATTTATGATTAGAGCGAGTCACTTATAATTGATGAGATATATTTAATTGGGGAATTATGGATTGATTTAATTGTGGAATATCTACTTTTACAGAGCTGCACAGAAAAACAACGTTTAGATTTTAAGCACGTTCATTTCTATTATACATCTTGAGAATATAAACCCCTAAATTTTACGGGCAAAAAATAAGCACCAACTAGTACCAATGAGCTGAAAAGCTAAACAGATAAAACTAAACATAAAAGGCGGTAGTGTGATTTCGTTTTGATATTAGTGGTAGTTGAGTTCCTGTAGTCAAAGATTAACCGCGCATCGCGTTTCAAACGGCAACCTTTATGAGTAGTGACACCAAGTGCACCATTGCGAAACTCAACAGCGCAAACTATCAATTGTGGAAGTTCAAAATGAAGATGCTGCTGACAAAGAATAACTTGTGGGAAGTCGTGGATACAGTTAGGCCCACGACAAATATTCCTTCTGATTGGGACAAGCGGGATAGGCAAGCCCAAGCTGCTATTGCACTGTCGGTTGAAGATGACCAATTGATTCACAACATTAGTGGCACCACCGCCCGATCCATGTGGACCACGCTCCGCGAATTACACGAGCAGTCAAATATGACCAGCAAGCTATTTCTATTAAGAAGAATCCATCACATGCGATTTAAAGAGGGTCAACAACGTAAGCGAGATCATATCACGTCGATGTTAGAACTGGTTAAGAGGTTACGAGGCATAGGGAAACACATGGATTATAGTTACCTCTCAGCCATGTTGCTATGCAGTTTACCGGATTCCTACAACCCGTTGGTCACCGCGCTTGAAGTGAGGCCGGAAGCAGATCTGACACTGGAATTTGTAAAGGCGAAAATAATCGACGAATATAACCGACGTCAGGAAAGTGGTGCTACCACGGATGTGCCCAAGGCAGACACAGCACTGGTAATTGGGAGTCAAGGCAGTCGACCAAAGCACAGTACTCATCGGCGTCGTCCTCAAAAAGGAGTTTGTTATCACTGTAACAATCCGGGCCACTTTATCAAGGACGACCAACGTAATAAAGAGAAGATGGCCCAGGAAAGAACCCTAGAAGGACGAAAGCATCGAAATAAAGGTGTGAAAGGAGGTTCACCTTTCAGCGAATTCGCAGCGTTCAAGGCTTCTGCTGGCATTGCACTGAACTCGGCATGGTGTGTCGACTCTGAGGCCACTAGCCACATGTCAAATAAGCGAGAAGATTTCCAGTCCATGAAAACTGGTTCGGAGAAGATTTACCTTGCAGACGATACCTTCATTAAGGCGGAAGGAATCGGCGAAGTCTTCCTCAATAGCATAGGCCTAGACGGACGGGTACGCAAATAGTTGCTAAAGATGTTTTCTATGTACCCCAGCTTGGAGGACGCCTTTTATCCGTCTATCGTCTACACTCTAAGAAATTACCGTAACCAAACCGTTAAAACACAATAAAATATACAGTCATACGACTGTAACAAGTTTCGCCGTAAATATAACAGTCAATTTAGTTTTTTCCCCTTTCATGTTATTTGCCATTATAATTAACGGCCAAATCACAGTAGCCATTCCTGAATGTTAAAACAACCGTCAAAATGAAGTTCTTTTTGTTGACGGTAACAAACCATTACATAAAACAGTACAACGTGGAAAAGAGATAAACACTGTTAAAATGAATTTGAAATCGCATTATTTCCATCAGACGCTACAAACTCTAAAAAACCAAGGCTAACCGTTGAAAAAAGTATTCAGTGTAAAAACAGGCGTCAAATATCACTTTTTATCGACTATGACTCAGCTTTAAAAATTCCAATATATAGTATTAAAAATTCATGTATAGAAATACATGTCATACTCCATCCTTTTTTCTACAGTAAAACAACATTAAACCTAACAGTTGTTTCTACTGTAGTTAATGTATAATTCAATATAAAATCCGAATCTTTAAAATCTTCCTAATAGCAGTGGAGGATTTTCCTGAATGATAAATTCCACAAATAGATCGTATAATAGAAGTTTAGTCGTTTTGAGAAATGTTATTCCTAAAATAATTTTAAACATAGTTTTTGTTAGCGTTTGACTTCTAGCGTACACCTTTTTCATAATTTTTGTAAATTTAGGGTATATAATGCAATTGATTTACAATTAGTATATGTAACTAAAGAAGAAAATAATTAACATAAATTAGATATCTTCAATTATTTATGTAAAGCATCTGTTAATCCTCAAAGTTTCTCCTATCAAAACATAACATGTACAAAAATGGGCCAAGCCTCGCTTCGTGCCTTCTCCGCCGTAAAACGTTCTGAGATCCCCTGTAGAGCCAAGTCTGCCTTTTGTTCTCATTCAATCGCCAATTGAACAATTATGTTATAAATTAAGTCCTTTTCCTAATTAATAACCAATATTCATCTTCTCTATCATTATTATACATCTTTGTTCGTATCAAAAATATCGTGACTTGGCAATCGCAGGTAAGTAATATTAAAAGGAAGTCGAGGGAATATTCACTAAATCGTCGCCGATTTTAAAATAATCGTTTATGGTCGAGTGGATATGTACAAGTTTATAAGATGAGTCATGCATAACCCTATGTACAATTTTATAAGGCGAGTTATGCATAACCATATTTACAAGTTTATATGGCGAGTTATGCATAACCTTACACGTTTATACGCGATTGCCAAGTCACGATATTTTTGATACGAACAAAGATAGATAGAAAAAATAAATAGAAAGCAATTATTTTTCTATGCATAAGCGCGTATCGGTAATATTTTGCTTTTTTGCTCGAAAAATCCAAGGATTCAGCTTTTAACATGGCCGGCTATGGGAGGAACACAGTTTTTAGCTACAATTTTGAAACTAATGGGTCAAATCTCTTAGTGATAGGCATATTGAAGGGATTTAAATTATGATGCAAAGTTTCAAAGTTTTTAAACGAACAATTAATTTCCTAAAAAGTCTTTAAAATTTTGTTAGTGCATAATCCTACCACCTACTTAGTTACTTAGGGAATTTTTATGAAAAGAACTATTCGTTTTGAAACTTTTAAACTTTTCACGATAATTTAAAACCTTTCAATATGCCTCTCACTAAAATTTCAAGAGATTCGAACCAGTGAAACTGAACGAAACAAATTTAAACCCTTTGAGATTGAGCCCTTAAATTATGGTTATTTTTTGTTTCAATGTTTTTACAAAAATCTATGAAAGAGAACATTTGGAACTTTGCACATCTCATTAAAATTTCAACCGATTTGAGCCAATATTTTCAAAATTAGGGCCAAAAAACTGTGTTCGTCCTATAGACGGCCATGCTAAAAGCTGACTCTGATTTTTGACTCAAAATGTGTATTTCGCTTATATAGCCCGTGAAGCCAAAGCGTGATCGAGTGGACTGCGCGTCAACGAAATACTCCCTTAACGTTTTTTATCAGGATTTGTAAAAAATAAATTAGGGATACGGTCACTGGTCCCAAGGACCAGTTTTAAAAAAATCCTTATTTCCAAGAAAATTGTAAGGCAAGCTTCTAGGCGGCAAAGTTTGAGGGAATTACACACATGTTGGCGAGCCTTCCCAGATCAGGGCCCGAAATAACCACAGGACACTGGACATTGTCCAATAAAATATTAAAATGTCCCATATTTTTTTTTAAAAACCAAGGGGGTCACTGGACATTTTGACCAACAAATTTTCCGAACTTTTGATAGCATGGCTATAAAGATACGACACTATTTATGCACACGCCAGTGGACAATATCCAATAAATTTTCCTATCAAATAGGGGGTCACTGGACACATGTCCCATAAGAAATTTTTCTTATTTCCGGCCCTGTCCCAGATTGGTGACGACTGCCCTGTGTCCTCCGGAGGTGACTTGACCCCCAGACCCCTACCGTGACCTACCAAGTAAACCTCTTTTCCTTCCCTGCTTACACACAAACTGAAACCTGATTAATCACATCCTTGCCGCGGACCTATGGACCCAATTATCATTGAAAGTAATTAATAGCAAAATAAAATTCCGCACCCTCATGGAGCCTCTTATACTTATTTCCAGCTCTGCTAACGTCCTTTGGTTTTTAAGCTACTGTTGAACCCCCGTAGATCCATTCTGTTGCGCAACTTTGTGAAAATTGACTCGAGACGGCAGTCACGGCAGTTCATTTCATTCCTTTGTTCGCTTTGTTCTAACTACGCTCGTAACGCTGGTTTTCATTTGGTCGAAATTTTTAAAATTAAAATTAAAATTTAATGAATATGTCGTCCAGATATAGAAAGAGGAGGCGCTCTAATTCTAGACAAAGGAGGCACTCAAATTCTAGAGAGAGGAGGCGAGAACATTCTAGAGAAAGGAGACGTGATAATTCTAGAGAAAGGAGTACTCGGAGAGGTGATGATGCTTCGCCTTCGAAGGAATACAATAGTGAGTTCATTGAAAATTTCGTTGGGCCTTTGCATTGAGATCGTGTGACTGTTGGGGTTGGGCTTGGGCTGCATGCACGTGGGTCGCCAAACCTCCAAAAGTGATTATCCGTCAAATTAAGCTTATTTATTTTAATTAAAGTAATCTTTCGAATGCCCTAATTCGCATTAATTGATACCGACTTATTCTAAAATATTTTTTATGTAAATCCAGATCTCTGGGGTATACTGCCACGTATTTTCTCTAACGATAATCTGTGAAAGGAATAGATAGTTTTCACACGTGGAGGATTCATACCATTTACACCAGGAAGTCGGGCTATCTGAAGGAAAAAAGCGGACGGGTTTTTGTCCGCCAGATAGCCCGACCTCCCGATGTAAATGGTATGAATCCTCCACGGGTGAAAACTACCTATAGTATTTGTTTGCTTCAGTGTCAGTAATATCCGTTGTGGTTTGCTTTAAACTGGGGTTTAGACCCATAAAAGTACCGTATCGCTAGCGACAAAGAATGAGTGGCCAACTTTTACGCTAAAATGAAAATAAAAGGGCGCTAATAGTGTAAATATGACAATGAAAAAGATAATAATCGATTATTTGTTTCGCCAAAAAGCAAGAGGGTTTCAGATTCGATCCCCTTACGCCATTTGTTAAATAAGTGTTTCTCTTTGGTCTTACCTGGTTAATCTTTTTTATACAATACTATTTGAGGTTTACGTCACTGCAGTGCTATGATGCATTTGGTTAGGTATGGCAGAGGGGCAACACATCACTAATACATCTACGCAATAAATGAGCCAAAGTATTAGTACGTATATCCCTTAGTAGAAAAATTGGAGACTTGGGGCATATGTTGGTTTTAACTGACAATACAACAATATTGGTTAAAACGAAGTTTCACAGAACCACATGACATTTTGGAGTTGAATTTATGATGCAGAGAAGGTGCTTTGTTATTTTAAAGTTCGTCATGTAATCTGTTTGGGGAAGAAGAGTGACGTTTAGACTAAATAAGTTTGAACTTTAACGCCTAAGTTCGTCTGAAAATGTTTAGTCATGTAATTCTGCTTAGTGATGTATCGGTTTAGAAGGGCTCAAGTTTGTTATATTTTAAATGTATCACTTAAAATAAGCCTGTGACCACTTAATAAGAGAGTAAGGCCTACTGTCGGCTTTTGTTTCTCTATTTTCAAAAATAGTCATACATTGATTTAAAAATATGGGCCTAAAAAGTTACTAGGAGTAATGATTATGGAAATAAATAGTAGGAACTGTGGACATGACGTTCGTTTAAAGCCATTCCAATTTTGTTTTTGAAACTTTTAATTAATACATAGTTTACACGCAAGGAGGATTCATACCATTTGCACAAGGAGACCAGGCAACTTAAGTGTGTAAAATCGTCTGCCTTGTGTTAATGTCAGGAATCCTACATGCCTGTAAACTATGTATATACTTTCGAGGAGTAACGTTGGATTTATTTTTGAAAAGATGGTTTACTCGCATGGAGTATTCATATGATTTGCACAGTGAAGCCTGGCTAACTAGAGGACAAAAGCCGGTCTGCTATTGTCCTCCAGGGAGCCCGACCTTCAAGTGTAAATGTTTTGAATCCTCCATGTCTGTAAACGACCTATACTAATAATTTAATTTCTATGAATTTTTGTAGGAAATGTTTCAAAGAAAATGAACAAAATGAAATGGAAAGCGCAAGTAAGAATTATTGTCTCTTTTCATCATGCAGCAGCATGTATTAAATTTAATATAACGAAGCGTAATTTGCCTTTGCAAGCTTCTTAGTTTGATGGGCATGGGACCATGAAAGATTGAAATTATTTACTCTCATTGAAAAATGTCAGATTTTGTGTAGATATTGGAGATGTCCGAGTCGTGGGTTTTAAATACATGTTCAATAAGAAATGTACTGTTATCATTGAAGCTAATTTTTAGTATTTAGAGATGAAGGGCTGATACCGTGTGACTTTTTCACTAAAAAGTAAAACCCCACGACCCCGATTCCAACCTTGATTTTTATGTTAGTTTTTTTTCCCGTGAAAGTCACTTATACGGAAAGTACTTACTATTTATCGCTATAGATTGATTTTTTTGGTATTATTTGTTTTCTCAACAACAACCTAATATATTTCTATCACTAAGCTGCCGGACGGTTTTAACGCAAAAATACTGACATCACATTTGATCAAACCCAAAAAATAGTGAACGCAACTTTTCTCTATAATTTTTTTTTAAGTTTTTATTTCGTAAAAATTAGATTGAAACCAATTGTTTGTTTTTGCATTCGCATTCGAGATTCTAAAAGAACTTTATTCATGTAAAGAACAATTATGAAAACCTGTTTCATGTCTGAAAAAATTGTATTCGTCAAGGACATTTCTTTTTTTTTGTCACTTTAGGCTTGCTTTTTACTAATTATAAATTTGAGCTTTTGAGTTGACGTGAGCCCTGCATACCATTTGGCTTATCTGGCGACTCTTACTAAAATAGAGTGTGTCAGAGGATTCGCCTTAGACAAGCATAGTAAATAGTTGGGTGTGTGAAAGTAAATAGTGTTAACAACTAATTTTTATGCGTTACCATGAAAATGTTATGAAACAACAGAGAAATTGTACATATTTGAGCAAGAGCTAAACAATGATATTGACTTGCTTGCATTCATTTTTGATTAATTAGGTGGCATTCCAAATTTCCTGGGGTTTGTGGTGGTGGGAGACTACGTATCCCTTGGATTGCTCAAGTGTCTGGGCTATAAAGAAAGTAAATAGTTTTGAGTATAAAACCATTTCTTTATTTAAAAATGCATGAGTAAGCTGTAGTTCAAGGGGGTAATAGCGTAACAATCGTCCGCTAGCATTCTGGAAATAAATAAAAGAAATAAAAGTAACATTTTACATAATGTTTGCCGTTTTGCTGAAGGAAACGACACAGTTATGATGTCTCGTTGTTGCTTTAGTAAGAGCATTGCATGATAAGCACGATATTGGGCCTTCATGCACAGCCTCTTGCTATCGCGGTATTGTTTTTCCCCCTTCAGAACCCCTTTCGTTTTTCTGAAATGTTCAATGTCATTCCAAATGTTAGAAAGTGGTATAAGTGCGGGTTACCACGCACTTATAAACAAAATGAAGTCGATATTCTTGTTCTGCAACTTCAAATTAATGTTTTAGCTATTTAAAAATTATGAAAAAGTTAACCCTGGGCTTAATTTACATTTCTTTTTTTTTAATTGTCTTGAACACGAATATATACTTATTTGAACTTTTACAAGCGCCAAGTAATCTGAACTTGTTCCTAGAAAATTTAAAAGTAAATCGATGGTGCAACAAGCACAATTTAGATAGTTTTGAGAGAGCAGTGCTTAGAGCTTTCAGGCTTATAATTGGTTCGTGTCATTCGCAAGGTAAAATTATTGTGTAGATAATTAACCAGCATGTTAAGGACCACTAAGAAGCCGCACTAGTTTTTATTATTGTAAAATTAAAGTTGGAAACTTAATAACTAACAAGTTATAAAGGTTAATGTGGAAAATTTTTAAATATAATTATTATTTATGAAGCTGTACACACCAACCGTGGTGGAATTATTACAAATCAAATAATTGGATACGCCAGGAAACACTCGAAATTGGAAGAATTGTCTCGAGTGATTGGCCAAATACCCGGAAAAAGAATAATTCTCTCTGTCGGGAACATAGAGTTAGAAAAGGTAGACATTGTTCCAAGTGTTGCTAATGAAACTTAAATATATATATACAATAGAATGTGGAAATTTTTACAGTACGCTCGAACAAATAAATCCACAATGCTAACAAACCTGAAAATGTATTGCCTTCCGCTCCTCACAAACCTTCAACACAGAGAAGTTATTCTACTCATGCCTTTGCCATCTACTGGTCAAAATGTGTTAATAAATTTCATAAAACAGACTGTAGAGGGTTTTCCCTGTAAGTATGAAGCGCTTCGATAAGAATCCAATTTATGGGTGCTTGGTCAAGAGTTTCATTTGTGTGTGCTAATATAATTGAATTGGTTTTTGTTTTAATTTTAGCATTTGACATGATTTCCATAGCTGAAATTATAAAAAAGTAACAAGGTTAAGACTTATTCGACTGCCCATTTAAGTGAGATAAATGGACATATATGGGATATCGAACCGCAACCATTCCCAGAGGCCAAAAATTATAAGAGCAGGCAGTCGAAATCGCCTTTCTCATTGAACACCGTACACTACACTAACTTCAAGCATGCTATATTAACCATTCCAAACATTTCTTTAGAAACGGTGATCCAGATTATAAGGAGCTGCCAAAAATAATAGTGGAATTTTTATCGAATCGTATAAAGCCAATTAAAAAAATAAACGAATATTCGAAAGAAGAAAAAATTACAGTCAACCACTTGAAGGCGGGACTAGAAAAAATTAACATAAGAGTCATAGAAGAAGGTAATTGAAGAGATAAATTTTTAAGCAAAGAAATACTTTGAGAGTAAAGTTGAAATTTTGGCAGCATATTCGCAAAGAATTCACTCATTCATAAAGGCAGTATCTATAATTTCATGTTTTATTGATAAAATTGTTAAAATTTATTTCACTTATTAATTTTTTTGTACAAAAAGAGAAAAAAGGTCGAAAAACAAAGTCAATGAAGACACGTCAATGAGAGGGTAAAAACACTAAATAATCCTCCAAAGAAAAACCAGGAGGAAATGTGTCTAAAATAGACGCGGCGTTGCCGGGTTGAACGGCGACCGCGATTTGTTGAATTAAAAACTCGACAGCGCGTTTTTCTCCAGAGACGTTGCGAATGCGGCGCCCGATGTCATGGACCAACATGAGTCCCTCCCTTCCAAATAACCCCTTAGTTTCGGTGGCCACCGCCGTAAACATAAAACGGTTCTCCAGCGTCGAATATTTCGCTCTCTTCTTACTCTCAGCCTGGGACACGGCCCAGAGAAAGGCTGATGCTAAGGAGGCTAGGTATGAAGGCGCGAGAGGGTCAGTGCATGTGAAATCCCAAACGAGAGATTTCCCGCCCGACCAGGGGACTAACGACAACCCGTCCGGGCGCTTTCCGTCGTCCCTGGACAACCCCGGTGGTTCCAGTATGGAGAGCACCTCCGCCGAACGCAAGGCACGTCTCAGGAGATCATTCACAACGCCGTGTCGTGACAAACGCCCCGCGCTTCTCTTGCAGCTTAAACCATGAGTACCGCGCGACTCAACCTTGGAGCCACACTTATATGTATACGAGACGCATATCTCGGCACCTAACCGGAGGCCAACCGCGATACGAAAAGAGGCATCATCGAGGAGTGTGCCAAGCGAAGAAGAAGGAAGCGCGTTCAACGAGGCCCCGGATTCCTTAGAGGCAATAGATGTCCACCGAGCCTAAATCAGGGCATCCAACGGTAAGTCAAGTAAAGACTTGTGTGAGTTCGCGACCAGTGGACGCTCGCACTCACGTTGTACACCCCGGAGGTCCTCAGGACGAAAATCCTGATGGGATAAGTCACGCCATCTGGCAAGGCCTTCCTCGCACGACGGGTCACTGACGCCCTTTAACGCTAACGGCAAGATGTCTTCTACCAGCTCAGCTACACTGAAACTGGAGGCCAGAAAAGCTGGCAACGACAGCTTAGATGCATGGCGAATTCCGAAACCTCCCTTGGATACAGGAAGGGCCACCTCCTCCCACTGGGGGGCCGCCATTAACGTATTGGTCACATTTTGGATAGTCTGTTGCAAGACATCGTCAAAGGCTGCCAGGTCGTCAGTACAGCGCCAGGTAGGCGCACAACGTAGCAAGTACGACAGTTTTAGGATGGCCATTGAGTTTTTCAAGAAGAAAGAACCGCAGTGAGAGGAAATATGAGGAAGGTTCTTGGCCATAGTTTATAGTGCCGTGATTTTAAGATCCAGGCCTTTGAAAATGACCTCATCCGAAAGCGGCGCACCCAATAAAAAACACTCCGAACGGGGGACTATCGAAAGACCCGGCGCCTCCGCTTCAAAAAGGGCCCTAAAAAATCCTCGTCCTGTTCGGCGGGGTTAACAATCAATAATTCGCATTTCGTTGGATTAAGCTCGAGCCCGACGTCCGCGGAAAGTTGTTTTACTCGAATCAAATCATTCAGTGCCGACAGGGGTCCCCTCATAACGAGGAGTCATCCAAGTACCAAATGTTTAATTCCGACTCCATGCATGACGCAATCCTATGTACCAAGAGGCAGGAGAGTGCAGGGCCTAGGGGGTCGCCTTGCTGGAGGTGATTAAATTTTCCCCGAAAGCGAGTTGCGACGACGTCTTGCAACACTGGCTCAGGTATAAATGAAGTTCAGGAACCTACTTATATACACATTCCAAGAACCGATCTCTACGAGCCAGATTGAAAGCGTTTAAAAAGTCTATTTTTTAGTAGTATTTTAGGGCATTTATGCGGGTGATTGACAAATCTCCTAGCCGCATGGGCAGCAGCTTCGGCCCCTCCTCTAGTACCAAAGCCCAGTTGAATTGGTCGAAAAAGCGGGCTTAGTGTTGGCATAATGCGTGTGCATTCCAGTTTAGAACCCAGACGGCGGATGGTGCTTTCCACTGCTATGGGCCGGATACCACCGTCTTTCATATTTAGAGCGCACAGAGGCACCGTACAGGACGGGGCAAATGTCCTGAGAAAAAAGGCCACCTAGCATCAAATTGCAAAGGGCCGTGAGAGATTTTAACAGACCTTCCCCGGCCGCACCCATGCCCGCGCCTGTTAAATCCTTCAAGTGCTGGGGTGTGACTAAGTCCAGACCCCCCGCCGAACCAGCAGGGAAAGAAACCAGCGCAGCCCGAACCTCAGTCTCGGTGGCCATTAAATGTGGTAGCGATGATAAAATGTCCTCAGTTTCAAAAGAGAAGTCGTTATGGTTTGCGCCTGAAGGATGCTTACCTCGGAGGGTCGAAAGTGTGGCAGCATCGTTTGGGGCGAACGAGTCATCCGAGCAAACGACCCGGACGGCCCCCGTGATATCCCCGTCTGCAAGTTTAGCTTCTACCACCTTAGCGAAAGCGTGTTCTTGTAAAACAGACTTTTTCGAAATTTTTGGTCTGCAAGCGACTGTGGGGAGGACAAGGCCCTTCTGAAATGTTAAAATATTTTGTTTCACGCGTGTTGCCAGAGAGACCACCCTGCCATTCGTTTTACCGGGAATTTGCAGGCATGCTGCCGCGAAGCAAAGGAGAGCATGCCAAGACGCAACAGTGTTCTCACGTACCACCTTGTTTAAATCATTGGACAAGGAAACCGCCTCTTGGTTCCTGGCTCCCTTGGGGATACGACGAAGGACACGGCGGCTGGACTTAGCGAGAAGAGACACTATATTTACATGGTCCGAGGCGGCCAATGGGTCCAAGATACACGGGTCGACCGTTGAAGGTTTGGAACACGTCAAAGACTTGCTGTAATGACCGTTAAGACTCTTGAAATGCTTGCCGCACTGGGGACATACACTTAAAGAATTGTTTTGGGAAGCCATATCTAACCTAAAAAAACTTATTAAATTACTTTAAATTAGACTAATTTATCAAGAAAGATAAGAAACCCATAACGTCGCGAAACATTGAAAAACCGACAAAACCGCGGAGCGCGATAAGAGCATGACCGTACTCGACGAGATCACAATTAATATCCTGATTATTTGGTCTCGGGACCATTTGGTATCGTGATTATTTGGTCTCGGGACTATTTGGTATCGTGATTTTTTGGTCTCGGGACTATTTGGTATCGTGATTATTTGGTCATGGTCTCGTGATTATTTCGTTACCTAATTAGTTGCATCCTTTTCCAAAGCAATGGTCCCAATAATTCGTTGCCACTTTTTCCAAAACAATGGTTCCAATAATTCGTTGCCACCTTTTCCAAAATATTTTTCTATTAATTAGCTGCCACCTTTTCCAAAATATTCTCCTAATAGTTAGCTGCCACCTTTTTGAAAATATTCTCCAATTAATTATCTGACACCTTTTCCAAAATATCCCTATTTTTGCTAATAAATTGTTCGTGGTAAGAGGCGGGCTTTTAATACTCAAATAATCTTCTTACCCCAAACAAAGTTGGGTTGGGTTAGGTCCCGAGACCCATTTGTTTCAAGGCCCATTATTCCCGAGACCAAAACGGCGAGACCAAATCGGCAAGACCATAACGGCGAGACCAAGTTGTCGCGGTCCGTTCCTGTTAAATTGGGCTTATATCTCATCCCTAAGAATCTATGGAGAATCATTCTTGACAATGACTATGAAGACCTTTTTAAATACATGCCATTTTTAGCCGAATAACTGGCAAAGGATAATTACAGTGATAGATTTTCTGCCCTTTTACATTTAGAAGAGATTCAGCTAACTTTAGATATGAGAAGATATGATATGAGAGATTTAAAGAAGTATTTATTTATTAATTCAATGTTATTAGTTAATTTTAATTTTTATATTAATTTCTAGGTTTGTTTATCACGTTCCGGAGAATTTATTAAATTAACCGTTCCAGGTTTAGCAGAAGGTAGACCATCATTGCTAGTCGGTGATCAAGTCATGCTAACTACTCCGGGAGAGGATAATACAAGACCAGTATGTAATGGCTTCATTCACGAGGGTTAATTGGTTTTTATACCTTAATTAAAGGAAACGTTTAAATGACATAACATACCGTAAAAGAACGACCTTTTTCTAAATATAAAATGAAAAATATTAAAAAAGAAATAGATTATCTCTTATAACAAAATAATTAGCGTTTAATTAGTCTTAAGAACGAGACTATTGCGCCGCCATTGCTTAGTCACGTCATAACTTACGCCTAAAGGGATTGGTTGAATCCTCACAGGATGAGAGAGGTTCGGTTTAGCAATGGCGGCGCGGTAGTCCCCGCTTTTAAGACTAATTTAATGCTAATTTTTTTATAATAAGAGATCATTTATTTTAATTTTAATATTTTTTCCTTTTATATTTAGAAAAACGCCGTTCTTTTTAGGTATAATGTTAGGTTACTCGTACTTTTTCTTTTAAATTTTAATCCTTATTAATCATATTTTATTTCAGGTTTTGAGAAGCGACATTCTTATAAAATTTAATCCAACCTTTCATTGTATTTATGGTGGGGAGAGTTACAACGTAGCGTTCCAATGTAGTAGAACTCATGATAGGAGATGTAATCAAGCTGTAAATCTAGTTGTTCATATTGATAAAGAAAGTAAGGTAAGACCTTTTTTCTATAGTTATTTATGCTCCGCGTTTTTAGCCGAAACGATAAGCCTCGGCGCATAAAACTCCTCTCTTCATTTAAGTTTCAACTTTAAATTTTAAATTTTTAATACTGTCGGGTTCATATCTTATGGCCGTTTTACTGGGTTCAAGCCTTTGGATTTAAGCAATGAAAAACTGCACAGAGGATTGTGAATTTAAAGGCGGAGGTGAGAAATTTGGAAAAATGATTTATTGTGGTTTCTGTGAAACTTGGTTTCACTTCACCTGCCAAGGCCTAGAAAATGTAGTAGTCGGATCTCTCTGGATGTGCACCGACTGAGTACAAGAACTGTCAAGCGTCAAACGGATGGCTCAAGATTTCCTTGACTTCAAGAAACTAGTAAACAACACCAAAAAGAAAACCGAAAACACGATAAGTACTCTAAATAAAGATTTGCACAATCTAAGGCAAACACTCGAAGCAGAAGTGAAACAACGAATAGCGAATGAAGTACTGATTACTACTCTTGAGAATAAAATTTAATTAAACAAAACTACAATTGACGAATTAAATAACAAAATTGAAACACTACAAACTACTACCTCTGACTGTTTTACAATAATAGAGGAAAAATAAAGCAATCTCAACCAGTACTGAACTAAACTCAAAAGCATGCTCCACCACTTGTCTATCCGGGTGCTGTCCCTCTTGTGCACCCAATGTCGTCATTCCAACACAAGGGCCAGCCACAGACATAACCTCGGTCACAATTAAATAATAACATCCAAAATAAATCTTCTACAGAACTGTCTCTAAATAAAGCAACGCGAAAGGGCGAACCAACGGTAGAAATCTCCTGCAAGAAGAATAAAACTATTCCTAAACCAATCGAAAGGACAGTAATAACACGAGAAACGACAAGGAGAGATGGACTTCTGCCGCCAGAAAGACTTGCCACCTGCAGCCTAAAGACCCTGAAAGAACAAAACGACTTTCTGATAGGAAATTGCCGTCTCGACACACGGGAGAAACACATACTTGACCACCTCTCGTCTAGAACAATAAAATTAACAGGTACCAGATTAACTTATATATCCAAACAACCTGCTGCTACTTCAAAGTTTTTTCTGGTTCGCACTAACTCGTCTCCGGAGGAGATCCTAAACCCTCAAATATGGCCAAACGGGGTTTCATGTATACATCTATTAAAAGATAGATCCAAAAGGTGCGATCAGACAAAAATATGGAAAACGAATGAAAACCCTGACTCCACACGATGGTCAAAAACACCATTATAAGTCTTCATACTTTCACAATGTGACCCAAACACCTCTATCGAAGATATCACTAAGTATCTATACGATTTGAATATCACTAACTAAAATTTATCCCCATACAATGAAGAAGGCTACTGGTTCTCAGATTTTTTCATCGAATGTAGGGGTAAATACGACAACATTATCCTAAGACGGGAAAACTGGCCAAACCCGATGTCCATAAGAAGATTTCGCTAACCGAACCCCTGGGAAGATGAAGTCTGACTTACTTTGACGACGACAACCTCAAGATGGGACATAAAATAACGCAGCACAAAGGTCTTAAAATTGGCTATCTAAAGGTTAGAAGCCTCAAATTCAAATTACCAAACATAGAATATCTTTTACATACTCATAATCTGGATATCCTGGGATAATCTGAAACTTGTCTGACACCTGATATACCCGATGTTGTCTGCTCTGGATTCAATTTTGGAGGCTATATAGAACTCGTAAAAAAGGCGGAGGAGTATGCGTATACACTAGAATTGGACTACAAAATACATCTAACACTCTCCCAAGGACTTATGACATTTCGGCTTTGGAAATTATTTGGCTTACAATGAATAATCAAAACTCGAGCCCCCTTCACATCGGTATGATGTAGATTCCTCCTCACCATAATATTGATAAATCGCTGGAAGTCCTGCGCTATCAAATAGACGTCTTTGTCAGAATAAACGTAGAAATTATTTTAATCGGTGATACAAACTGCGACGTACTAGCCAAATCACTATCCTTAAAATGTAAACTCATAAATAATACTAATAGTAATAATAATAATAACTACCAACCAGGATTACTCTTAAAACCAAAATTTTAATTGACCATGTTTATACAAATTTCCCTAACAGAATATCAAACGTCAGTGTAATTCCCACTGGTATTTCTGATCACGATACTATTATAATAACCCGTGAAAAACGCTGCATAAAAATAATGAAGGAGAAGACAACTCTAAGAAATTACTCTAAGCTAAACACCACAAATTTCGTAAGAAATATCCAAACATTATTGGACCGAGAGCTTCATAACTTCAAGACACCAGATGTAGGAGTTAATATCCTAAATCACATAATAAAATCGCAGCTTGACATCCATGCCCTTGTAGGCGAAAGGAAAGTGGTTTTATTGAAAAGACACCCTAAAGATACTAGGGTTAATCCGTAAAACCCTTGCACTTTGCGCATCTGGCAAGCGAATATGGAAATTCAGATTGTTCTTGATCCATGGGCTCTGGTTATGTGTATCGTGTCTTATATAGGGAAATTTCAGCGTCAATATTTCTGCGTGAAGCCGCTAAACGAGCGCAGTCAGATAAATGCACGGTGAAGCAAAAGTTGAAGGTGATTGCTAATCAGTTTTTGAACGCGCACGAGGTAAGCGCGCAGGAAGCGGCTTATAGCGCTTTACAAATTCCAGTCTCCAGGTGTAGTCGTGCTTGCATTTATGTTAATACAAATGTGCCCGAAAATCGTGTTTATATTCTCAAAAGCAAAGTTGAGCTTGAACAATTGTCCAAACCATTATGTTCAAAGGCCAGATGATTTAGAGGCAGTAACGTTAGCTTAATTTCTCGCTTGGTATGAATTTTCCAAAAGCCGTAGAGTTTCGAAAACTCAAAGTCATATTGATGACGGTGAGAACGATGAAGTTCAATGTGTTAAATGGTTAAAACTGAAAAATGATTTACGGTTCATTAGAAAACGTGGTCATTCTAAAATTATACGGTATCTTAGATTAAATTTAGTGAAAGATCCCGATTAGTTTTATCGTGAACAAGTCATGCTATTCTCGTCTTGGCGTGATGAGAGTAGAGATATTTTGACAAAGGATGTAAAATCTGAGTATGAGCTTAGATTTGAGACTATAACGGAATCTAGAAAAGAATTTCATCATGAAATTGACGAAGCAGCTATTGAACAGGCTGTGGGAGCTTTCGAAAGTGAAGCTATTGAAGCTGATTTTACTAATATTCAGCCTGAATTGGAACATCAAAATGAAAAAGATAGGTCTTTAATTGTTGAAGATTCTGAATTTATAATAAATACAGTGGAAGAGGCAATAGGAAATATTAACAGAGATATTCTTGATGGTAATGCGGAAAAAACCGTTACTCCATCAGTCACGTTAGTTAATGATTCAGAATACAAGGCCCTTGTTAGATAGCTGAATTTGAAACAGAGAGAAATATTTTATGAAGTTCTGCACCATATAAAGTGCAAAGAAACGCCTTTACGGCTATTTGTTACAGGAGGCGCTGGTGTTGGAAAAAGTGTTTTGATAAGTGCCATATTTGAATCTGTTACTAGATTTTACAATAAGCAACCAGGGTCTAATCCCTCGGAGGTTAAAGTTCTGCGATGCGCACCTACAGGCAAGGCTGCTTTTAATATAGGTGGGGCGACTTTGCATAGTACCTTTTTTCTACCCGTTAGTCAATTTACCGGAAACATTTCCAGATTAGAAAGTGAAACTCTTCACAATTGTAGATTGATGTATGGTCAAGTGAAGTTGTTAATTATTGACGAAATATCAATGGTTGGTGCGAAGGTTTTTAACCGAGTTAATGCGAGAATGCAAGAGATAATGGGTTGCGTAGATTATTTTGGTGGTGTCTCTGTACTTTTAGTTGGAGATTTTAACCAACTTAGACTCGTCCGGGATCATTTAGCTTTTCAATGTCAAAGTGAAAGTGACAATCCATATGCGTCTTTAATTGGTAACCCAATATGGGAGGAATTCCAATTTAGTGAGCTTGAAGAAATTATGAGGCAAAAAGCTGACAAGAGGTTTGCGGAAGCTTTGAATAGAATGGCTGTGGGAAGTATGAATCTGGATGATATTGACTTATTCGTAAGTTTGAAGTAAACAGAGAGCGTGTACCGGCTAAAGAAGCGATACATCTTTTTCCTACTAATGTTGAAGTCAACCAATTTAACCAAGAGACTCTTTTAAAAATGAGTACGGAAAAGTGCATTTCAATTTCAGTAGATATTGTAAATGGTGATCTTAGTAGCGAAGTTAAAAGAAATATTCTTTCCCAAATTCAAACGTTAGCAACGTCTGATACGTATGGTCTTCCTAAAGAACTAACACTCGCCTGCGGTGCGAGATATATGATAACTAACAATGTCGATACGTCTGATGGACTTACGAATGGTGCGACAGGTTGGTTAAGGAAGATAGAGTACGGCACTAATAGGCTCGAGGAACAAATTCCGTTCAGGGTTTGGATTGAGTTTGCTGATGGTAATGTTGGGAAGTTGTTGAGGCAAAAGTGTCTTGGATTGTACGAGCAGAATAACTATAACAGGAATTGGACTCCTGTCGAGAAGGTTATTAAGGCATTTAGTAGAAAATGAAGGCAAAATAATGTTTCGGTCTCTAGGAGACAGTTTCCTTTGGTCATTTCTGAGGCTATTACGATACACAAGAGTCAAGGCGATACGTACTCTTCCGTAGTAGTGCATTGTAATCCCAGAAAGAAATTGGAAAGAACTCACTTATATGTTGCTTGTAGTAGGGCTAGAAACGCCTCCGGTTTGTATATAGAGGGTAAATTCCAAGTTCCAAATGCGCCTAAAAACAGTCAAGTAGAATTGGAACTTAAAAGATTACGGGATACGAAGAGTATTGTATTACCGTTTTTGAACGAACGGGTTTACATTTATGTTCATAATGTGCAGTCCTTAAACGCGCATTTGGAAGATATTTTAGCAGACACGGTAATAAAAAATGCCCAGTTATTATGCTTTGTTGAAACGTGGAAGAAAGATACCGATGATTTTAGTGTGCCATCTTTTAAGGAAGTGGGCGGTATTTATCTGCCAAGAACGGCACGTAGAATTGCGTTTGGTTCTTCCATTTATTTAAAAGACACACCCGAAAACGTAGTTAACGATTTGGATAATAGGGTTTTGCGAACCGATAGACCTTTCAGAAATTCGCATGTGGAACGTTGCTGGTTGGATGTTTCCATTGAAAATGAACCGATGACTGTTGTTTTGTTGTACAAATCGCACGGAGCGAGTTTGAGATCAGTTTTTGAGGATTTTAATCCTTTATTCGATATTAGATACGATGCCTCTGTTCCGACAGTTGTAGTTGGAGATTTTAATATAAATTTTTTAAAAAGTAAAACGGCCCTGAAAATGTTCTTTGATTCTTTTAACATGTCTCTTCTGCCGGGTCTTGAAGAGAAAATTTCAACCGACTATCATTGCCAGTTAGATTTAGCGTTCGGAAACAAACTTTTTCAAGACAGATTCGAGGCCTCTTACAGAGAATCGTACTATTCGTATCATAAAGGAATATGTTTCGTTAAAAAGAAATAGCTGTAAAAGTTTAGTATACCGTTATGGTTGGTGAACTTCCTAGCTGTAGAAGCTTTGTATTATAACCCTGTGAAAGTCCTAGCTCTCGAAGCTTTGTATTATAACCCTGTGAAAGTCCTAGCTCTCGAAGCTTTGTATTATAACCCTGTGAAAGTCCTAGCTCTCGAAGCTTTGTACTATAACCCTGTGAAAGCCCTAGCTCTCGAAGCTTTGTACTATAACCCTGTGAAAGCCCTAGCTCTCGAAGCTTTGTACTATAACCCTGTGAAAGCCCTAGCTCTCGAAGCTTTGTACTATAACCCTGTGAAAGCCCTAGCTCTCGAAGCTTTGTACTATAACCCTGTGAAAGTCCTAGCTCTCGAAGCTTTGTACTATAACCCTGTGAAAGTCCTAGCTCTCGAAGCTTTGTACTATAACCCTGTGAAAGTCCTAGCTCTCGAAGCTTTGTATTATAACCCTGTGAAAGTCCTAGCTCTCGAAGCTTTGTATTATAACCCTGTGAAAGCCCTAGCTCTCGAAGCTTTGTATTATAACCCTGTGAAAGCCCTAGCTCTCGAAGCTTTGTATTATAACCCGAAAGGGTCTGTGAAAGTCCTAGCTCTCGAAGCTTTGTATTATAACCCGAAAGGGTCTGTGAAAGCCCTAGCTCTCGAAGCTTTGTATTATAACCCTGTGAAAGCCCTAGCTCTCGAAGCTTTGTATTATAACCCTGTGAAAGCCCTAGCTCTCGAAGCTTTGTATTATAACCCTGTGAAAGCCCTAGCTCTCGAAGCTTTGTATTATAACCCTGTGAAAGCCCTAGCTCTCGAAGCTTTGTATTATAACCCTGTGAAAGCCCTAGCTCTCGAAGCTTTGTATTATAACCCTGTGAAAGCCCTAGCTCTCGAAGCTTTGTATTATAACCCTGTGAAAGCCCTAGCTCTCGAAGCTTTGTATTATAACCCTGTGAAAGCCCTAGCTCTCGAAGCTTTGTATTATAACCCTGTGAAAGCCCTAGCTCTCGAAGCTTTGTATTATAACCCTGTGAAAGCCCTAGCTCTCGAAGCTTTGTATTATAACCCTGCGAAAGCCCTAGCTCTCGAAGCTTTGTATTATAACCCTGCGAAAGCCCTAGCTCTCGAAGCTTTGTATTATAACCCTGCGAAAGCCCTAGCTCTCGAAGCTTTGTATTATAACCCTGTGAAAGCCCTAGCTCTCGAAGCTTTGTATTATAACCCTGTGAAAGCCCTAGCTCTCGAAGCTTTGTATTATAACCCTGTGAAAGCCCTAGCTCTCGAAGCTTTGTATTATAACCCTGTGAAAGCCCTAGCTCTCGAAGCTTTGTATTATAACCCTGTGAAAGCCCTAGCTCTCGAAGCTTTGTATTATAACCCTGTGAAAGCCCTAGCTCTCGAAGCTTTGTATTATAACCCTGTGAAAGCCCTAGCTCTCGAAGCTTTGTATTATAACCCTGTGAAAGCCCTAGCTCTCGAAGCTTTGTATTATAACCCTGTGAAAGCCCTAGCTCTCGAAGCTTTGTATTATAACCCTGTGAAAGCCCTAGCTCTCGAAGCTTTGTATTATAACCCTGTGAAAGCCCTAGCTCTCGAAGCTTTGTATTATAACCCTGTGAAAGCCCTAGCTCTCGAAGCTTTGTATTATAACCCTGTGAAAGCCCTAGCTCTCGAAGCTTTGTATTATAACCCTGTGAAAGCCCTAGCTCTCGAAGCTTTGTATTATAACCCTTTGAAAGCCCTAGCTCTCGAAGCTTTGTATTATAACCCTGTGAAAGCCCTAGCTCTCGAAGCTTTGTATTATAACCCTGTGAAAGCCCTAGCTATCGAAGCTTTGTATTATAACCCTTTGAAAGCCCTAGCTCTCGAAGCTTTGTATTATAACCCTGTGAAAGCCCTAGCTCTCGAAGCTTTGTATTATAACCCTGTGAAAGCCCTAGCTCTCGAAGCTTTGTATTATAACCCTGTGAAAGCCCTAGCTCTCGAAGCTTTGTATTATAACCCTGTGAAAGCCCTAGCTCTCGAAGCTTTGTATTATAACCCTGTGAAAGCCCTAGCTCTCGAAGCTTTGTATTATAACCCTGTGAAAGCCCTAGCTCTCGAAGCTTTGTATTATAACCCTGTGAAAGCCCTAGCTCTCGAAGCTTTGTATTATAACCCTGTGAAAGCCCTAGCTCTCGAAGCTTTGTATTATAACCCTGTGAAAGCCCTAGCTCTCGAAGCTTTGTATTATAACCCTGTGAAAGCCCTAGCTCTCGAAGCTTTGTATTATAACCCTGTGAAAGCCCTAGCTCTCGAAGCTTTGTATTATAACCCTGTGAAAGCCCTAGCTCTCGAAGCTTTGTATTATAACCCTGTGAAAGCCGTAGCTCTCGAAGCTTTGTATTATAACCCTGTGAAAGCCCTAGCTCTCGAAGCTTTGTATTATAACCCTGTGAAAGCCCTAGCTCTCGAAGCTTTGTATTATAACCCGAAAGGGTCTGTGAAAGTCCTAGCTCTCGAAGCTTTGTATTATAACCCGAAAGGGTCTGTGAAAGTCCTAGCTCTCGAAGCTTTGTATTATAACCCGAAAGGGTCTGTGAAAGTCCTAGCTCTCGAAGCTTTGTATTATAACCCGAAAGGGTCTGTGAAAGTCCTAGCTCTCGAAGCTTTGTATTATAACCCGAAAGGGTCTGTGAAAGTCCTAGCTCTCGAAGCTTTGTATTATAACCCGAAAGGGTTAGTTAAAGTCCTAGCTCTCGAAGCTTTGTAAAGTCAGCCGTAATCAATGGTTGATGGAAATCCTAGCTCTCGAAGCTTTGTAAAGTCAGCCGTAATCAATGGTTGATGGAAATCCTAGCTCTCGAAGCTTTGTATTATAACCCGAAAGGGTCTGTGAAAGTCCTAGCTCTCAAAGCTTTGTATTATAACCTGAAAGGGTCTGTGAAAGTCCTAGCTCTCGAAGCTTTGTATTATAACCCGAAGGGTTAGTGATAGTCCTAGCTCTCGAAGCTTTGTATTATAACCCGAAAGGGTTAGTGAAAGTCCTAGCTCTCGAAGCTTTGTATTATAACCCGAAAGGGTTAGTGAAAGTCCTAGCTCTCGAAGCTTTGTAAAGTCAGCCGTAATCAATGGTTGATGGAAATCCTAGCTCTATAGGAGCTTTGTATGATGAAAGAGGTATCTTTGAAAGTAATGCATAATTTAGTGGCGTAGCGTGAGGGGGTGAAAGGATCTCTATTCTAGGGGATTAGATTGTACTGTTTAGTCGAAACTTGAAAGCGGTTAGCTAACATTGTAATGCTGATAATATTCATCAAAGCTGCATTAAGTATGCGAGTTGAGAGAAGATTCTCGGAATTGAAATTGATCAAATGTATTAGTCTACAATGTCCAAGTCGAGATTAACAAATCTCCTTATCTTGACAATCGAACAATAGGTATAAATCAACTTTTTTCACCATACTAAAGACTTTACATTGGGAAAAACACGCAAAATAAATGTTTATTTAATGAAATACATTTCATTTTAATCCTTTAGAAAACAGTGAAACATTATCACAGCTTTATTACAGAGCTTAATAAGCATAATTGCGAAAAAAGGGAGGGCAGAAAATCTATTGTTGGCCTCGGGTGGGATAAAGTCACGCTACGCCACTGCTATAGAAAGGTTGCCCAAATTGAGTTGAAGTGCTAGCTGTAGAAGCTTTGCATAGTAACTCGGAAGGGTTAGTGATATTCCTAGCTCTCGAAGCTTTGTATTGTAACCCGAAAGGGTTAGTGATAGTCCTAGCTCTCGAAGCTTTGTATTATAACCCGAAAGGGTTAGTGATAGTCCTAGCTCTCGAAGCTTTGTATTATAACCCGAAAGGGTTAGTGATAGTCCTAGCTCTCGGAGCTTTGTAAAATCAGCCGTAATCGATGGTTGATGGAAATCCTAGCTCTAGGAGCTTTGTAAAATGAACCTATAACCCAGATGGGTTAGAAGCTTTACCTTTTTAAGTTGTTGAAAACCCTAGCTGTAGAAGCTTTGTATTATAACCCTAAAGGGTTGGTGAAAGTCCTAGCTCTCGGAGCTTTGTATGATCAACCGTAATTAATGGTTGGTGGAAATCCTAGCTCTAGGAGCTTTGTAAAATGAACTCACCCGAAAGGGTCGCTCAAATTAGAAACCTTTTGCCCGAAAGGGTCGCTCAAATTAGAAACCTATTGCCCGAAAGGGTCGCTCAAATTAGAAACCTATTGCCCGAAAGGGTCGCTCAAATTAGAAACCTATTGCCCGAAAGGGTCGCTCAAATTAAAAACCTATTGCCCGAAAGGGTCGCTCAAATTAGAAACCTATTGCCCGAAAGGGTCGCTCAAATTGGAAACCTATTGCCCGAAAGGGTCGCTAAAAATTGGAAACCTATTGCCCGAAAGGGTCGCTAAAAATTGGAAACCTATTGCCCGAAAGGGTCGCTCAAATTGGAAACCTATTGCCCGAAAGGGTCGCTCAAATTGGAAACCTATTGCCCGAAAGGGTCGCTCAAATTGGAAACCTATTGCCCGAAATGGTCGTTCAAATTGGAAACCTACTGCCCGAAATGGTCGTTCAAATTGGAAACCTACTGCCCGAAATGGTCGCTCAAATTGTAAACTGTGGAAGTGGTAACTGTGATATCTAGATATAAAGGGTTGCTGAAACTGGTATGTTCAGTTGGTAGAGTTACTATTCTCTCATCAGATATAATAGGTAAGTGAAATAAAATCACTTTTGATAAAAAAATAGAGGAGGTAGCCTATCGTTAAATATAAAAAAAATCACTTCTGTGTTACGTATAGTGAACAAGTTTATTTACGTGAAGATGCGTTTGTACAAAGCGCGATACCAGTCGTATCCATATTAGTTATTACTAATGTTTAAATAAAAACAGATGAATAAAGTTTAGTTCACAATTTAACAAGAAGTGTTTTTTATCTTTAACATTATCACCTTTGATGGGGTTTAAAACGTTTTTTTTACCATCGTAGAAAAAGGACGCTAACCATTATTGTATTGTGTGGGTGCAATCAAGAGTACAACGGGAATTGCAACGCATGCAACAGTTAGGCATCATAGTGCCCGTCACGGAGCTCACCGATTGGGTCCACCCAATGGTAGTAGTGGAAAAAGCAAAAGGATGGTCACACACGAAACCCTACTATCCAATGCCTATCGCTCAACAAATCTACGCTGATCTACACCGTCCTGGACGCGCAAAGTGCGTTCTGGCACATAGAGCTGGATGAACCAAGCTCTTACTTGTGTACATTCGCAACACCTTACGGACGATACAGATTCCTCCGGCTACCTTATGGTCTCTCCTCAGCGTCAGAATTATTTCCAGCAACTAGCGGTAGACAAGATAGAATACTTGGGCAACATCCTGTCTTCCAAAGGCCTCGAAATTTCAAAAACAAAAGTTCAAGCGATTCAATGAATACCGTCCCCAACATACAAAAAATCACTACCAAGATTCCTTGGCATGGTGAATTATTTGGTAAAATTCCTGCCCCAACACTCAACAATTACAGCTCCACTACACGAGCTCCAGAAGAAAGAGGTCTCATTCATGTGGGACGCAAAGAGGGAAGCTGTCTTCCTAAAACCTAAACGCCTCATCTCCTCGTCCTCAGTACTGGCCTATTACAATTCGCAAGCCACCAGGACAATATCAGTAGAAAGCAGCCTAATAGGCGTCGGTGCAGTACTACTATAAAATGGTAAACCTGTTGAGTATGCTTCAACCTCTTTCACCCGCACTCAACTAAACTACGCGCCAATAGAACGTGAACTTCTAGGCATAGTCTACGCGTGCGAAAGATTCCACTATTATGTCATTGGAGTCCCCTTAATCGTACAGGCCGTACATAAACCTTGGATTGTTTAAGACTCTCACCAAGCATCCAGCGCTTAGTTCTTCGCCTGCTCAGATACCAAATAACGATGGTCTACCTGGCACTCATTTACAAGTGGCCGTCACGTTGTCACGTGCTCCTCAATCCACGACAGAAATTGACTCATCCTACTTAGAAACCGATGAGCCGGGAGTGTGGCTCTGTTGCAAGGAAAACAAACTCAATTCAACAACGCTAACGCATCTGAGCCACCTGCACAAACGATACTGTTCTACATAAAAGATGGATAGCGATCTGCATGCGAAAAATTTCACAGCGAGTTAAAGCCGTTCTGGGCGATAAAAGAAGAACTTCATGCATCAGAAGGCCTAATTTACCGAGGGGATGCGCTTTACGTTTCGAAGTGCTCCGCCGTGATGTCATGACCCAAATTCACTCGGTTCATCAAGGAATAACCGCGTGCCTATCTAAAGCCAAGCTGTATCTCTACTGGCCACAAATGAAAAGAGGCATCACAAAGTATGTCCAGAACTGTACAACTTGCCGAAAAAAGGGACCGTTCCAACACGCTATGCGCTTACGCCTCACGATGTACCTCAGCTACCCTCGCACACTGTTGGTGCGGATCTCTTCCACATCAATAATACAAACCTTATCATTCTAGTTGACTATTACTCCAAATGCGTAGAAGTTGAAGAGTTACGAAGCACTAATGATAAAGCGATAATAAAGTTCCTAAATCCACAATTCTGTCGATATGGTGCTCCGCAGAAATTGGTGTCTGATAATGGTCCTCCCTTTAACTCGAACTTTTTCAAGGGTTTACTCCAACAATGGGCAGTAGAACACGTAACATCCAGCGCATATCATTCTTAAAAAGCAACGGTATGACAGAACGAACCATACAAACAATAAAAAACCTGGCAATCAAAGCGCAACAGGAAGGTCGTGACCTACAGTATGTTCTTATGGAATATCGTTCGACGCCCATTGGAAAGCTACCGTCACCCAGCGAGATGTTAAAAGGACGCCGTACCAGAACACCGTTAACTATAAACAAAACGAACACTTCGAACGCACTTCTCAACTTGTCATATTCGCAAACCTTACTGGATTAAAAAACCCAATGATTAAACGTCAAAATCATGCGCACCGCACAATACCTGAAACCCTAATGGCCGGGAGACCAGCATATTACCATGTCGGACCACGGTAATGGAAACCTGCAGAAGTACTACACGGAAGCAATGAGCCCATGTCGTATATCCTGAAGATAAATGACGGAAAAACATGGCGGAGAACTCGCCACCAAATACGTCCGACACACCTACGCAGTACAGTACCTCAAAGCGACTACGCTGAACCCAACACGGCACAAGAAGTACAACAGGTGGAGGGCAATTGTTTTAAGCATTTGCGGCAAACTTTAACCAATCTACCCAATCCTGCGGCCAATTCTTACCGAACCACTTCAAGAGTCAGACTATGAAGATTACCACCACCCATACAAAAACAAACTTAAATTTCAACAACTCAAATTAATTCATTGACCTCGGCAACGCAGAACACATCTCCAACACCACGACCCTTGCAAAATCAAACTTCAGTCTTAACAACTCAAACTCATTCTCCGATTTCAGCAACACAGATCCGATCTCCTACTATACTTCAAACGTCAAGACCAGACCAATAGCAAATAGTGGTTGTAATTACACCGCGTAAACTCGAACCGTCACGTACAACATCAATATCAAACATTAGGACTTTAAGTCCTTCTGGCACGACGACTGCTCAGACGCTGAACGACGACTGCTAGAACGCTGGACAACACCCGAACAGCGCTACTCGAATTTCTCCGGGAACTTCCCCATTTCCCAAGACAATTTCTGTATCCGCCATACCCAGCACACGAGCACCATTTACACATTTACAGCAAGTACACAACAACCAAGGTCAACCCGAACAAGAACTAATATTTTCAATCCAAAACGTTTTCGTAATACTTAAATTTTTTAAAGAATGAAAGATGTTATATACTTTCGTAATACACTTGATATATACTCTTGCTATATACTCTTAATAACATTACCATATATTGTTAGTATCGCCACTAGTATACCCTGATATATTCCACTAGTGCGCGTCACCTATAGCGAATAACGAGGTTTCCTCATAAAGGAGCTAGCTACTTTGTAGTCAGTTTATATTGGACACTTGATGAGCACAGTCAATAAATATTTTATTATAATTAATTCTGTCGACTTACTAAACATAAGTGGGTTTTCCCAGAACCTTGTTTTAGACGTACGAGTGGGTTTTTTTTGGTTCGAATTAGCCATTAGTAGTTTTGCATAAATTGGTAGTAATGAAAATTAGAGATACATTTAGGACATATCATGTTGTTTTAATTAGGGAGACTAGAGATTAAATAAAGATTTATAATTTGAAAGTGAACTTTAAAATTACCGAGATAAACGCTAAGGTAAAAGACACCCTTTCAGTTCTATAACCTTGAAAAACTGATAAGGAAAGTTCAGTTTTTCCTTAGAAAGGAATCAAGATCTTCTCGTTAAGGTATGTTCTAATGGAAATCGTGTCTTACAGATTTTATTCTGAATTAAACGTTATATAAGGCAAAGCTAGTGGTATGCATCAGGGAATAAAATTTAACATAGAACTTATATATTCTTTGTAAGTAATGATTTGAAACCTAGGATTAGCGATTAGGATTTCTATATTCAGTCGTATACTAGTCTTTTCCCCGACTCGGAGAGGTAATATTTTGGTTTTCCCAACTTGTTTCCCTTACTATGACGTCTTACGTGGGCGAGAAACAAGTATCCGCGTTAGCTGCGTCCAGAGACAGAGAGAGAAAACGTCTCTCTACTTCGAAAATTGTATACCCCCTTTCTTCTTCACCCCTACCTAACTTTCAATGGTTTAGGGCGAGGCCGATTATCCGTTATAAATTCAAATCTTAGGCGGTAACGGCAGAGAGAATTTAGAAGGGGAGTGGAAGGCCCCCCCTTGACTCTATTAAACGTGATGACGCCCAAACAAGATGTCGCGTTGAGCTTTTTGGGGTAGGCGAGTTTCCGGTCAAGTGTTCTAAAATATCTCTGTTACAAACGCATCATACCGGAAATTGACCTGCCTAGATAACGTTTAGCATACGACGTTGCGCTACATTCCAAACCACCCCTTCCACTCCCCTTCTAAATTCTCTCTGGTAATGGCGCGTTGCGCTTCGCCTTTAGTTGCTTTCAGACTAATTCTTTCTGAAAGGTAAATATTATTTACTTCATGAACTTTTAATTTAATGTAAGGTTTTACAAATCTACGAACTATTATAAGAATGAATTATTGCCATCACCTTTCAAAACAAACCAAAGCTGACGATGATAAAATTAAAATGAAAAAAGTTACTACTTGAAATAAAATTTGTTACAAAATACTTGGTCTTTTCATTTTAAATATAGGTCTACTATGGGTACATTATAATTATCCTAAATAACGGTGAACATTAGCAATTTTGAATGGAAAAAAACCTTCGTGTTTACACGTATATAGCGGTCTTTAATGTCGTTCACCATTTTCCGGACATACAAACTTTATATCTCATATAAGACAGCTCGCGTATTCTTTGGCGCCCACGTATGACGTCAATGGAAAGAGCTAGACGAGAGAGGTAGCTAGAACGGTAAACCGTAAAATCCCAACACCGAATACGCCCGCCTTGGAGGAGAGGCACGGGAAGAAATTCGTCTGTCGGCTGCTACTGTAACATACCACAGACGAATTTCTTAATTTTCTTCCAGTTAATCCCCTCCAAGAATCCCGAGATAGCCCCAACTTAAGACGATTGGGATTAAGGTGGATTAGCTGTCATAACCGAGACAAAATAACTTCCCCACTGTTTTCATCTAAAAGTAATTAATCTAACCTTGATATCTCACAAATGTCTGCGGTAATTCAAATTACGCTTGGAACCAGTTTCCATTTAAACGACACTTTAATTAGGATTATTTTAAATTTGTGTAATTAGTCCAAAATTAACATGTTGTGAAGGAATTGCAAAATAAATGCGAACAAACCAGAAGCCTTCCAGAAGCTATATCAAACCCATAATAGGGACTTGGCAGTACTACATCATGCAACGTCAGTCTACCTTCAGTAGTGCTAAAAAACCTACCAGGAGGAGGGGCTTATATAGCTTTGATTCTGTTAAAAAACATACCATAATGGCGCTGGGGGCGGAGTTAAGCCCGAATTGCCAAGTTCCTATTCTTCCAATTAGTTGCAACAATTAATTCTCCTTTTCAACAGAGATTAACGCCGATAACGATGAAGACACTTGTACGCGACTCTTAAGTCACATAACACAAGCCTGCAGTGTACCACATGACCACGTCCACGTTTTTAGTTATTCGTAAACCTTCGGTATAGTAACCCATAATGTACCCAAAGAGAAACGAAGAGTGAAATTTTCTTGTCCACTTTTAAAAATATATTTAGCCCAAGTCCCAAAGGCCCCACGTCAAGTGATGCTATCTGTCTCTGTTATCCGATCTATTTTATCCCTTTCATGCATTATCATTATATATAAATCCGCCTACAATTCGTCACGTAGATTTTCTTGTCAGAAGTAAATGAACTTAAAGCTACAACTCTATGTTAAATTTTATTTTCAACAAGCCGTTAATATAATTTTAAACATATTTAGCCTTATCAAACACAATTAGAAACTCTCCCAGATAATAATAAATACATTTCAACCATAAGATTTCTGGAAATCAGAGGCAAAATTCAAAAATAAACTTTTCGCGCCACGGTAATCTACTTCTGTCTCCTTTTTACCAGTCTTTGAACAACACTCCTACCCCGAACCCGATTTTCATCTGTTTCTTTCATGTACATGTAAAGAACCAACAGTAGTTGGCAGAACAAACCAGAAGGTGTATAATTCTCCCCTACATTCTCTGCACTGTCATAATGGATGGCAACCAGACGAGATTCTCCTCTCCTCTCGTTTTGTTGTGAAATCATAAACGCGTGAGGAAATTTTTTTCTCGCTATAGGATAGGCGACTCCGAGGGGTCGGTCATTCACGAAATCCAACTTACGAAATAAGAAATCAATAACAAAATCAGAAATCCGGAATGAAATCAAACTTATTTCGCTGATTTCGAAATTTTACAAAAATCCGAAATCAGTAACGAAATAACGAAATCAGAAAATCAGTAAAGAAAAAACAAAATAAAAAATCATTAAAAAAATCACAAAATCAGTAAAGACATCGCGAAATTCATTAAAACAATCACAAAATCCAAGAAAAAATCTCAGAATCCAACGAAATCAACAGAAAAATCTGAAAATACGAGGAAATCACAGGAAATACCTCAAAATCCGTGGAAATATAATCCGACGAAATCCGTGGGAATTTATCGAATCTTGAAATGAATCAAAATCCGACGAAATCAAACGATACACGAAGAAATCAAATTGGATTTCGAAATCCCCTACATTTTATCCAAAATATCCAACCCCTCGCTCTACTCCTTACCTCCGACGGCAGCTGACGCGATATATACACTGTTCCAGCTTCGGTGGTCAGTTCGAGCAATGCTAGGTCTCTATGGGAGGTAGGTTTTTGCGTACTGCCAACAGAAGAAAGCAATACTGATATTTAGGATTTTAAAACGCGATATTCTGTATAATGAAACAAAATATTTGTTCGTCGTTACATAGAGACCTAGTTTTGCTTGTGCTGAAAGCCACTGCTGATAACCAATACTGGAACAAAGTATATAAGTCTATAAATCCACAGGAAAAAAAACAACAAAATAAATCCTCCTCTCACAAAGACTTTAATAACTCACTCTAATACAAGAAACTTTTTCTGTTATAGTTAAAATGTTGATTATCAGAATGAAATTTAAGTAATCAGTCCTATTTCTAGCTTACCAATTAAGTTTTGAGCTGATTTCAGGTTTACAAGTGGGGACCTAAACCGTCTTCCTACCTTATATCTGGGGACATTTGTGTATAAATTATTATGTTTTAAATTAGTGTCAAAGCCTATATGGTTCAATCAAGTATTTCAATTTCATTTTTCACACTCGATAAATTTACAAGTGGGGACCTTCACCGTCATTTCAACAGACAAGTGGGGTCTTTTAAACACACATTTTCTAATTTCATGTATATTTTAATTTTATAGTTTAAATATTGATTATTATAATGAAATTTAGGTAATCGGACCTTTGAAAGGCTTAACACTTAAGTTTTGAGCTGATTTCAGGTTTACAAGTGGGGACCTAAACCGTCTTCCAACCTTATATCTGGGGACATTTGTGTATAAATTATTAGGTTTTAAATTAGTGTCAAAGCCTATATATTTCCATCAGGTATTTCAATTTCATTTTTCACACTCGATAAATTTACAAGTGGGGACCTTCACAGTCATTTCAACAGACAAGTGGGGTCTTTTAAACACACATTTTCTAATTTCATGTATATTTTAATTTTATAGTTTAAATATTGATTATCAGAATGAAATTTAAGTAATCAGTCCTATTTCTAGCTTAACACTTAAGTTTTGAGCTAATTTCAGGTTTACAAGTGGGGACCTAAACAGTCTTCCAACCTTATATCTGGGGACATTTGTGTATAAATTATTAGATTTTGTACTAGTGTCGAAGCCTATATGGTTCCATCAGGTATTTCAATTTCTTTTTTCACACTCGATAAATTTACAAGTGGGGACCTTCACTGTCATTTCAACGGACAAGTGGGGTCTTTTAAACACACATTTTCAAATTTCATGTATATTATAATTTTATAGTTAAAATATTGATTATCAGAATGAAATTTAAGTAATCAGTCCTATTTCTAGCTTAACACTTAAGTTTTGAGCTAATTTCAGGTTTACAAGTGGGGACCTAAACCGTCTTCCTACCTTATATCTGGGGACATTTGTGTATGAACTATTAGATTTTGAATTACTGTCAAAGCCTATATGGTTCCATCAAGTATTTCAATTTCATTTTTCACACTCGATAAATTTACAAGTGGGGACCTAAACCGTCTTCCTACCTTATATCTGGGGACATTTGTGTATAAATTAAGAGATTTTGAATTAGTTTCAAAGCCTATATGATTCCATCAAGTATTTCATTTTTCACACCCGATACATTTACAAGTGGGGACCTTCACTGTCATTTCAACTGACAAGTGGGGTCTTTTAAACACACATTTTCAAATTTCATGTATATTATAATTTTATAGTTAAAATATTGATTATCAGAATGAAATTTATGTAATCAGTCCTATTTCTAGCTTAACTTTTAAGTTTTGAGCCAATTTCAGGTTTACAAGTGGGGACCTAAACCATCTTCCTACCATATATCTGGGGACATTTGTGTATAAATTTTTAGATTTTGAATTAGTGTCAAAGCCTATATGGTTACATCAAGTATTTCAAGATAATTTTTCACACTCGATAAATTTACAAGTGGGGACCTTGGCTGTCATTTCAACAGACAAGTGGGGTCTTTTATACACACATTTTCTAAATACATGTATATTATACTTTTGTAATTAAAATGTAGATTATTATGATGAAATTTTAGAAATAGGATTTTTACGGTTCCTTCAAATATTTGAAGATATTTTTTTAAACTAGATAATTTTACAAGTGGGGACCTTCGCTGTCATTTCAACGGACAAGTGGGGTCGTTAATATACATGTTTTCAAAATTCATTTTAATTCACTTTTTTTAATTAAAATATTGATAATTATGATGAAATTTACATTATATGTAACGTTAGTCCCATTTTAAAATGTGGGGAACTTGGCCATCTTTTTAATGTACATCTGGGGACATACAGTTTTTTAAATCGAGTTAATGTTTTAAACGAAGTTAATTTAATGACGCCTAAAGAATTAGGAAAAGTAGTTTTCGTACGTCAAGTGTAATTAAATTATGAAAAAATCACCGTTCAGTCTGTGAGATACAAGATTTTATATTGTTATCGCTGAATAATGTATATTTTGTATTTCTAAAGTAGCGACATCTATCTGTGCTTATTTTAATGAAAACCCATTTTTGAGCCCCCACATGTACGCCGAAGAGACCATATGGTCCTCATTTCGTACAACTGGGTACCCGGGTGTGTGAAAACCTCTGGCGACATCTCTCGGATATGTGTTAATTTCCATGGTCCCCACTTGTAATGTGAAAAGACCAAGTACCTTACAAGTGGGGACTTTTTTAAAAAAATTAATTTGGGCTCTAATTAGTCTAATTATATCATTTATCTAATTACTTACATGTGAGGACTTTAAAATGTCCCCACATGTAAGTCGGGTCCCCACTATGTGGGTGAAAAGATTGTCAGAATCCCCACATGTCAATCGTATACAGACGCACCCCCACACCCACACACACACCCCCACACCCACACACACACACACACACACATCCTAGACCCTACGATACGCTTCGAAAAAAATATAGATCAGGCTATCCAAGTTGATAATGAGAAGAAAAGCTACATGGATACAACACACGCGTACTTCCGCGAGAAGTATCCTGACGTGGCTACATGGGAGACAATTGGCCTTTACATTGGGTCACGCGGCACAATTTCGAAGTTTTTCCTAAAAAATTCAACCTTTAAAGAACGCTAATTAACGAAATCGCCACCTCAGTTGTGCGCGACTCCGTAAATTTATTAAATTTCCATTTATTCTCGACGAACGTACATTAACGTACAAAATGTTTTTTATTAATATTTAAACTAGACTTTTTATAATTCTTAAAAAAGTTTTAAAAATCATATGAAATAATTATGTCAATGAAAATGACTAAAGGTAAACTGTGCGCAAGCAACTTGTGTAATGACATGGGCAGTTATACTAATAAAAGTATATTATCTATATATATATATATATATATCTCCTTTTCGATGAAAGAGAGTGCTCATAAATAGCTGGGGATCAATCCCCATGTATGTTCCGATATTGAGGGTTGCCTACCCCTTTTTAACATGGATAGGTCAAATTCAAATGTTTGGAAAGATCTGACCAGTGCCGGAAATATGAAAAATATCTTATGTTAAGTGACCTTTTGTTTGACTGGAAAATGTACAGGGTTATGTCCTCCATGGAGTGTGGAAAAATAGTGTCGCATAGTCAAGCTATCAAAACTTCAGAAAGAATAATTTTAGATATTAGTTAATTTTGACCCCCGTTCCGAAACCTGCGAGACTCATTTCATTGCTATATTTGTTTAGTTTTATAGATAATGTGAAGTTCGCTGAAAAATCCTTGGAAGATTGGAGTATTTTACTGCTTACTATTTTTTCCGTTAAAGCAGCAATGCTATTGACATGTAAGTTGTAGTTTCACAGGCGCTGAAGCCTGGCGGTCATATTGCCTAAATTACAAAATTCCAATTTCTTTTGTATCGAATATAATTCTAGCACTTTCAATGAAAACTGTCTATAGGATTAAGGAAGGAAACTTGTTTCAGCCTGACTTGATAAGACTTTGTCAAGTCATTGCTTAGCAAAGCACGGATATCAAAGAAGACTTCTGAACGTACCCCTGGGCTTTCGTCGAAGACTGAACTTTTCGCAACCGCGGTATTTCGGTTGAATTTTGAGAGTTTTAATTCTGTGCTATTGTTTGGGAATAAAATTCATGGGCAATATTAATAAGGTCAGTTTTCTTGCTCATCTGATTAAATTGGGACGGGATTGATGAGATACAAGGCAAATGTCTGCGCTTCTAGTGAACCTTAATCGGTCTAGTACTTATAATATCGTCTATTGGAAAAATTAAAACTTACGTCCGTGGGAAACGCCCCATATACATCTGAAGAAACATCCGTCTCATATTTATGTCCTGTTAGCGTTGTCATATCTTTAAAATAAAACTGGCTAGATGTAGAGTTCAATTTGGTAGATTTATAGTAACGTGTTACAAAACAGTGATTCTAAAAAAATTCACGTTTCAAAAATTATAGCATTAAACGTGCCTTGACGGTAAAACTTGTCTTACCAATATTTTAACATGGTTGCTGAACAGGCCAAACCTACAAATAGACAAATACCATATGTAACTAACACAAATAAAACTTACACGATTATGTCCTTCTTATTATACCAGGAATGTGTTAATACTTAGAAATATCAGTTTTACAAATAGTAAAAAATCTAATAATAATCTAGGCTGAGCTGAAGCCTTGTTATATGGTATTATGATGCTTGGCTGTTAGTTTTGTACCACTTATATTTATATTAGGTCTAATTCATACAATAATAATGGTCGACTGAAAGAAAAACAACAAAATTTTATGATATAATTGATACTTTGTAACCGTAAAATTAGAATGTAGGAAAGAGGGCCTAATTTCACGACTCACAAAGAATTTAAAATAAAACTAGAAAATTAAGAAGTTCCCAGGTTACCCGTTTAAAGGACTTATTGTCCATGACTAGCAATATTCGAAAGTGATATCTATCGCCTAAAGGTTTGATGTCAACATCGCGTGTTCTATGAGAGCGCGATAGCTAAACAGGTGATAAGTCTTAGGTGTCATCAGACCTTGAACTAAATTAAGGTGGCGAATGTCTCGCGAATTCCCCTCGTCCTAATAAAAACAAGGTGGGCAAAATTAAAATTTAACTGTTTTTAATTTTCACGAGAGTGATAACTTAGCAAAAGGGTTAACCTGGTCGATAAGTTTTCGCGTGCTTAAAAACTAAATACGGTAAAATTTTAACTTGCTCACCTTGTTTTTATTAGCACGAAAGGAATTCGCGAGACATCCACCACTTTTAGATCAAGGTTTGATAACACCTATGACTAATCACCTATTTAGATATCGCGCTCTCATAGAACACAAGAGGTTAACATCAACCCTCTAGACGATAGTTATCACTCGTTTAAAAGGATAGAGAAATGCCCAAAATTACAGCTTAGAGCTAAAACGAGCCCAAACGGTAAAAATTTGAAGTTGGTCTCTCTGCACTGCTGGCCTGCTACTCCTTTTGTTAATTTTCTATGGCAAAAACACTAACTCTGGGCATCGAGGCGTACTAAATCAAAATAAAAAACAGCAATGCAGTTGCTTCCTCTATCATCTACCTAAATATATTATTTAGGGTGTTATAAATGCAGTTAGGGAGTGGTTGAGATATTCGGGAATTGTGTTTTGAGACTTATATTATGAAGAAAAGTG